>NC_139019.1:146077691-146734336 GCF_964374135.1 Grampus griseus
GCAAGACAATGAGATTTGTAGGGAAAAAAAAGAACTTTGGAATAGGACAGTCTTAGGTTCCAGTCCTGGGTTCACCACTTAACAACCTGTGGGGTTTTGGGTAAATTACTTAATGTCTCAGAATCACAGTTTTCTCCTCCATGAAACAGGGCTAATAATACTTGTATCACAGGTATGTTGTAAGAAGTGAGTGAACTGACATATATAAAGGGCCTAGTACAGTGTCTGGCACAAAGTAAATATACCCCTCCACTGTTGTTAGTTCCTTTCCCTAATATGGAATGAGACAAAGGAATCCGATTTGCTCACTTATTCAGCAGATTTGGCTAAGGACTGTCCGAGGATTCATGAGGGATGTAGATTTCTTACCCTCAAATCCCACCCCAAAATGATGTTACAGTTTAATAGAGTCAGTTAGGTATCTACCTAAACAACTGTAATAAAATACAGAAGGTGATAAGTGCCATAACAAAGATAGAAATAAAGTGATTGCATTTAGCTGGCGCATCAGGAAAGGCTCTGTAAAGGTGAAGGTATTTCTTTGGGTCATATCACATAAGTAGGATTGAACTGTTGGAACTGTGAAGTAAGAGGTTTTCAGTTGGTCTAAGCACAGGTTTAGGAAGGAGAGTAGTAGAGAAGATATTTTGTTAAAGATACACTTATTTTATGGTTGGACACGCAGATTGTCTGGGACCCTTGAATATCAGGCTAAGGAACTGAGACCCTTATTCCATAGATGGTATAAAGCAATTGATGATTTTGACTGACTAACAGAACGAGAATTGTATTTCAAGAAGAGAATAGTCAGCAGTGTGTTAGACAAACTGAAATAGGGAAGAAAGTAAACCTGAAAAATTGCTGTTCAACAAGCATATGTTGAGTGCATTGTGCCAGGCATGAGAAATGAATAAAATGATTGCTTTTTATAAGAATGAATAAAATGGATCGTTCCTTAGAAGCTCATAATCTAGTGGCCATAACAAATAACTAATAAACCATCAATGTATTGTAACAAAGATGCATGCAAAGGACCATATGAACATTTAAGAGGAAGAGATTGGTATTTGGGGCAAAAAGTAGGCTTCCCAGGGAAGTAAAAGTTGAGCTAGGTGTTGAAAGATGGATAGGCATTTGCCAGACCGAAAGAGAGACGGCTTCCCAGCAGCGTTTGCCTCCATGAACAAAGGTATAGATGTTTCACGTTCAAGGAATACCTTTCAATTAAGCTCTGAACTAGCAGGCTATTTCTGTTCTGGAACCACATGCTCACACTCTTACCTCCTAAAATTTTTAACAAAAACCTCTTTTTTTTGCCTTCTAGTATATTAGAATGCTTTCTCTACTGTGAAATCTCAGAGGAAAAGAATTACTTTTTTACTCATTTATGCTTTCTTGGGGTCCAGCCCAAGTAACTATTGGGTGGATGGATGGATGGATGGATGTCATCAAGAAACAAACCTCATTCTTTTCAGTTTCTCATATTTAGCATCTTATAAGGCAATAGCATATCATTAATTTTTTTATTTTTTATTTATCTGGTGTTGACCTTAGGAATCCATTGGGGAGATCTAGGTGAAAGCAGTTAGATCTGTGCCACTTCTGCCTAAGGTCTCCCACTGTCTTCCTCCTATCCATGTATACATAGTTCTCACAAGGCCACTGGAAAATTAAACTCCTAGAGTAGGTTCTGATTCTCACCGTGTAATCTGAGTCTGGCGCTCTCACTCTGAAACCCTTTTAACCTCCCTGCTTGGTAGACCTTTACTCTGCTTTCCAGTAATCACTCATTTTCTCTGTGGCAGTCACCTCTGTCAGAAGCATATTAGAGTTGGCACCACTCTCATTCCACACAGAAAAGGGAGCATCCCCTCATATCCCGGGCCTTATCCCATAGTGAATACAGTGTGCTCTGAAAAGTATGATGGTCCTGATGTCTTTAGAATGCCTTGCAAAGGGGCATCTGTGTGCTTATGATATCCTTAGATTCTGAGATTTGGGTCTTTTCAGTCTCCTGATGAGTCTTCCAGATGCTTTCCCACTCGTGATCGCTGAGTTTGTACTCAGATCTCTGGGTGGAGTATTTTCTCAGAATTTTGGTACTCAGAGCATTACTATTATGTGTGCACCACCCAGGCTCAAGCATGAATTCACCAAGAACAAAAGCCATGTCTTACTTACCACTGGATCCCTGGCACAGTACATAGCACAGAGTATCTACCATCTATCAAAAATAACAGATTTTCTAGTCCATAGAAGAAAATAAAACAGTAAGTTATCTGACAAAATAGAGTTAATAATCAAGTTTATTGATTTTATATTTTTCATTTTCATCCAACTGAAACCTCATTCACACATATACACTCACTTCTCATCTCCTCTCTCTGCCTTATTTCCTTTGTAGCACTTTCTAAAGGATCATATATCTATTTTATTTTCTGTCTTATTAGAATATAAATTCCACGAGGGCAGGGATTTTTTTAATGTTTGATTCACTGATGGCTCCAGAGAGTCTGTAACAGTGAGAAGACATTTATAGAATAGGCCTTCAATAAATACTTAAGTAAATGGTTCGTATATATTCAAATACAGCCTTAACATGTATATCTAGGGGGACAAAAGTATTGCTTTTTGCACTTTTAGGGAGCCTGACACTCTTAAGGTATTTAAGGGCTTATTTTCACTAAATGTTATGTGAATTATTTCCTGAAGCTTCAAAGTGAAATGCACAGCTTAAAAGAATCAAATAGGTAGGTCTAATTAAGTATGCTACACCTCATTTTTAGGTTGGCAGGTTTACCACAACAAATGTTTATTGAAATCTATTTTGTGCCAGGTCCATGCATACAATAAGTACCTATGCTGTGCTCTCAAAAAGCATATAATAGGAGAGATAAGGTGCTATGATAGCACTAACACAGGGTACCAGAGCCTTACATAGGAGACACACTTAGTCATGGGGGATTAGGGGAGGTGTCACGGAGGCTTCTTGGAATAATTGACATGTATATTGAAATATGAGGGACAAATAGGAATTAACAAGGTCATAGTAGGGAAGCACAGGTCTTTGCCCTTGAGAAACTCACTATCTAATGGGGCAGATGGGTAACACAAGCAACGAACCGTAATACAGTTTGTTATAAGAGAGACGTGGTCAAAGTGCTCATTGAACTTAGATGAGGAGGAGATTGATTCCTTTTGACAAAAAAGGGAAAATTTCATCGTTCCAGGGGAAGTAAAACTTGAGCTAGATGTTGAAATACAGTTTGGAATGTGTTAGGCAGACAAAGCAGCATTTAGAGGAATAGAGACAAGAGAGAGTCGGCATCAGTGGGTTTGCAGAGAATTAAGAATGGCCAAACCATAGATAAGGGCAGGAGCACTAAGAGACGAGACTGGAGGTAGGCAGGGACCAGATATTAAGGACCTTGTTTGCCATGCTAAGGAACTTGAAATTTATTCTAAGAGCAGGGAAGAAAATTGTGATCTTTTCTCACCATGGAGGTCACTACCCATACCACACAGGAAAGGAACAACATGAGGTGATTCCGTTCAGCACTTCCATCTGAAACAAAAAGACAAGTACATTGAAAAACATCAGAAAGAGACAGATTTAGGGATTAGGAAAAGAAAAAGGAAATGAAGGTAGTGGTATAGGAAGGGGTTTTTCTGCTGCAGTTTTAGGCCTTAATTTTATATTTCTGTGTCCATTTGTTAGGAGGAGGCCAGTTACGGGTTAAAGGGTCAGTGGAGCTGAGTCAGAGTTTTCCAGGTTCTGGTGGTCTCAGCCATTGACTTAACAGAGACATGCACTCCTTAGTATTGATGAGGGTGTTTGAGAATTTCTCCTTGAGCGTACAAGGGACTACCTTTTAGCAAACTGACCTTGAGTTGAGATTAAAAATTACCCAAAGCTTTTCTTCAAGCTGTCATCCCTAGCGTTCCTTGGGGCTATAGTGGAACTAAGCAGAGTTAAGTCAACAACTTAAAATAAAAGAATGTAGATAATTTCTAAGCTGGGAGATAAATGCATAGGCTTTACTCTTTCCCTCTACTTTTATGTATTTTAAAAGTTACATAATAAACAACATTTTTTTCTTAAGTAGTTTGATGCCCAACAAACTCTGATAATAGCAGTTCACATTTTTTACCCCTCATTAACTAAACTTATTTTCCTTTCCTGCAATATTAAGCATAATTCTTTAACTATGTTACATGATACTTCATAAGTATGCTAAACATAGAACAAATGTGGATTCCTTTGTTTTCTTTTTAAGTGGCACCAATTTTCAGAAACAATATTTCTTTTGACCCTTAAATTCTTTAACAGGCTTTATAAAAGGTACCCAACCTATATTCCCATCCTTCAGAGGGCTGTTGAGCAGTGGTATGGAGAGCCAGCGTGTACAACTCCCATCTTAAAACTTATGGCAGAACTGATGCAAAACAGGTAAGAGGTAGCATAGGCAAGTGAAAAGGTCATTTACTATTTGGTAGCACTCTTCAGAGGTCAGACTTTCCTGCCTCGTGCCTGTATATTTAAGACTTAGCAAGAACCCGGGAACCAAAGCTTAAGATGATCAGTTGAAGGCAGTAGAATTAGAGATATAAGGTTGAGACTTTGGGCGAGAAAGAATTTAGTATACTTAGGTGTATACGGGGACTATGGGAACTGGGAAAAAAATTGGAACACTACAGCCACCATTATTTAAAAGATTCAAAAGCACAAGATGGAGGAAGGTAGGTTTTTGTTTTGTTTTGTTTATAAATTTATTTATTTTTGGCTGTGTTGGGTCTTCGTTGCTGCGCGCAGGCTTTCTCTAGTTGCAGCGAGTGGGGGCTACCCTTCAGTGCGGTGCACGGGCTTCTCATTGCGGTAGCTTCTGTTGTTGCAGACCACGGGCTCTAGGTATGTGGGCTTCAGTAGTTGTGGCTTGCGGGCTCTAGATCGCAGGCTCAGTAGTTGTGGCACACGGGCTTAGTTGCTCCGCAGCATGTGGGATCTTCCTGGACCAGGGCTCGAACGCGTGTCCCCTGCATTGGCAGGCGGATTCTTAACCACTGTGCCACCAGGAAAGTCCCAGGGCAGTTTTAACTGTCTCATTGCTTAACTGCAGTTCTGTAGAGGAGGAAAGGAGTTTAGAGGTCTCTGAGTTGAGATGCTTTATTTTATGGATAAGGGAACTGAGTCCCAGAGCAATTCGTGGACACATAGTTTGTCTCAAGCCCTGGGGATTGTTCCTGCCTTGACTTCTAAGTTATCCTTCTTCCTCTGTGCCAAGATGCACATATGTGGATGATTTATGCACTCACAATTTTTATTTAAATAGCAACTACCACACTTCTCAGAAATTGCCTAGGTGACCTTATAATTTGCATAGACAAGCAGAGGTTCAGGTTCTTTGTATATAAATATTAACAGAGGTGTAGCTAAAAGAGAAAAACTGCAATAAGATAATTAGTTTTACCTCTTTAAGATATGTCATTATGAATATGGCTTAGCACCAAATTACCTGTCACTTAGCCATACTGTTTCATCAGTTCCTCTTTGTAAATTGCGTGTTGGAAGGGAGATATCCAGACAGGGAAGGAGTATGGGTTGCAACTCTAATTTGATCTATGGTGCTGAGTTTTTCACAGCAATAATTTAAAATTTTTAAAACAAGAGGTGGGAAAAGACCTGGCAAATAAATAAATGTGAGTATTCTTTTGAAAGCTGTTAGTTTTTTTAAAACTGTTCTCTAGGTGCCTTAAATACTAAACGAAGGGTGGCTATATACTTTATATTAGAAATTTAGTTTTTATTAAATTACAGTTTTTTCAGCTAGGTAATTAATAGTTCATATTACTGATATAACATTTAATGCTAAAGGAAAAAATCATTACGTTGTATATTGTAAAGTATTTTATATCTGCCATAGGTGGATAATTCATATCTAGCACAGTTGTCCAAAGAACTACCTGGTAAAAATTTGTAATCCCAGAAAATGTTATCTTGTCTATATTTCTCTGGAACCTAATGTGTATTATGTATATACATTTCTTTAATCGGAATTCTATGCCAACAATCAAATGTTTCCAGTAGTATTTCTAATAAGTTATAATTGCACTTAATTCCGAAGCATTTTGAAAAAGCATAGAGAAGCAGCAATTTATTCTATTCCGAGCAGTTTATTCTGTTCCTTGGCAAATATCTTTGCTTTTTGGTGTTTCTTTGCTATGACCTATTTCATATTTTTGCTGATCCTTTTAAAAATATACCATTATTTCTTAAAAGCAGAGCAAAAAGGTATATTGGAGCCAACTAAAGCCAAAGTGATGTTAAAAAAGCAAATATTATGTCAGGATGGCATGTCAGTCCTTTACACTTTTCAGACTGTTCCCCAACCTGTTAGGAACTAGGAAAGTAGAACTGTTCTTATTTAGAACTTCTGGGATTTGTTTCTCTTTACTTGAGCTATGTTCAATGGAAACTATAGTCTGTATGTAATTTAATGTATTTGAAATATGCTTGAAGTATCAAGTGATTCATTATGCATATGAGCAATATTAAAGGTACTTAGATTTCCTGTTATTTTATAATTTGTTTTAAAGATGTGTATTAGGCACTACAGGAGATCTCAAGTGTAAATCTCTATCCAAGTAACTATATAAACTTATACATACTTGGGGTTTCCTTTATTATTATCTGTCAACCACTTTGCATGAAAGGAGAGGGGTGTAAGAGGTCAGTGATATAGGATGTCAGGATATTGTTTTGACAGATAAAAAGTGAATTCTTTGAATCAGCAAATAAATGAAAATAATTTTATCGTTCTAGTATCTTTATAGTGAGAGAATTAGCACACACATTTTATCAATACTTGTTTAATGGAATGACACTTTAAAAAAGGGATAATTGTACTGTTGCTACTTCTAATAAATGAAAATTCTGGGTATTTTAAACCTATATTTGTTTTTTTTATCTGCACATATAGTCTAAATTTTTGCTGTATTTCTTAGATCCCAGCGTTTGAACTTTGATGTATCATCTCCTAATGGAATTCTTCTCTTCAGAGAAGCTAGTAAAATGATTTGCACTTATGGTGAGTATCCTTTTCCATATTTGTCTCTGCAATATAACTTTTATCTCTTTGGAGGAAAGAATGATGTTAGTTATTTTGTTCTTTTGAACCTTCATATCTGTATGAATTTGTGAAGTGGGTAATAGGGGTGCAAAAAGCCAGGTAGCTATCATATTGACATCAAGAGAAATAAGCAACATGCCTTTGACTACAGATCATGCCTGACCAGCTTGATGAATTTCTTTTAGATGAAATTGCAGTGTCAGTAGGCAAAGGGAATACACTATAGATAGAATATTGAAAAGTTATAGCATATTGAAAATTGCTAAAAGTTACATCAGGGAGTTTAGTGTGTTGCATCAAAGGATGCTTAAATCAGTATGTCACCGGCACTGAATTTTGGAAAAATATCCTGGTAAAGAGCAGTAAATATTTTATTGTAGGAAATTTGGGGGCACTGCATCCTAAGAATCAGAGTTCTACAGTAATGATTGTTCTATTCAATTACAGTACAAAAAAATGTGGTTAGGGGCTTCCCTGGTGGCGCAGTGGTTGAGAGTCCGCCTGCCGATGCAGGGGACATGGGTTCGTGCCCCGGTCTGGGAAGATCCCACATGTCGCAGAGCGGCTGGGCTCGTGAGCCATGGCCGCTGAACCTGCGCGTGCAGAGCCTGTGCTTCGCAACGGGAGAGGCCACAACACTGAGAGGCCCGCGTACCGAAAAAAAAAAAAAAAATGTGGTTAGTAGTTAGAAATGAGCATTAGAACTACCATAAACCCTAATATTTGCCACTTCTGACAGCTTCATCAATGAAATTCTCAACTCTCTGAGACCTTTATGTAGCCAGGGAATGAGGATACGATACAACAGATAAGAATCCTCTGTTAGTTCGCCACAAACTGACTGAATACTAACTACAGGCTGGACACTTTGCATGGTTCTTCTTGAGAGATGTCTCTCTGTGTCCTCCGTTCCTTTGTCCTCTTCTTTTTTGCCTGTCTGGTCTTACTTTCCCAAATCAACAGCCAACTCTATGTTTGGCCTCAAAAATTGCCTGTGATTCTCATACTTCTTTTGGAGTACCTAGAAACAGATTTTACAGAATTTTGTAAAGCTTCTTTAAGTGAGTGTGTGTATGTAGGAACAGCCATTAAAAGTGTATTAGTTTATTTTGTGTATGGTGTTAGGGAGTGTTCTAATTTCATTCTTTTACATGTAGCTGTCCAGTTTTCCCAGCACCACTTATTGAAGAGGCTGTCTTTTCTCCATTGTATATTCTTGCCTCCTTTATCAAAGATAAGGTGACCGTAGGTGCATGGGTTTATCTCTGGGCTTTCTATCCTGTTCCATTGATCTGTATTTCTGTTTTTGTGCCAGTACCATACTGTCTTGATTACTGTAGCTTTGTAGTATAGTCTGAAGTCAGGGAGCCTGATTCCTCCAGCTCCATTTTTCCTTCTCAAGATTGCTTTGGCCATTCAGGGTCTTTTGTGTTTCCATACAAATTGTGAAATTTTTTTGTTCTAGTTCTGTGAAAAATGCCATTGGTAGTTTGATAGGGATTGCATTGAATCTGTAGATTGCTTTGGGTAGTATAGTCATTTTCACAGTGTTGATTCTTCCAATCCAAGAACATGGTATATCTCTCCATCTGTTTGTATCATCTTTAATTTCTTTCATCAGTGTCTTATAGTTTTCTGATAGTTTTCTGCATACAGGTCTTTTGTCTCCTTAGGTAGGTTTATTCCTAGGTATTTTCTACAGCAGAAACTAACACAACATTGTAAAGCAACTGTACTCCAATTTAAAAAAATTAAAACATATTACTTTTTAAAAAGTAAAACTTATTTTAAAAAGTAGAAAAAGTTCTTTTAAATTGTTTTTACTTGAACTCAAAATATTCTGGGACTCAGTTCTGTATGCACTGTAGGCCTCTGTTAAAAATGCTTAGTTTTAATTGTACATTTGATTTTTAGAGTTTGAGGTCATAAGTGTATAGAAACTACAGAAAGCACCTATTTAAGACAGTAAACTTAAACTCTCCTATTTTCATCTGTACCAGCAACTATATTGCCACACCTTTTGCATCTGTTGAAAATGGACACATTAGAATCATATAAAGTAGAAATGCTTTGCCTCCCAAAGGTAAAAATGGACCCCTTTTTGAATATTCTCAGTACAGTTTGTTGTGTTTCCAGGGTATATCTAATTCCTTTCAGTGTCTTATCATAAAAGACATATGACTGGAGCTTTTTCCAAAAGAATGATATCTTTAAAAAAACATAGATTTTGGCAATTAAAAGATCTGAGTACCAATTCTAGTACCAACCCATATCAACTCCGTGACATTCAGCTAAGACACTACACCTCTTTGGCCTAGTTTTCTCATATGTAAAATTAGAAATAATGAATACCTACTGACCTACCTGTCTAGTTAGGATTAGAGGTGGTTAATTGAGCTACTCTGGGTAAAGGGCTTGGCACAGGTTGTAACATGGCTTAGGTACTCAGTGAATATGCCTTTCCTTGATCCAAAGCCATTCTCTTACACTCACAGAACCAGCCTCCTTTCGATAGGGGTTCACTGACCTCATCACTTTTTTATTCAGGAATGCCTTCTGTTTGGACCATGCTGTCCTGCTTCCTTCTGCCTGTAACAAGTGCTAAGCGTCTATTTCCTCACTTTTTAAAAAGAAATACTTTCCCATTATGAAACAATGCACGTATAAGAATTTCTTAGTAGTCAATAGACCTTTAACTATACAAATGTTTGTTTCCTGTTACCAACCACAGTTGTATCTTTCCTTCCCCCTTTTCTGGATCCAGTTTCTTTTACTGAGGCTTACTCACTCTTACAGTAGGGCTGACAAGAGCAGCAACTTCTTCCTCGTCCAGGATCACTGAATCTCTAGTATAGGACAGAATGTTTGTCCAGCAATTGATACCAAAAGGAATCTCAGAACATCGCCAAGTCTATGGGCTTCAAAAGCTATTCAGTCCTCTGTCAGGTTGTTTGACATAGACAAAAGCATTGCAGCAAAAGTTGAGAAAGAAAACTGTGAGGGTTATATTGGAGGAAGAAGAAGAGGAGGAAGCAGAAGGAGAGAGAGGAAGAAAAGAGAAAGAAAAGCAGAAAAAAGAAAAAGAAAAGAGAAAACCTTCAAAGCATTCTTGAGAAGAAAAGCCAATAAGGAGTTTTCTTACTCTGAAGAAAGACTAGGAGATTAGGGTAAGGTTCTTCTCCTTAGTTGGGACTAATAATAATGGTTGCTTCCACTTTTTAATCAACTATTATGTGCCTGCTCCTATACTAGACCATTAATCATACATTAGCCCATTGAATCCTTAAGGTAAGTATTATTATCTGCCACTCACTAGTCACTTGGCCTTGGTTAAGTTGCTAAGCCTCTCTTGCTTCACTTTCTTGTTAAACAGAGAAAATAATACCTACTTCATAGGGTGGTTGTGAGGATTCAATTACATAGTGCATGGAAAGCCCTTAGATCACTTAGCTACTGTGATTACTGTTATGAAGAAATTGAAGCTCATAGAAGTTAAAGAGTTGCCCAATATTACATAGTTAGCAAATAGTCAAATTGGAATTTCATTCAAAGTCTGTATAACTTCAGACAGTAGTCTTTCCATTTTCCTTTCTGCCACTTGAGAGTTGCCACACAAAGTTGGGTATTTTTGATGAAGTACTGTTCTTTAAGTATGGTGATTTCTATCCTAAAACTTAAGGAAAATGAAGGCTCAATGGAAAAATGTCCTTCAACTTTGTCACCAGTGACTTTGACTCATCGCTTTACATAGAATGATAGAAAACTCTTTCTCAGCCTTCACTGATTCCACATGCTGGCCTCAATCAGCCGAGCTGATTTTGTCTGTCTTTACCTGTGTAATGTTTTATTACCCATGCTTTTACCTCTGGAGATTCTAATATGCTCACTGAAGGGAGATCCTATGGTTGCCATCCAGGAGTCTAGAAGATGAGGAAAAGAATGACTAGGAGGGTACAGAAGAGCCAACATTATTTATTTCTGTGGTAAGCCAAGGTGAAGGAAGGGAGGGCCCATAGAAGAAAGGGGCCAGAACATTCTCTGATCCCTTCTGTTCCCATCCTCACTGGGTTCCTTCTCTGCTCACCTGTCATGGGCAGTATTTGTGTAATCGATGATTGGGGCAGTTCAGAGGGGGGAAGAACTCATTTCCACAAGCACCTGATTCATTATATATTTTATGGAATACCTCCACCTCGCTACTCAATGAGACTGGCAGAAAAATAATACTTTTGATATGCTGTTTTATTTATCTACATTCTGTCATGATATACTTTGATGTAAGTTTTTAATTTTGCCTCAGCTCTCAGCTGCTCTCGCTGTTACAGCTCAGGGTCAGCAATGAGGTTAGCCACAGTAGCACAAAACAATTTCCTGTTTGTGCAGCCCAGGTAACATTTGGATGAGGATTAGATTTTACCACATTTTCTACTACCCCAAGCCTATTATTTCTAATGAGTTTTAAATTGCTTCAAGAACATGTATTTCAAAATTTAGTGCTATGATCCGTTCAGCCTGAGCAACTTAATAAAAGAAATTTCTTTCTTAAATTTTTGGTTAAAATGTTGCATGCAGTGTAATAAATGTTATTACTTTGGAAACCTACTTCTCAGTTTTAAGAACTGGGTGGTTTTTATGCTCAATTTCCATTTGTCTAATCTTTTCTTCCCTTTGCCTCTGGGTAATGGTATCTTTAGTGACATCTGTTGGTTAAAGAGTGCGCAGAAGGGAGAAATAGTGGTTGTTTTTATACGACTGGCAAAAATGGAGCTGCTTTTATTCCTTCCTTAGGTACCTGATTTAAAGAAAGCTCGGTGTGTGAAAAATCTAAACTTTAATAGTGGATAGAACAACTATAATTATTCACTGTACATAAGAATTTACATCAGGGTTCTTTTGAGCAATATATGCTCCAGGTGCATTTAAGGTATGATCTAATAATATGCTTAAATTGAATTTGTAAACTGATATACAAGCCGCTGTTATTTACTGTGACCTAGAAAACAAACCAGTGGTTTTCCAACTGGGTTTTTCAGAGCCCTAGAGATCTGTGAAAGTACCACAGAGCCTCTCCAGAGAGGGGGGAGGAGGGGACCCTACTGCCACTTTGACCAGAACCACCCAGCTATATATAGTTGCACTAGATTTATTTGTAATAGGGGTCACCTGCTTAAAGATTTTTTTTTTAATAAAAGAGCTTGAAAATTACTGGTATGTATTGATACTATTAGAAGCATTGTAAGAATGAAGGATTATGATTTCTATTTATGTTTAAATGATTACAGAAAGATAGCTGGACAGGACTTCTCTGGTGGCGCAGTGGTTGAGAGTCCGCCTGCTGATGCAGGGGACACGGGTTCGTGCCCCGGTCCGGGGAGATCCCACATGCCGCGGAACGGCTAGGCCCGTGAGCCATGGCCACTGAGCCTGTGCGTCCGCAGCCTGTGCTCCGCAAAGGGAGAGGCCACAGCAGTGAGAGACCCGCGTACCGCAAAAAAAAAAAAAAAAAAAAAAAGATAGCTGAACAATGTGTTGGGCTTGAAATAATTAGAGACTTAAAATGTTATCAGGAAATAACACTTCTGGAAAACAGATCATCCAGGAACCATGGACATAACCTTAGATTGTATCAGAAACGTGGTCAGGGACAGAGAGTTGTATCAGAAACGTGGTCAGGGACATAGGACAACAAAGTAGTAGAGTAAGCTCACAAAAATCTTCTTAAGGCGATGGAATGATCAACACCTTGAGGATCCCAGGCCTTGAGGAATACATTTCACAGTGAATCCACACGTGTTGGACTTGGCCACTTCTGCACACAAGCAAAAACTGCTAAACAAGCTGTTAAATAAGTAAGCGTGATCTCCAAACAAGTGGCTTAGAGTTCAGTAGATTCTTTCATCCATGCAGCTAACGTTTATTGAGCATTTACTATGTGTTTGAGAGTTACAAGGGATAGGAAGAGAAATAAGACACACAAAAATAATCTTACTGATTCTTCTCTTAGTGGAGTCCAGCAGTGTATTCAGACAAGTAAATAAAGAATTATAATGTGTTGTGCTCACTTTTATGCTTAAGAAGCATACAGAGTGCTATGGGAGCCCAGAAGTTTCTAACTCAAAACTGAGGAGCCAGAGAAGGAAATAAGAATAGGGCCTGGAAATTTGAGGAGGGCATTTCAAGCAGGCAATAGCTTTTACAAAATCATATAAATATAAAACATTAGCATGGTCTATCAGTAAACTGAAGGATTTCAGAATTGCTGGAGAAGGTAGAAAGTGGAAATTCCTGATTATCTCATCACTCAAAGATAACCATCATTAACAGTTTAGTGTGTGCTCATTCATACTTTTTTATGTGTGCATATACATATATTATTCCAAAAGTGGTATTATAATATACTTGCTAATCTGCAGTTTGCTATTTTTTACTTATATCATGGCCATCACTTTATATTAATACATATCTAAATCTACCATATCTCTTTTTTTCCTTTGGTTTTTCATAATTTTTTCTACCATATCTTTTAAAATAGATGTAAAGCATTCCATTTTATCGTCATATTATAATTTATTTAATTATTCACCTTTTGATAAATGTAATTTTTATAAACATGTAATTTTCACTGTAATACACTGTTGCAGCAAGTACATGCACTGTACATTCAGCTTCGTGAGCTTCACTCAGTCAACAAATATATATATTGAGAGCAGCAGGTGCTGTTCTAGACTCTGGATATATCAGTGAGCAAAACTGAAAAAGAAATTATTTTGTATGTCAGAAGGTAATAAGTGCTATCGGGAAAAAAAAAAAGAAAGAAAGCAAATCAAGATGGGAGCATTAGGGGCTTCCCTGGTGGTGCAGTGGTTGAGAGTCCGCCTGCCGATGCAGGGGACACGGGTTCGTGCCCCGGTCCGGGAAGATCCCACATGCCACGGAGCGGCTAGGCCCGTGAGCCATGGCCGCTGAGCCTGCGCGTCCGGAGCCTGTGCTCTGCAACGGGAGAGGCCACAACAGTGAGAGGCCTGCATACCGCAAAAAAAAAAAAAAAAAAGATGGGAGCATTAGAAGTACCAGGGATTGGGAAACATGTTGCATTTTTAAGTAAAGTGATCGAGGTAGGCCTCATTGAGAAAATGACATTTGAGCAAAGACTTGCAGTAAATAAGGGAGTTAATTATGCAGGTATCTTGGGGAAAAGTATTCCAGGCTGAAGGAACACCAAGTTTTAGGGTCCTAAGGCAAGAGTGTATCTGGCATGTCTGAAGAACAGCAAGGACATTGGTTGCTGGAACAAAGTGAACAAAAGAGAGTAATAACAAAAGCAGTGTCATGTAACGTCATATCCTGTAAAGATTATCAGGACTTTGACTTTAACTCCAAGTGAAGGAGAAGGACTTTAGAATGTTTTGAGCAGAGGGCTGACATGATTTGCCCTTGACTTTGACCAAGGTGATAGCAGTGGGAGTAGTGAGAAGTGGTTAGATTCTGGATATATCTTGAAGGTAAATCCAATTTCTTGATGGATTGGATATACGGTATGAGAGAGAAAATGTAATCAAGGGATTTTGGCATAAACAACTGCAAGGATGAAGTTACCATTTACTGAGATGGAAAAGGCTGAGAATGGGTGTGAGGGAGACTCAGAAGTTCCATTTTGGTTGTGTTGAGCTTGAGGTATTGATTAGACATTCAAGTGGAGGTGTTGAATACGGAGTTGGATATACAAGTCTGAGGATTGGAAGAGGTCTGGCCTAGAGAAACAAATACGGGAGTCATTAACTCTAAGATGGCATTTAAAGCTGCAAAACTAGATAAGATCACCGGGGTGGGGGTATGAATTTAAATATAAAAGATTTAGCTTTGAGTTCAGGGGTATTCTGTGTTAGGAGGAAAGGGAGAAGAGGAGGAACCAGCAAAGGAGAGAATGAGCAAACACTGAAGTAAGAGAAAATCAGGAGAGTGTGTGTCTTGGAAGGCAAGGAAGAAGAGGTAGTCAGCTGTGTCAAAAGCTGCCAATGAATCAAATAAGATGCGGACTAAGAGTCGACCATTACGTTTAGGGACAAGGAGGTCATTGGGAACTTTGAAAAGAGCACTTTCAGTGGAGTGGGTGTAAAAGAGAATCAGAGGAGAAGAAATGAAGACAGTGAAGGTCACAGTTCTTTTAAGGAGTTTTGTTACAAAGGGGAGTAATATCAGGCAGGGAAGTAGGGCCAAGAGAAAGTTTTTTTTAAAATAAAAAAGATTGCATAGGAGAGAAAGGGGGAAATTGCTGTGCTTTGTTCTCAAGCACATAAGAGGAGATGGGAGCTAGTTCAACATACTGAGGGGCTGGCTTTTTAGAAGACAGTGTGTAAGTGCAAATGCTAGGAGATAGGTAGATATTGTAGTGAACATTTGGAATTAGAATATATTCCCAAAAGTGGATTTACGCATTTTTAATATTTTTAGTAAAATTTACCAAATTACCCTCTAGAATCGTTATACTGATTCACATTCCCAACAATTTCCTTAATTTCCCACATGCTTATCAGTGCTGCATTGTTTTAATCTTTTTCAACCTGAAAGGGAAATGTTATATTCCTTTCCAGTCTCCACAGCTTCATTTCTGTCCCAGACCATTTACGTCCAGGGGCCTCAGCTGGTTTGCACAGAGACAGAGTGGGTTGAGTGACCTGAAGTAAAGGAATGTCAGGAAGCTTGCACTTCTCTTCCCATAATTGTTCTGATGACGAATGAAGACATTCAACCTGTAGAGCTGTCAGCTAAATATCAAATTCACTTTAAAATTTTAGAGATTAAAAGGGAAAAAGAAAAGGTAAATCAATGTAATGGATTGCTTTATAAACCGGGAAGTGACATTGTTCATACTGTTAGTTCTTCCTGGTATAAAGTACAACTATAGTATATCTCATCCCTTGTACCTTTTTTAAAAAGTATTCTTTTGAGGGCACAGAGAACTGGTAGATTGTGGGCCAAAGACCCCCTGCAGCCAGTTCTCTTTTGAAGGAATACAGGGAAAGTGGTCAAAGATCTAGTATTGACCTTACTTTGAATTATGTGTTAGAAGGAAGGGACATTATTCTACACCAAACACACCCAGCCTTACCTCCTCCTCTTTTTCAGGCCATAGCTCCCCATGTATGAATTTACAGGCTAGTAGACTGGAGAAAGAAATGAACATCTAGTACTGTGTATTGTTATAGTTTACATGAGCACTGTACCAGTTACTGTGGTAAGCACATTACGTATGCTGTCTCTTTTACTCCACATAAGAGCCTTGTGAGTTATAAGTACTGTTATTGTCCTCATTTTACAGATGAGGAAACTGACTTACAGAGATTAATAATCTGTTCAGACACCCAGGTAGTGAGCAAAGAAGTAGGATTCAAACCCCAGGTCGGTATGACTCAGAAGCCCACCTGGTTCATCACTACCTTACGCACTGTATGTTTGTTTTCTGTTAGACTACTATCTTGTTATACAGTTCTCCAGCTGAGGCCTTTGAAGGAAGGCCACTTCTTTTTGGGTGTAGGGAGCCTCTTCTGTAGAGGACATCATGGAGGCAGTCATCAGGGAAGAGATAGGGTCTCAGAAGGGGAAAAAGTTGTTTAAAAAGTAGGTCTGAAAGTAGATATCAGATAAACAGAAAAGGAGATTTTGCATCTTCTTATATATCCTTCTCTAAATCTAGTTATTGAGAGTGGTCTAGAAAGGTACTTCTGAATGCTGGAAGCTAACCAAACACACACACACACACACACACACACACACACACACACACAAAAGGGGGGCTTCTCCAAAAAAGATAGAATAGAGGTTAAGAAAGAGGAACCCAAGCAGTTAATGTAAGCTAATAATGAGGGAAATATATGTAATAAGCAAAATTATAGCAGGAGTCTTCTATGCTTATTTCCCAGGTTTTTTTCCCTTTATTATTTAGTGAGATTTCTTTTCATGTTATAGCATGTACAACAGTAAGAATGGCAGTTCCATAACACTTGTGCTTCCCTTCCTCAGTCATTGCCCTTGGCCAGGTAAACCACTCAATTCACAGCATCCTTTTCCGGAGCCCCAGCATAGCCTCAACATCTGTCTTACCCAGGTCTGATGTTACGGTTGTAACAGCATCTCATTCCCCTGCTCCCAGTTATGGCAGATATAATCAGTGGGAAACAATCAGAGATTTTCCTTTTGATTCTAAACTTTGGAAGTCTCTTATTTCATTAAAGAAAGTATCATTTCCTTTTGTACAAGTGGCAACTGCTACTGGCTTCAGTGGCTGCCAGCCTGGCAATGCCTTCATCTCCCAGCGGTCCATCAGTGTAATAAAGATCTCCCTCTTAGGAAGGAAATTCTGGGAAGGAAGGAGATGGGACTTTATGGGTGTGGGGTGGAATAAGGAAGGCAAGGAGGGTTGTCATACCTATAGAGGAACATCAAAACCAAACCTCAGCTCAGTCACTTTTGTTTACAGCAATGTGAGTCTAACTGCTAGATTTTAAGCTTTTGGAGGGCAGGGCCTCCAATTTTAGTAAGTGTTGTTGAATAACATAGATTGAATAAAGCTGATTGGAGTGAATAACGATGCGGCCACGTCTTCTCTTCCATAGTCTTACAGCCACCACGGAATGCGGAGCCACTTGAGCACAATTAAATATAGTTTCCTCTTTCAAAAGTACTACTTTTTCAAGGTCATAATGGTATACTAATTACTGTTTTAATTCACACAGATGTGTCTGAAGCAGTCCAAAAAAACAAGTATGCCAGACTGCAGCTTTAACACAGCGATAAAAGTTGTGATTCTAAATAATTAATCCTTCTTGATGATAGGTTATCCAGTCCTTTAGAATCAAAAATTTTTCCCCATCACAATTCTTCGTCTTCCTATTCAATCTTGTGCTGAAGAATATAGGATCTTTACTTCCCCCATAAGGACATCAGCGTAAGAAGTCCCTGAAAGATGACCTAGTTTTCTCCGTTTGCCCCTGGCCTCCTTAACAGACCCAAAATGTGTAAACCACCACCACTACCACCAAATTACCCTAGCTTTTTCCATCACATGTAAGCAGTGCTTTTCTTTCCTGGGAAAGGGAAGTGGGGGGAAATGTCTACCTTGATTTATATTGAATTGGAGGCAAAGGTAGAAAAGCAGTGGTTGAAAACTGCCCTCTCCTGCAGTACCCTGCTTTTTCAGACCTTCATGCCTGTGCACATAACCTTTCTGGAATACTCTTCTCTCCCTTCAAGTCCACCTGAGAAACTGTGATTGATCCTTGAGAAGTAGCCTGCTCTGTGAAGCCTTTCCCACACTGCTCTCCTTCCCAAGCAAAGTCAGTCTCTTCTATTCCCATAAAATCTTGACAGACCTGTCTGATAGTGTTTGTCACATTGTATGGAATTATTTATTTACAAATCTACTTCTCCCAGCAGACTGAACTCCTTCAGAGCAGAGATTTTGTTTCATTTGTTTATCCTAGCACCTCACACAGGGTAGCTATTAAGTGAACGCTATCGTACTGAGTTGAATCTTTATGAAACTTACAATATCTTTCTAAGGTAAGATAGAATGAGATCATGAGAGAGAGTACAGAATGTGGTACGGAGTAAATTCCAAGATATGCTTCAGCCGACACAATGGTGTTGTCATTCTAATGTACAAATTATAAGCAAAGCCACATGGGCTTCAAAGGATGCACAGAAGAAAATCTGTGTGTGGAAATGTTTCAGTAAGGCAGAGAAAGAGGAGGGAACCTTCACCCTGGGCGAGTCCTGTTTCATGCTCTGCTAGAATTATTGGTCCTTCTTAACCTCTTTAGTAAACATGTGGTTTTCATAATATACCTATCAGTCAGGATTCAAACAAGGAAAAACAAACGCTGTGACACTGATGGAACAGGGGATTTATTTTAGGAATTAGACCTTGTACAATCTTGGGTGAAGATGGGAAAATAGGTCCAAGGGGGAGAGTTGGAAGTTCAGGAGAAAAATCATTAATAGGCCCTCCTGAGATAATGGCATGGATGGACAAGTTGGAGCTTGCAGGGAAAGCTAAAAGCTAGAGACATCCAGCTGCTGGGGTGGGACCCTGAAAGGATGTGGGGTGAGAGGGGGGACTTGAGTAGTGGTAAAGAAGCAATGGAAGACTGTTGCCTCTGCACAGCTCCTGCTCTGTACGTGTGCTGCCAAGCACTTGGTGGTGGGCTTGGGGTCATTGGTCAACAGGGCTTGTAGTTCTAGACACAGAGCAGGAAAGAACAAGGGGAAACTAAAACCCAGCGGTATTTCTACATCTTTTTCTCACACCTCTAATCACAACAACCTTCAGAAAGTCATGGCTGCTACTTCACTTCCACCTTCTAAATCTCATATAGATTTCTGTTTTGCTCAATTCTAGCCCACAACAGTACAGGGAAATGAATTCTGGGAAACTTAATTCTTATTTAGCCCAATAGACACAGTACAAAACCACAACAGTATGCCTCTAAATTTTGTAAATTGAATTTAGTTTCAATTTTAGAAGCAGTACTCACTTGAACAGGAAAAAGCAGAGCTAAGAAACATGTATGACTTTATAATTCTTTACAAAGCATTCTTAGATATTGCCTGGTAACAAACCTTACCAGCACACATTTCAGAAAGAGAAACTATTAGTTGTAAATGCTAACTATAAAAAACTGTAAGGTGATTATATAAACATTTCTTCATCTTTTGATGGTCAGACATAGAATATAAGTACGGTTTTTAAACAATCGTCTCTTTAGATCTTCTGAAAAAATGTCTAAGAAGAAAAAGGAAGTAACCTTTATTGTGCACTGTGCCAAGAATTTCTTGTGTCTTTATTTCATTTAACTCATGTATCAAACCTGTGAGGCTCCTAAGAGTGAAGTAACTCAATATCAAGTGCATGTGAAAAGGTTGAAAACTCATCCCACAATTCAGAGTAATTTATATGTCTAAGTTATCTTTTTCTCTTGACTTAGTTTGTTATTTACTCCTACTTTTTTTTAACTTCTTATTGAAGAAGAGATAACATATATATTAAAGTACATAAAGTGAAATAATCTTAGGAGTACAACTCAATGAATTTTTGTGCATCCACATATATATTCATGTAATCACCATCCAGATAAAAATATCAAACTTTTCCAGTACCCCGTGATTGATTTTCCTCGGGCCATTTGCACTTCCCAGGTAAACTGCCTTATGTATTTATATTTTTCATTATATGGATGATGTAATTCTTGGAACAATGGTAGGGGGAAGTGAACAATAGCAGTAAAGTGAAAATGTTGAATAATGTGCCTCATAACTGCTTTGAATTACATCTACTTATGTCACTTTCTCATTCTGCTTTTACCCTAAAACAGGTAATCAGATCCTGTCCCTTGGGAGCCTCTCAAAAGATCAGATTTATCCAATGAAACTCAAGGGCATCTCCATCTGCTATTCAGCTCTCAAGTCTGCCTTGTGTGGAAATTATGTCAGCTTTGGCGTCTTCAAGTTGTATGGGGACAACCATTTTGACAATGTACTCCAGGCCTTTGTCAAAATGCTGCTGTCAGTGTCCCACAGTGACTTGCTAGTAAGCAATCATGCGTCATGGGAGTCTTTGTATGAAACGTGAAGTAACACCACCACAGGGTTGGAATTGTTATAATGAAGCCCAAGGAGTTAGAATAGCACCAGATCATTTTATGTTTTAGGACAACTTCTTGATTTAACTTACAGGATTTGAATAACTATAGTGGCTGTATTTATATAATTAAATGTGCAGTTTTGAGAACTGCAGCTACCATCTTCTGATAAATTGGTCATCTCAGGTATTCCAGGTTCTGTGTCTAGAGAAAATGTAATTAGCAATTTCAACTAATTGCTTACAACTGTACTCATAATTCAGAGAAGGTCTGTGTTTCCTGGAGCAGAAAACGCAGAATGACTATAGGATCTTCTCCTTCCTTCATTTCTACTCTGTGTACTCCCCTTGCTGTTTGGCCTTGCTTTCCATTAAAATTCAGGTGTGGTGGACAGAGTGCTAAACTGGAAGTTGAGCAGCCTGGTATGTAGTCTCAACTCTGCCACTTGCTGGTCATTTACCTTGAATAAATCACCTTCTCTATTTCTCCAGGCTTCAATTTCCTCACCTTTAAAATCAGTAAATTAAACAAAGTGATCTCTAGGTCCCTCTTCTACTCTACCATCTAGTCTCTGTGATTTATGTCAGTTGTTTTCAAACTTTGCCCCTCAGAATCACCTGGGGTGCTTGTTGGAATTCAGATTTCCAGGCTCCTCCACTGAGCTGAGTCTGAGTCGTTATCAGACTTTTTTTTAAATATCTCAGCCTGATTACACAAAAGCTAATATATGCCCAATGTGGTTGCAGTAATTACTTCAGTAACACAGCCAAATTCATGCTCAGGCTTAGTTTAGGCTTTCCCACCTGCTCCCAGCCCAAGGTTTACAAGTAAGATCTGGGGGCCTTCGTTAGTCAGCCTGTATGAGAAATGCTCCTTTGACATTCTAATGCACTAGAGGTACCCTCTTCCACCTTTCTAAGCTAGTCTTCATAAAACCACATCTCGGGAATTCTCTGGCAGTCCAGTGGTTAGACTCTGCAATTTCACTGCCAGGGACCCAGGTTCATTCCCTGGTCAGGGAACTGAGATCCCACAAGCTGCGCAGCATGGCCAAAAAAAACTAAAAACAAAAAAACCACATCTCAAGCCAGAGTTGTTAAGCCTCTTTGCAGTAGAATGGAATGTTCATTGAAGGCTGCCTGTACAACAGAAATTACGAAGTGGAAACTTGAGTCAGATCAGCCATGTGTTACAGCCTCTTCATTGAGGGAACTCTTCACTACAGTTGAGGCCCACCAAAAAAACCTGATATGGTTCCAGGAATTTCTCTATTCTTTTTTCTAGTAGACAAGCAAACCTCTAACTCAGTAATCTCAAAATTGAGGGTGCATAGGACTCCCTTAGTGTACATTTTTAAAATGCACATTTCAGGACCTCGTTCCAGAGGTTTTCATTTTGTAAGTTTGAACTGGGAATCAGAAAACTGCATCTTTAACAAGCACCCCATGTGATTCTTATGGAGCTAGTCAATTTTACTTTATAATAAATATCGATATGGTTTATTTCTCTTATAAGTGTTGTGCTTCTTTGATACTGGTTTGGGTTTCATTTGAGGCTTTCCAGGTATCTTTCTCATGCACTTATCCTTTGCCTGTTGTATATGGTAAATATTAAGCCATTTACCAAGTTATGATTTAATTAGATGGGTTGGCATTGTGTAAATATAGCAGACTATGATGCCAAATGCTATTATAACACAAATAAATAACACAAATTTCTTTGTGTTAAAAAAGAAGGTTGCCTAGCCACTATTAAGCACTGTTCAGTGTTACAATATTCCAGCCCAGAAAAATCATTCAGTCTTCTATACTGCAGCGATTTTAATTGCACTTAAGTGTTAACCACATAAGGCAAAATTGAAATTACTTACTAGGGTATGCTGTAGCTTCAAATTAGGATTTCTAGAGATCAAGAGATTTGTATTAGAACCCCTTTAAATACTGAATTGAGAATCATTATGTCATTTGTTCCATGTATTTATATTTATGTTTATTTTATGTATTTATGTGTAAGGTCACAATTTCTAATATTATAAATGGCAATTTTCACTGAACTGTGACACGTCTTTTGCTTCCCTGTGGCTTGACATTTAGTATTTCTGTTATAGCAATATCGGAAGCTGAGCCAGTCTTATTATCCACTCCTGGAATGTCTCACCCAGGACCACATGAGCTTCGTCACCAACTTAGAGCCTCCTGTACTCCTATATGTTCTCACATCTATCTCAGAGGGACTCAGTACTCTTGGTAAGTATCATGGAGAACATTGTTTTCAGAGGAAAGACTTGATTGTGGTCTCTTAATGTATGTGCTTTTGAGATGATCATCCTACAAAGGGGGAAAGATTATTTACCCAAACTGAAAGATTATTTTATAACTATTGCCTGCGAGAGAGAAAATGCCCTTTTTCATATTTTGATATAGTTTATTTTTTAATCAGCTTAATTAAAGTATAATTTACACACAGTAAAAATTACTGATTTTAAGTGAACATTTCAATGAGTCCTTACAAACATATACACAGTCATGAACCACCACAGCCAAGATACAGAACATCTTCATCACCGCAAAAAGCTCCCTCCTGACCCCTTCTAATCAATCCCTTTCCCCTAGTCCCAGCC
Source organism: Grampus griseus (assembly GCF_964374135.1). Taxonomy (NCBI): domain Eukaryota; kingdom Metazoa; phylum Chordata; class Mammalia; order Artiodactyla; family Delphinidae; genus Grampus; species Grampus griseus. The sequence goes on from NC_139019.1 coordinate 146,101,076, forward strand.
CCAAGGAACCACTATCTACTTTCTCTCACTGTAGTTTGCCTTTTCCAGAATTTCATATAAGTGAAATCATATAACCTGTAGTCCTTTGTGTCTGACTTCTTTCGTTTAGCATAATGCCTTTGAGATTTATCCACGTTTTGCGAAACAGCTTTTATCTTTCTATTGCTGAGTATTATTCTATGGTATGGATTACCACGTTTGTTAATATGTTCACCAACCAATAACATTTGGGTTGTTTCCATTATTTGGTTGTTTTGAATAATGCTACTATGAACATTCATGTACAAGTCTTTCTGTGGACAGGTATTTCTCTTGAGTAAATACCAGAATGGAATTTCTGGGTTGTATGCTAAGTGTATATTTAACATTATTAAAAACTGCCAAACTCATGGATATATACACTACCAAATGTAAAATAGATAGCTAGTGGGAAGCAGCCACATAGCACAGGGAGATCAGCTCGGTGCTTTGTGACCACCTAGAGGGGTGGGATTGGGAGGGTGGGAGGGAGACGCAAGGGGGAGGAGATATGGGGATATATGTATACATATAGCTGATAACACTTTGTTATAACACTTTGTTATAAAGCAGAAACTAGCGCACCATTGTAAAGCAATTATACTCCAATAAAGATGTTAAAACAAAAAACTGCCGAACTGTTTCCCAAAGTGATTGTACCATTTTACTCCCCCAAGCAATGTATGAGGACTCCAGTTGTCCTGTATCTTCCCTAACACTTGCTGTTATCAGTCTTTTTAATCTTAGCCATCCTCGTGGGTGTGAAGTGGAATCTCCTTGAGTTTTTAATTTGCATTTCACTAATGACTGATGATTTCAGCATCTTTTCTTGCTTATTTGCCATTCATCTGTCTTCTTGGTAAAATATTTGTTCAAATCTTCAACCCAATTTCTTTAATTGGGTTGTTTTGTCTTGGAAGAGTTGTTATATATTCTGGATACAAATCTTTTATCAGATCTATGTTTTGCACGTATTTTTTCAGCCTTGGCTTGTCTTTTTTATTTTCTTAACAGTATCTTCTGAAGAATACAAGTTTTCAGTTTTGAGGAAGTCCAATTATTTTTTTCTCTTACAGTTCATGTCTTTTTGGTCCTATCCTAAGAAATCTTTGCTTATTAACCCAAGGCCATAAAGGCTTTTTCTGTGTTTTCTTCTAAAAGTTTTATAGTTTTAGCTCTTATGGTTAGGTCTATGATCCATTTCAATTTAATTTTTGTACGTAGTATTATGAGGTAAAAGCTGGGATTCCTTTTTTAACATGTAGATATTCAGTTGTTCTAGCATCTTTTGTTGAAGAATATCCTTTATTTGTTAGACTACTTTGTGCCATTTCTATACTGTCCTAATTTTATAGTAAGTCTTAAAATCAGATAGTATAGCCCTCTGATTTTGTTTTTCCCTTTTTAAATTGTCTTGGCTGTTCTGGGTCCTTTGCCTTTTTTATAAATGTAGAGTCAACTTGTCAGTTTCTCATGTTAGAAAAAAAATGAGCAGGGGAATTATTATTGGGTTACATTGAATCTCTAGCCCAGTTTGGGGAAAACTGACATCTTAGCAATATTGAGTGTTCAATTCCTGGCAATGGCATATCTTTCCATTTATTTAGATCTTCCTTACCTTTTCTCAACAGCATTTTTGAAGTTTTGACTATATAAGTCTTGTCCATATGTTGTTGTATTTATAACTATTTTCTGTTTTTATGCTGTTGTAAATGATATTTAGTTCAATTTCTATTGTTTTTGCTACCATGTATAATTGCAATTGATTTCTTTGTATGCTGACCATGTATCCTGTAACTTTGCTAAACTGACTTATTAATTCTGGTAGCCTTTTGTAGATTTCTTAAGATATTCTGCATAGATGTGTCTGCAAATAAAGGTAGTTTTACCTCTTTCTTTCCAATCTGTATGGCTTTTTTTTGGCCGCACGGCATGCAGAACTTCCCAACCAGGGATCGAACCCATGCTTCCTGCATTCGAAGTGTGGAGTCTTAACCACTGGACCACGAGGGAAGTCCCTATATGGCTTTTTTTATTTTTCTCACCCTATCACACTGGCTAGAACCTACAGTACAACGTTGAATGGAAGTGATGGTAGCGAGCATTCTTTCCTTGTCTCCAGTGTTATGGAGCAAACATTCATTCTTTTTCACCATTCAGTATATTAGCTCTAGGTTTTCTGTAGAGGCTCTTTATCTTGTTAAGGAAATTCTCTTCTTTTGTAGTTTTCTGAGAGTATTATCATGAATGGGTGTTGAATTTTATCAAATTCTTTTTCTACATATACTGAGATAATCATATGGTTTTTCTTTTTTGGTCTGTTAATGCATTACATGATATTAATCACCACATTGGTGGATATTTGAATGTTAAAACAACTTTGCATTCCACACTTGGTTACGATGTATTGTCCTTCTTATATATTACTAGATTCAACTTTCTGTAATTTTGATACAGATTTTTACATCTATGTTCATGACAGCTATCGATGTATTCTTCTATGGTTCTTCTTTTATAGTTTTCTGTTCTTCTCATATCTTTGCCTTGTTTTAGTGTTGGTCTAGGGCCCTCATGAAATGAGTTGGGAAATGTTCCCTCCTCTCTTATTTTCTTAAAGAGTTTGTGTAGAATTGTTATCAGTTCTTCGTGAAATGTTTGATAGAATTCCCTAGTGAAACCACTAGGCCTAGATTTTTTCTTTGTTAGAAGGTTTTTAACTATAAATTAAATTTCTTTAGTGGATATAGGACTATTCCAGCCTCCTATTACATCTTTCTTTCTTTAATTAATTAATTTATTTATTTGGTTGCGCTGGGTCTTAGTCGCGGCAGGCGGGCTCCTTAGTTGTGGCTCGCCTGCTCCTTAGTTGCGGCTTATGTGCTCCTTAGTTGTGGCTCACGGGCTCCTTAGTTGTGGCTCGCCAGCTCCTTAGTTGTGGGCATGTGTACTCTTACTTGCGGCATGCATGTGAGATCTAGTTCCCTGACCAGGGATCGAACCCAGGCCCCCTGCATTGGGAGTGCGGAGTCTTAACCACTGCACCACCAGGGAAGTCCCTCCTATTACATCTTAAGTAGCATTTGATAGTTTGTGTCTTTAAAGGAAATTGTCCATTTCATCTGAAGTTCATCTGACATTACTGACATAAAATTGTTCATAATATCCTCTTGTTATACAACTTTGATTTCTGTAGGATCTCTAGTAGTGTTCCCTCTTTCATCCCTGACATTGGCAATTTGTGTTGTTTTTTTTTTCTTTATTATTCTGGGTCCAGGTTTATCCTTTTTTTTTTTTTTTTTGGTTTATCAATTTTATGCAGAGAACCAGCTTTCAGTTTTCATTGATTTCTCTATTATTTTTCCATATTTTTATTTCATTGACTTAAGGTATGATCTTCATAACTTCCTTCCTTCAGTTTATTTGCTTTTCCTCTTCTAGTTTTTTCAGGCAGAAGCTTAGGTTGTGGATCTTAGACCTTTCTTCTTTTCTAATGTACACATTTAATGCTTTTATCTAAGCACTACTGTGGCTATAACTGATAAAATTTTTATATATTGGGGGCTTTTTTTTTAAAAGATTTAATTTTATTTATTTTTGGCTGCGTTGGGTCTTTGTTGCTGCGCGCGGGCTTTCTCTTTGAGGCGAGCGGGGGCTACTCTTAGTTGCGGTGCACAGGCTTCTCATTGCGGTGGCTTCTTTTGTTGTGGAGCATGGGCTCTAGGCATGCGGGCTTCAGTAGTTGTGGCTTGCGGGCTCTAGAGCACAGGCTCAGTAGTTCTGGCGCATGGGTTTAGTTGCTCCACGGCAAGTGGGATCTTCCACCAGGGATCAAACCTGTGTCCCCTGCATTGGCAGGCGGATTCTTATCCACTGTGCCACCAGGGAAATCCTCGGGACTTTTTCTATTCAGTTTTAAAATATTTTCTTATTGCCTTAGTGATTTCTTCTTTTACCAGTGAGTTATTACTTAGAAGCACATTGTTTAATTTCTGATCTTTCTGTTATTGAGTCTAGTTTAATTCCATCGTAATCATATTAGTGGTTGTTATAACTTTTGTATTTGTTGAATCTTTTTTTGGTCCAAAATATGGTGAATGTTCCATGGGCACTTGAAATGAATGTATATTCCATGGTTGTTGGGAAGAATGTTCTCTTAAGTGTCAGGTCTAATTGCTTGATAATGTTCGCATTTTATATATTTTTACTGGTTTTTTGTCTGTTTGTTTTCTGCTTGCCCTATGAATTATCAAGAGAGAAGTGCTGAAGCCTCTAACTATAATTATAGATTTGTCCGTTTCTCCTTCTATCCGTCTGTGCATAAATTATTTTGAAGCTCTGTTATCAAGTAAATATATATTTAGGATTGTTATGTCCCCTTGATTAATTTACCCCTTTATCCTTGTGAAGTGATGCTCTTTATTTCTGGTAATATTCTTTCCTCTGAAATCTACTTTGTCTGATATTACTTGCCTCTCCAGCATTCTTTTGATTAGAATTAGCCTCTTTTTCCATCATTTCACTTTTATTCTTTCTGTGTCTTTATATTTAAAGTTGGTTTCTTGAAGACAGCAGGTATTTTCTATTGCTGTTTTAACAAATTCTTACAAACTTGGTGACTTAAAACAATGTAAATTTACTGTCATATAGTTCTTTAGGTCATAAATCTGACATGGGTCTCACCAGACTAAAATCAAGGTGTCAGCGGAACAATTTTTCTTTCTAGGAGCAAATCTATTTCCTTTCCTCCTCCAGCCTCTAGAGATCACCTACATCCCTTGGCTCATGGCTTCTGTCCTCCGTCTTCAAAGCTAGCAACATTGAATATCTCTGACCATTCTTCCGTAGATACATGTCCCATTGATTCTGATGTCTTCTGCCTCTCTCTTTCACTTTTAAGGACCCTTGGAATTACCTTGGACCTACCCAGATAATCAAGGATGATCTTCCTATTTTTGGTTCAACTGATTAGCAACCTTAATCCATCTGCAACCATAGTTATTCTTTTCTGTGTAACCTAACACATTAATAGGTTCTGGGGATTAGGATATGGACATATTTGCCTAACATACAGCATATAATTGAGTCATATTTTTATATCAAATCTGACTGTCTCTACCTTCTAAATAGTGTTTCAGCCATTTACATTTAATATAACTACCAGTATATTTGAGTTTAAATTTATAATATTGCTGTTTGTTTTTTCTTTATCCTATCTGGGCTTTGTTTCTTTTTCCTGCCTTCTTTTGGTTTGGATTAATTAAATGTTTTTCTAATGAGTTCATTTTATATCCCCTGTGGGTTTATTAGTCATACTTTTTAATTTTTAGTGGTACTCTAAGGTTTACCATCTACACCATCAAATAATATAATCCTAGTTTGCATTCAAATAATTACAGTCTGCCTCTCTCCATCTCCATTCCTTCTGGAACTCCAGTTATACATATGTTATGTATATCTGTTATATTGTTCAAAGACTGGAGAGAACTCCTCTGCAGATCTCCAGAGCTCTCTTCTTATATAGTTCCCACTCTCTGACACTCTGTCTCACAAGTTCTAGCTGCCTCAGCCTCCCCAAATTCAACCCAGTGAGACCACTTGGCTTTGTTTGGGTTCCCCTTTCCTGGCCAGTAGCCTGGAAACTGCTTTGTGCAGTAAGCTTGAGCAGTTGGGTAGGTATTACCTCATTTGTTTCCCTCCTCTCTGGTTTCATAGTCCTATACTGCTTCTTGTGCGATTGAAAACCTTTGTTTCATATATTTTGTCCTGTTTTCTAGTTGTTTATGGCAGAAGGGAAAATTCTCATAGCGGTTAATCCTTCATGGATAGAAACCGAAGTCTTTTATTATTACAGTTTGTCTTGACATTCTTTTATCTCATATTATAGTAATACTTGAAGATTTTAAATTAGTTACGGATGGCTGTGTTGTTCTCAACATATGATCTTAGGCCCGAAATCAGCATTTTAACAAGTCTCCAAAGGAATCTTGACAAAGTGGCATAATGCAGGGAATACTGAACTTGAATTTAAGTCCCGGTGCTGCCACTTATGAATGTATGACCATGGACATGGACTCTGTGCCTGACGCTGCCATAGGTGTTTTCATATGTGTACTTCACTCATTTCATTCTCAGAACCACTCTGCATACCAAAACTGGGTTAAATATGCTAATAGCACTGTTTGTCCTTATTTCCTGCTTGATTGTAGGCTTCCTACTTGATAGGAACAGTGTGTCTTAATCACGAATTTTTTCCCAGTGCCTAGCATGTGGTAAGTGCTCAATAAGTATATGTTGAATGAATTAATTACGTAATATTATTTTCACTATACAGATGAGTAAGCTGCTGCCCAGAGAGGTGAAACAACTTGCCTAAGGTCATACAACTAATGAGTGCCTCATCTAGGAGTCTTTCTAACTCTAAAACCCATTCCTCTTCACCTCACCACCCTGCTGGATCCTGCTGTGATCCAAAAGGTCACAATTTGGCAGGTGAATTGTGCCCTGTGTCTTCAAGAAAGAGGATTATTTAGACTGTTGAACGTAACCACTTGGGTTTCTCCTTTTCCAACAATGAAAAATTTGCAAAGAGGCATTAATTGGGTTACAGGCAGCCTTCAGTTCTACTATAGCCTCAGTGGGAAAAATGAGAGGGAGGTACAGAAAAGTTGAACCAATGATAGATAATATGCTTAACATGATATTAAATTTTTTTAGTTAATCATTTACTAGCATTTTTAGTTTCAGGCCAGCTATAATTTGTGAAAAGAAAAAGTGATTGTATTTATATATTATATTTTCCATGTTTTTAATCACCCACCACCACCACCACCGCCTACCCCCCATACTCTTACATACAGAGACCAAGCACGGGGCTTACAAAAAGCTGCTTCTAATAATGACTCTCAACTCATTCATTTAGTAAACATCAGCTGTGCACATGCTGTGTACCAGGTTCCATTCTAGACCTTGAGAGTGCTGTAGAGAACAAGATAGATAAGGTCTCTGCTCATGTGCAGTTTATATTCTAGTGAGGAGATATAACAGTAAACACACACACACACACACACACACATACACAAGAAAATGTCAAGTCATGATAAGCGCTAAACAAAGACTTAAAATAGGATCATGAAGAAGGAATGATTGTATGGCTTTTTTAGAAGTGATCAGGGAAGGCCTCTGAAGATGAGCCCTGGCAGGAATGGGGGTGCCTTCCAGGAAAGCAAAGGATGGCACAGAAGACAAGGCAAGGGAAGGTGGGGGCAAGCTAAAAGTTGAACCAACTGGAAACCACCAGAAATTTCCCCATCAAGGTCATTATTAATAAAATTTTCATTATTAATAAAGGGTGTATGTTATTGTCATGAAACACATTCTTGAATTGGATGGAGTAAATATTATAAATGTAATATGGAAATAAGACATTCAGGAAATACGTAGAAACTTAGAGACCTTGTTCATTAGTTTCTCCCACCAGAAACATGCTAAAGAGAGAAGAAAGCTATGGATTGGCTAAATAGAATGACAGGCTTGGTGTTTCAGGAATTGAAATAGCCAGAAAAACAAATGGGAAGTGAAAAGGGGGAAACCTACAAGCGTTGGGCGCTATGTTACAATCTTTACACACTTTCTGTCTTTAATCTTTAATTTCTCAAAACAAAGTAGGTGGTATTAAACACATTTTACAGAGGTGGGAGTTGAATCTTCCTATAGTCAAACATCTAGAAGATACAGATTCAACCCTAAACTGCTGCACCATCCAAATAGGCCTTTGTTTCTGAAATTGCCTTTCACACTATATTTTTCCAAGACCTTCATCCTCCCCTCTGCTATGGTGAGAAATTTTGAGTCAAAGCCAAATGTAATTTCAACCCCATTATCATTCTTCTGACTCTCAGTTAAGCAACTCTTTCCTGTACAGTTAACTTTACAGAACAGCTTTCTACGATGGGTCTTAGTGAACAAGAGGGCTATTAATGATGCATATGCTTCCCATAGAGACTAGTTGCAGAAGAAAAGGGGCATTTGGTTGTTGCAGTCCCAAACAATAAGTTGCTAGAGAGGACAAAGTGCCTGTTGGGCTTAAAAAATCTGTCCAAAATTGTCTAAATCATGGATGATAAACACCAAGAGCTAGGAAAATATGAAAATTCATGACTTCTGCTCATTCTTTTATTTCAGGAGAGTTTCATTGTTTGAATCTCACACAATAGCTTGCACTGCAAATAGAGAAAACTAAAAATAATACATAGTCCTCATCACTATTCATTCTGTTTTTGATCAAATGGCCCATGATCCTTATGATTCCACACTTTTCAGTCTACCCTGAAATAACATTTATCCTTTTCAAAGCCCCCAACAATAAATCAGCCATAATGAAAGCTCTTCTTCTTGCTTTTACTGCAAGGATATATGCTCCAACCTTCATGTCTAAAGTGTTTACCTGGCTTTTTCATAGCTGACTCAGTAGATTGGAACCTTTTAATGCAACCTTCATGGCATGTGGTCACCAAATCTATGTGAAGTCTTTATAATTTTTGTATGATTGATAGCATATTGCTCTTCACTGGTGAGGGGAACCATATCTATTTCCCACTTGCTTCCTTTGTACATGTTAAGTTACTTAATCCATTTACTTTCATGATTGGGACTTCAGAGGTAGAAATGTGAAGGAAAAGAGAAAAGCAAACAGGTTCAACAGTCTGTGCCTGATTCTTAGGCCTAAATGTTTTCTACTACATTATATACTACCTCCCAGGGTTATAAAACCAAAGCTTCCTTTTCTGCAAAGCAACCCAGTTAGTGGGGAGAGGTAATCAATCAATCAGTCAATCAATCAACTGCCATAGCTTTAGAAGGAAATAAAAGCTCCTTTCTCAAAAGCCTATAGCTCCACAGTTTCCCAAAACTATTGTCCATGCCCATCTTTTAGACCTTCATTCAACCCCTGTGTCAGCTACCATTATCACCTATTTTAAATGCATACTTCTATATTTCAAAACCTGTCCCCAAACCTACCTCTGTTTACTATGTCATTCCTCTCTAAAACAACGTATGTGAGAGTTTTTAAATTGTAGTGTTATATCAATTCTAGTATTATTACTAAACAAAACTCAAGACTTTTTAAAAAAAACTTTCTCCGATTAGCTTTGCCTACCCATTCTTTAATTAAATCAACTAATATTTCACCTCTAATCTATGACAAGCACACATATGTCTCAGAACCTTAGAGATGAGTAAAATGAATAAGAAAGTAACTATTCCCCTAGGAAGTTTATAATCTGCTTCCCAGCCCTACTCTCCCAATCTACTTCTTTTCTGAATCTACTAAATTTGCCGGGTTTTGAGTGCCCATCACGTTTTTGTTTGTCTTGTTGTTTCTGTTATTAATCATAAACTCCCCAGAATTGTGTCCGTATGTTACCATTAGCCAAAAAATCTGGGCACTGTCATGCTCTGAATCAAAACCATGAACTTTGGATAAACTAATTATCTCTGAGCTTCATTTTTCTCATTTGAAAAATGCAAACAACAGTACCTACTGTATACAGAAGTGGTTATTAGAGGTATATGAAATGATATTTAGTGTACAAAGGAATCATGTCACTTACTTGCTAAGAAAAAAACCTTCAATAACACCTCTGTTGCCTCTCAAATTACATGTAAATGTCTCGACCTACTACTGGATGCCCTCAAGATCCCAACTATTTTGTCAGCCTTCTCTCTTATGATTCCCCTACACACTCTTTCACTCACACCAAAAGGTCCTGCTCCCCTTTTTTCACTATGAGGGAAAATTAGTAGTAACTACCATATTTTTTTCCTTCCAGTTTTATTGAGACACAATCGACACTATACAAATTTAAGGTGTACAACATAATGATTTGGCTTACGTACATCCCGAAATGATTACCGTAGTAAAGTTTAGTGAACATCCATCACTGCATATAGGTACAAAATAAAAGAAAAAGAAAAAAAATATTTTCCTTGTGATGAGTATTCTTAGAATTTACTCTCTTAACTTTCATACATAATATACAGCAGTGTTAGTATAATAATCATGTTGTACATTACACTCCTAGTACTTATTTATCTTATAATGAGAGCTTTATACCTTTTGACCACCTTCATCCAGTTCCCCCTCCTGCTAACCCCTGCCTCTGATAACCACAAATATGATCTCTTCTTCTGTGAGTTTGTTCATTTGTTTGTTTGTTTGTTTGTTTTTAAAGTATAATTGACCTACAACACTAAGTTAGTCCCTGGTGCCCAACATAGTCATTCAATATTTCTATACGTTAGATAATGATAAAATACTGTGGTAAGTCTAGTTACCATCTGTCACCATACTAAGATATTATTATTGGCTATATTCCCAACACTGTACAGTTTGTCCCCATGACTCATTTATTTTGTAACTGGAAGTTTGTACCTCTTCATCTCCCTCACCTATTTCTCTCATCTTCGCCCCCGCCCCCAACTCCTCTCCTCTGGCAACCACCTGTTTGTTCTCTGTATCTATGACTGTTTCTCTCTTGTTACGTTTGTTCATTTGTTTTTTGTTTTAGATTTCACGTATAAGTGAAATCATATGGTGTTTGGCTTTCTCTGTCTGACTTATTTCACTTAGCATAATACCCTCTAGGTCAGTTATTTTTACTGTGAGAATTTCTAGTTATTTTTCTCCTCATTCAACTCTGCAGCATATTTTATAAATGATGAGAAAGGTTAATTGGCTCCTTCGCAGTAACAACACAGCAAATAACTGGAAAAGATGGAATTTGAAACCAGAGCTGTCTGGCTTCAAAATCCATACCTTTTCACCCTACTATGTACATTGTGCAAAATGTGAAAAATGTTCTTCCTTATGTTTAACTGGAATTAGTTTTCCAAGCCCATCTCAGGTGCTACCTCCTTCACCAAACTGTCCTTAATCCTCATCCAAATACAACATCACCCTCAAATTTCTCACAGCAGTGTGTCACTCATTTTTGCGCAGCAGTGTGCTAGTGACTTACATACCAAATCATGAGCTCTTTGACACCAGGGTGAGTGTTTCCCCTGAAACAAAGTACTTTGCAGCAAGTTTACACCCTGTTTCCCCTGAAGCAGAGCAGTTTGCACCAAGTAGATATTTAATAAAGTCACTTCAATTGAACAGAGGGTCATTAAGGTCACATATGGAAAATTCTGTCCAGTGCAATCCAGGAATCATTTACTTACTAACATGTCTCTATTCCAGGTCCTGTAGTAGACATTGGGTTTAAAGAGATAAAAGCAAAGCAAAAATCCCTGCCCTCAAGGAGTTTACAGTTTGATTAAAGTGCTTTGAAACCAGAAAGTTGGTTTTCTTTTTAATTTAGGCATTATAGTGAGATGAAACAAACACTTTAGTAATACAAATGAATTCTCATTTGTTGTTCACACAGATACAGTTGTCTCCTCCAGCTGCTGTACCAGTTTAGACTACATCGTCACCTACCTCTTCAAGCACATAGCAAAAGAGGGCAGGAAGCCACTTCGATGCAGAGAGGCTGCCCAGGCTGGTCAGAGACTATTACATTTTATGCAGCAAAATCCAGAGGTCCTGCAGCAGGTAACTGGTGGTTGCTTATCTAGCTTAAGAGAGAAGAGTTTCCCAAAAGCCGATCTGGTCTCTGAATATCCCTTAGAGCAACTGGTCTTGCCAAGACTCTTTACTGGGTCTTCTCTAGGAGTATTTTCCCTGTAGGGAGGATAGTACACTGGCCTCAGGATTACCCACCCTCCAGAAATCTCTAAGTCATTCATCTTACCTCAGTGAAACTAGAATTCAAAAAGAGGATAGCTCTTCCAGCGACAAGAGAAATAAAAGTCAAAGCTGGAACTAGAAACAGTCAACCTCTGATTTCTTTCCCAGAGCCTCTAATAACGTCGTCTTAGGTTTGCCTTGTGAATACTCTGGTATGTTGAGAAACTACCATTTTCTGGGCTCCTAGTCTGTGCCAGGCAGCTTGCTGGGAACTTTCCCTTCATCATATCATTTTCCCCATTTTAAGATGAGAAATCAAGGTTCAGATAGGTCATATTCCCACGAACATTTAAATAATAAGTAATAAAGCTACGATTTGTTTATTTTCAAATGTTTTCTGACTAGCTAATATGAATTAGGTCCAAGTTTAATATTTTTTAAAAACTTCTGCAAATCACAGTAACAGCATGCATAAAATTAAATAATATATGCCAGAAATGTTTCAAAGAGAATAATACCATTTTACTGTGGAGATAGCATCACTATGATATATTCCAGTTCTACTACATTTGGAAAGTGATATCTTTGTACTGCTTCCAGTTGTCTTCTTTTGCCAAATTATCTATCTCCATAATAGTCTGTGGTTTGCAAATATAAACACTTTAACCTGGTCATTAGCCAGCAAATAAGTCACCTGCAATCAGCAAAAAAGTGTCAGTCTGAGTAAATAAATGATGAAAATGAATAAGACAGCCATGGAAGAGGTTTTCTTCCTAGCTGTCATTTTTTTGCTGATATTTAAATGACATTATGTAAACTTTATTTGTGGTGATGTTTCAGTTAACCAGTTATTTTCCTGGCAGGGAGGTGTGTGATTAAGATTTTGTGTAAATAAGCAAAGGGTTCTGGGCCTGTAACTATTTGGTATGACCCTGGAATTGTTACAACATGTTGGTGATTAAACAGGAGGAAGGTAACTCACATTTATTGAGTATGTACAAGGTGCGAGAGCCACTAAGACCCATGAGACATAATTTCTCTCCTTAAATAAGTGTGTCCTGCCAGGTGGGAAGGAGAGACAAGTAACTAACTAATTATGTGATAATTGGATTAACATAGTGATGACAGGAGGAGAGGACTTGCAGAGACATCTCCTCATTTAGACCCCACAACAACCCTGCAATGTGGATATAACCATCCCCATTTTTCAAATGAATAAATTGAAGCACAGAGAGAAACTGGAAAGTGGAATGTGAACCAAGGTCTGTTTGGCTTAAAAGCCCAAGTCCTTACCACTTACTTACACCATTGATTCTCAGGAGACTAGTTGCTGGATAAGATCTCAGATTCACCTGGAATGCCTTTTCAGAATAACACATTCTATCAAGATTTGGATGCACTGCTCCTCACCCATCCTTCTGCAGTAGCCACTGGTACTGCTGGGAGTGTGGCGTAGCCCTCAGGTGTTTTGCAACAAGAAGGCTGAGAACCACAGAATTAGAGCATGTAGGCAGTGGAGAAAATAAATAACCATGGATTGGCCAGCAATCAGACCCAGCGCTCACCCCACCGTGGCAAGTGACAGGTCTGCCACCTGCCATTGCTCAACCATGATCACAATATTGTCCCGTAAACTTCGGCAGGAACTTTTAAGTGGGTAGAAAATTTTAGCAAAAATCAATAGGCTATGGTCCTAGACAAATACCATCCGACTGTGCAGAACAAGTAATGTGGTTGTGCAGAAGACATTCAAGTTTGTCTTTACTCAGAATTACCATGTGTTTGTTGGTTTAAGTAATTTCTATGTGTTAATAGTACTTGGTAATCCTTTACTTTATAGCATATGGCTAAGTAGTGATATATCTTTATTAACAGTGGAATACATTCTATTTATTTGGAATGTAGGCTTTCAGGTAGCATTTTAAATATTAATGACCGGTCTCTGGTAGTCAGCATAAATATGATTTGCATTAGCACTAGGTTATATCATCTTGAGTGCCTCTGATGTCAATGATTGGGTATAGTAGTATCTGACATCATCTCCTTAGGTCACTGACAACTTTGACCTCTATTCTTATGCACAGTTTCTGTCGTCTCAAAAGCTCTTTTGAATTGATTTGAAATTTTGACTCTTCCCTTTATGAGGCAGTAAAATTGATAATTATTCAGATGGGAACTGAGCACTGAGTGAAAAATCAATTCCACCCGCTCTCTGCCGCGTATAAAATTACTTCTGAGTCGGCTGGACTGAACGGATGGCCAGAGTAAAAGCAGCAGGCAGGAGTAGTGGGAAGAATTAGCTGGACACAGCTAATAGCCTGAAGGGATAGACTTGGAGAAGAGGGAGTGGGCCAGTTGGGGGTTATTATGAGCAAGGATGGGTGCCATTGATCATCTGTTTGCATCAGCTTTCCAAGACCTTATAAATCAACCCTGAAGAGCAGCAGAATCCAAGATTTCAGCCTCTTTCCAGAGGGAATTTATATTAGATTATTCTCATTTTCACACTCAGATGAAAAGTGAGCCATTGATTATTCATTGGTTGCCCATCAAATGCTGTTTTTATAGATGATTTGCCTATCAGAGAAGATAATGAACAAGGTTGCTGCTTCATAACTCAAGGTTTCAGTTTTCAAGGCATCTGTGTCAGTTAAGTAATGCCTAACCCTATTAAAAGGAATGGGTTACAAATTGCTTAACAGTGCTGAAAAACTAGACCCTAATGACTAATTGTGCTTGGAGTTTAGAGAGGGTTTGTCAGCTCTTTAAACTAAACTGATGCAATGATACTGCAATTATTTACTAGTTTGAACTGTTCTCCCCCTGCACCACCAACCTGGAAGCATAGTTGCATGAAGAGTGTCAATTCTAAATTGCAAAAGTTATCTCCTCAAGCTTCCACAGCAAATGAAGCATGAACCCACATAAAGGGTCTTCTGACATTCTTATAGGCCTTTCCTATAAGACATTTTAAGTGCCTCTCACCTGAAAATGTGTTTATTATGACCTGCTATGTGGCTTTAGATCTTCAGTGTTTTTAAAAACATTCTCCAAATAAGCCATCTTCCATATTTTGCAAACAAACCTAAATTTGCAAAGCATTACATTTAATCCATTTGAAGATCTGTTATAATTAAGTAAATCTATTTTAAGTAAGAATTATTGTCTAACCAGCATTGCTTTAACTTAACTGAGAAAAACCCAGTTTACGTATATTAAGCAAAAAAAAAAAAAGTTCCCATGTTTTTATGTCATTAGAGAGATAAACTAAAGTTTTAAGAACAGGCCAGTAGTAACAGTGATTAGGCATGGATCTGCTACAGTAATTTGGAAGATAAAATTTCTACGGGAAACGTTTTCAGTTTTATCCCTGGTCATGTTAAGTGTTTGTATCTATAACTCAAAGGTCAGCATACATTTAGTTATATCACAGAATGAAAGAAGGATCTACCTAAATTAGGTACATGAAAGAGTGTGTTTTATAAGAGTAGAAGGGCATTTCAAAGATGAGACTCATTCTCTTTCAGATTATAAGAATAGGACACTGAGGCTGAATGCTTCTCTAAATCATAACTTCTATTAAAACTACCTGCTCTCGAAAGAGTAGCAACTTCCGTAGAAGTAGAACAAGAATTATGTGATGGTCAGTATTACTGATTAGATTATGCAATTAACTTATTAACAAGGTATTTTTAGCAATTATGTTCTCTAAAATTTAAATACACTGAATGGAGGAATTAGAACATTTAGGTTTTAATTTATCTTAACCTCTTCTATTTAACTATTTGGCTCAAGTGAGCTGTACTAAAAACCAGAAAAAGTTCTAATTATAATTCTTTCTCCCTCGCTCTCTCTCCCCCTCCCTCCCACTTTGTGCTAACCTGACATTTAACTACAAATTGTAAAGAGCTGTCAGGAGTTATAAGAATCATACTTCAGTAGGGACGTAAGCTGGAAAGAACATTCACCCTTTTCCTCAATCAGTCAGTCAATCAATGAAAATTGCTTTTGTACAGTGCTCTTCGTGACATGCATCCCAAAGTGAATTACAGCAAAAGGGAGATCATCTGCTCTTTTTTCATTTCTGTGTTTAGATTGAAAGGATATTGCTCAACATTTTGACATACTATACAAGACATCTTTCTTACTTAAGATACCATCCTATAGTACTACGTAGGAGAAAGTGCAGTCACATATTTAACTGATGTTGAGATTTTGGCCTATAGAACCTCAGCAAGACTCTCACAGTGGGAAACACTTTAGCAGATGAAATATATTCATGTCTTTTATGCTCTTAAAAAAATTAACCAGACTTTCTAATGTTGTTATAGACATTTCTAGTGAACCCTAAATAGAAAGTATGCTCATGACCCACTAGCTCAATCTGGTTAATTTGCAGCTATTATCAAAAGTATGGCAGTCGATTGATGTCAAAAACACATGCTGAAGGAACATTCACAACTGGATCAGAGGATAACATGGATTTAAAGGGAAGCCGGGGATAGGTCATTAGACATGGCAAGTAAAAACTAAGAATAATAGAATTGTTTTTTGCACATGCTGCTGCAGTCTTGGTCTTCTTCACAGCAACATATGTATGTACTTTGTATTTATTTCTAGGAAAAAAATAATACTGGCAAAATATTGCAGACAGTAGCTTAAGCTTTTTCATATGCATTTAATCTGATTTAATCACCACAGTATCTCTGTGAAGCTGTAGTATTATGAGCACCATTTTACAGATATAGAAACCAAGGCATAAAAAGATTAAGTAGGGGCTTCCCTGGTGGCGCAGTGGTTGAGAGTCCACCTGCCGATGCAGGGGACACAGGTTCGTGCCCGGGTCCGGGAAGACCCCACATGCCGCGGAGCGGCTGGGCCCGTGAGCCATGGCCGCTGAGCCTGCGCGTCCGGAGCCTGTGCTCCGCAATGGGAGAGGCCACAACAGTGAGAGGCCCGCGTACCACAAAAAAAAAAAAAAAAAAAAAAAAAAAAGATTAAGTAACTCTCCCAAGTTACTAGTGGTCAATAAGATCATGTAGTCCATAAGCGGAAAGACTAAAATTTTACCTTGATGTGTTTAGCTCCAGCGTTCACATGCTTAACCACAAAGCTATAATTTGTTGGCGGCTGCTAATTTGAAGTAGTATGTATGTTTTGAGCACTTACAATGAGGCAAGTTGAGCTTCCAGTAAGTCCCACTGGGGCCATCCTTAAGGTAGAATGATTTAGAGCAGTCATCCTATACCCCAACTTTGTGCTGCAGCCGGAATGAAACAGATGGGCAGTGACCCAAAGAGGCAATGGGCAAGGGAGAGGGAGGTTGCTTTGCCAGCTGGTATAGAAAAGCCCTGTGGCTCCCACCATCACTGACAGAGCTAACAGAGCTTCCTCTCTCTTATTCTACACCCATACCCAATCATTAATTCTGTAGCCAGACATTGAAGGTATAAAATTTAGCAGGACATGTATCCTTGAGAAGGTCAGAGTCTAATAGTGTAACTGTCTCATGATGTTCCTTTGTGACTATCCTTCAATTCCTCTGAGGTAGCTCTTGAGGTTTACTCTAACCTGACTTTTCTAGGATAGAGTCAATATAGAAGCTGTGAAATGAAGTTGGGGAAGCAACAAGTGCTTTGCATCCATCCCCCATACCCTGCACGTCTCTAGGCTTTGTCCTGACTCTCACCACTGATTCATCAGTGTTGAATGTCCTTTTTCACCTCTTTCTGATTGTAAACAGCTTCTGTTTTTTAAGAGGCTTCTACTACTGAGTACCATTAGCTCTACTGAAGGTCCTTCTTAAGGGCCTCTCACATGGGCAAGTCTGAAACTGACTCCTTTGAGCATCCCTCTCCTTCTCGTTTTCATTCTGTAAGGTACCACAGACTAAGGTGCCTATAGAGCCAAGTAGGAAGCTTGACTGAGGTAGACAGGAACGACAAACTGTGTTCAGTATACATCCCTATCTAAAGGGGGCAGCCTCCAAAGGGCTCCAGCTAATTGTTGCCCTGTAAGGTGGTAAGACCCAGTGTTGCCAGATATATTGAGATTTCCCCACGGAGAGAAGCCAGAAATACAGTTTTGTAAAGTTGGCGACTGATTGAAAAATTAAAATAAAAATACTCTGCAGGTCAGCACTCTATGTCTGGTTATCAGTTTCCCACCTCTGTATTCTGTACTCTTAGAGAATTTCAGAACTCAGATCTCTTAATGCATGATCCCTTGCATTTCTCGTAGCCATCCCATGTGGCCTTGCAACAGTGATATTTTTATTTGTCTCTGATGTCTTGGTAATTCTTAAAGCACACTTTTTTAATTTGCTGTTTTAAGAAGATGCCAATATTTTGCTTTTACATATGACTCTATACTTAGGTCTTTAATGAAACTTAAAGAGGGCATTTTATCACATTTGGGTTGTGTCTTTGCATACAGAAGGGGTGCAGTAAACAGGCAATGAAACTCAGTTAACATCTCCCAAACATTTTTTTTTTTAATTTTCAAAATAATAAGGTTTGTTTGAGGCAGAAGTAAAGCTCACTTTGGTCAAGTGTGTGTGTGTGTGTGTGTGAGAGAGAGATCTAATTACTAAGGATCATATCAGAGTATCTAAGAGGACCAGGGCTGCACAAAAGTATCTAGTTAATAGCCAGGTAACAAAAGTCCAAAAGGGAGTAAAACTCTTAAGAACGATCAGTGTGTGACCACCACCCCTAAAGATCAGCTTGGAAAGTTAAAATATATAATTTTAAAAATGGAAAAACACTAATTTTTAATTAAAATGGCTTTTATCTGTGATATAATAAAATCATTTATCCATCTTTAGAAGGATGATTCTTGTCCAAATCCTTTGTTATATTCCATATCTTTGCCATTTTGATTTCATTTTTGTTATAGAGATATTTGTTGAATGACTGTTTCAGCTGTAACAAAAAATGGTATTTTAAAACAAAACCCTTTTAAAAAGAAACCTATTCTTGATTTATAAATCATCAAATTAGTGTTATAACCCTATCACCTATCTTTACACAGTACCTTTTTTTCCCCAAAGATCACCTCCATCTTGATACTTGTCCCAGCACCTAGCAGAGCCTGAAACCTTGTGATGGTCAATGAATGTCTGCAAAACAAACCAAAAAAATTAATTTTTAAAAGTGCAATCTACAGGCAGTGACTTTAGGTATCAAATCTAACATGGTCATAGACTAATACATGATAAAATAAATGATAATGCCAAGATAAGTTTATATCGTCATATACTATATAATAACCCTGCTGAAATTCCATAAGAAAATTTTATTCTAAACATGGATGAAGAAAGAAATAAGTACTTCAAATACTGTTTCAAATGGTTAACAGAACAGAGAAGGTTTGTGGTGGGGTTTTTTTTTTTTTGTCTGTTTGTTTGTTTGTTTTTTCCACTGGGACATGTGTTTTTCTACCTCTAAGCACAGTTTAAAGATGTAATCCATTGATAGCGTAACTTGCCTTATTAATTGAAAGGGATGGAATCCACCAGATGTAGCCCAAACCAGCAGAGAGTTAGGTGACTAAGCAACAGCAAAGACACCATATTGAGTGAGCCAGATTTCGGTCTCCAAGTCATTTATTTCAACCGGTGACAATACATTTAAACTCCTGTGCCTCAGCAGTGATTGATGGTTTAATATCATATATAATTTTTTTAATGAAGGAAAACCATTTAAATATGTTACCATTTGCACTGGTATTCTCCTATGTACATAACTGCATTTAATCATTTTGGGGATTGTTTTTATACTTGTGTAATTTGTATCCAAGAAATAACTGTCAAAACCATCTCATGCTGTTGCTGGAAATGGTACAGTGTGCTTCATACTTGAATAGATTCATTCTTCCCTGCACATAATTAAGAGTGTTGGAGCTTTCACTGCTACCACATAGGAATTCCATGTTTACATTTCTGAGAATGAAAAATTAGCCACAGTTTGCTTTTTCAGGCTCCCATTTTCTGGGGCTGTGATATTTAAGTACCTTAGTTCTGTACCAGTATATGATTTGAAGAGTTTGATTTTAAGACTTTTAATATTAAAATACATAATAAAATTTTATTATCTAATTATAAGAGGGTTTAGCCTCTTATTAAAGTTGCTAAACCAGGCCTGGATTAACATCATAATGGCACAGTTTGACATGGAATACTCAAAAGTCAAGTTCGAGGGAAGGGATGGGTTTTGTTGTTGTTGTTGTTTTGGGGGTTTTCTCCTATACCCACCCCTCGCACAAAATAACAAGGACGAAACGCATGTGTGGAAACAAACAAGGAGCAATTTGGGACGCTGGAGAAGGAGTGGAGGTGTCAGCCTAGGATGGTACCCTTAGGCGAGGCAGCTGGTATATGTAGCCTTTTGTTTATCTGCTACTGGTTTATGTAGCCTTTAGGCCGGCAGCAGAAACAATCACTCCTACAGGGTCAGCTGCTGGTCAGAAGCAAAATAAGAAAAGATTTTGCGTTCAAATGCACAGCCATGATTTCTGTACAGCTGGCACCTGCTGCTGGTGCACAGCGTGAAGGTGAAAGGGCAAAGAGGCAGTTGTTCAAAACTCAAGAATGGCTTAAAGGGACTTGTAGATTAATCTGCTTTATTAACTTCTGTATATTAGATAACTATTGCTATGAATGACAGTACATCTTTTTGAATAAGTCGCATCTCTTTCTCTTTTAAATTAGCTTTTGAGTAATGAATATTAAATAGAAAGCATTTCAGGGGTAATTAAATGAAAACAGAATGATGTCATTTTACAATTATATTTGTGTGTTTATAGAATAGGGGAATTACAATGTTTTCCAAGGAGCTAAAAAAAAAAAGAGCCGGCTTCATAAAGAAGAATTTGAAATAAATAAGTTAGATGTCCATTAGCCTTTGTGTTTAGACTAAAAAGTATGATGTAGTTTGCGACTTAACGTAGAGTCATTGGGTGCCAGTGGCTTGATTTGGCATTCCCAGGGGCTCCAAGTGTTTTCTTTATGAATTAAAGTGACCGCAATCCGTCATTGTTCTTTTATCTACAGTTTAGGACAGTCAGTTTTGCTATCACTCTGCAGCAAATGTTCTCAGAATAGCAAAGGAGTAGTAAAAAACAACAGCCGTACCTTTTCCTTCGCACTCATGTAGGGCAGATAAAGAGCGCTTCATGAGGAAGAAAACGCACGGTTTTACACAGATTTAGCCCAATGATAATTAGGCGTGCTTTATAACAGTCTCTCACCCGGTATGGCAAGTGGCAAACAAGATGGTTTTTAGCCTCTTCATTAATAGTGATTGGCGCAGTTAGCTTAATTTATCATTATAAATTAAGGGTAAAAAGAGTTCACTTTCATGCGTTCTTTTTTAAAGCCTCTGCAAGGAAAATTTCTAATCCATAGACAAAATACTGACACCAACTCTGGGAACGTGTTTAACAATCTGCCTTCTAAAAGGACAACTCTTTTCTGCTGACTCTCAGTGATTTTTTGTTTTTGTTCTTTTAAGAATTCTCAGAAAAAGCATAGCAGATGACATCTGCCTTTTTCATGCTAACACAGCACAGGTAGTAGCATTTATCCATATTTCACAAAGGGAAGGCGTCTGGGATTTCATTTGCACTCCCAAGTTTTAACACAAGTTCAGTCTTTCTACTCTGAGCAGTGTTTCTGTGACATGTGAAGATGACACCTGAGATCACCTCCCTGTGTCACATCCAAGCCAGCCCAGGGCTCACCAGAAGGATCCTAAACTTGCATGGGTGTCACAAAGGAGCAGACTACTTTGACCAGAAAAGATTGGGTTAGGAGTATTTCCACATCCTTACACTCCGAAGTGGAAGAGCCTTTACACCTCCTTCTTAAAGATCTAGACTTTTCCTCCATCCTGTAACAGAAGCCTTATTTACTGTAGGGTTGCTAGGACCTAAGAAGTCACTATAAAAGGGCGATCTCAGGTTCAAACAGAATTTTTATGATGAATGATAATGATGAAAAAGAAGTAGAAATAATTATTATATGCTAGGCTTGTGTGCTAAGTGCTTTATATATATGTACACAGACATATATTCCAGTGTGTGTGTGTGTGTGTGTGTGTGTGTGTGTGTGTACATATATATATATATTTCTGTTTAAGTCTCACTACTCTGTGGGGCAGATATTTTTATCTCCATTTTATGATCAAAATACTGTAATTGCAGCTCTAGTAAGATAGTAACTCACCCAATACCGTACAGCTAGTAAGTAGCAGAACCCATGCTCTTCACCAAAATACAGTGCAACTTTTAAATGGGCTAGATGGAGGCTAAGCAAGGGGAGACACATGCCATTCATTCATTCATAAATCCTCGACTGAGCCAGGGGCCCCTTTCTTTGAGAACTGATTGGACAAGAGGAAACGCTTGACCTAAGCTGGCTTTTCTTCCCTAGATTTAGAAACGAGCATTTAAAAGATACTGGTCAGCCTCATCTGAATTGAAGACTTGAAAAATCAAGAGCCATGGGGCAGCCATTCCTTGCCACATGCTCAGAGAAGTAGCCAGTCTGCAGCGAGAGAAAAGAGCAGCAGACGTGCTAAAAGGATCTCGAGAGACCAGGCAGGCCCACAGAGGGAGACTGAGAAGGATCCCACCAGCGTTCTTGCCGCTGGTTCTAAGCCCTTGAGAGGCCTGACCGTGCTGCCTAGTGTAGGGGTCCTGAAGCCACCCCTTTTAGGCCTAAGTTTTGCCTGCGATAGTTGCCGTCCTCCTAGCCAAAGGATTCTTGACTCAGGGAAGCTGTGAGGACACAGTGAGCCAATGAGTATAGACTCACCTAGCCCAGAGAAGGTATTCAATCAATGTGTAAAAGTAGCCTTCACTGTGAAAGACAATATGCAGCTACCACTTTTCGATGTCCCTGTCCTTGTCCATATCCCTGCTGTTCATAATTATAAACGTGAGAAAAGTATCCCGTCCAGGAAATCCCAGGCCCAAGACTTCATTTCACAAGATGATCTGATTTTGCCGTGACTTCAGCCGAATTACTTATGTCTACCTGGTCCCATCCATGTGTTCTGCCTTTCTTAGAGTTCCTTCTGTGACAAGCATTCTTAATATCACACTCACTCACTGGACTGGATGGGGCATGGTGTGATTTTATTCTTGGGCCCAAACTGACTTTTTCTCACTTATTCTTCCTGCATACTCCAGGCATTACCTTGCAATGGCAAGAATGAAAATAAACGCCATAACTCTTTCCATTTGTATAATGTCTTCATACCTTCTGTCTCTTCTGACTCTCACAACAACCCTGATGGGTAGACAGGGCCAATGTGAATATTTTTTAACTTGAGAGTATGGGTACATGAACACATTTAATCCCACAGTACCTGTATGGGTAAAGTGCACAGAGGTTCAGAGGGGTGAAATAACTTGCCCAGAGACACAGAGCCACTACGTAGCAGTGCCTAGAATATAACGAAGGCTTCCTTGTCCCTAGATTTTACAGTTTTCTTGTCTCTAGATTTTAACATACCAAGGCTCCCCAGGGCCTTACCCTGCCCTTCCTTCCTGGCATTTCTTCTTCTCCGTCCATCCCTATTCAAGGGAGACAGCAAGATAAATGACAGGGTTCCCCTGCCTTCATTTCTCTTAGTGGCACTGTGGATGGTATAAGAAGCTCTTTGAGTTTCTTGGAAGAATGGCACAGGATAAAGTGAGGGTTGGTTTCATGATGGCATGATTTATTCATTTCGCAGTTATTACTGATTTTTCACATAGTACTTGAAGGGTAAATTATGTGAAATTTTCCCAAAGTATATTAAGGTCTGGAGATGTGACTTCCACCTTCATATTCATTTGTCTTGACCCTTGGAAATTTTAACTAGCAGTAGCCATTCGTGCAGCTGTGAGCTCATATAGTGTGTTAAGGAAGACATCTTATTTGGTTGCAGTCTAATCACTACTTGAGGAACAAGGTAAAGGTTCCCTCATCCTCTGACCTTTCATGAGTTAATGCTGCTTTGTATGCTTTGCAACCCAGAAGAACTCTTGCGTGTTAATTCTGTATCCCTTGTCATGCTTAGGAAAATACAGACGTAAGTGCTTTCAGACTGATGAAATTCTATCCTCCTTTCATAGTTATTTAATTGCAAATTCTCTATTTGTGGAGGACTTTCTACTTACAACAATCAGAGCTGACAGATTTTACAGTCAACATACCTGGTTTTGACATACCAGTTATGCTACTTCCTGTGTCCTTGGAATACTTACCTCACCTCTTTGAGGTTAGCAGCCCTTCAACAGGGGGAGTTCTTTACATTACTTGAACTGGCCCCTGGGATCAGGTGGCTGAACTGCTCCCTCCTGTGGTCTCATGCCCAGACTCCCCAAGACTAACCAAGACCTAGATGTCTCCCATTCCATCACTCCCTCAGCCAGTTACCCCATAACTTGGAACATTGGTATCATGGAAAAGAAAAACATTCAAGTGCATGTTTAGTTGAGGTCATGTGAACATAGAATGCTAAGAAGGAGCGATGGGAAGCTCAAGGCCTGAAGAGAAATCTCTTAGGCCCCAAAGAGACCCACCAGAAAGAAAACACTAAGCAAGAGCTCTGTGTTAATCCCCATACTTAATGTGGCGTCTCGTTTTAGATGAGACAAAGAAGTTCCACTCAGGGAACTAAAAGCGTCAATTAGAGTTAAGTGCATTTAGGGATGATTTCTCTGAGACCCTTAAGATTGGAAGGAAACAACTTGATGGGTGCGCAATAAGAGATTAGTAAATACTTAGGCTGCATGGGCTCTTTTAGGCCACAGGGACCACATTTTATTCAATTCTGTACCACAGTGCCTGACACATAGTAGGGGTTCAGTAATTCTTTGAGCAAAGAATAAGTCTAAGAAATGAAGAGGGAGGGAGAAAAGAAGGAAGGAGAAGTCCCTAGCACAGTACCTGACACATGGCAGGTACTCATCACGGATGTGTTGCGTGTGTGCACCTAGCACGTAAGAGTTGATAATAGAATATTATTGACTTGAAATGTGTGCGGGTGAAACAAGTAGATAACAAGAGGGCTTTAGAGCTTCTCTAGCGGCCTGGCCTGTTTTGGAATCTGTACTTTAAGGGAGAAGTTCCACCCTCAGTACACGATGGCCTCTTCTTATCCCACAGAAGGAGCAAGCCCTCCCTCCCCAACCCCATCTTTCTCCTGAGCCCCTTGCATTACTGAGAGGCTGGAAACAAACTGACAGAAACCTGGAGAAAAGTAACTCAAGTGATTTAGGAGAATGGAAGGGCTGGCTTATGGGGCCAGATTAAAGAAGCTAAATATGTATAGCCTGCCTAAGTGACAACTAAATGGGGCGTTTGATAAGTCTATAAATACTTGGAAGATGTAAATGCCAAGGAGGAAAGGGAATTACTTAGCATGGCACAATGGAGTATTGGCGTAATGGGATAATATTAAGAAAGGGAAAATGAAGGTTGAACATCAATAAAAAGCTTCCTGACAAAGAGAACCATTCCTGACAGAGGACACTATTAAGTTACATGCTGTGGGCCAAGGGAAGTAATGGCAGTGCCATTTCTCAGGGTACTGGCAACAGAGCCAGCAGGACAGGACCCGAGATATGTCCTGACTGAGGCACAGGAGCCAAGCAAGTAACATGTGTCTGCGGCCTCCGAATCCTAGAAACAGGAAAAAAGCTGCATCTTCTTGGGAGAACTCAGACGGCTCAGCCTCCTAAAGGGTCAGACCCTGTGGAGAACGGTTATACCAATCGTTCGCCCTCCCACGCCACTGCCCAAAAGAAGTCATCCACCTAAAATGGTACCCCATTTCCTCCAAGATAAAGCCCACATTCTCTAGCACGCAGTAGTAGGCCCTTCACAGGACGGGGCCTCTGCCTACCTAATCAGCCTCCTCCGCCACCACCACTCCCCGCGCACCCTCTCAGGTCCCACAGAGCTGCCCGTCATTCCCCAGACACTTCTCCAAACCTTGGCACCTGCTTGCTCCTTTTCCTACCTTACTCCCTGTCAGACTTTGCTTGTTCTCTACAACAGATCCAGGTGTCACCTGTGAAGCCTTCCCTGCCTGCCCCCCGCCCCTAGACAGCGTTAGTCAGCCTCTTGTGGTCTCTCAGAGCCTCCTGTGCACGCTTCTGTTTGTGGCGCTTGCTAGAGTGTGTTGTCATGTAAACAGTGTACTGCCTCCCCTACTTGAGTTTTTGGAGGGCTGGGACTGTGCCTCACTCATTGGTATGTCCTCAGGGTCTAACTCAGAGCCTGGCACAAAGTAGGTGGCAGTAAAGTCTGAATAAGTCAAGAAACGAGGTTCTATTCCCAGCACTTTCAGTCACTATCATTCCTTAGGCTCCCTATGTAAATATTAGGGTGAAAGAGCTTCCAAATCTCAGTAACATCTTTGAATCATCTCCCCAACCGCTTGGCCAGCACTCTCTATGCCATTTAGACAGCTATAAATAAAAACGCTCAAATCTGAAAGGCAGCATGCCATCCTCTGTGGTTAAACTCGAGACTGCTCTTTAATGGAAAGTGCTTCTGAGGGCCGAGTGAATTTTCCAAAAAATATTTTTTTCTCCTCACACAAAATCATTCGAACATGATAAGTAAAATAATCCTCCTCTGTTGGTTATGAAGATTTTTAGGTCCATCTAACCAAATCCCTTCGGGAAGTCAGAGAGAATATAGTGACAGATGATAGGCAATGAAACTTTGAACCTCCTACTGTAAGGATAATATGTTTATTATGAAATACAATATTCACTGCACTCTGCTCTGAGGACCGCATGAGATGCCCCCATGCCATTATGCCTTATGTTGTTCTGTTGTGAAATATGATATTCATTGCAAAATGTTGTGATGACTGTTCAATAAAGTACCATGCTGTTTCCCGCTCCCTTCCTTGATTTTGAATGGCCTCAGTTAGAGTTTACTTTATCACTGAATATTTAATATAAACATGTGCTTGTAGTCGCCTCTGTCATGCATGTATATGTACACTGGGTGGGGTTCATTTCACTGCTCCTTATCCCCCGAGCTCACTGGGACTGTGGGCCTGCTAGACGGCAGCCGCCCTCCACCACGTGCAGCGCTGCTGGGGCCGCCTAGCATCCAGCCCCTTCTCTCATTGGCAGTCTTGAAGTTGAGGCCATGTTCTTAAAGCTCTGAATTTACCTGTAGCTTCAGTATCAGGTTGTTGTTCTTCGAAAGATTTCTTTAACTGGGAAGAAGATGGGATACGCAGTCAAGGATTCTGGCCATTTCTCTCTGTCTCTGCTACCACAGACTTGCGGAGGCCCTCGTCATTTCTCCTCTGGACTCGTGCAGTAGTACCTAAACATGTTGCCTTGCCTCCAGTACCTACCCGTCATTGCCATTCTGCAGTTTCCCATAAGTTTTGTTCTAAATCACCGATCTCATCATTATTCAGAAGTCCTTTGAAGGCTACCCTTTGTGTACTGGCCCGAACTCATTTCTGCATTCAGCCTGACATGAAAGACCTTTTATAGCCTGGACTCAGCCCAGTCTTCTCCTCACCCTCAGCTCTACTCCTTTCCACTCAAAAGAAGGTCTCTCTTAAAAGCCTCCTATACAGAGGCTGATTATTCCTCATATATGCCAAGCCCTGTCCCCTGTGCCTTTTCTCATTTTATTGTCTCTTCCTAATGTATCCTTTCCCAGTGATGCTATATGTGTCTTTTAAGATTCACATTAAATATTAGCTGTCCTGTGTGGATAGGCTGATTTTTTTAGACAGAAAACGTAGCGCATATGCCTTTGTTAGTCTCTCTTGAGCTTACACACATTTTCTAATTTGGGGCCCCCAGAGGCTAGTGTAGGACATTTGAGGTTCCAGAACCTGATTGTATGGCAGTCATTTGGGCAGTATACCATGAACTAGAAATTACAGTGTCACTTGAAAAAAATGAGAGGAAAATGGCTTTGGCGTTGAAAGCCATTCCTTTACATACAAGTTTTCCCAACATTCCTACCTAGAGGAAACTTAGATAATGTTTTTGACAAGGGATGCTTAATTTTTACATCAAATCGAATACTGTTCCGTTTGATGTTGGCCAGAGAAGAGTGAGAAAGGGTTTCCCAAACAGTGCTGAGTGGCAAATCCTTCAGCCTCCCAGTACCCCAGGTTTTCTGGTTTCCTTTTAATGCAGCGAGCCGCTTTATGAGATCTGCAGCCACTTGAAATATGAGTTACTACTCGTAAAAAGTTTCAAGTGGATAATGAAGATTCAAGAATGAGACTCACAGTGTAGTGCAGTCAATTTTGTTGCTGCTGCTTTCCAGTACATCTCTGCCATTGAAATGAATTATTTATTGTAATTTATTTCAACCATGGAAAATAAAACTGTTTTCATTGTGATGTGCACTGTAACATTCAGAATAGACACATCACATGCAGTACTCTCAATTAATTAATTCTGAAGTTTCATTCCAACTTTATCTTCTTTATTATAAGCTATGAGACTGGCAGGTAATTCTTTCCCCAATAAACTATGATTAAAATGAATGTTTTGAGAACTAGGGGTAATGTTGGTAATGGAGAAAATTGAAACAGCAGCAACACTAGGTTGTGTATTTCCTTAGATTTTACAGTGGATTGGAAGGGTTTTTAAATATTCTAGGCAATTTATCACTTGGAGGAAAACTTTTTCTCCCTTAACTTTTTGTAAGGAGTGGGTGGAAGAGGAGGGTACTCTTAGTTTAGATGTGGAACCGTGCAATGCTAATATATGGCCAAAGCCAGCTGAGTTAACCAGTCCTGCAGTACCTTTATTGGTAAGAAGTTTTTTGCCTTTTTTTTTTTTTTTAAAAGCAAACTTAGCATTGTACAAAGGCCAAGAGGCAGGACTCCCAAATGATTTTTCAGAGGAGAATGGGTCACCTGTAATTGATTGCAATCTTGTTTCTTCTAAAAAGAGGCTCACCTCATGCATTTCATTTGATTTTTTTTTTGATTTAAAGTGCTAAATAGTTGCTTCTGTTATGAGACTGCAAAGACACTATGAGAACTTAGGAATGTGCTTAATATGTACAGATATTAAAAGATTTAATATAACTTAGGTGGTGGGGCTTAGTCCAGGCAGAAAAGTACTTGCTTATTTGTCCATTACTTTCATTTTTCATAACATTCCACTAATACCACATTGCTAGACAGCAGACAAAGAAACAGTTGATTCCTTTTCCCCAAAGGTGACCAGTATCTAATTTGAGGAGGATCACATTTCAATATTTGCTATGCACGTGGCCTAAGAACAGCGCTTGGTAATGACAGCAACTCGCTAACCTCCACAAGCACTGAAAATCTGGAAGCTTTTCCTCCTTTGGCAGCATTCAGGTTCTTCCAGGTCATAGATCTTCAACCAGGGCATGGGGCTCTGGAGAAATTGCCGTGGAGATGGGTAGAAGGTCTCTCTGCTTTTTCAGGCTCTACTACACTATCATTTTTGTTTTGTTGTTTTTATTGCTGTTGCTAGGGCCAGCCTTCCTCCTCCTCTCCTAACTGGCCTTCTGAAAAGCCAGTTACAGGTGCCAGAGGCTTCTTGAGACTCAGAAGCATCTCTCAAGTGTTTGGTGCATTTATCGGTTGTTCTCAAAACATCAGCAACTCACTGCATCAAAATCAAAGGCAATCTAGCTTGGTCAGCAGTACATATAATTGTGTATCCTACCCCCTCTTCTCATTGAGGGCCCAAGCAGATTAAGGCACCCCATTCCGCAGACACACCCTCTTGGGCACAGCCCTGATCATCCTTGCTTTGTCCTCCTCTCCCCACCTCTGTCTGGATCTAGGTACAGGGACGCTTTGTCTTTGGTCTCTCATCTCTTCTTTGGTCCATCCTTCTTTTATATAAACCAAAGCCTCCTTCTCAGCCCCTCCTTGCACCACCTTTTGGAGAAGACAGATTACTCTTGCCCCATTCCCATTTTCCATTTCCCTGGTCAACAGGGAGCAAAGTTGCAGTGTAACTAAAAGGTCATTCAGCCCTGAGCAAAGAGGCCAGGATAGAGAGAGAAGAGCTGAAGTTCCCTAAATATGTTAAGGATTTGATCCCCATAGATCAGAGTTCATATCATCACTTCAGATTCAGTTTTGTCTTTCTGAATCAGATGGGGAGCAGAAGGGAGGAGTTTGAATTTTTTTTCACCTATTTCTTAGACTTTGTGGAATATTTTTTAGTTTTATTAATCAATATGTTCGAAGAACATGAACAATGAAAAGTGCTCACTTTATTGGGAGTATTGTAACTCGAAGAAAATTAGCTTAATTTACTAATGTTTTCTATGATGTTAATTTAAATTGCCGTATACTTTTGGTGGGAGGGAAACCAGTGGTTCAGTGGACCGTGTTCCAGAGACAATCTATTAATTATGTCTACTGCTGTTCACCTTGGGAGGCTGAAAATATGTTAACCAAATTTATAAAAGCTGTAGGTGGGAGGCAAGAAGGTCTGCTGCAAACTCACCAGGAACCTCTGCCCTGGATTCCAATCACAGGGATTTCAGGAGCTGCCCGGCTCTTGATCAGGTGGCAGAGTGGCCAAACAGAGGAGATACACATGGGCAGCATAGCTGGGAGGCTCACTGCAGGTGGAAGAGTGAGCCACGCCCAGAAACGAGCCTTTCCTTTCACACCATGAATCCGCTAGCAGTCTACAGTGAGGGCCAGACACACTGTGCCGCAACCACCACTGCGGCAGTCCTGGTCCTCACCCTCAGGCAACAGCCTCCGGACTCAGGCGGGCCTGTGCACATGTCCTGGTTCCACTTCACCTCGTGGTAGCTGGTGGCTGTCATGCCTTGAGCAAGTGACTGACTTGCTCAGCACTTCAGATCCTTAGTCTATGAAATGGGGATAATACCTACCTCAGGGTTAGCTGAGAGTTCCAGACAGTGTGTGCCTAACAGAGTGCTGAGCACCCAAGGGCTCTCCGTAAACGTGTCATTCCCTGCTGGGCAGTGAGAAAACTCATCAGGCACAGCTTATGCCTAGGTGGAAGTGCTTGTCATTAGAAAAGATGGTGCCTCAGCCTTTGGCCTTGGTGACCTGAAAGGACCTAGAGAGCTCTTCCCGGCAGCTGCTGGCTAGAGAGGCAACAGTGGCTTAGAAGAGTTCTCAGGCTCTGCACACAAAAGCAGGATCCTTGGAAATGAACAATATATTAATTTACATATTTACCCATTTCAGGTTTTAGCCATAGACTGAGGCCAGAACTCCTCTGTTTTCTGTACAGTCCCCTTTCGGCTCTTTAGCTCGTTATGCTTTAGTTGATATTTCACTCATCCTTTCCCATTCATTCATTTATTCATTTATGTATTCATTCTGTCATCCAGTAGCTATTTCCTGAGCCTCTGATAGGTGCCAGATGCCATACTAAGCACTAGGGATACAGAGAAAAGTCCCCCATGGTCCCAGCCCCGCAGAAGTTTGCAGACCAGTCTCCCGACCCCACCCCATTGCAGTCACCACCCTGTACGCACTCAAGCCACACCTCTCCAGCCAACCTTCTCCACTCAGCTTCTAGACCCATTGAGCCTCCAGCCTCCTTAGAAAGAGTACATACTCACCGTGTAGCAGTAAAGCACCCAGCACCAACCACATCTTTGCTTATTCTGCACAGGTAGAAGATAGAACAGGAAGCACCTGAAGTGAGAGCATGTAGTTACCACCTTGCTGTAGGGGAAGAGTGACCCAGCACATTGGAGTGGGAAGGTCCACTGTGCTTTGTGCTTGTGCTTTACATGCCATTTTAGGGTAGAAACAGGAGCGGAGCTGAGGAGTGAACAGAGATCCGTGTAGCACAGCATTGCTTTGTCTTATTTTTCCAGATCAGATATTTGTAGCCTAGCTTCATGTTTTATTTAGAAGATTACAAGATTTCAGAACAACAGAAACACTGTCATTCAAAATCCATACTAATACATGTGCCAGACCACATAGGACTGATTTTTGGACTGTTTTCTATTTTAGGGTTTTTTTTGCTTGTTTGTTTGTTTGCGTATTGCAACTCCCAGTGAGGGTAACTGATAGTGAGAATATAATCTCGTTTATCTGTCCATAAGCAAGACATGAAATGGGGTGCTTCCTGGAGCCATGAGATTCCACTGGGCCAGATCAGGCAGGGTAACCATAGTTGGAGTAAAGGAACGCTAGTAAGGATTTGAGTGCCTGGGGAAGAAGTCAGTCCTCACAGCAGCCCTTCAAAATAGTTGCCATAATCCTTCATTTTATATGTAAAGAAATAAAGGCTCAGAGAAGTGAAACAACTTGCCCAGCGTCCCAGGTTACGTAAGTGGCAGGGCCAGATTTGGCCTTAGTTCTGACTGGCTCCAAAGTCTGTTCTTGTCAAACCATGTTGGTTTTGCTTCACTGAGAGAAATTTTCTACAAACTCATGCCAAAGCCCTTTGGGAAGGAGGAAGGAGAACAAGGAAGCACCACCTGAGACAGTGTGGTGTCTGGTTTTCCTAAGCGGACTAAGCCTCATGACTCCCCTTCCCAAGTGGTCCATTCCCTGGTTGGGCAGAATAACTGCTTAGGATAATACAGTGGGTAATGTGTGTGTTTTTTTGGACATAGGCTCTGGAAACTGTAGCCTGGGTTGGGCAAATCTGAAATGGCCATTCCAGCCATGCCTAACAGTGCAGGAAGTGAGCAGAGGTTGGAGGAGTTCCTTATACTGAACGCTGATGGTGCTTTGTGACTCAGTGCAGGCTGGGGCGGGCCACTGCAGAGTTGCCAAGGGCGCTCTCCTTTCAGTCTTGACTTGTTCGCATCGATAACCGCCAGAGATTTCACGTTACCTGCAACAGGATTCTGTACTCAGGCCTTTCACCCAGTATTCTTCCATATGGGGGGGGGACTTTCTCCAAAAGGACTTGCCATACTGATTGAACTGTTTCCCCGTATCCTCTAGGAGTGTTAGAAACAAGAACTCTGGAAATGAGTTGACACGTCAATACCCTTTGAACGGATTTGCTCACTAATTTCCATTTTTCCGGAAGAGTAAAAGAGAAAAAAAAAAATCATCCATTTTAGCCAACTTTATTTTTAGAAAAGTATTTTATTCAAACATCCCCTTACTTATTACAGACATAAATACATGCATTCAGACAAATGAATCCACGAGAGAACCGTATAAAGTAATTGGCACATCACTTCAGCATGCTTTGTCAGTTAGTGGAGGACTTTGGTGCCTCTGACTTTAATCTTTTCCATTAAAATATCCATTCTGTCTTCAGATTGTGAAACCCATAATATTTTAGGCTGTCTCCGTGGATCTGTTAGTTTTGCTTGTCAGACTAATTTAATTTGTGGCTCTGTGACTTTGGGTGGCTTGTTAAATTGTACATGGAAACATGTGATCTGCAAATGATGTTCAACATGCCAGGCTTAAGACCTAGTTTCTCCCCAGAGACACTGGACATGCAGTAAATGTGTGTTGGCAGATTTCATTTGCAACCAGCCTACCTGTTAGGATGATGATGATGTGTGAAACGGCAGATGTTTAAGCGCATTACTGTTGCTTTTATATACCTTAAATGTTTATAACACTTTTTGGAGCACTTTTTATATCCACCGTCTCATTTGATTCTCTGAGCTTCCTTGTACTGGGTTATCATCTCCCTCTTTATAGCTAATGAAACTGAGACACAGAGAGAAAGGTTCAGTGACTTGCCTGAGAACAGGGTAAATTGGATTGCAAAGATGCTAGAGGACAAAGCCAAATGTCACCAGAGCCTAGTCAGGGTGGTGTGTGTAGTAGACTTTGCCACATAATTGCCATTTTCCCCTGCCCTCCTTTGAGGAAAGGAGCTCTGAAGTGGTGAAAACAGGAAGGGCTAGAGATGGGAGGTAAAGAGTGCAAGAAGCAGAAACTGTAGCATCAGCTCCATATGGATGGCCACAACTGGCTTCACTGCTCTTTGCCTGGACTGTTGCAGCAGCCTCATCTCCGGCCTCCCTCCTTGACTGTCACCTGCACAGTACACGTTCCAAATGTCCCCAGAGAGAAATTTCTTAAGTACAAATCTGAGCATGTCTCTCCTTTGCTGCAAACCCATCATTGGCTCCCACTGCCAGATTCTTCATCGCGGTCTTCCAGCCTACACTGGGGTCTTGCTTCTGGCCTGCCTCTCTTCTGCCACACTGCATTCCTCACCACTGTAGAACCCACTGTGTTCTTTCCCAGACTCCTTTTTTTGCCACCGTCTCTGCTTAGAACACATTTATGGTGAACTCCATAAACATGACCTTCTCTGTGGAGCCTTCCCTGATTCTCAGGGACCCAGAAGCATCCCTCTTTCCACTGCATGCCCACAGCAACTTAGCCCAGCCTAGTGCCTGTTATCTCTGTGCTGAGTAGTCTGCCCCAGGGAGTTTTTAGCTCCCCAAGGATGGAGGTTGTGGTAGATGCCTGTGTTCTCTTACTGCCTCCCAGGTGTCTTGAAGAATTGGAACTTAAGAAAACGGATGAGTATGAAATGTAGGAGTGAAGTGAGTAAATGAGTGAATTAGTGTATGAGGAGTGAATGAGAAGACTTTAACAGCCTGAGCCAGCAGGAAACGTGACTTCCAGGATTACCGGGCATGTGCCCCATTTCTCCCTCTTGTCTGAGAGGAGTCATGGAGAGAGATTACCCCTCCACAGCTTGGCGTCTTTGGTGAAATGAGAGGCAGAAAGAAAGGTGAGCTGGGCTTTTGCCTGGTGACCTAGTATAGAGGAAAACACATCAGGGTTGAGAGGCAGGGACTGATCCTCTTGGCTCTGTGGCCCCTGACTTCTGCCCACCCAGAAGGTTCTCACCAAAGGTTTCGGTGGTGGGAACTCTTCCTTAGGGAGCTGAGAGTCTTTGCCAGGAGTTCCTACAGCAGCATCATAGGCTTCCAGAGTCAAAGCTGTTTGTTTGTCCAGGAAGCACCTTCATGTCTGGTGGCAAGATGTGGGGATAGAAGGTGAGCACATAGAAGGCCTGGGACTGGGGGGGGGACTCTGAGCCAGCGCATCAGTGTCTTCATGTGACTCTGTCTTCTAGATGATGTCTGTCCTCATGAATACCATTGTCTTCGAAGACTGTCGGAACCAGTGGTCAGTATCCAGGCCTCTCCTGGGGCTCATCCTGCTCAACGAGAAGGTGAGTGCGGTTGCAGGAAGGTCCGCAGGAGGCGACCACTGGGAAGAGGGAGCACTGTACACCAGGCCAAGCTGTGACAAAGACAGGGAAACCAACCGAGCTTGAGCTGGGACCTTGAGCACGCGGGACAAGGCCATATTCCCCCAGAAGGCCCTTCCCCAGAGGCCTCAGATCTCCTTCAGTTAAGTAGAGGCCTCACACTAGCTTTTCTGGCATCCGGAGCCCTGCACTGGACAGGTGGTTTGCTCAGCATTGCTTCCAGCACACCCTCACTCCCCTCCCTGTTCCGGCAGATTGTGGGCAACCACGCCTCTTGCCCCTTCCTAGGCCTCCCTTCCTTTGTGGGATCCCCACTGCCCTCAGTGGTAGCAGTAGCCCCTCAGGGCCAAACACAGAGGCAGCACCCTTCATCCGGAGCACAAGTCTCCAGTCCTTAAGTGCACGCAGCACTCTGGGCTGCCTCCCAAGTTCTCCAGCTTCCCCTTGAACCCACCCCTGTCTCCCCAGCAGTCAGTAGGAACAGTACATTACTGCTCGGGAGAATGAATTGTCTATACAATAAGAGAGTACTGGGGAAAAAGACAGTGAGTTTAGAGGCAGCCGCATACATTAAAATTCAAACTGAAATCCCAGCCTTGGAAGGAAACTAATAGAAGAAGAAAATATATCAAAAAGAGAAGAGCTGTCTCATCATTCACCTGTGCTGAAGTATCCAATTTTAGCCACATTCAATAGCACTGTCATTCATCTTCCCTCAGTGTTATTGTGATTTAAATCCAAGCTCTATAAAAGAGAGCAGTTCTTTTAAAATGATTGAGAGGGAATAAGGGCAAATTCAGTGTTTAGAAAAAGCTTATGACATCACAATATTATACTTTACTGATGGAGGTAATATTTCATGGTTTGGGATGAAAAACTAATAATTTTCTATTTGGTGTGAGTCACTGCATCATTATAAAAGGGAAAAATAAGTAGTTTTGTGCATTCCCAGTCTTGTTCGGGAAGACATTGTGGTTTAAGTGTAATGCCTCTGATATATAGTATTTAAGTATTAGTCTGACTACATATTAATTATGTGTGTTTTTGATGTGAGCTGTTTTAATGTATGATGGAAATTAAATGTCATGCTGTTTGGGCTTGGAAGGATAAACACGACTGGCAAAATGTTGTCTTTGTGCTGAAATTAGGCTGTTTCCAATGATTAGGAGCTGCTTTTAGCATGAGAGTTTGTGTGTATAAAAGCGGACAGACATCAGCAGAGAAGAAAGGGCTGTGCAGTTCTTTGTGACCAGGTGTGACAGGTGTTCTTCTTAGTGCCAGGAAGCTCTCCCAGGACTAAGCAAGTCCCTGTAACACCCCACCTCAGCAGAACAGACCCATCCTAACTCAGGAGGACAAGGACTTGGAACAAAGCCTGGGGTCGTTTGAGGGGTAGTTCACTGAAGCCACCGAAGACGAAGAGGCCTGAGGAGGGACCCTGGACTTGGTCGCCCAAAGTGCTCCTTGGGCATTTTTAGTTCATTTCTTCCCCTCAGCCTAAGAGGTCCTTCCTCTTTCAGCCTTTCTGTGATTATTGTTGATGAGACTCAGGAAGACCTTTATGTGCTTGGTCCCCCACAGAGGAGGCGAGAACTCCATCAGCCTAAATTGTTCCATGACAATAAAGCAGCTATAGGAAGAGATTTTTATGAGAAGGTATAATACAGTTTATACTCAGGAATGTCCCTGTTGCTTTGGTTTTCTCTAAAGGCTTAAAGTTCAGAGGGGACCTGGACCAAAGCGCCTTTGAGAGTTAGGAGCCCTGAGCACTTTGGAGGTGGTCTAGCCCTCCCCTACAGCTCTTCTCAGGCCCCAGTGTGGAGCCAGAATTCTGACACTTGTTCTGTCTCCCAACAGTATTTCAGTGAACTGAGGGCAAGTCTGATAAACAGCCAGCCTCTCCCCAAGCAGGAGGTCCTTGCCCAGTGCTTCAGGAACCTAATGGAAGGAGTGGAGCAGAACCTGTCTGTCAAGAACAGAGACAGGTAAGCAGCGCCCCATAGTTTAGCATCTCTGGGGTAGGTGGACGTTCCGGGATTGCGCTTAACACAGCTCACGACATACTGATGTGGCTTTTTTATCACACCTTGTAATCCTAGACTCAATTTAGTTCCATGCAGTAAATATGACTGGGTAGTTGCTTTCTTCCAAGCATCACACTAGGCACTGTAGAGCAGCGGTCCCCAACCTTTTTGGCACCAGGGACCAGTTTCGTGGAAGACAATTTTTCCGGTGGGGCGGGGCGGGGGGCGTGGTTCAGGCGGTAATGCGAGCAATGGGGATAATGGGGATGAGCGATGGGAATCGGCGGATGAAGCTTCAGTTGCCCGCGGCCCAGGGGTTGGGGACCCCTGCTATAGAGGATGCAGAGATGAATAAAATGCAGCCTTTGCCCTTAAGCAGTTTATAATCCAACAGGAGAGAGAGAGAAAAAGTAACTAATTGAAAAGGTTAAAAGAAGGAAAGTTTAGATCTGCTATGAAGGACAAAGAAAGGCCTCCTGGCATTTGAACAAGCATAGGCTTTGAGGTCAGACAGACTCCAATTTAAATTTTATCCCTGCCCTTTATAGGCTGTGTGGCAGTGAGTAAGGCAGTCAAGTTCTCTGATCCTCAGTTTTCTCACCAGTAAAACAGAGATGATGATAATTGATTGTGACCTTTAAATGACAGAATATAGTAAACATGGTACCCAGGACATATGATGCACAGTAAGTAGTTCTTTCCTCTTTCTGACCTTTAAAAGTGGTTGGTTTTGCAAGAACAGAGACAGGTAAGTTGCCAGTGAGATCCTGATGAGGAAGCCAAACTTACCACCTATGCCTGAATTCACTCATTCATTCATTCATTTAGTTCATAAAATTTTATCAAGAATCTGCTATGTGCCAGGCACTGGGGATACCACTGAGGAACTAATTGTTCCAGGTTTTTGCCCTCACGGAGCTTCTAGTGGAAGAGACAGGCATAATGAATGATGGAGAGAGAAAATGTTTTCAGAAAAAAAAAAAATAGTAATACTTGCCTCATCCTTTTATCAAAGCGGTAGCGTTCAAACACTGCGCCATTTGAAATGTATATTATTAATCATCCCGATAGCCACAAGCCAAAACCTGGGCTCTGGTAATACAAGGCCAAGTCGGATGGGCTCTGTGGACGTGTTCCCTTGACTGCTTGTTCTGAGCCAAGATCCTCTATCAGGCAAAAAGGGGCAGCCTCCAGGGCTAGCAGGAGAAGAGACTGCGTGAAGGAAGAGGGGACCCTTCCCTACATGCCTCGGGGGGAAATTGCTTCACCTGAGGCTTGGGAATTTGAGTATTGCCTCCTGAGCGGCTCTGTGAAATGGTGTCAGACAAGCTCCTCGTTTAGTGAGTACTAGCTAGCACGGACTGCGTGTTTTCCACGTGCCAGGCAGGATGTCGCGCACTTACAGGCATCGTCTCACTTGACTCAGTAAACTCTCCCTTCCCGCAATCCCGTAAGCTAGCCACTCATGTGGGGCATCAAGACAAGAGATCACCCAGCTTAGAAGTGATGGGGCCAGGATGTGAGCCCAGGTAGTCGTACCCAGTGCCCCCTCCTTGTGAAGCACTTAGTTTGGTTTCCTTATCTGCAAATGCGGATACTGACACCTACTTTGGAGAAGACTTGTGATGATGAAACGAATTTATATGTAAACTCAACCAGTGCCAGGCACATAAGCTTTTGTTCTTTTCTTTATATTCCTTACCATCTATAATGTAATTTGACTTTTAAAAATAATTTTTAAATAGTATAACCACAGAATGCACCCCTCGAAATGGTCAGAGTGTATTTGCTGGTAACCCTTGTCTTCCGGGAGGGGAAGGAGGAGGGCATGCTGCTGGCAGAGCAGTAGTAGTCGGTGAAATGGGAGGAAGGAGCTCAGCCAGCACCTAGGCCGTCTCCAGGGTCCTGAACTCCGCCACCAGAGCTTCACACAGCCTCAGCCTTGCCACTGCCCTCAGCCCTTTCTTACTCTTTCCACAGGTTCACCCAGAACCTCTCGGTCTTCAGAAGAGATGTGGCAGAGGCCCTGCGCAGTGATGGCAGCACCGAACCGTGCAGTCTGGACATGATGAGCTGACCCGACTTCTGACCGTGTGCCGAGCAGCTTTTATCAAGAGACTTGTGGGTCTGGATCCCAGGACAGTGATGTTGGCTAGCCCAGGGGAATCTATTTTTCAAAACAAACAAACAACAACAACAAGAGTCCTACCTTTTTATAAGCCTGGCCTAATTGTAAGAATTTATAATAGCGCACAAACAATGTAAATTCAGTCTTTGCACTGAAAAAGCAAAAGATGTGTTTTCAGTCTTTCTATAAAATATCATCTATCTTTGTTCTTATAATGCTCTGAAAGGGTGTAGAGACAATATTTAACCAAAGAATATAATAAACCAGGTTTACGCCTAAGCGTGTACTAGTTAATGGTTCTGCAGTCAAGGTTGTGAATTTGTGAGAGATGCAACCTTCAACATAGATCCCGGATTAAGACAAATATACCATTTGAACCTGTTAAATTAGTAGTTTGTTATGAGTCTGGAAAAAGCAGCACTGGGGACTCTGAGCTGTGGGCACTTAGAACGAGCCTGGGAGCCCTCCAGAGTGCCCCACAGGACTGCACACAGCCCTCTCCGCCTCAGCAGCGACTGATAAAGTTGAGAGACGGTAACGCAATTAAATGACTTACAAACAACGTTTGCTCTTCACTGGCATAAGTCTGAAGTGGTTTAGTCTAGAAGAATTAAGCTGTGCAATTACTGCCTGCAGAGATATTTCTTCAGAAGGAGTAGGTGGCCCCAGCAAGTAGCTCTGGGTGCTACCAGCACCCAGGCCTGCCTCCATTTAATTTTTAGGAGAAGCTGAGGGTGTCCAGTCAAAATACAGATTCAAAGCAGCTCTGCCTTCTTGGGCCACCCAGAACAGTTCTAGGTGCTAAAGTACAGATTTTCAGAGGATGAGGATCAGTTGGTTTTCATCCTTCCCCAAAAACTCTTCCTACCGTGGGGATTGCAGCTCGGCCCAAACCCAGGACAAGGAGGAAGCCTTTCCAGTTTGTGAGGGACTGGAGCTAGGCTATTAATTTGAGATTGCCACTGTCAGATGGCTTTGGTGCCTCACTGCTCCGTCTTCACGGCTCAGGCTTGTAGTAAATATTGTTCCCTTTATTTCTGATAAGACACGAAAGGTTGGCCTTACTGTTGAAGAAGAAGTAAATCTACAAGCTCCTGTTAGAATCTCGTTTCTCAGACTAGTATTTCTTGAAAACTTTCTTGATAGCTGAGTTTTACAACAGGCTTGTCACAGAAAAGCAAAGTCACCCAAGTTTATCTCAAAATGTTTGTCTTCCGTGTGTGAACCCAGGAAATCAGGGAAAAGTGTGTTCTAGGTAGGGTTACTTCTGGTATCTAATGGAGAAGGAAGCCTCAGCCTTACACTTTGTTTCATTAGCAGTGGGATAAATTTCCACAAGAAGGCAAATTCTGAACTTCATAAAACCTCAACTGTTTAGAGAAGTCTGACTTGAGAATTTTCTCTTTCTCATGGGCTTATTACTGTACACTACTCATCCCCAAAAATATCCTTCATAGAAGACCTATCCCCTTCTGACACTGTTTTTTGGTTTGTTTGTTTTTTGTTTTTGTTTTTGAAAAAGGTCCAAGACCTGGGAGTTCCCTAGTGACCTAGTGGTTAGGATTCCGGGCTTTCACTGCCATGGCCCAGCTTCAACCCCTGGTCGGGGAACTAAGATCCTGCAAGCCACGTGGCGTGGCCAAAATAAATAAATAAATAAAAAGGTCCAAGACCTAAAAGCACCGTATTATTTGCATTAAAATGCTCACAAGAAAATCACCATGTGTACTTGCTTTTCTTGACCACATCGCCAAAGGTCGCCTGGTGGTTTCTCCCCAGCCAGGAAAGGCTCTGTCTTGGCCTCGGAGAGCTGCTGGGGAGGAGGACTTGTCAGGCCTGCCCCAGCCCCACTTGAGCAGGGCCTGCTCATGGCGCCGGGGTGTGCAGAGCACACGGAGAGGCAGCGCGCGCAGCAGGGAACAGACTCAGCGAAGCGATGGAACGTCTGCCGTGCCCTCCTCATCTGACCTCTCACTTAGTCCTCACAATAGCCCTGTGAAGGTGGACAGCATACTCCCACTTTTCAGATGAGGAAGCTGAGGCGCAAAGGTGGTACACAGCTTACACTGGTCACACGGGCAGGATTTGACCCCAGGTCTGTGTCACCTCAAAGGGATTCCTGGCCTCTCCAAGACCTGTATTTGAGAATGGTGAGTTGAAACCAGTTACTGTTTACATCCATTTCCATGTGTTTTTCAGAACTCTGGTGCTGTGTAACAAACGACCCCAACATGTAGTGGCTTAGAGCAACACTGCTCATCTCACAGTTCCTGTGAGTGTTGTGCCGCAGGGTCTCCCAGGCTGCAGCCAGCATGGTGGGCCAGGGCCCTGATCACCACTAGGCTTGCCCGGAAAGGACCTGCTTCCAGCCCCCTCGTGGCTATTGGCAGGAGTCGGCTCCTCGCGGGTTGGTGGGCCGAGCCCCAGCTCCTCGCCAAGTAGCCTTTGCACAGGGCGGCTCACAACTTGGCATCTCGCTTTACCAGAGCAAGAGAGAGAGAAGCACAGCAGTCTGGACGTCTCAGCCTCTCATAACCTAATCGCAGAGGGGCCACGCATCATTTTTCCTGTGTTCTCTTCATTGGAAGTAAATCACTGGACCAGCCCACACCCAAGGGGAGGGGTTACACAAAGGCGGGAGGCAGGGGTCTTCGGGAGCCATGTTCAAAGCCACCTGCCACGACTCTTACCTGGCCTTTGCTGGAGAGGTGGAGTTTGGCTACAGATTTCTCCCCTGAGACCTGGAAAGGAATCCTGATTCTCCTTGGAGAGCTAAGTTCCAGTTCTGTGCCCTTTCTGAGGGAGGAGGAGGGAGTGGGGAAGCTGGGGTGTTTGCAGAGCACATCAGACTGCACACTCACCCCCTGACCCAGTGGGTCCTGGTTTGGAACTGCGCCCCACCTGCTCAGGCCATCCTGGCCAGAGTCGGCCTTGGTGAGGGATTGCGGGGGCTCCAGGGGAAAGCTGGAGTCCCCCGTGGGAGTTCTCTGCAGGGTCATCCTATCCCAAGGGTAAAACAGGCACTCCAGGGCACACCCAATCTTGCGGAGCCTGCACAAAAGACAGCTAGTTGGATCTGTTACAGAGTGGTCCCCAACCTTTTTGGCACCAGGGACTGGTTTCATGGAAGACAGTTTTTCCACCGTTGGCGGTTGCGGGGGTGGGGGGGTGTGGGGGGCGCGGGAGGATGTTTCAGGAGGTAACAGGAGTGATGGGGGGCGGCAGAGGAAGCTTCGCTCGCTCCCCCGCCGCTCACCTCCTGCTGTGCGGCCCGGTTCCTAACAGGCTGTGGCCCGGACCGGTATTGGTCCGTGGCTCGGGGGATGGGGACCCCTGTGTTACATGCTCCAATCAGATCGCCGGTGAATGTGACTTACACTCAGCAACAGGAAAAAATAAATGATCCTGGCAGCTCCTCGGGGTCTACCACCTACCCACAGCATCTGGCCCAGAGTGAGGAGGAGAGGAACGCGCGGGCCGCTGCCGGCGCACCTCACCCTTCTGATGAGCTTCTAGCAGGCGAACAGGTCTCGTCCACGCTGTGCGGGGCTCGAGGTCAAGCCAACAGCTTCAGCTGATAGTCAAGCAAGAAACAGTTTGAAGGTATTATGACCGCACGACTTTTGCCTTCTCCACTGACTTAAGAACCTGACGCCTGAGAGCTGTATCCTGCTTGTGGTCTAGATGTTTCTGTGTTTTCTGTGCTTTCCAATCAGGCTGCTCTAGAACAGGGGATGGGGGTGCTGCACCGTGTGATGATCGGAGCAGCCAGAAAAGCCCTGTTGGCCCCTGGCCTCCCTTCCACTAGCCCTGCCAACCTAGAAGTGCCTTTGGGTTATGGTACTGGAAGCCCCTGTCGACATGCGCAACTGACCTGGCACGGGCTGTGAGCTGAGCTCAGTGACTGAGTTAACTACCAACAGAGCTGAGCGTGAGAACAAAGAACAGGGTAGGTTTGGTGAGAGAAACTGGGGAAAGTGGAAGAGCTGGCATACGGGAGCCTTGTCCAAATGGAGGCCAGTCCAGCAGTGTAGGCGAGGCAGCATTTGAGAGAACCCAGCACCTTATGGCGAGGAGGCAAAGAGCGCCTGGAGAGCAGGGCGGGGCAG
The DNA here is from genome assembly GCF_964374135.1 of Grampus griseus. Classification (NCBI taxonomy): domain Eukaryota; kingdom Metazoa; phylum Chordata; class Mammalia; order Artiodactyla; family Delphinidae; genus Grampus; species Grampus griseus. The sequence continues at coordinate 146,144,288 of NC_139019.1, forward strand.
AGTACAGAGGGAGACAGTGAAAGTCCCAAGATGAGCATTAAACAACTGGAACCACCATCATTTAATGAGCACCCACGAGGCACTGCAAATCATGATCTCATTTAAATGTAATGCTTACCAATAAGAAAGTCAAGTAAGTATTGATATTATCCTCATTTTAGAGATGAAGAAACTGAGACTAAAAGACTGACCCGAGCCACACAGCTAAAAAGTAGACGAGCCAGGATTCAAAGTCAGGTCAGCCTGACTCCAAAACTCCTGTTTCTTTTCCACTAACATCCCTTAAGCTAGGTACTTCACCACTGGGCTTTGGAGACAGTTGGGTGGGGAGGTGCAAATGGACCCACCGGGACCCCCAGATGGGGCTGATCACTCCCCAAGAAAGGCCAGTCCCACAGGGCCCCTTGTGTGCTGTGTCTGTGGCTTCTGCCACTGATTCATCCTCCTCCCTGAACTTTATAAAATCATTCTTGAGACTTTAATGTTTTATTGAGGTGTAAGTTTACAATGACAGCAAACCTTTCAAACTACAGCAAGAGTAACCTGCCTCCTTGGCGTATTAAAAAATAATGTTAGTGTGGGTTTTTACATCCCATAGGTTGGATTGCTGAGAAGAGTGCTTCCTTGACAAGATTCTTTTTGAGGTTTACAGAAAGCGTAATAAAATATGTAAGTTACATTCCCACAAACAAAAGCTATAACATAAGTTATTTATAAGCGTGAGATACAAACAGTATCACGATAAATAAACCATAAGGGTACCTGCAACATCCATCTTAATGTAATTTGCCCAACAAAAGTGTCGAAACGAAGTCGAATTTAGTAGAGAAATCTGTCAGGAAGAAAGGAAAGTTGTAAAACACAAAATGGGGACAATGGCTGATGGGGTGGGAACAAACAAGGGCATGAGATCGGGTGTGAAGCCACCTCAGAAGGCCACGGCTGTGCCTGCCCTCGGTGCCTGCCCTCGCCCCCTGAGCCCGCGTGCTCCCAGCATGCCCTGCTACCCACAGGCACGTGTGTCACCAGCCCACACAAGGGAAGGAATCTCCCCTCCCCTCCCCCTTCCTGTCTTATACCCTCTCTCCTAACCCCCAGCCCTTTGGCAGCTCCCTCAGGCTGCTGCCAGCCTCCCTGCCAGGCTGGGCCATCCTCGAGGCCAGGGCCCGGGTCTGACTCAGCACAAGGATCCTGGAGATCATTCGTTCGCTCGTTCATTCACCTACCACAGATAAAGCAGTGAACGAGGCAGAGTCTCTGCCTTCAGAGAGCTGGTGAGCAGCGGAAATAAGATGGGTTCCAAAGACAACGAGGCAATGATGAAAATAAACAGGGATAGACAGTGGCTGGGGGAGAGGAGGGCTGCTTTAGATGATAGGCAGAGAGGCAAGAGGTGGCCCGGGCCCTAAAAGGTGGAAAGGCAGGGCTTCCCTGGTGGCGCAGTGGTTGAGGGTCCGCCTGCCGATGCAGGGGACACGGGTTCGTGCCCCGGTCTGGGAAGATCCCATGTGCCGCGAAGCGGCTGGGCCCGTGAGCCATGGCCGCTGAGCCTCCGCTTCCGGAGTCTGTGCTCCACAACGGGAGAGGCCACAACAGTGAGAGGCCCGCGTACCACAAAAACAAACAAACAAAAAAGGTGGAAAGGCACCAGCCGTGGGCGGAGCTGGGGGAGGCGAGTGCTGAACTGAGTACAGGCGAATTACTGGACACACTTCTGACCATTCTGCCCTGGAGGTACTCCTGGAACTGTGGGGGACACAGAAGTGAGCCCACTGTGGCCGCCCTCACGCCGCTCCTGGGATCCTTCCCCTAGACCACCCACTGATTTCCTATGACTTCGAATCATTACTACCTGCTCCCACAGCAAAAATGGGGGTATGAGGTAAAGGGAAAAGCACGGGCTTTGGAGTCAAGACAGTCCTGGGTTCCAATCCCAGCTCCAGCCCTTCCCCACCACACGCCCTCTAGTCCTCCCTATTGGGGGAGGCAGCGATGAAGAGCTCAGACTCTATTACTCCCACTATCAGATGGGGAAATGGAGACCCAAAGTTGGGACATGGTCCAGAAAATTGGAGTATGTGCTCAGTAAATACTTGAATAAATGAATGGATGAGTGAATAAGTTTGGGCAGGGTGTCTTTAGAGCCTTCCATCATGAGAAATAGAAGGGCCCCTAGAGACTCCAAACTAGGGGGTGTGAACTAAGGAGGGAGGGTGGGCAGGTAAGCAACCTGGGACATGGCGTGTGTGCCAAATTGATGTGTTTGTGTCTTTGTCTATGGAAGTGGTCCATAATATTTTCATTTATCTTGCAAATTCAGTTGCTGACCCAAATATGTTTAAGAGCCCTGATTCAAACCCTACCCCATTTTACAGACAGGGAAATTGATTCCCAGTTTACACAGGAAGTCGGCGGTAGAGTGAGCCCGAACTGGGTCCTCCTGCATGTGGACAACTGGAAATGCCGACATCCTGACTCTCATCCCTAAATCCCCCCTCTGTCTCCTATATGACACCCAGCAAGACCTCCAGCAGTGCTATCCCTTCTCCCATCTTCTCCATCGGGAGGAGGAGAGGATGCACTGCATCCTGGAAGTCTTTCTGGCCTCATGAGTCTGGGCCACCAGCTCCCAGTTCTTAGAGATTTTCTCATCTGTGTGTGTGTGTGTGTGTGTGTGTGTGTGTGTGTGTGTGTGTGTGTGTGTGTGTCCACCTCTGTCATTGTTCAGTTGATAGCAGGTAAGAATGGACAGCAAAAAATTACAATTTCAGGAACACTAAATACATATCAAACAATATTTGGCCAAAACAGTGCTCAGAGGAGAATGTCTGGCCTTAAATGTATTTAATAAAAAACAAGGAAGAATGACCAAAAGGAACTAAAATTTCACCTCAACAAACAAAGAAGAAATTAACAAATAAAAATAAAACAAACCATTCCTGAAGGAGATGATATTTTAAAAGAGGATAATGAAATAAAAGTCTTTTCTTTAAGACCAGTAAAATAGACAAACCTTTGGCAAATATGATCAAAAGGCACAACTGAGTAACAGTGAGAACGAAATGCAGAGGATGTCAACACAGATTCAACATGGGAGTTTCAAAATAGGAGAGAATCTTCCCACAGTGTTACAACAATGAATTTGAAAACTTGGATGAAATGGGCAATATTCTGGGCACCGGCTTCTGAATTTGAGCAGGCGTCTCAATCACCTGGGGGGCTTGTTAAACACAGAGTGCTGAACCCAACCCCAGGGTTTCTGATTCAGTAGGTCTGGGCTAGGGTCCAAGAATGCGCATTCCTAACGAATTCCCAGGTGAGGCTGATGCGGCTCGTCGGAACACACATGGAAAACGCTGTCCCAGAAACTGCTACCCGCGCCATTTACTCCTTTTCCTGAGCTGCCTAACAGCTCTGTTCTGTCTGGGTTGGGAAAGAAGGGGGGTTTGTGCCCAGTGGTCCAAAGCGCCTACTGCTGGATGCCTGAGAAGCCCGGGGTCCCAGGCAGCGGGGCACAGTGAGGTGGAGCCCTTCCCTACCCCAGGCTCTGTGCCGAATGCTTACTTGAATGAGCTCATTCAATCCCACGATGTTGGTACTGGTGCTTTACCAGATGGGGAAACTGAGGCACAAAGAGAATTCCCTAGCCCACAGCTAGCTGATAAACAGAGGTAGGAATCCAACTCTTAAGCACTGGGCCACTCACCATGCCCTGGGAACAATGTTGGCCACACCACCCACATCGTCTCCCTATCTCTGTGCCTGCCCACCTACATGTGCAGCGTGGGCCTTGCTATTCCGTGTAACAGAGCCAGGAAGCAGCAAAGACAGGCCTGGGATCCAGGTATCTGGAAGCCAGGAAGGAAGTGGAGCTGCTGGTGGAGAGCCTTCACTGGCCTCTGAGTCAGCGTGAGTCTCAGAACTCAGCCTCAGTCCGCTCATCAGGTACAAGATGGGGTTGAGAGCAGCCCTTTCCACACAGGGTTGTCGTGAGGAATAAGTAAGTGCCCCAGCCCTTGCCTGGCACGTGCTAAGTTCTCAACTCACAGTTGCTCTACTGTTGCCATTAAAGTTATTATTACATAACCGCCAGAGTGTCTCCCAGGCAATTCCACAGACCTTCTCTCATTTACTTCTCACAGCCACCCTGGGGGTAGCTATTACCCTTTCTGTTTTACAAATAAGGAAAATGAGGCTCCAGGAGATGCAAGAGGGACCCCACAACCCCCAGGCCCCCCAGTGTCAGAGCCTGAGTTAGAAGCAGGAGGCCCCCAGCCCAGAGCAACAGCGAGACTCCATCTGAAGGTCCTGGTCTGCAGAGGGCAGTGGAGGAGGGCTTGCCCAGGGCCCAGGAGCCCTGCTCTCCTCACCCTTCTCTGCCCAGACGCCTCATTCTCCCCACCCAACACTGAGGTTCTGCCAGGGCCAGAGACTTGCCCAAGGTCACAGAGGGGGTGTTGACTCAGGCTTCCAGGCCTTAAGATTGTAAGTCCTGAGGCTTCTCCTTGTTGGGGGCAGATTACTAGGAAGAATCTAGTAATTCTGCTGCCCCCTGCCCTTCCTGGCCCCCTGAGACTGACCCCACCGTAGACAAATACACCTCTCTCTCCAAGATACTGAGCCTCCGCAAATAAAATAAAACCCCAAACAAATAAACAGGAATCTTAAGAATAACACATCATCTGTCACGCTGGGCGGGTGGGGAGGGCAGCCGCAGCTTCCTGTTTCCTGCTACCTGCCAGGCCCTAACCCCATGCGCTCTCCACATCTCACTCGCTGCTCGAGACCATCTCGCAATTCACGCATTCCGTTTTACAAACGAGGAAACCAAAGCCTAAAGCTATGAGTCCCTTGCTCAAGGTCACTCGGCTAGGATGCGACCTGGCCCAAATACAAACCCCCTTCTGGCCAATGGAGCATCCCAGCTCTCACCACGTCGCCAAGATGGGGAGTGCAAGGGAGGCCCGGCCAAGCGGTCAGCAGTCAGTTTGCACCTAACGATTTTAGAATTAGCAGGTAGAAAACGATTCTGTAAACCTCCCCTGGGGAGACAGATGAGACTGGGGGGGGGGCAAGGGGGGTTGACCGCCCTGCACGCCGTCCTGTCACCGGTGGCCCTTGGCCCGCCGGCACAGCCTCCGAGGGCGCGGGCAAAGCAAGGAGTGGTCTCAGCGCCCAGGGTTACCCAAAGAAACCCCGCTATTTGCTCTAAATATGACCCTCCCCCGCCCTTGCCCCTCGGTAACCCCAGGTCTCGACACCTGCCGCGCCTCGGGCAGGTCTCCCCGCGGGTCCACAGTCCCGTCCATCCTGCAACGAATTTCGAGGGACCGGATCTCGCTCCCCACCGGGCGACCCCGGGTCCCGTTCAGCCGGGCCTGGCACGCGTGGGCACCTGAGAGTCTCGCCTCGGTCTGCTTGCCGGGTGGGTGCCAGGGAGCGTCTCTAAAGTGGCCGCGACGCCGCGGCCGAAGCCCGGGCGGGGGTGAATTCTCCCCACGCGGGTCGGTGTCCTCGGGAGCGCGGGGCATGCTCCGGTGCTGTCCTCACCCCGCGCGCAGGCAGCGCACAGCTTGCGCCCCACGGTGCGCCCCTTTCGTTGCTCCCGAGGCGGTGGGGTGTCCAGGACGCTGCCGCGGATTCCGCAGGGTCGTTCCGGAGTTGCAACTCCATTGTAATTGAAAGGATTCATATTGTTTGGGTTTTGCTCAGATGAAAAAAAAAAATTTGGAAGAAAACGAAACCCCCCTCAGCAAATGACAATTTCACCAGCAGAGCGCCCTGCCCGCCCCGCTCGGCGGCGGGGAAGCTGCCCCAGCCGGGAGGAGCGGGGAACGTCTCCTAATTGCAGCTTCGTTAGATTTCGGGTTTGGGAGGCTGTGGTTCGGGCGCTAATATCCGCCGCCCATTATCCCGGCTAATAAATTTGACCTATTGTTCGTTTGTTAAAATGATGTCACCTTGGAACAGTCCCTAAGCTCCTATTTCCATGAATTAGGCCTTTATTGAAAGCCAGGAGCCAATGGGAGGAGAGAGGCTTGTTGATCGCAGCCAATGGCTGCGGCGGGAGAGGAATTAGCAGCGGAAACTCCAGGTTCGGTTCAAGAAAGATGACACAGAGCCTGTCGGGCCCGCGCACTCTTGGCAAAGTTTCAGTGCGACGAGAGGCGCCGGGCGCTCCATGGCCGCGCCGTAACGGGGACCCAGCCGCCTCCCCGCCCAGCCCAGCCCAGCCCTTCCACCCGCCCAGGATGGAGGCGCCAGCCAGCGCGCAGACCCCGCACCCGCACGAGCCCATCAGCTTCGGCATCGACCAGATCCTCAACAGCCCGGACCAGGACAGCGCACCAGCCCCGCGGGGCCCCGACGGCGCCAACTACCTGGGAGGGCCCCCCGGGGGCCGTCCGGGCGCCACATACCCGTCTCTGCCCACCTCCTTTGCCGGCCTCGGCGCGCCCTTCGAGGACGCGGGATCTTACAGTGTCAACCTGAGCCTGGCGCCCGCCGGCGTGATCCGAGTGCCAGCGCACAGGCCGCTGCCCGGGGCCGTGCCGCCGCCTCTGCCTAGCGCGCTGCCTGCCATGCCCTCCGTGCCCACGGTCTCCAGCCTGGGCGGCCTCAATTTCCCCTGGATGGAGAGCAGCCGCCGCTTCGTAAAAGACCGTTTCACAGGTGAGCAGGGTGTCCAAAAAGGCGCCGGGCCTCGGCCCTCCCGGGGCCAGAGGCGCCGCGCCCTACGTGCTTCACTCGGGGAAACGGTTCCGGAGGCCCAAGTGCGGTGGAGGCCTCAGCGCTCAGGGCCCCGGGCAACCATAGAGGGGAGAAAAATCAGAGAGTTTGGGGGAAATAAGCCTGTGCCCGGGGAAAGAGGGGGACATCTCCCAACCGGCTTGGTGCCGCTGGGGACCCTCGGGACCAACGAAATAGCGTAGTACTCTGCGCCCCACCGGGCGGCACCGGGTCCGCATGGTGCCTGAACGGCAGTCGAGCTGGGCCGGGCTTCAGGGGGCCTCGTGTGTCTCCGCAGCGGCGGCGGCGCTCACGCCCTTCACCGTGACCCGGCGCATCGGCCACCCTTACCAGAACAGGACGCCGCCCAAGCGTAAGAAGCCGCGCACGTCCTTTTCTCGGGTGCAGATCTGCGAGCTGGAAAAGCGCTTCCACCGCCAGAAGTATCTGGCTTCGGCCGAGAGGGCGGCGCTCGCTAAGTCCCTCAAAATGACGGACGCGCAGGTCAAGACCTGGTTCCAAAACCGGAGGACCAAGTGGCGGTGAGAGAGGCCTGGCCCGGCCCACCTTGCACCGGCCCTTCGCCCGCTCCGTGCCCGAGCCTCGCGTTCTCCCCACCCTGCGCTACCCCCTACTCGCCCTCCTAGGGCTGCACCTCCCCGCTCCTTCCCAGGTTTTATCTCCCGGCTCGCCCTCCCGCGCGCCTGTCCTCATCCGTGTCTGGAATTCTCCTCCATTCCCATCCCTGTGTCGCTTTCTTGAGCCTCTCCAGCTGTCTCGATGTTTTATTCGGTCTCCTGCGCTCGCTCGGTTTCCTCTCACCTGCCCCCCCCAACACCCCACCCCATCCCGGGCCTCTCGCGCTCCCCTAAACCCTCCCACTTGCCCCCTGCCCTTCCGATTCCCGACAATCCGCGCGGGGCTCCGGGTTCCCGCTCTAGCTCCCCATCCCGACTCCAGCCCTGTTTTTATCCAATCGCTCTTTCGATCCAACCCGTGAACGGCGAAGCGATCGCGTCCTGCAAGAGGGGTTTGAGACAGAGCCTGGGAGAACCGGATGAGGCTGACCGGACCCGGGGACACCGCGAGGTGCAGAGCCTGCCCGCCCACCCGCGGACCCCAGTGACCCGGCTGCCTGTAGGGCCTAGTCAGTCACACACACGCCCTGCCCTTGTTACCCCGCAAAGAAACAATCTTTGTTGTTGGCGAAGCCACAATACCCGGGTGTGCAAGTGGGCGGCGGGTGGAGTTTCCTCCCGGCGATCTCCCCGCGCACAACAAAAACAAACGATCCCAACCCACTCCGCGGACCCGCGGGTCCCCGGCGCACAAGGCCGGCGGGGAAGCAGACTGACTCTGCGCCTCGAGGCTCCCGGCTGGCCTTGGCTCCCGGGCGGGTGGGGGCCCCGCCGGCGGCCCCGCGGTGCCGGGTGCCTGACGGTGCTGTCCCTCTCCCTCCCCCGGTGCAGGCGGCAGACGGCGGAGGAGCGGGAGGCGGAGCGGCAGCAGGCGAGTCGGCTCATGCTGCAGCTGCAACACGACGCCTTCCAAAAGAGCCTCAACGACTCTATCCAGCCCGACCCGCTCTGTCTGCACAACTCTTCGCTGTTTGCTCTGCAGAATCTGCAGCCCTGGGAGGAGGATAGCTCCAAGGTCCCCGCCGTCACCTCTCTGGTGTGAGCCGCCAGCGCGCACCGTCACCAAGTATCGCCGCCCCGACCCGGCGGGGCGCCCCGGCCCCCCAGCCGGTCTGGGGGGGGAATCGAGGCCGAGACGGGAAGGGCCAGCCAAGCTCAAGTAGGCCCCGGGGCGCGGCCGCATCCCCGCCGCCTGCGGAGGGGGGCTGGGCCCGGGCTCCGCGCGACTGCACAATCCGAGCCCCCGCCCCGCGCCCAGTCCCGCCCGAGGCCCGGGCCTGACAAAGAAAGCGCCTTACGTTTCTCCGCCCCTCGCCCGCAGCCCCCGGGCCGGGCGCCTGTATTATACTTTGTACTTTTGCCCAAACGTGTAAATAATAAAAGTTTTGGCTTTTTTCTTTAGAAACCGGCCACCTGCTTCCCCCGCGGGGGCCACTGGAGGAGGGGCGGCCGATCAGGCGACTGGGGGAAGCGCCAGGGGCTGGGGCACCCTGCGTTGAGGCTGGGTCCACCCTTCTCCTTTTCCGTTCCTTTTATTTAAGTCGTTTTATTTAATAAAAAAGTTAGCTATTTCACTTAACGCCGCTTTTATTTCGTTTTCGTTCCAATAATGCTCGGCGACCCCCGACCCTGCGCCCCACCCCCTGCGGCGGTAGAGGCCGAGCGGCGGTGTGCGGGCGAGCGTCCACTTCTCCGAGCCTCGTCGGTATTCGCCTCACCTCGAACCCCGGCTCGGGGCCCCGCGGAGGATCCGCGGTGCAGGTCAGTGCGTGCCGGCCGCCCGCAGTCCGGGTGCCCGCGGGATGGGGTGGACGTGGGAAGGGCACTCTAGGCTCAGAGGTCGCAGAGCAGCGCCAGGCAGAGTTGGGGAGTGAAAGGCCCCGCCTGGACGGGTACTTAGGCCGTCCCAAGTCAAACCCACCTAAGGGGTGGGAGGCACGGTGACCTCGAACTTCCTGGGACGCGAAGCCCACGCCCCCTCCCTCCCACAACCCACAAGCCACTGTCCTCTCTCTTTCTCTAGAGAGGCCCTGGGCGGGCCCCTCCGACAGGTTTGAGAGGATCTGGGCGCACTGCGCGCGCGCTGGGCGCGCAGAGCAGGCGCGCTGCCTGGCTCTCCAAACGCTCGGCGTCTGGGGAGCAAGTGTAGCGCACAACCCCGGGACACCCTCGCCCTTCTGGGTTGCGTGGGACCGCCGGTGGAGCGTGATGTCACGTGACTTCACTGCAGCCGTGGTGGCGTCACTAGACAGGAGGGGGCGGGGCGCCCGGAACGCCCAGGACCCCAAGCCCAGGTGTGAAAGCGGCATGGCCCAGTCCACCCGCTTTACCTCGGCTCAAAAGCTAGAAGTTTCGGGATCACGAGATCTGGAGCAGGTGGCCCCTTATAACAACGACAAACACACACTCGCAGCGTCCGGGAACATTTCATCTTGCTCGTTGATTTTTTTCTCCTTTTATCATTCTCCCTTTCGGTCTTTTAAAAACTTTTCTTATTTTCTGGCCTCTCCATTTCTTTCTCCACAATATTCTGTTTCCTCCTCTGTTACTCTTGGTCTCTGTTACTATATCTTTTTAACTTTTCTTTACAGTTTTATGTTCCTCTGTATAGTTCGTTCTCTATTGCTTTCAGTTTTTCATCTTTCTTTGTCCTATCCTTTCTCCCATTTCCGACTCTCGCGTTCTGTCTCCTTCCTTCCCTCCTCTCTTTTTGTCCTTGTTTTCCCCTTCTTGTCTTCCAAAATCTCTTTGCCTCTACCTCTCTCAGTCCCGGTCTCTGTCTCTCTCCTTCCCTCCTCCAGCCCGGGCTCCCCGGGTCTTCTTAAGGCTAAACCCTTCTGGGTGCGGTCCCAGAGGCCCTGTAGCAGCCCCGCCATCCTCATCGCCCTGCCTCCCTCGGGGCCTCGCGGCACCCTGCAGGCTCGGGTATATTGGGCGCCTTCGTTGCAGGCGGGCAGCGGTATTGTCTGCACTGCAGGCCTCTAGGAAGGGGAGGGAGTCTAAGAAAGAGCTGGAGCTGCAGCATTTCTGCCCTCATCCCCACCTCCAAGCCCTGGGGACTCCCAGACACCTCAGAGAAGAACTAGGGTGACTCAGAGCTTCAGGTCTCTTCCTTGGGTGTTTTCCTGAAATGCTTCTATTTTCTCCGCTTAAAAAAAAAAAAAAATCGTAGTAAACGCCGTCATCAGGATGGGAAAGGTTGGCCCTTCGGCTGGGGACTTGAATATCTAAAAACCAGAGCGACCGTCTTTGCCTTTGCTGAACAAGCAGGCCCCCCCTCGGGCACTGGCATCGCTTTCTATTTCTCCTCGCTTTTATTCTATTCCTCCATAACAGGGCTTAGTGGTTTTTGTTTTTTTTCTAAATTATGTTTGTTGTTCTACCAGAGGGACCCTCGATTCTCGGGCCTTTTTGGGGAACGCACACACATCTTTTTCCCTCTCCGGTGCCTGACTTTGCGCAAACGGTCTCTGAACGAGAGGCCAGCCGGGCTGGGCTTTCAGGCAGGCCCGGGGACAGGGACCCAGTGCCGCTGCGGCCCTAGGGGAGAGGGGGCAGTTTTTCCCCAACCAGTGACTTCGCGGGCGTTTGCTCTCTCTGAGCGCTTTGTCCCAGCGAAGCCTTGCCCAGCCAGAGAACGGCTAGGGGTCTCTTCAAGTTAGGGGGGCTCAGCCCACTTGTGTGGGGCCGGGTGGCGACCGTCACCCAACCACGCGCACCCAGGGCAGTGTGGGCGCCCCCAACAGGTGGGAGGAATTGCTGAGCCAAGCCAGGGCTTTTAGCGCCTAACGCCCTCCTCCCGCTGTGCAAAGCCTGGAGGTCGCCGCCATTTCCACTGCGGCTGCGCCGGATGAGAGCCCGAGGACGCCCAGCTAAGGGACACAGCTCCCAGTCCCCACACCGGGAGGACTGTGAGGCACAGTCGCGGCGCGGAAAACCCGGACCAGGCACGCGCCCCTGAAGCTGAGTTTAGGAGAACGGGAATCTGGAGTAGGCTGGGAGGCCCACATGGGCGCCTCCTTCTGGATCGTCTCCCAACATGAGGCCCCACCTCGGCCGGAGGAAGCGCCTGAGGCTCTGGAGGTAGGCGGGTGAGTGTGGACGTTCAGCCAGGCCAACGTCCCCGGAGGGGATTGAGGACAAGAAGCAGCCGGCCTCTGGGCAAGGGCTGGAGACTTCGCCTCGTCGCCCTTCCCCGCGGCCTTCCGTAGTCTCGTTTGGAGAGTCTCTGAAGTTGCACCCATTTTACAGATGCCGGACAAGGAGGCACGAGGCAGCTTCGCGTCCCAGGCGGACTGGTCGCGGGAGCTCTCCCCGAGCGCCGGTTGCTGGGCTCCACCCGCGGGCAGAGTGGGGGCGGGGGTTGGGCCCCAGGCATCCGCAAAGACCGGCGAGGCTGCCCCGCCCAGGCACGCGGAGTTAGGCCCGAGCTCAGCTCCCTGGGATGCTCCGCAGCCGGTGGAGTCTGGGGTTGGGCGATGCAGTGGGGACCCGGGCGGGTCAGAGCCAGGGAGGGAGGGGGGTGGGAAGGGGAGGGAGGGAGGGAGAGAGAGAGAGAGAGAGAGAAGCTCTGGGGCTGACCGCTCGCTTCCCGAAAGAGGGAGTGATTCCCCTTCAGCAGCTCCCAGTACAACACCGGCCGCGGACCGCGAGCTTTGCACGCAGTGTGTGGTTGACGATGACCCGCACCCAGTCTCTCAGAGGTTTGGATGCCCCTCCCCATTTTGCAGTTGAAAAAACTAAGGCTCAAAGAAGTCAGAAATTAGTTCTGGGTCGCGCATCGCCGGCGGACTGGCGCTCCCTCCCAAACACAGCGCTCTAATACTTGGGAAGACTTTTGGGAGGACTTTGCTTAGCAAAGGGATAGGGAGGTGGCCTAGGGGACACCTGCAGCCACCCTGACACCAGGCCCAACGGTCACAGTGCGGCAGAAGGGCCTTCCTGCTCCGTCTTGGGTGGTGGACTCGGGCTCTGAGTTCCAAGGGCGCCAGCGCCTATCGCCTCCCAGGCTTGCGAGCTTCCCCGCGTTTGTCGTCGGTGCAGGAGCGGTGAGACGAGATGAGGTCGCCCCCGCTCATCGGTAAGACCGGAGTCCACACTGCGCCCTTTGGCCGGGCAACCTCCGACCGCCCGCCCGCCCGCCTGCCTCGGCAGTTCCTCGAGCAGTTGGAGCCTTGCGGCCCTCGTCTCAGACTTGAGGCCTAAGGACGCGCAGCCTGGCCCAGAAGGGTCCGGCCACCAACTGCGCCGTTTCAGCGGCCGGCCCTGGGCAGCAGCAGGCGGTGCGCATCTGTTCGCCGCGCAGCTAGGCGCTCCGGTTAGGGACCTCGGGATGTGGCCTCGGACTGCCCGCCGAGACCTCCAGGCCAAGGACCGGGCCTAGGTTGCGAGAGCGCTGAAGGGGACCTTCGCCAAAATCCCAGTCTCAGCCTCAGCGCAAACGCAAGCAGAACAAGGCCGGAGAAGGGCAGGCGTGGTGCAGGGGCCCGCATTCTGGAGAGCGAAGGTTTCTTAACACCGAAGGCGACTTTCCTTTTACGAAATCTTCCGACTCGCGGCGGCGAGGTCCCCCACGTTTCCAAGCATCTGCTCGGTTATGAGCGATTCCTCTCAGCGAAGCCCCGACTCAGTAGCGCACTTTCTTGGTTCAGACACTCGCAAAATCCTCCCGGAATTGCCACAGTGATCCGTGCCGTCCCTCGTGCCACCCAGCCGGTGGTGGCACGGATTTCTCTGCTCAGTTTTGTCGCTCCCTTGCTGTGTGGCCCTGCGAACGTGGCTTTGGTTTCTGCATCTGTAAAATTAGGGCTACATAGTCATTAAGGAGTCTTCCAGGGAAAATGAAAAAAACCCATGGCTTATGGTACAGCTGATCTTCCATTTATTATGAGAATAGAAGCATTTAAAATATACTTATGGATGAGGAATCTAATTAAACACCTAACTGTGTAGGGGTTTATTCATAGTTGTTGCTATTTTGGACGAAAGGGCAGGAATGGGGCAGGACCCCATTGAGGTCACTTCTCCTGCAGTCACTGAAGGTGGAGAGTTGGTGGAGAAGTCATCTGGGAAACTGGGCCTGGGTTGATCTGGTTAGAGGTTGCAGTATCCTGATGTTACCCTGAGATCCGTGGCCATATCTGCCTCTCACTTTAGTTGAAATGACTGGACAAAGTTGTTCTTGTAAGTGTCAGACTGGCTGCCATTAATGAGTTACTTATTAAACGCCTTAAATATGCTCCCAACTGGTGTGGAGAGGAAGAAGAAAAACCATTATTTGAACAGAGTATTTGTTCAGAGGTTTTCACAGCCTCCACCATCCCACTGAATCCCCAAAGAGTCTCGTGTTCCCATTCTAAATAAGGAAACTGGGGAGCAGAAAAGGCAGCTGACCTGCACAGGTTCAACCCGCGCCTTAACTGAGCTCCGACTCAAACTCCTAGTCTGCCGGCTGGGCTCCCTGTGTGTCCCCACCCAACCACAGATCGCAGACAGCAAAAGCTCCGCCGGCCGCGGGGTCCTTAGAGAAATTTGTGCTGACCCAGACTCCCCCGATTTTAAAGAAACCAAATCTTCAAATGGAGCAGAGTCTTACACTGGCTTTAAAAGCCTCCAGCCCCTGAGCAGCTCCCGCGGTGGCCCGCGCCCTGGAATGTACTGGCTTTGCTATCAAGCCCTATTGATGGATGGATTTATCTGGGACGCACTGAAACTCTCGAAAACTTGCAACCTGGGTCGGCAGCACATCCTTTGCCGCTTCATCCCCCATCCAGGAAAAAGCCACTCCTTCCTGCCGGGCGAAGACCAGCCAGCAGAAACTCAGCCAGCAGGAGTGAGAAGGAGCAGTGCTCAAGGAAAAGACCAACCCTCTCAGGAAGGTCTGCCCTCAGGGGTAATAGTGGGCAAGGCCCGCTGAGGCCCTGGGGCTAGAGAAGGTGGTGCTGGGCTCAGAGGGGCGCCAGTGAATAGCCAGTATGCTAAACAGTGCGCACTCGCATCTGCTGTCTGGGCCGCCACAGCTGGGACACTTTTGTTCTTCGGAAGTAGTGGGACTAAGGAGGAGGGGGTTGCGGAGAGCAGAGAGGAAACTCAACCCCGAGAAATCAGAGTGAGAGGGCCCTGGGAGGGGGTCCTGCTTATTATCAGTCACCTGCAGTTTCAAGTTCGTTTGTTGGAGGAGCCCCTATGGGCAGGGATGGGTCTGTGCACCCAGTCCCCAGCTCCCAGTGGATCTGTAGCCCAGAGCCCAGGCTCTGGCAGCAAAGCAGTTACCATGTGTTGAGAGCATCTGCACAATCTTATGTAATCCTCACGAGGGCTATCTCGGAGGTAGGTACTATTGCAATCCCCATTTTACAGATGAGGAGACTGAGGCTCTGAGACGTGACACAATATCCCCAAGGCCATCTGACTTGAAAGGTCAGGACTTCAACCCAAGTGCACTGACTCTGCCTCATGGGTTTCTACCCATTGAGGCTCCTCAAACCTACTTATTAGTAAAGCCAGTGTCCTTCTGTGACTGCCAGAGGGAATTCTGAATGGTTTGGAGATTATCATCCCCAAACAACTTCAGACACAAACCAGAACATCTCGGGTTGTATCTACAACATTATTGTTGTTGCTGCTGCTACCATTACTGTCCCCTGTTATTTCTCTTCTGAGACCCCTGAAGGTGGTTGGAAGGTGCTTGGCCTTGCGCTCTATCTAAGGGATTCAGGGGTCTTCTCCTGCCCTCTCCCCCAGCCCAAGCCCAGCTTCTGCTGGGCCCCATGATGCTCTGCTCTTATTGCAGAGCACCCAAGCTAACAAACAGGCTCTAGTGAGCCCCTGTGGGTACTGATGAGCCATGGTGGAGCCCTCAACCTCCAGACCCTTAGGATTTTCAGCTCAGGGCAGGAAGATGGTACTTAAACGCTGCTTGCCTCGAGGCCAGAATGCCCGCAACATGTATGGCGTGTAAAGAGGCCTGGGTTAAAATCCAGCTTCACCACTCACCAGCTGTGTAGCCTTGGAAAAGTCACTTTGCCTCTCTGAGGCTTTGTGTCCTCATCTGTACTCTGTAAGGACAGATCTTCTCACAGGGTTGTCGGAGGATTAAATGACATAATCCTTTGTGCACTTCACCAGGATCCTGACATACGATAAGCACTGTGATACATTTACTGCTCTTATTAGTGGGAGATTAATTTTCACAAGATAAATTGTTCTGGTTCTCCTCATAGAGAGAAGGAAGCAAACCCAGAGAAGATGAGTAACTTGCTCACAGTCAGACAGTAAGTGGTAGAGCAGAAATTCAAACCCAGTTATGTCAGAGTTTAGAGTCCCGATTTACCTCCGTCTGCACTGTCTCCGCCGTAGAGAATCTTCTAGAAATGGCTGTTGACTAGGCGTGGAAAATCTAGATTATTCTAAGTCAGTGGAACCAGGTGCTCTGTTGCCTTCTGGGGCTTCCATTTACTTTGGTTGCTGATGTGTGGCACACTGCAACTGCTAAGAACCTGTTTATTAAATAAAAATAATACTAAGTAGCATTTCTAGAACATCTGCTGTGGGCTAGACAGTGACAGTGGACGAGATGTTTTACCCAAGTGATCGCATTTAACCCTTAAAACAATCCTAGGAAGTAGATCTCATTTTGAAGATGAGAAATTTGAGGTTTGGGGACTTTAAATAACATAGCAACACAGGGTATGAATTGGAATCTAGATGTTCTGACTCCAGAGAGGGGAAAACCTAATATGAGCTGAGCACTGTACTTGGGACATTATGTATATTTTCTCACTCAGTCCTCTTAATCTTATAAAACAGTTTTTTTTTAATTTTTTTAAAATTTATTTATTTAATTTATTTATTTTGGGCTGCGCTGGGTCTTCGTTGCTGCGCGCGGGCTTTCTCTAGTTGCAGTGAGCGGGGGCTACTCTTCGTTGAGGTGCGTAGGCAGTGGCTTCTCTTATTGCAGAGCACGGGCTCTAGGCGCGCAGGCTTCAGTAGTTGTGGCACGCGGGTTCAGTAGTTATGGCTTGTGGGCTCTAGAGCGTAGGCTCTAGAACGCAGGCTCTGTACTTGTGGCACCCGGGCTTAGTTGCTCCGCGGCATGTGGGATCTTCCCGGACCAGGGCTCGAACCCGTGTCCCCTGCATTGGCAGGTGGATTCTTAACCACTGCGCCACAGGGAAGCCCATAAAACAGTTTTGAAAGAAAACACTAAGCCTCGGCAACTTTAAAGTGTAATTTGCCCAAGTTTCCATAGATGTATGAAGACAACAGTTCTCCATCTACCAGCCCAGGGTGCTCCAATCTGCTTCCAAAGCTGAGCTCTTCAACCAAGGTTGGGGTAGCTCTGCAGAGACGGGGCAGACATGGTTATGGGAGGTGAGTTCGCACACAAAATGTGACTTCTCCCATGAGGAGGCCAGACCTACTTGATATCTCCTGGTCTCTCTGAGGGAGGGGAACATCAGTGATATTTAGTGAGAGGACAATGATGTGTCTGCAGGTAAGATGAACACAAAGAGATAAACCAGCGTTGAGATGGTCAGAAGGCGTGCAAGCCTGCTCTCTGCCTGCAAGCACGCAGGAAAGAGCCTGGCCTCCCTCCCTCAGAGAGAGCCCAGGAAATAACTCCTCTCCTTGCCTCCCTCCCGGCTGCACTACTGAAGTCCGTCCCCACCTACCTCCAGAAGGAGCTGCTTTTGCTGAAGACCGCATGCCTGTTATACATTCATGTTCCAAAGGAGGAGAGGGTGGACATCTGTGTTACTCAGTTGCATCTAAGACTTGAAGATGACGTAAGGTGGATTGTTTTGTTTGTCCTCAAATCCATCAGATGGAAAGCAGACCTTGAACCTGGAGTTACTGAATCCTGAAGGGCAGGGTGTGGGGTGACGTCTTGGATTTGTTTCCCCACAGAAGCCAGGTTTTGCCAGCCTGGCCATGCGCTGCAGCAGACAAGCTTCTGCTGGGCCCCATGATGCTTAGCGCGCTGAGCGCTTAGTAGGTGGTTCAGTGAGTCCTGGTGACTGTCCGACCGACAGCTTGGTCTGCTCGGCTTGAGCGCTGCAGCTGCCAGCCACGCTACCCTGTCGGGCTGTGCTTGGTAAGTAGAGGTCAGGGTCTGAGGCTTCTCTGCAGGCGGGTTGCGTGGGCACCCTGAAGAGAAGACTGAACCTGCACTCTGTATAGTTTAAAAATGATTTGTCAATGGCGACAATTTACAAAAATATATTTCTGTTGCGGCATCTTCCAATCGCTGGGATTTATGGCTTCATCTCTCGGATTTGAAAGCACACCCGCACGCTCTGGCAAATGAGAAAATGTATGAACAATTTGTTGGCTTTTTTTTTTTTTTATCAAGTTTCCCCAAATATGTAAACTCTGAGAGCACCTTATTCTTTTTAAATGATCATTCATTTGTCTCCAGACTCTATCTTTTGGCACAATTTATTATTCTCTATTTCAGAAAACTTAAATGCATTTCGCATATTAGCACGTAACTCTTGTTCCTGTCTCCTCAGTTGTGGAAAGGGCTGGATTGCTTTTATAAAGAAAAAAATGGCTAATAAAATTGGCCTCAGCATCATTGCTCTGCAATTCTTATGAACAGTAAAGTGGTACTTACCGTCATTGATGTTAAAAGCTATTTCTAAATTATGTGCCATTTATTATCTCTAGTGTCCAAAGTAAGTTTAAATGATGCTTATAATTCATGTTTTACCAAATTTCCTTTTCCCCCCGAGGATACCTCTGATTAACTTATGCACATTAAAGCGCTTTTTAAATTCTTCTTTTATTGCCATTATGCTCTGAAAATCTCAGCGATTCTCAAAAATGGGTAATAAACTTGAGATAAAATGCTGCAGTTTTAGATCAATGCTGACATATCACTGTGGTGATTTCTACAGAGCTAAAGTGATAATGCTTTGTATTTACGGAATATATACTAGGTTATTACTACAGTATTACCATTTTGTTCTAAGATGAAATGAGTAATTTACCAATTTATTAAACAGTTACATTTAAGTATTGCTTAGGACATTACCACCCCAATCTGTTTACTTAGCTTGAAGAGTTACCATTAAGATACCCTGTTTATTTAGGTAAAATTTGTAATCATCATGCCTTCCATTAACCAACTTATTTTTCTGCAAGGCTAATTGTCTGGAAATGAGTTTCTTCTTATTTACTGTGCTACATTCTGCTTAGCTGGCTGAAAACA
Source organism: Grampus griseus (assembly GCF_964374135.1). Taxonomy (NCBI): domain Eukaryota; kingdom Metazoa; phylum Chordata; class Mammalia; order Artiodactyla; family Delphinidae; genus Grampus; species Grampus griseus. The sequence goes on from NC_139019.1 coordinate 146,162,870, forward strand.
TCACCCCAGCAAGAAGTGCTAGGGAAATTAATAATACATACAGAGAACAGTTTTAATTAGTATAATACCAAATATTAATAAAAGATTTATGACACCGTTGAAAAATTCTAACAGAAGAGATCTTAACAGCTTGGGGCTCAATTTATCAGGAGAGGGCGACCGTGGTGCGACCTTTTGTGGGAGGCCAGTTTGGGTGATTCTCAAGAGCTTCTGGGGCTCCTGGGAGCACGGGCTGGAGGTGAGAGGCTCTGCCTCTAGAAGGGGTTTGCTGGGTGCTGAATAGAGAGTTCACACCAAGGAAGGAAAATTGGGGACATAGATGTAGACTGCCAATTCTAACTCAAAAGATACCAAGCTTTCTGCAAAGCAGGAGAGGAACACAGGCCAGTCTGAGGCCCCCCTGAGGCATTTCCAGAGGCACCACTGGTCTTCAGTCCCAGATGAGAACAGGACTTTGAGAGTCTGGACTGCTGTTAACTCAGGAGCCTTGGGGACAATGGATCGACATGGAACTGGGGAAAGAATGCATATTCACTGAGTATTTATTATGCGCCATTTGCTTACACACATCTATTTTAATCTGCACAGCGGAGAGCTAGCACTATCCTCATTCTGCAGGTCAGGAAGTGAAGCCCTTGGAAGGGTAAGGCCCTTGCCTGAGGTTACGCGGCTAGTGAGTGGAGCAGAATTTGAGCCCAAGTCTGTGGAAACCTCAGAGCATTGTCTCCTGCAAGGCAGTACCGATGTGAAGAGAAAACAAGCAACCCCATTATTGACCTGCACCCTTGTCCATGATGTCAGGCCAAGTAGGCACTCAGACAAGCATTTTGATGCTTCCATTCTCATCTGGATGGGTTGGTGCATTCCCATCCTTCCACTGTCCTGCTTGTCCCAAAGGCGTAACGTTCTTTCTTTATGCGTCCATCTTCCTTCTGTGACATGAACTCACAAGGGCAGGGTCATTTCTTACCTTCTTTAGATCCTTGGTGCCTGGCACAGAGTAGGCCCTTTTTAAAAGATTTAAAAGACCAAGGAACAAGGAAGTGAAAAGGAAAGACAAATACAGCTTCTGTTTGTAGTGTTCCGGAGAAAAACTGACCCTACATAGATACATTTTGTTTGTAGGAAGTCATCCCCCTCCCCGCCACCAAGCCCACACAACCCTGGCTGAAGTATAAGGTTATTATTATTGCCATCTTTTCTAGCCCCCAAGGGCCAGGTCTTAGGAGCAGCAGGAATCCTTTGTACCGTGAGCTGATTTTTTCCTGACATGTGTAATAAAAACTGACCAAGCCAGTTACTTTCTCAATTTCTCTCCAATCTGAGAAACTCCATATCGTGAGGCACTTGAGGGCTGATGACTCTTTTATCCTACTCTTGATTAAAAGGTAAAAGAAAAAAACAAAACTAACAAAAGTTCTTGGACTGAAGATCTCCAGGATATGCGGCAAAAAGGCCGGGCTGCTTCTTGAAGAACAAAAGTAGTGCCTGTGACCAGGGCCACCTTTGCTGCTCTCTGAACACCTTGCTCTTCCTGACTGTGCCCTCCGAGAAGGAATTTTAGTCCTTCAGGGGATGAATGGATAAACAGATTGTGGTCTGTACATACAATGGAATATTATTCAGCCGTGAAAAGTAAGGAAGTACCCATACCTACATACAACTGGGATGAACCTCAAAAACATGATGCTAAGTGAAAGAAGCCAGGCACAAAAGGCCACATATTGTATGATTCCATTTATATGAAATGTCCAGAAAAGGTAAACCCGTAGAGACAGAAGAGAGATGAAGAGTCCTAGGGGACAAGGTAAGGGAGGAATTTGGGGTGTTTTTCTGGGGTGATGAAAAGGTTTTGAAACTAAGATCTGGTGGTTGTAGAACATGGTGAATACACTAGATGCCACTGAATTGTACATATTAAAACAGCTAATTATATGTTATGTGAATTGCACCTCAATTTTTTAAAAAGGCATTTTAGGAATACTAGCATAAGTGTCCAAAGCTACATATACCTGGGTGTTCATCACAGCAGTGGCTATAAGAAGGAAAAATTGGAGATAACAGTCTGTCCAACATTTAGAGATTGGTCTCATAAAATAAAACCATTCATACAATGGAATGAAAAGTAACCATCCAAAAGAATGGGAGTGGGACGTCAGGACTTGGGAGCTGCTCTGAGGTGCTAGGAACAATGGCTTTCGGTGTAACGGAGCTGTTATGTGGAGAGGCTAAGCTTCTTTTTTTATTTTTATTTTATTTTATTTATTTTTTATGTTTTTCGGTACGCGGGCCTCTCAGTGTTGTGGCCTCTCCCGTTGCAGAGCACAGGCTCTGGACGTGCAGGCTCAGCGGCCATGGCTCACGGGCCCAGCCGCTCCGCGGCATGTGGGATCTTCCCGGACCGGGGCACGAACCCGTGTCCCCTGCATCGGCAGGTGGACTCCCAACCACTGCACCACCAGGGAAGCCCCAAGCTTCTTTTAGATGCAAAGAAAAGTTCCAAAACATATGGGAAAATGTTTGCTGGAAAATGACTTGGTTAAAACCTGACAATCTTACCCAGCATCCTGCAGGCTGATGAATACTAATGAAGCTATGAATGTCACCGACTGATGAACAGCTTCATTTTAAATGAGGAGTCACTGTCTGCCTATTGAAAGAGGCCAGTTTGCTATGAAGTTCCTAAGATGTAAACATTCTGGCTGGTGCCATGAGATTTACTTGTCTGTTGTCTGAAAAACTGGTGATCAGGAAAAGCTCTTCATTTTATGGACACAGAAAGAAAACAAAACTCAAGACAGATCATGTTTTTTTAATTTTGCAATTGCATTTGTGAATAGATTTCTGAGCCAACGTCGAATCTAGATGAATGCATCCTTATGGTTCAAGCCATTTCTGTTTAATCACGTCACTGCCCTAGAGCCATAACCTGTTAGCCAGTATATTATTGATACTTTCTAGCTCTGAAACTGTTTTAAATGGAAAATTCCTTTTCAGTTATCCAGACTTGTAATTAAATAATTTTGAATGAAAAAAAAAAAAAAAAGAATGGGGGTGGGAATTCCCTGGCAGTCCAGTGGCTAGGCCTCGGCGCTTTCACTGCTGGGGCCAGGGTTCAGTCCGTGGAACGATGTCCTCGATGCATTACTGAGTAAAACAATTTACTTGCAAAGATACACACACACATATAAATCTCATATCCCACACACAAACCCGTGTGCCTTGTTCTGTCATAGGACAAGACACAGAAAGCATAGACAGCAACCAAATGATTTGCTCAGGTTACTGCTGAGAAAAGAATGCTGGAGTGAGTGGAGGCCTTCACTTTTTACTGTGTCATTTGCAAAATTAAACATCTTTTTAAAATAAATGAATATGTTTTGAATTAAGGCAAAAGTTATAATAACGTTTAAGATGTGGTAGAGGAGTGAAGGGAAAAAGAAAGTGATTCATAGTCCTGCCACCAATGTAGTGTACACGACAAAAAAAAAAATTTTTTTAACACGTAGGACACCAACATTAAAAAGAAACAACAGTGCTAAAAAAGTCTGTTAAGACATTGAAAGATGAAACTTTAGACTAAGCAGGTCCTTACTTAGACTGCTTTGTGTTTCTTCCGCTGCCCAGCACCATACCTTGGAAAGGATAGGAACTAAGTTCTCAACACCCACTTTCTTAAGGATTGTAAAACGTACTGCATTTTCCTACAGTTCTCAGTATCCAGCATGGAGACGTTGAACCTAATAGGTTTATAAGACAAAATGGCTGTTATGTGTGCAAAACGCAAGGGCATTTTTTAGCTAAGCAACTCTAGAGGACGAACGCCAAGGGAAACCTTTTGATCTCAATTATTGGGACGCTTCAGAGGTATTTTTACCCTGAATGATTTGGATAATTATCTCAATATTTCACTTTGTTTTGACTAGCTCTGCAGACTGATTTGAATTCAGGAAGGGTATCAGTTACTTCAACTAAATATTCTTTCAAATTCATGATGCCAACCCATGAGTTTTTTTGTTTTTCAATGGCTTTTCTCAAACACAGCCAACATTTTTTAAAAATTTAATTTATTTATTTTTGGTTCCGTCGGGTCTAAGTTGCGGTGCATGGGCTTCTCGTTGCGGTGGCTTCTCTAGTTGCGGAGCACGGGCTCTAGGCAAATGGGCTTCAGTAGTTGTGGCACGTGGGCTCAGTAGTTGTGGCTCGCAGGCTCTAGAGCACAGGCTCAGTAGTTGTGGTGCATGGGCTTAGTTGCTCTGCAGCATGTGGGATCTTCCCGGGCCAGGACTCGAACCCATGTCCCCTGCATTGGCAGGCAGATTCTTAACCACTGAGCCACCAGGGAAGTCCCATAACCAACATTTTAATTTCTGCTGTTTTATCCCTTTTCAAAAGGGAGCATTCTTAGAAGCTGGAAGAACGGAATCAAAGTGATGAGTGGACCTAAGTATTTGTGTGTTTCTGTGTGTGTGTGTGTGTGTGATTTTGTGTGAGTGTGTGTACATATTCTGTGACAGGGCCTGAGTCAAATTTTCAAGGCAGAAGACAGAACTAATTTTTCTCTCTTATTTTCAGTGGATTATTTTCTGTGGGTTCTAAATAATTGATAAGGAGGTCCCTTTCCGTAATTAAAATGGATGTCTGGACACGTCAACACCGGTAGCTTTTCCAGTAATGAGTGAATTTAGATACACGCTAAGTACAGGCTATATTTACTCCCCTGATGGGTTGCAGTGCAGAGTGTGTGGGTGGGGAATGGGGGCTGGTGGGAGACACAAGCCGGTCTCAGTGGAGATGACAAGAGAGCAGGAAGGATGGGAGCCTGGGAGATTACCTGGGCAAAAGACCCTGCCTGGCCCCAAGGTGCACCTTGGACAAGCAGGTGAGCCAGGCACAGAAAGGCAACATAGGGCAGGAAGTCTGGAGACGTGCTTAGTCCCGTTTGGAATCTGCTGAGTTTTCTTTGTCTTTTCTGCCAACCCTAATGTCCTCTCCGTCTCTCACCTTCTTAGTGACATCTCCTGGCTGCCCCTTTCCTTGATGAAAACCTATCAAACCCTTCCCTGCCAAGGAGAGAGGGGTCGTTGGAAGCCTTCCAGGTGTGGTTACCTTCTTACAAACATCAAAGTCAGTTCACTCACCTTTGGGTCCAACAGACTCTCTCTCATCGCCTATCACGGGCCCTACTCCATGGCTGGTGCCGGGGACACTGCAGTAAAAGGCTGCCTGTGCTGGAGGAACTCACACAGGGCACTGAGCAGATGGTTGTCTACCTACAGGGAGGCAGGTGCAGGAATCGGGCGCAGAGGGGCCAGGGGAGGAGGGACAGTCCATCTCAGGGGCCTGTGCTGACTGTGCAGGTGAGGCTGGGGTCAGGGGCGGGAGGAGGAAAGGCTTCCCAATGGAGAAGTCGCACCAAGAATGGGGAGAGGGACAGACGCTGGGGCGGGAGGACAGCATGTGAGAGGTTTAGATAGATGGCAGAGCAGCCTCATGGATGAGGGCCCACTCCTTGGGGGTTGAATTCCTTTTCGAGGAGCTCAGCTGTCATCCTGTGGTGATGCTGGGGCACTGAAAGGCTTTATGCAAGCCTGTGGTGGGGGGGGTTGATGCTGAATTTTAGGGAAGTCCCACACGGAGGAGGAGGGTCCCGAAGGGAGATGAGAAGCAGGACTAAAGATTCAGGGTGTAAGAGAGGGGTTCCCAGAAGGGTGAGGGGGGATGGTGCTGGGCTGTAGAAGAAGGGAGGGGTGGTGGCCTGGGTGACAAGGACCAGGGGACTGAAGAGGGCAATATGCCTCCCAGAATGCTTAAGTCACCCCTGACAGGGAGGCAGGGGTGAGAATGAGACCTGGCAAGTTCCAATCCCAGTGCCTCTGCCTGGTAGCTCTGTGATCTGGGGTAAGTTACTCAACCTCTCTGAAGCAGATTCCTTCCCTATTATTTGGGCATAATGGTATCTGCTTCACTTGTATCTACCCACCACATCCTAGCTGCTCGATAATAGCAGGGCCGATTATTAGCTAGGAGTGGAATGGGCCAACCACAAGTGTCCTTGCAAGAGGGAGCACACCCAGAGGCGCACTGACTCACAGCCCTGGGCGCAAGAAACTGAGTGTGGGCTGGGGCCCTGGGGAGTTCAGCACGGAGCCCTCCTGAATGAGGACACCTTTGAACAAGGGGAAGAGAGAGCCACAGACCGGTGTGGGTGCATTCATTTCCAAGAAGACTCTTGTCAAGGAAAAAAAAAAAAAAAAAGGCGGCAGAGTGTCGGTTCTGGCAGAAATACCCGAGACCACAGATGCATTTGCCCGCCCGCCCCCGCTGTTCTCTCTGTCTGTCTCCCTCTGGCCTCTTTCATTCCGTCTTGGCTTTGATACTGCCAGCTGACTCCAGAGAGGCGACAGGCTACCGGGAGGAGATCGCCATCAGGGAAGGAGCCGGTGGATAACTTTGGAAAAGGGGACCCATTCTTGAAAGGTAGCAAGTTTTCAGCTCCCAAGGACGAACAGGGCTAACGCTGATCCAACCTAAAGAAAAAAAATCTTTTTAAAAGCAGCCTTGCTGACACGTTAAAGACGCATATCTGTTTGATTCATTTAAAAACGCGCTCAGTGCTCAAAAATCCTTAGAAAGATTTTTGCCAATTAAAAAAAAATACATTTAAAACGAATTCTAGCATCCAAATACTTCCTTTGAGGAAAAAGCCAAAGAATTTCTTGCTTTCCACCAGAAGTGGGGAATAGTGGGGGCTTGCGGAGGGATGACACACTACCTCCGAATGAATGAGCCTGCAGGCACCGTGGAGAGGATGCAAGGGCCATTATTATGGGCGGATTACTCACCGAGAGGTCAGTTGACTAACACTCTGAGAAACAGGGGCTTTGTGTGAGCGGGAGACGACAGCATCTTGTTTTAACTTAACAGTTAGAAAGGGGTAAATCCTCGTGTCTGCACCGACCAAGCTCTGTGTAATACGTGGCCTACTTGCAAAATACCGCACAAGAATTCTGGCAGAGACTCCCGGATTCCCTGGTCCCCAGGCTGCTCCTTCCTTCCTTGGTCCTGTGTACAGGCTCCCCCGGCACGGCACCCCCTGCCTCGGCCAGCAGCAGCAGGCACATTCTGAGTCTCCCTTTCCTAAGGCAGCACCAAATGTGTTTACCATAAACTCAGCTTCGGGGGCAGTCAACCCAAAGGATGCTTACTTTGATGACTTACGACACTGTGCTTCTGTTCCTTGAGTCAGTGCTAATGTGGAAGCTGCCGCCTTTGTGAGCTTATGTGTACCCATGTTGGCTGGACCTTTCAAGTGACTATGGTTGTGGGCACAGGGAGGTGAGTACCCAGGAGACTGCACTTGGCGTGGGGACACCAACAGCTGCGCTGTAGCATCCTTCTCCTTGGGGTCCACACCTGTGCCTCTTCGCCTGTGGGCTTTTCCCCCGGCCATGGGAGTACATGCTCTGTTGCCTTCCAAGCAGAGAGGTATTGCTTATTGCCCTCAACCCGTGATGGGCAGGGAGCTGGCGAATTAGTCCTCCCGCTGCCTGGTCCTGGGTGGAGAGGTGTATTCTCACAGCTCCTAGACAATGAATTCCAGTTGCCCACAGTGGGAACCAGCTTGAAAACACACTTTTTATTGGCCGCCCTCTCTTCTGTCTCCCTTACCCACTCTCATGCCGTTGCCTCCTGGGATGACTGCCAAATAACTACTTCCATCCGAATCCCTGTCTCAGTGTCTGCTTTTGGGGGAACCTGAACAGAGCAAGGTGGGTTAGCTACATAGAACCCTATGAAATTGCCATCTCTAAACAGAGCGAGTTCGTGTGGTTTAACTAACAATTCTTGGTGCCTCAGCTGTGTTTCCTGAGATGCCAAAACAACACATGTCTGGTCTCTGTAAACGCAGGCACATCCGTGTCTGTGAAGCTACAGGCTACGTGTAACAACAGTCTGATATTTTCTTGTTCATGTAAGCTTTCCTGTCCTGATGGATGTCTCAGGCTTGTCATTTTTTAATGATTACCTGATATTCCATTGTTCCGTTCTACCCATATGCAGGACCAGATTTGTGGGTGTGTCACTTGTATAGCCGCACAGGGCCTCACATTCTGAAAAGTCCTGCACTCGGTTTAATGCTCTGTTGTTGCCATCAAGGTAATTCATTGCAGTACCACTTAAAAAAGCAATCCATTTAAAATAACCTAAATGAATATCAATAGGGGACTTCCAATAACACAGAGAAAAACTATGTCATGGAATACTATGCAACCATTAAAAAAATAGACTGACATGTAACAGTCTCCAGATCGATTGCAAAGTGAAAAAGCAAGGCACAGAATGGTGTGCATAGTAACTTACATTTGTATAAAAAAACACATGAGGTGGGCTAAAGACTTAACTCACGCACAGATCAACTCTGGAAGGGAGGACGGAGGAACTGGCTTCAAGACTGCTGTAGGGAGGAGAGTTGGAGGTTGGGAGACAAGGATGGAGGGTGACAGATTTTTCACCACTGTGCTCTTTTGGTGTTTGAATTTTCTTGTTTTTCTTCCCCAGTATATTTTTTAAAAAATCAATTCCAAACCATCTTTTCCCTGGGGCTGCCTTTGCAACGTCCTGAGTGACAATTCTTTTAAAATCTGGAGCAAAAGAAATCCTCTTTATTTTCTTGATGAATTTGTATATTTTCTCTGTTTTGAAATAAAGTGACTGTGTCTCTTTTTTTTTTCACTTTGGCTGCCAGGAATCTCAGAGGCAAATTCTAAGCTCAATTATATGTTATCCATGTGAGCTGTAGGTTAAATTCTTTTCTTTCCTCTGGACTTGATTTTCTACTTGTATTACATTTTCTTTGTCCCTGATTCTTTATATTTTAATGATTTTATTGTATGTGAACTAAGATAATAATTTGAATTTTCAACTGAGGTTTTTTCCTCCCTGTATTTCCTTGTACCCTGTCTTCCTCCCTCCTTCATTCAGTCAACTAGACCAGGTGGCATCCTTGCCTCAGGGAAGGGATGTCACAATAGAAGGATGAGAAAAATCTTTTGAGTTGCAAAGCCCAAGCTCTGAGGGACTAGGGACCTGAGCAGTAATTTGGGAGAGGAGGTGAAGAGTCACATAGAACAAAGCTGGCTGAAACTTCACAGGCTGGGGAAGAATGGAGCAAAAGGAAATTAAGAATAGGGGAACAGCACAAAACCCAGAGTGCTGGGAGAAATCTGTCCCAGGGAAACCTGTGCCCTGCTTCCCATTTGAAGTATAGAGAAAGTACAAGCCCTGTGGCACAAACAGCTGTGTAGTAGACAGATGGGCCTGAGACCACCTCCCAGAGTGTCCTGCACCCCAGAGGGCACAGGAGCTATGTAAGATGACTCCCATATGCCACAGGAGTGGGATGTCTGGGAGAGCTCAGAGACATATCCAGAGGGGCCTCGTGGTTGAGAATGACACTGTGGCAACATCCTTCGTGGACCCAGGACCAAAGTCATCACCCCAGGTGCCAGAATGCATGGACAGGGGATGAGAACAAGTGCCCACCTTGCCTTGGTGCTCCGTAGCCTCCCCAAATTGAGAGCAACCCACAGAAACCATGATGTGACTGCGATGAACTTTCTGCCATATGGCAAAATGGTGCTCATAAAAGAAACGGTTATATATCTTATAAACCTGAGTTAGCAAAACGTCCATACCCTGAGCCCCTCAGTGGAATGCAAAGGAGAAACAAATGAAGTAAGCAGTAAAGAGCCCTATCCTAAAACTAATTCTTTCCAGACCCTTCTATAAGAGGATCCCCAGGACAGACTGCCCCCTATGAGTCCTGGGATGGCCCCTCTGATAAAGATAGTATTTCCGTGCTCGGGACACAACTAGATCCATCTCGCACATTTTGATGGACCGGGAAGGGACCTGACTCACTTCTTACATCTTCCTCTGTAACAAATGCTTTTGGAATAAACTGGAGCTGCCACTGAGCACAGTTAATGGCCTGGAAGCTTCCCAGGTGCTTCAGGAAAGAAGCGGCCTTTTAACCATGGTTTTTGGCCTTCACAACTAATGTCAGCTTTAAATGCTGTTCAGAATAACAAATGAATGCTTGTCTGACTCTGAGAGCCTTTGCTCACCGCACTCCCATGCTTTATTATTTCACTGATGGAGACTGCTCTTGTCATCTGGAGCAAGTCATCTTGGCAGTCTGACCGTTAGTTTACCTGTCTTTCAAACGAGCATAAGAATAATTTCTTCGTGGGGGACTAATGCTGACCAGGTGTTCACAAATGCCCTTAGGATCACCGGCACAGGGCCCTCAGTGGGACTGAGGTTGTTGTTATGTAATAATCTTTCCTTCTAGTTTTGATTAAAAATGATATATGTCCATCTATGTACAACAAATGTGTCAATGCTGACGGGACATGCGCACCAGAATCCGCTCCACAGAGATCAGAATGCAAGGAGCGTGTCCCCCAGCCAGACTCCCTCACAGCACCAGTTTGCACAAACAAAATGACTGCGGGATAAAAATCTTTTCAAAATTAAAAAAAAAGAATCGAGATGTTCCTGACCTTTGGATGCCACCCATCTGTGGTGAGAGGGCGAGGGCAGTTAAGAGACGGCCTGACTCGGCCTTGCGGTAGACTCTGGTGCCCTCTTGCTGTCATTTGGGAAATAAACGTTTCTTCGGGGAGCCTTCAATGTCTACCGCAAGGAAGGAAACCGGCTACTCTCACCTGCTCAGAAGTTTCCACTTGAATTTGGCTCTGTTCTGAGCTATTTGGGCTGGAGGCTAGGTGTCCTCCACAGAGCCTTGGGTGTCCTGTTACATCAGCCTCAGTGTTCATCCCAAAGATGGAACTCAGATGTCTTGGGACAGAAAAGCAAACTGACCGAACCCGAACTCAAGGATTCCCAGGGACTAAAACAGAGCACCAAAGTGTTTTGAAGAGATCAGTATATGTGCCGGATCTGATGCAGCCCCAAGCTGCTGTGTTCTGAGGGTTGTTTGTTCATTTAAAATTTTCCTTTCATTTTATTTTGTGTCCACAAGCAAGGAAAGGGCTTCAATTTGGTCTGGAGTGTGGCATTCTTCACTGGATGTGCCCGCTCTGTCTGAGCCTCTCTGGAACACCTGGGTATGGCCCAAAGATCGAATGCTCATTTACTCTGTGAGCAAGAAGGATATTTGCCCATTAATTTCAACTCCAGTGCTCCAGGCTGCATGTAAGTCTCAGTTAATATCATCTCACTTTAGATGACACTCGAAGGAGCAGGAAGACAATTTGTGGGGGGAAAGGAATAAGAGGCAGCGCACATTTAAGCAGAATGTTAATATTTACCCATTGCCGCACTTGGTGTCTGGGAGGCTGCACAGTCACTAAGTGGGGATTACATCTTCAATTAAGTAGTGGTAGCGGGGGAGTTTGTGATATTTCACAGAGGGAAACTGCCGAAATCATACTTTAAGGAGGATAATTTTTTTTAAAGCTACAAAAAAAATTGAAATAAAAGCACGAGGGGAAAAAAATAGAGAGAACATTTCTGTTCAGGGAATCCTAATATTTTGGCCGAACACATTATGTAAAATTAAATACTATTTTAAACCAAGGAGATCTAATATCTAATTAAGTTTTTGTAGTTGATGGGCTTAGAGAGGATTGTGAATGTTGCATCCACTGAGCTGAAAGAAGTAGAAAAGTTAAATAACACTGTTCTATAGTGACTTTCCCCCAGATGTACAAGCAGTCTTACATATCTTGCTTTTACTCTGCCCCCTACCTAAGACTCACTGATGACATGAGAGAGAAAAGGAGAATGAGCACGATGACCTCGTTAAGCCTTGGAATGACCCCGAAGCGCAGGAATCAGGAGTTGTCAGCCTCATTTCCAAGCTGCGACCAGAGGCTCCGAGGGGCCAGGGGACTCTCAGAGGATCATCTCTTGAGTCCAGGGGTGGAGAAGGAACAGAACCACCATCTTCCAACTGCATCTGGAAGTTCTTCTGCCCCAGAACGCTCTCTGCTCTACAGTAAGAAGAATGTCACACTTTGGGATGTGAAGCCTTCTGTTATTGAGCAGAAGTTCCAGGAAGCACCAAGATTTTAAGGCTACTTGAAGTTTTTAGGGGAATTTCAATGTAAGGTGTGAAGAAGCCAGACGTGGAAGATTAGTTTTAAAAGGATGTTGACTTCTAAGACTAATTATTACACAGAGGCATTTTCAAGTTACTTGATAAAATAATTTTTAAAGACGGGAAATAAAAAGAATACCACATGATTTTTGGTCGGCAATTTTTAAAAACTTAGCTTGAATAGTAGGTTTTCTTAAACTGAGTAAAATCGAAATACCTACAGATACAGTCTAGACAAAGACAATACTCCCAGGGCAAGGACTGAATATTTCGATCATATTTCATTAGTTTTCCCTTTAAATTTACCATCACAGATGTACAATAAAAGAACTAACCCACCATTTTTAAAAGTTTAAACTTTGGCAATATTTTGTCTATAGTTCCTGACATAAATTAAGCAGGGTCACATTTAATATTTGGGAGGGGAAAGAGAACTCTCAGGACATCTTCATAACAAGTTGAAAGAAATTTTGTCAGAAGGCTATTTGAAAAAGTAGAATATTCAAATTATAATTTGGCAATAAGGAAGTAGTTTAAATAATTGAAAATGAGGAATTGAGCTGGGAGAAGTCACTCTTCAGTGGTCGTTTTTGTTTCAGTTGCCACAAGCGAGAACTAGGTTTTAAAAATAGATCACCAGGACAGAGCAAGTGTCTCTGACAGGCACTTGAAGGCAGGATTCTAGAAATTCCAATCATTTAACAAATTGCACCATTAAAAGTCATAATAGGTCTAAAAGCCAATCTTGAAAGAACTTAGTAAGTAATTTGACCTACAAAATCATCTTGTTAAATTTATTTGATATCATGAGACAGTTAGTGAAATATGCATAGTCCATTATATTAAAGAGAAAAGCACCCTGCAATGGGTATCTGATGTGCTCTTTGCAATCGCAGCTATTAGTTGTCTATAAAACTCCTAGACATGATTTGATTTGATTACTGTTATATCATTTTACTTTGTAACATACAGGGGTGGAGATTACAGATCTGCTATTGCTTACTAGGAAATATTTAACGAAGGATGTTTTATTTATTAGCATAAAGAGACACAGTGGATTATTGGGTGATTAAAGTGATGATGTGGCTGCCATACTTGTCAGAAGTATAGCTCTAATTCAATAACAAGGCGACAGTCAGTCTCTGAGTTGATCTGTGCCTGAGCAAACTGACTCTGAAAGCAGGACATGGCCCACTTAAAAGGATCTTGGTAAATTTCTATAATTACACGTTATCAAAAACAAACAGCAACAACAACAAACCCGCAGGATGATTTCTCAATTGTAAATTTACTTTCTCTCTGCCATGAGCTCCTGCATCTTATCTTCTGCATTCCTAACATCCCAAGTCAATAGCAGAGAATATTTAACGTTACTAATCTATGTGGGAAGCAATATTTTTACAAGGAGTAAATTGAGAAGGGAATCAATAAAGGGAGCAAAGGAAGAAGGAACTAGCATTTATTGAGCGCCTGCTGTGTGCCAGGCTCTGTGTTATGTATTTCACAAATACTAGCAGGCTATCTCATTTAATCCTACGGAAAACTGCAAAGCAAATGAAGAAATAAGTTTATTTTTAGATTTTGAATTGCACACATATTTACTATTTTGTCCTTTGTTGTCCTTTGGTTTAATGTCATTTAAGTCCTACAAATAGCTTGTATCATCAGAACTACTTCACACCACATTGGGAGGGAAAGATTACTAATATCACTTGTCAATGAACATGTTTACCACAGTTAGTGTCCATATTTGATTCTCAGCTCTTGCTTAGAGAATACTTGATCAGAATTTTACTCTGTGTATAGTTAGGCATAAAATAGATCCACCCTGAAATACCTGCTCTTTGCTAATCATGGCCAATTTTAAAGAAATCTTCTAAGATAAACTACATCATGTAAATCAATTTGTTCTTTAATATTTTTTAATTGTATTATTTGCATTTCAGGACAAAGCTCGTGCTATTTCAAGGTAAACTATTACAGATTCTGATTTCTTTTAGGTTGCAAGCCAAGAAATGGTAGAGACCCTTTCTCAATTATTTTAATATGTCGTAAGCTGAAATTGATCCGGTAGATCATAAACGTTTACTGGGCTTTAGGAGCAGTTTAGTTTCACAGCGCCCTCTGTTGTTGCTCTGTAAGTTTATCACTCTTCTAACTCACTGAGAGAGCAGCACTCACTCCTCCGGGAAGGCTCATCACAGGTTGGAGTCAAAGCGTCAGTCTTCGGGTTTCAGAACTTGCATACTGATGGTGAACCCAAATCCGAGCAAGCTCAGGCAACCAATGTGCCCTGACCGAGCCCCCAGGAATTCTCTTTCCATCCCCGTCCTCTCCCCCAAGCTCCAAAGCTCCTACATCTGGCCGCCTCCCGACATCCAATGGGCCTTGCACATTTTGCATCTCCAAACAGAGCTCTTGTTTCAGCACTCCCAGTCCGAACATGACTTACCCCCAGGTCTCATCTCTGTCCGTGGACCACCACTCACTCAATGGCCCTCAAACCTAGGAGTTGTCTGTGGTTTCTCTCTCCCTCACACCCGGCACGTAGTAAGGCCTTCATAAATATCTGCTGAATTAATTGAACAAGGAAACAGAATATCAAGGTATTAATTTATAGAAAAGCATCTATGAAAACAGCAATAAGATCAACACGTTACTTCCAGATCTCCCTCCACGGAGAGAGGCTACCACCAGTTTATATTTCCCGGGCCATCCCTACCTAGGCAGGATATAGAATGCCTTTTGATTCCCACAGCTGCCATCAGGCAGGGCAGGGGATAAAGGATCTGACTTTAGGTTTCTAGGTTATAATCACATTCCTTCCTTACTCTCTGAAACTGTGCACTGGTTCTAGTTCCTTGGAGTGGAACTGGATTGCTGCTAAACCCTCCAGTCTGTTAACAAGCCATCTCATGTGTTTCTCTCCCTCAGATAGCTGCACCATCATGTGTGGAGTCTTACTCTTGTCACCTGCTGAGAATAACTTTTTCCTTGTTCTGGGAGACCCTTACGTGTCCCCTTTGGGCATTGATCTTTATCAGTCAAACTTGATAAACAGAATTTGGCATTCTTGCAAATCAAAGTATTTTCTAAATTGGTTAGTTTGATTTAAACTGAGACCCTTTGCTTTAATAAATATAATACACAATTTGATAACACATATATAATTCAAAAAATTAACATCAGGCTAATCCCACAACCCAGAGGTAACTTCTATTAACATTTTGATGTATTTTTTTAAAAAAATAGAGTTTATTTTTTAGAGAAGTTTTAGGTTCACAGCAAAATTGAATAAGAAATACAGAGATTTCCCATATACACCCTGCCCTCCCACGTGCATCACACACATCGAGAGTGGGACATTTCTTATAATCAATGAACCTACACTGGCACACCATCACCCACAGTCCATGGTTTACATTATGATTTATTCTTGGTGTTGTACATTCTATAAGTTTGGACAAATGTATAAAGCCAAGTATCTATCATAACAGTATCACACACAGAATGGTTTCACTACCCTAAAAATCTTATGTGCTAGGCCTAGTCATCCCTTCCTCCCCCCTTAATGCCTAGCAACCACTGATCTTTTCATATAGATGTCTCTTTTCTATATGTATGTGTATATTAATATTATAAAACTGGGCACATACTATGCATATCATTTTATTTTCTGTTTTTTTTTTTCATTTTAAAGTTTAAACACTTCATGTTATGGAAATTCTCAAGTGTACCTAAGAAGTAGAGTGAAAACTAGCATGAATCTCCGTGTGCCCAGCACCAGGCTTCAGTGATTATCAATATTTTTGCCTGTTGTGTTTCATCTGTCTCCCCCAACTGCTTTTATTTCTTTTTTTGCTGAAGTATCTTCAACAAATTCAAGGTATCATGTCATTTCATCCATAATACAGAAATATTACATAGACTGCCTTTTTCATTTAACATGACATCATGAATATTTCCCATATCATTCACTATGGTTTGAAACATTGTTTTCAACAACTGCCAAATATTGTCATTGTTTATACGTATTACAAACCTTTGAGTGCATCTCTGATTATTTCTTTAGGAAACATCTCTAGAAGTAAATTACAGGATCAAAGGGTAAGAATTTTAAAGATACAAAAAACATCATAAATGATTAATCAATTTATACTCCAATCAGTGGAATGTGAAAAGGTCTGTTTCTTTGAACCCCTACTGACTCTGGGTATTACCAATCGTATGGGTCAATGTTTCATTGCAGATAGCAGAATCCACTCTAGCTGGAAGCAGAAGAGTGATTACCAGTTATTATGAAGTCATTAGAAGATTTGGAAGAGCTGATTGAGCTCCCAGGAATGAATTCTGAGCCACACTGCAGAGCTGGCTCACCAAGGGAGCAGCCTCTGGCACAGTGGGGAAGCTGGGAATAAGAAAGTTGTCATCACAATTGCAGGCTGTAAGCTCACAGTGCCTTTGTCATGACTTACACTGTCAAAGTGGATGCCTTGCAACCCCATGAAACTGGAACTGGACCCCACTCCAAATACCTCTTATGACCTTGCTTGCTAGCACAAACAGCAGAATTATGACTTGTGTTTCATAATATTTCCACCGTCCAAATTTCATATGGGCACATTGCTAGATAGATCATCTGAAAAATTCCAGCTGCAAGGGAGTCTGGGAAATGTAATGTTTTGCTTTCCAGCTTTTAGCAGGCAGCAAGACATAATACAAAGTGGTTGGAATGGAGCTGAATGAGCCAATCTGTAATACCTACTACAATCCACCCCTTTGGTAATGCAGCATCCATATAGAGTCTTCTGTCAAGAAGTCTTGCAAACAAAAATAATAGCCAAAACCAACATACTCTCCTAATGGACTCATACCTCATACAAAGAAAAATGAGCTTATCCTAAAAAGGAGACCCAGATCTCACTGCATTCATCTCTAAGTGATGTTCATTCTTCTTCTAGTGTAACCACATATTGATACCCTGCAATCTAGGTGCTAAATTATAAAGTTTACCACAACTCTGTATCAGACATCTTAACTTACTCTATATAGTCTAGTAGGTGAAAGAGAGAAGGAGAAAAAAAGAAACAGCATTATGTATAAAACTTGTGATCATGGATCTCATTTCTTCAGTTAGTCATAAGGTATCCAATACCAGCCAATAGTCAAAGATGCTGTTTTACAGCTGGTTTATTTGATTCAGAATCCAAACAAGGCCCACATATTGGGTTGTTTTTGTCTCGTAAGAGTCTCTTTGATTCAACACGTTCCCCACCTTTCGTTTTCATGCTTTGATTTGTTGGAGAAACCAAATTACTTTTTAAGTGTAGAATGGATTTGGTTGGTTGCTTTCTCTT
Organism: Grampus griseus; assembly: GCF_964374135.1. Lineage (NCBI taxonomy): Eukaryota > Metazoa > Chordata > Mammalia > Artiodactyla > Delphinidae > Grampus > Grampus griseus. Next base: position 146,180,357 of record NC_139019.1, read on the forward strand.
GATATCATCTAACTTGTTCCACTATTCCCTATGTTTCCTGAAAACTGGTAGCTATTCTAAAGACCTGATTAGATTCAGGCTCTGTTCGTGTGTTGGCGATGGGAGCTCATGGGCATCTTTGTGTACTATTGCATCACATTGTGATGCATACAATGTCTGTTACCTACTTTCAGAGAATCTAAGATGGATCAGTGGGTTCAGGTGGTGTGGCCCTGGTCCCTCTGTTATAAAGATTCTCACTAACTTTTCACCTAATGATATGAGTGTCCTTTGAGATTATGACCTGGATCTATTACTTCATTAGGGATCAAAAATTGATAATTTTTCTAATTCTACCGAACAACTAGATATCCATGAATCATTGTAGGTCTGTACCCCAGGTCACCTCTTTTTCTAGGCAGGATGAATGACCAGGTACTTATATATATAATCCTATGTAATATAATATAGGAGACATCACTGCTTGTTATTCCTCAATTAAAACTGCCAGATTTAGCAAATAAAAATACAGACATCCAGTTAAATTTAAGTTTCAGAAACAATAAACTTTCAATATGTGTGTTTGAAATGTTTAAAGATAAGCTGAGTCATATTAAAAACTACCACAGTTCACCCCATGTCTATTAACCATATTTATCTTCCAAATAAAGACAAGAGTAAAATCATAGATGGGGGGCCCTGAGGTAACATATGACGGAAGATAATTCAATCAGGGAGAATCTCTAGATTTTACTTTGACAGTTTGAAGAAAGATAGGTCTCCCACCCCTCCTACCCTTCAGGCTTGGAAATGAACAGAAAGAATGTAAATGTTGGTCCTTTGAGGGAATTCAAACTGGGAACAGAGCTGATGAGGGTAGAGGTGAGAGAATTTCAGAGTCACCGTGGCCCTGGTGACACCCTACAACCACTGTATAGCAAATCCCATCAGCCTTACCTTTTTCCTGCTAGTTTGAGTTTGAGTTGTGAATGTGGCATATTTAGCAGGCAGGACTTCGTAGGAGAAAAGCGGGAAACACTTTTTCACTACTGCTCTTTAAATTTACCTGGTCAATTCTCCCTTCTCTATCCATCGCAGTATATTGAGCAGACCACTTAGCTTTTCTGTCATTTTCAAGGTATTCGAATAGTCCTGTTTTCAGGTGCCAAAAGTCCAGGTTGATTTAAGTAAGAGCTTCCATTTCTGGCGTAGTTGAAAGCTTCTATTCCTTTACCTTGTTTTCACCTCCTCCTTTATGCATCCTGCTGCTTTTTGGTGCCCCAGGGTCAGGATGGAAAGGAGAAATGGGAGGAAAAATATAGGGTCTAACTTGATGGTGATGGTTTAATCCAGCATCAGTGCTCTCCTGTGGCTGATGTCCAAATGCTGGCCTTCAGTCTCATGGGATATTTCCATGACCTCTTCACAAACATGCCTCTGACAGGGCACAATTGCTAGGTTGGGCATTGTGCCCTATGGCTGACCTTTCAGAGATCATTACCTTCAGCATCTCTGAACTTCTCTATGAACTGACATGGAGTAATTTCCAGGATGAAAAATGCATAGTGTGAAAAGCGTGCCCATAGTATGCTACCTTTTGTATAATAAAGAAGAGGAAATAAGAAACTACACGTGTGGTATCTGCTCAACAGTGCTCTGTGAGCCATAGACACCCTTGGCTCTAATGGAAGCAAAGTCATGAATAATATTTTCAATATCTACTTCTTTGCTTATATTGTTTTCAGTTGAGACAATTACCATGTTTGTTCATTTCTTTTGACCAAGAGGCGATCTTAAATAATTTTTAATTAAGCTGAAGTAAAATTATAGTAGTCTGTTTTAGGATAAATAAAATATTTAAATTTAAAATAATGTCAAGAGTATTAACCTACCTACTTTTCAATTTTTTTCAACCGCCTTACAGTCCTAGGAGAAAATTTGGCATTAAAAACTACTTAAAAACAGGTACATTGGGCTTCCCTGGTGGCGCAGTGACTGAGAGTCCGCCTGCCGATGCAGGGGACACGGGTTCGTGCCCCGGTCTGGGAGGATCCCACATGCCGCGGGGCGGCTGGGCCTGTGAGCCATGGCCGCTGAGCCTGCGCGTCCGGAGCCTGTGCTCCACAGCGGGAGAGGCCACAGCAGTGAGAGGCCCGCGTACCGCAAAAACAAAACAAAACAAAAAAAAACAAAAAAAAAACAGGTACATAGGGTGCTCATTTTTATTGCCTCAGGTTCCAGTATGGCTCAGCCTTACAATCATGGTTATTTAAAAATTTGATATTTTGTCATTACAGATTTTTGTATTAATTTTTATTTTTAAAATATTATTTAACTACTGATTTTTTTGTGCACCTTCCTCCCTTTTTTGTGCCCAGGGTGAACTCCTCACACTCATGCTAATCTGGCCCTTGCAGCTTAACTGTGCAAAAAGAAACATAAAAATGACAAACCAGAACTAATACGATTGATTATCTACAGGCAGTGGATGAAATGAGGGTAGAAAGGATAAGGGGGACTGACACCTTTCTGAGCAATCCTTTTCATATATTTTTGACTTTTAGAGTCATGCAAATGTTTCACATACTAAAAAAATGAATAAAATATAATCAACAGGGATGGGATAGAGCCCCAAATTGAATATACACTAAAACAGATGAACCGGACTGTTTCACAGATGAACAACATAACCATACTGGAGTGGGAGCAGAAAAGAACCAGCCCAAGCAACTTTGGAAAATAGTACTTTGACTATATACTGAAAGGGCAAAGAAAAAAATGAGCACAAATATTGCACTTTACTTACTAGTTTGTTTTTCTCACAGATATGGATTAGCACTTCTGAAACTACTTTATGTGTATTGGAGCCAATAAGTAAATATACTGTGGATAATGAGACCCAGGGTTTTCACTGTCAGAGAAAGCAGTTAAAATAAAGGGAAAGGCTGAATGAAATCTATGCTGTTGGTTTGGAATTGGAGATACGAACTAATGGTATGGGTGACTCCAGAGTTGGGGCAGGAAAGTACAAGATGAATGTAAAATAGGAACTGCACACATAAAAAATGATGGGATAAACAAGAGGACACAGGAGTTCATTTGAAGAGGCTCCAATGTCCAAATGTGGTACAATCTAAGAAAATAAATATTAAGAGTAATGGATTATAACCCATAGCATAAAATAAGAATCATGAGTCCATACTGATATAAATAATTGAATAAATAAATACATAGATGAAAAGGAAAAGCTCTTTTTTTACAGAATTCCAACTAGTAAATGGAAATAGATAAACATTATTTGGCAAACACTTTGGTAGTAACTTTTTAGGTAAAATTCATGAATGGAAGCTAGAATGAGTAGGTGAAATTAGAAAAACGGTAGGTTTACTTAGTCTCAAAGATCTCCCCACAGGATATTTGTTAATTACAAAGGAAAAAAGAGTAACTTTAGTGGAAGGACCTGGCAAACATCACTCTCATCAAGTGATCAAAGTGAACATCATCAGAAATGGGAAAAACATCATGTGGCTTCTGATATGATGCACTGAGAAGGACACAGCATTGCTTCTGTGATATTCTTAACAAGAATGCATAACTTAAATTTAATCATGAGGAAATCTCAGCCCAACTCCAGACAAAGAATATTCTACAAGATAGCTGGTCTGAGGAACTGTTTCACATTGAAGGAGAATGAGGAGATATGACATCTAAATATGCAGTGTGATTCTGCATTGAACCCTGGACCAGAAAAGTGATATTAGCAGGACAATTGGTGAAATGTGTATAAGGCCTCTAGATTAGATAATAGTATTGTACCCCTGCTAATCTCCTGGCTTTGACAATTATAGTGCAGTTATGTAAGATGTTAACATTTGAGGAAGCTAGATGAAAGGTATGCAAAAATTCTTTGTACTAGTTTTGCCATGTATTTGAATCTGGAAAAAAAATCAGCCTTTGTAGTCTGGGGTTGCCTCACCACAGCAGGCAAAGTCCTCTTGGAAAAGTCCTTTAAAGACTTCTCTATGCCCATCGACAGATGAATGGATAAAGAAGATGTGGTACATATATACAATGGAATATTACTCAGCCATAAAAGGAATGAAACTGGGTCATTTGTAGAGATGTGGATGGATCTAGAGACTGTCATACAGAGTGAAGTAAGTCAGAAAGAGAAAAACAAATATCGTATATTAACGCATATATGTGGAACCCAGAAAAATGGTACAGATGAACCGGTTTGCAAGGCAGAAATAGAGACACAGATGTAGAGGACAAACGTATGGACACCAAGGGGGGAAAGCGGTGGGCAGGTGGGGGTGGGATGAACTGGGAGATTGGGATTGACATGTATACACTGATGTGTATAAAATGGATGACTAATAAGAAAATAGATAAAGAAAAAAAAAAAGACTTCTCTAGCTTGGCTACTTCTGGATGTGCCAACTTCTAGAAGGGTAAGCCAGCCCACCACAAGTCTCTTTGCTTTGCCATCATAGGCAGCTCAAGCCAGGTTCTAGCCGTCATACTTTTCCAGGCAAGAGTCAGGCAGCAGTCTCTGGAGTCACCTAACGTCTGGGGGACATAGGTCAAGTTTTTCAGAACTCTCCACCACACTTTGCTCCAATCCATGGGGCTAGTGGAACTTCCTGACTTGGCTTGAGGTAAAGGCAGAGAATAACCCTCACTCTAGGCCAACAGCTCCTTTCAAAGAAATCCTCTCTCCCCTCTCCTCGAGGACTTTCTTGGTTGCTTTTCTCTAGTCTGGAGATGTCTGATGGGCTGTAGTCCATAGGACTGGTTTAGCTACCTCCTAGTAAGTTTGACATGGACAATAATACACTTTTTCATCTGACTGGAGGCTGAACCCAAAGCCTGAGAAAATGATTAAAATCCCATTTAACATCTTGTAACACTTGCAACTAAAAACATTCCCAAACATTTTCAAATGAAAAAGAAATGGTGACATTCCCTACCAAACCTTTCTTTTGTTTTGTTTGAAGAGACTCAATGGCACCCTTGTAAGAGATTAGTGCAAATACCCCTGAAAGTAAATGGAGCTGCTGAGCTGCCTACCAGCTGCCTCTTGATTAGAAACACTAGACAGTGAATTTCAGCAAGGTAGACAAGAAACAGCATCTTACTTAAGAAAGCATATTTGCAATCAATTTACCTAAAAGAAGAGGTTCTATATAAGATATTAAATATCACTGTATCATTGTACTACTTAATATAGTTCTGTATCATTTAGGAACGTGTTAAGCTTACTGAAAGTGGCCAAGGAGCAGATGGGGTTTTCTTTTTTCTCATATAATAAGTTCAGAGGAGGCATTGCTTACATTGGTTCAGCGGCTCTACAACACCATGGAGAACCAGCTCTTTCTATTTTTAACTCTGTCATCTTTAGCATATTAGCTTTCATCCTTATCATTTGTGTCTTATGGACATAAAATATCTACTCCAACTCCAGAAATCTTATTCCAGGTAGGAAAAAAGAGATAGGGTGAGGGGATTTTGTACGTCTCTCTCCTCATCAGATTCCTAATTACTTGTCTTACCCAGAATATAACACAGAGCTACTGCTAACCATGAGGGAGGCTGGGATTTAGAGTATTAGCTTTCCATTCTGTAGAGGAGAAGGGCAAGGGGGTCAGGACTGGGTGCTGAGTAAGTAAAATTACAGTGTCTGACATGGGTGCTTTGCATATACTTGTCATTCAATAAAATTATGTACATAGAACAAATGTGTAAAGAATTATCCATATTATAATGGTCAATGAAAAGTGGCTTTTAAAATAATAACAATACAATAAACAGGTGTTTTTGCTCCACTGAAAAATTTTAGTGGAAACTGCAGCTTCAAACCTTAGGTTAAAAAGCAACAGACTGTATGAAATGGGAGAAAATATTTGCAAATCATATATCTTATAAGGGGTTAATACCCAAAATACATAAAGAACTCATACGACTCAACAGCAAAACAAAAACACAAACACAAACAATCCGATTAAAAAATGGGCAGAGGGTCTGAATAGATATTTTTCCAAAGAACACAGACAGATGGCCAACAGACACATGAAAAGATGCTCAACATCACGAATCATCAGGGGAATGGAAATCAAAACCACAATGAGATATCATTTCACACCTGTTAGAATGGCTAACATCAAAAAGACAAGAAATAACAAGTTTAGGAGAGGTTATGGAGAAAAGGGAGCACTTGTGCACTATTGGTGGGGATGTAAATTGCTATAGCTATTTATGGAGGTTCCTCAAAAAATTAAAAATAGAACTACCATATGATTCAGCACTTCTACTTCTGGGTATTTATCTGAAGAAAATGAAAACACTAAGTCGAAAAGATATCTGCACCCCCATGTTCATTCCAGGAATAGCCAAGACATGGAAGCAACGTAAGTATCTATCAACAGATAAATGCATAAAGAAAATGTGATACATAAATCACAGGTGGAGCAGTTGCAGGCCTGGACTTTGCCCCATGGCAAACTGGTGAGCCAGCAAATAAGCCACCGTGAGCGTGAGCCACAAGAGTACTGGCCCCAATCTTCTAGGCATAAAACCCAAAATGCCTGCTTCTTCTCTTCTGCCTACCAAATTTCATGTGAAAATATCTCTTGTCAACCAACCTAACCAAAATAAACGCAGAGGAAAGTTCAGCCTAGCCAAGTTGACCCCTTATAATACTACCCAAAGCTAGTAAAAACACAAAGTGATGCATGCACGAGGCTGTTCATTGCTGTACTGATTGTAATAGCACAAGACTGGAAACAACCCAGATGTCCATTAATAGGGAACTAGATAAATAAACTAGGGTACATCTACACTGTGCAGCTGTAAAATCGGATGTGAAAAAAAAGTTTTTATATGCTGCCATGGAGTGATGTCTAAGATATATTGCTAAGTGAGGGAAAAAGAAAAAGGAAGATGCAAAACAATGAGCATAGTATATTATCTTTCATCTAAGGGAGTATTTCCTAGCTCTGTCTATTAAAAAGTCCTAGAAAAACAACTAACTAAATAGCAATGAGCACCTTTCACAACCAGAATGCTGTATCTAACACTTCCCACTAAAGGATTCAGTGGGTCCTTAAAGAAATGGCTGAATCTATCTCCAGGACAGGAAATGTATAATGTTAGCCTGGAATATTCTATTGAGGCAGGAGATAGATGGGCCCAGGTCAAACAGCTGTAGTTCATAGTTCATCCCCTGTGGCCAGAAACTCCATAATAGCAGACACTCCATAAAAGCAGGATGATGGAAGAGGCTGGTCTCTGCCCAGATAAGAGATGAAAGACCACATATTCCTCATTCTCGAAGTCAAGGAGACCTTCCCGATTACACATGCGCAGAAAGGCTCCTTGGAGGTCAAAATGGAGGGGGCGCCACCCCATAGTAAGTGATGTCAACTACCCATAGGCCTCTTTGCTAGAATCCATCTTAGCTAAGAGATGTGCACACACACAGGGGAGGACCTTGAGATATACTAAATACGGACTCAGAACCAGGCAAAGCAAGATGACTGGTCAAAGGAAACCTGGAAGAAATACCCCATAAAAGTAATTCAAACTACCATGAGGGTGCAACTCTCTCTCTGAGTCCACCCGTGTGTCTATCCACATGTACTGTACTCTTTTTCCTCCTAACAAACGCTTTACTTGCTTCACTACTTTCTGTCTCTATGTGGAAATTCATTTCTACACAGCTGACGGGCCAGGGCCTTGTCACTGGTCACTGGTCCCTGGTGGTCTGGTGGCTAGGATTCAGCGCTCTCACTGCCACTGCCTGAACTCAATCTCTGGCCAGAAATAGAAATCCTGCTTCAAGCCACTGCAGGCCAAGGCCACCCAAGATCACTATCATACCAGAAAGTAGGAAAGCTATCAAAGACTATTGGAGTCATTTCACGAAGAATCAAAGCCAACTTGAAGGGACTCTCACTGCCCAAACTGGGCCTTTATGAGCATCCCTTCCCCCCCAAAAAAGGGAAGGAAGATTGAAACACTGGTTATGTTTAAATTCATGTGCACATAAAGATACTAAAAAAAGAAAAAATACAGGGTACCACCTATTATTCTGAAAACAAGTAAATAAAAGGAGAGATGCAATCATTTATGAACTATTTTTCTAGTTTTGAGGGTAACCAAATAGTTGATAGGGGAAAAGTCTCCTTTACAGAAGAACTTCAGCTAATAATTGTAGAGGGAATGATAAATTAGAAGGAAGGAAGCAGCTTAGAAAAATGGAAGGAAGCAATGGTCAGTTAAAACTCTTAGGTGAATGGAAGACTTTATAAAGGAAGAATCCAGCTGATAATACCTGAACTTGACATCACAAAAAGAGAGACAACCAGACATTATGTGCACCCTGACACAACATGGGGTATTCTACGCACCTATGTATGAAGTATTCTTGTCAAGAAAGTGAACATGATCTTGGTGAAGCCTCTACATCAGAACTGTCCAACACAAATTTCTGCAATGATGGAAATGTTTTTGTGTGCTATCCAATACTATATCTAATACCATAGCCATTAGCCAATAGCCACTTAGCTATTAAGCACCTAACCTGTGAGACTGAGAAATTGACTTCTAAATTTTAGTTAATTTTAATTACAGTAAGTCCCCTACAAACAAGTTCCCTTCTGAGAGCACGTTTGTAAGTCCAATTTGTTTCTAAGTCCAACAATGTTAGCCTAGGTACCCAACTAACACAATCGGCTATATAGTACTGTACTGTAATAGGTTTATAATACTTTTCACACAAATGATACATTAAAAAAACACAAAACATAAAGAAAGCATTTTTAATCTTACAGTACCTTGAAAAGTACAGTAGTACAGTACAACAGCTGGCGCTTCTTAGCTGTACCAGCTACATCACCTCTGCTTTTACGCTTGTTTCTGGACATCCTGGGCTTGAAATAAAGATACTGTACTACTGTACTCTATACAGTAAAGTACACAAAAGCACAACCACTTGTAGAGGATGCAGACACATGACAATGTACGTGAAACACGTGAACTAACGTGACTGGACATGCGAACACAGTTCGCATCTTTGAAAGTTTGCAACTTGAAGGTTCATATGTAGGGGACTTACTGAAATTTAAATTTAAGTAGCCACATGTAGTTAGTGGCAACCACACTTGACAGAGCAGCTGTAGGTCTACTAATTTATAGAAAGGATAGGGGATAAAGGGACATGTTAAATGATAACACATCTCAGTGTATAACGTGTAGACCTTGTTTGGATCCTTATTCAAACAAACCAAACATAAGAGACAACTGGGGAAATCTGAACTGGATAATTCATAATATTAGGAATTATTTAAAATTTTTACTTGTATCAATGGTATTATGTTTAAGCTTTAAAAAATTGTTCTCTCTCCAAGATTCATACTTTAGTATATAAGATGAAAATGTGTATGTCTGGGATTTTCTTTAAAGAATCCATCAGAGGGACTCCCCTGGTGGCACAGTGGTTAAGAATCCGTCTGCCAATGCAGGGGGCATGGGTTTGAGCCCTGGTCTGGGAAGATCCCACATGCCGCAGAGCAACTAAGGCCGTGTGCCACAACTACTGTGCCTGCGCTCTAGAGCCCACGAGCCACAACTACTGAAGCCCTAGAGCCCGTGCTCTGCAACAAGCAAAGCCACCGCAATGAGAAGCCCGCACACTGCAATGAAGAGTAGCCCCTGCTCGCTGCAACTAGGGAAAGCCCACGCGCAGTAACGAAGACCCAACGCAGCCAAAAATATAAATAAATAAATAAATAAATAAGTAAATTTATTTAAAAAAAATAAAGAATCCAGCGGAGGTGGAGGGGGAAGGGTGGTGGGAGGGTATACATGAAACAAGATTAGCTATATGTTGATAACTGTTGAAGCTTGGTGATGGGTATACGGTGTTCATCATCATATTCTTTCTATTTCTGTGCATGTTTGAAAATTTCCATCGCAGAATGTGTTAACAAATGAAGAGATAAATAAAAGCTAGAATTAAAAGAATAGTATATATTTTATCCTATGGAATATTATACAACTCCTAAAAAGAATTCAATGGGCCTCTATATATTATACCATGGAAAGAAGGCTAAACCACATGAGATGAAGGGAAGTTGCATAACAATTACTATGGTCTGAATGTTTGTAAGCCCTACCCCAAATTCATGTTGAAATCTTAAGCCCCAATAGTAATAATATTAGTAGGTGGGGCCTTTGGGAAGTGATTAGGTCATGAAGGTGGAGCCCTTGTGAATGGGATTAGTGCTTCTATGAGATTCTGCAGAGCTCCCCCTAGCCCTTTCCAACGATATGAGGATACAGTAAGAGGTTTGCAACCTGGAAGAGAGTCTTCACTTGACCATTCTGGCAGTCTGATCTTGGACTACCAGCCTCCAGAACTGTGAGAAATAAATTTCTGTTGTGTATAAGCTACCCAGTCTTTTTTGATAGCAGTCTGAATGGACTAAGACAGCAATATAGAAAGTATGGTCCTATTTATATAAACAGTAAAAAGATGCATTTATATTCACATATATTTGTAAGTAAATACCTGCCCTTTAACGTAGAAGTCCATTTCTTAGAACATATTTACAAAATTATTTTTAGACATCCAAAAGGATATATGTACAGATACTTAACTGTAGTGGTCTGCTTGGGCTGCCATAACGAAATACCACAGACTGGGTGGCTTAAACAACCAAAATTTCTCACAGTTTTGGAGGCTGGGAAGTCCAAGATGAAAGTGCCAGTGGATTCGACTCCTGGTGAGGGCTTTCTTCTGGCTTGCAGATGGCCTCCTTCTCACTATGTCTTCACACAGTGGAGAGAGAGAAGGCTCTGGTGTCTCTTCCTCTTCTTATAAGGGCACTAGCTTATAGATTAAGCCCATCCTTGTGACCTCATTTAACCTTTATCACCTTTTCCATGTTCTATCTCCAAACAGTCACATTGAAGATTAGGTTTTCAACTATGATTTTGGGGGAACACAAATATTCAGTCCATAACATTTACGAAAGCATTATTTCTTATAGCAAAATTATGGAGACAATTTTTGTGTCCATCTATGGAGAAATGGATAGTTAAATTATAACATATCCATATTATGACTAGTTTGGACAAATGTCCAAAATATATTTTTGAGTATAAAAAGCAAGTTGAACAATATATGAATCACACACATTAAAAAAATACCCCAAAAACCTCCTAACTATATAATCCATCCCCTCCCCCCCCGTTATATATAGTCTGGAAGTATAGTCATTCAACTACTAACAGTGATTAACCTTAGGGAATAGGAATGGGGATATGAAAAGAGGGGCATTTAACTTTTTCACTTGTATAAGCCTAAATACTTCTAATTTATTTAAAAGATAATGGGCATTCATTACACTTGTAAATCTGAAAAATGCAAAAAGTGGTTTTTTAAACCACTTGATTCCATGAGATACCTAAGTGCCTGAAATATTAAAACAGCACACGTATTTATATAACATGAGCTATGCCTCTCAAATGATTCCGGCTCTGTGCAGAGCTGCATCGAATAATCATGGTCCAGAATCCAGAAACATATTACAAAGTAGTCCCAACTTTTACTTGCATGGGCTTAAAGAACATTAGCCCCTTCTCCACTATCCTGTAACTCCTCTCTTGAGACTTTCTCATTCTAAACGTCTAAATCCTCCACAGCCACAGTCCTGTCCTCTTTTTTTTATCAGCCTTCCTCAGTTCCTTTAAATAGATATCCTTGCAAGACTCAATTTTTCTCTAGCAATCGGTCACACTCTGCGTTTTAAAAGATCCAAGAACCAGGCTGGTGAAGACTTTTCTTCAATTGGGGGAAGGGAAAAGGTGAGGAACAGCTTAGTCTATTCACATATTGCAAGCATTGATTTCTTACAAGTCATATGCCTTCTTTACAGGTCAGAACATTCTTAGAAATCCTGAGGATTCAGAACTGCACTGCCTCAGACACTGGACCCTCATATAATCCTCTGAGCTCTTTTAGTTGGATGTTAGTATTCGACTTCGAACTAGAGAACCCTGTCTATAATCACTTCATCTGTTTGGGCACCTTCCTAGCGGCCTGTTTCCTTGTCTGCAAAGCGGGGATAGTCGTGTGTGCCTCACAGGACGTTATGTGGGAACATGTTGTGGCTATATAGCCCTGTTAAAACCTTCTGTCTGGAGAAATCACCCAGGCGTGGTTCCTGCCCTGCTCACGTGGAAGAGGCCGACTTAGTCCCCTTTTGTCCCCAAATGACATAATGAGGAAGGATTTCAATTTCGAAGATGTTTGCTCAGAAACGACAGAACGATAAAAACAGAGTTGAATAAGTCTGGCCAGCAGCTACATCTTTTCTCTCCAACAGATAATACTGCGTACGGTCCACTGTCTCTGGCACCTCAAGCTTTAACTTTGGGGAAACAATGAATTCTGCGCCCAGGCCTTCAGGCGAGTCAAAAAACCCGAAGTGGTTATGCTTGTTTGGAGGCCTGCGAGGCACGAGGAGACGGAGAAAGGTGAATTGAGCTGCTCTCTGACTCACAACCGGCTCGCCCTCCGTACCTAACACAGCTAACTGTTACCGTCGCCATTTTGCAGGGTGGGCTGCGCAGTCTCCTCTAGCAAGGCCCGCGCGCCTGAGCCGGAGAGGACGTGGAAGGCTAGAAGGCGGGGAACGCGCGCTACCGGGCGTAAGCACGCGTGCGCACAGGCGGCGGCTGCGGCGGAGGGGTGGGGCCGGGGTACGAGTGCGCGTGCTCGGTGGGAGCCCGCGAAGTACCTGGAGGAGGTGGGGGACGAGGTAGAAAGGAGTGAGGTTGAAGAGCGCTTGCGCGAGAGGGCGACCGTGCGGGGAGGGGGGCTCCGGAGCACAGGCGCGGAGACGGGACTTAAGGAGCTCTCGCGAGATCTCCAGGTTGCTATATATGTGCGCAGGGAGCCCGCGTCCTTTCCCTGGTCTGATTCCGTCCTGCGTGACTGTTCCTTCGAACGGTAGTCTTTTATCTCCGTCCACTTTCTCTCCCACCGAAGTGCGTGCCACCAACCCATGGAAGATTCGATGGACATGGACATGAGCCCCCTGAGGCCCCAGAACTATCTTTTCGGTAACTGCTGGGGGGTTGGAGCGAGGCCGAGCAGGGCCTGCAGGCTTTGGTGGGGGGGCGGGATCCCATTGAGGCCTGGGTTAGCGAGGAAAGCTAAGCAGGCTGGAGGCCTGAGGGAGTGGGAAGCGAGCAGACGGGGTCCTGCCGCCTACAGGATGGGGACCCAGGAGGGGCGAGCCGGAAGCACGGAGGGGGGTGGGAAGGAGGGGCGGCCTGAAGGCTGAGGCGTCAGCGGTCCGAGGCCCAGGGCCTGAGGTAACGTGGAACCGACCGGCTGAGGGTTCGGCCGTTACGCGGGGCCCATGATGGAGCTCCGGGCACAATTATTTTCTGGGGTTTTGTGAGTTGGTAGGCTTCTCATTCCGGGCGGGGGCCTGAGGCTGAGCTCCGCGTTGGTGGTGTAGGAGGTTTTGTGGGTTCGTGGTGTGAGGAGGCTTGGGCCTCCTTTCTGGACGAGAGGAACAATTGAGCATGGCGTTGTCCTCAGGCCTCAGGGTCAGGAGCTCTCGACCGAGCTTCGGCCCCGGTGCCTCGGCTGGTTGCTGGGGGCAAGGGAGATGCGACCCGGCCCGGCCCGGCGTGAGGAGGCCGCGACCGCTGGGGAGCACGTGGTTGCCACGTGGTTGGGGGAAGGAGGGGGGTGTGGGCGCTGCATCCGGGGCTCACTGGTGTCTTGTCACCCCCGAGCCTGGGGTCCTGGGGCTTCATTGAGGCTGGTGGGCCGGAAATGTTAGGTGAAGTGGTTGGTAGCTCCAGGGCTCTTGGAAGTCTTTTGTTCGGTGCTTAACATCTATGCTGCTAGTTCTCATTTAGAGAATCCTCTTTCTGTTTCACCGCGTCCACCTCGCAGAGGAGGTACTGCCGCTCAGAGAACCGAAGTGGCTTAACGAAGGTTGCACTTGTAGGAAGAGACTACATCTAACCCCATGACCCTTGCCTCCAGATCTGATGCATTACAAATGATTTGGGGTGGGGGCTGGCTAGGGGGGGAGACTGGCGGAGGCCAGAATTACAATTAAACTTGTAATTCTATGCCAGGGTTTTGGAATTTCCCCCCTCGAGCACACCAAGTACCATACTAAGGGGCCTTCGTTGGTTTTTCAGTCTCACTAAACTGAATTGTTGAAGCCTTTGTGTCAGGCTTTAATTTAAAGTAAGTGCAAATCCTGCCCCAAATTAATTTTGTTTCCTTATATACTATGCTGAGATTTGTTAATTGAGCAATAACAGTTAAGCATCTATTCCAGTAACTATTAGGTGACAACTAAATGGGACTATTTAAATTAAATAAAGTTTAATTCTGATGGTATTTAAGACAATTTGCTTTTTCATGAATGGTAGTAGTAACATGCACTATGCATTAAGGCTTTTACTTCTAGCATTTTGAAAAGCTGGCGTTTCTGATCAGTTTACATCAAAATTTATATCAAAATTTTTGTGTTAACTCTTGCTATTGGAAGTATCCCTAGGATATTTCTATTGTCTTAAACATAATTTCTGAACAGAATTTAATGTACATCATTTCTGTTACTTCGAAGATGGAATGTTGACCCCTGTAATGAGTTTTAGTTCTTTTACATTTGTAGTTTTTCTGTTGTAAATGCAAGCTGTTGATGTAGGTGTTTGTGTAACCATTGTCATTTCTAAATTTGGCACCTGGGAGTTTTGGTAGGTAATTCAACTTTAAAATAATATATATATATTATATATATATATATAATATATATGGGATTTTATCAACATTGTATGTTAGGGTTGGTTTCAGTTCTAGGTTTACTAAATTTTTGATTCTGTTTCTACATGAGAATAGTAGTGTAGTTGAGCATAAAATAATGTAGTGGGAAGTGGAATTTATAAAGCTCTGTATGGATGTTATTTGATGTTTATATTTTGTGTTCAAGAAATCCAGGAAGAGGTACTTCTGCCTTGCCTTTTGGTAGCTAGAATAGTAAAAATTAGTTCACAAGTTAACTTTTTGGTTACACACACTGAATTTTTAGTGTTATTTTTCTCCTTGTTATAGTTGAATTTTTTCTTCATTTACAGGTTGTGAACTAAAGGCCGACAAAGATTATCACTTTAAGGTGGATAATGATGAAAATGAGCACCAGTTATCTTTAAGAACGGTACTTAAACTTTTCAAAATAAACTACTTAACATTTGATTTCAGTCTCTTAGTTCCTATTCGTGTGGATTAATACTTATTTTACAGCAGTATTTTTCTTTCCTTATTTATGTTCTTCGCTTCTACAGTTGTATTAAAATGCCCTTCAGGGTAGTGATAAATATAAATCTTATTTGTTCTCCACAGACACTAGCCTATAGCCTACTACTTAACTTCTAGGTGGCCAGTAAAAGGTGGTTTGTACTTAGGCATGGGTGATGACACAAACATCTTTGTCATCAAATGCATTTTTATGTAATTGTTAAGATTTACCAAATATGAGAAATTGTCAAAGTCACATAAAACTTGAAAACAACATTGTGCTCAAGTCAGTTTCCCATCAGTGGTAATAATGAAAGGTTTATAATTGTTCTGATTTTTTAAAACAACTGGTTGGGGGGGTTGTAAAATGGTGGAAACTTAAGTTGAAGTACTGTTCTTCTATTCACAGGTCAGTTTAGGGGCTGGTGCAAAGGATGAATTGCACATTGTCGAAGCAGAGGCAATGAATTATGAAGGCAGTCCAATTAAAGTAACACTGGCAACTTTGAAAATGTCTGTGCAGCCAACGGTAAGGGCACATTTACACTTTGGATTTTATGTCAAATTCTGATTCTGTTGCCTTAAGGTGAGTGTCATTTAGGTTACAAGGAGATTGGGGAATTTGGTTTGGTTTTTTCCTAGTAGTCACAGCTGCATATTCTGTCACTGGTGTTGACTGATCATCGTGGTGGTAGCTGCTTGTTTATCAGAGGTGGAAAAAACAGGTTCACTGATTTGTTCATTTGGCTTATGGGTTTGCTTGTTCAGAAACATTTTTAAGTTATGAACAGATTTTATACCTAACATGTAACCATTTTTTTCCCCCACAATATTTAGTGATTTATAATTTCTTCTTTTTAGGTTTCCCTTGGGGGCTTTGAAATAACACCACCTGTGGTCTTACGGTTGAAGTGTGGTTCAGGGCCTGTGCATATTAGCGGACAGCACTTAGTAGGTATGTTATTTTTATGTTATGATGCTTATTTTTAATGCAGTTACTTTGTTCCCAATTTGGACTTTATAAAGTATGCTTAGTTCTAGTACGGCTGTCTGTAATAGGTTCAAGTGGGAATCTAGGGGCTTCCCTGGTGGCGCAGTGGTTGAGAGTCCGCCTGCCGATGCAGGAGACACGGGTTCGTGCCCCGGTCAGGGAAGATCCCACATGCTGTGGAGCGGCTAGGCCCACGAGCCTGCGTGTCCGGAGCCTGTGCTCCACAATGGGAGAGGCCACAACAGTGAGAGGCCCGCATACCACCAAAAAAAAAAGAGAGAGAGAGAGAATCTAGTAATTTATAACTAGAAGAGCCTGGTGTTTTGCATGTAAAACCTAGTAATGAGTATTAGTCCACCAAATTCCTTTTAAAAAATTTTGTTCTTTTTTTTTTTATTTTTACTGTTTTTCTAATAGAATCTGAGTTTTAAAATACTCATTACTGTGTCTTATCAGTGCCCTTTTTTCTGAGTTCTTGCTGTTGGTTGAATTTTAATAGTGGCTAATAAAGAATTTTATTTTAGCTGTGGAGGAAGATGCAGAGTCAGAAGATGAAGAGGAGGAGGATGTGAAGCTCCTAAGTATATCTGGAAAGCGTTCTGCCCCTGGAAGTGGTAGCAAGGTTCCACAGGTACAGATGCAATTTACTATACATAATTTATTCTGGCCTTTAGTTTGGTAGTTTGGATTAGTACTTACTTACGAGTGTGTGTCCAATTATTTTTTTAAGAAAAAAGTAAAACTTGCTGCTGATGAAGATGAAGATGATGATGATGACGACGACGATGATGATGAAGAGTAAGTAGTATGCCCTTAGAAACCTGACATTGTTGTATGGGGGGTTATAAAAACGATTTACCAAAATCATGATTAGTGGTTGTCAGTTTGTGTTAAATGAGCTGAGTTAAAGGATGGAATATGCAGCACTTCCCAGATGTATTTGACTAGGTGCCTTTTTTCTGAGGAAGGTTTAGTGGACACATTACTGTATGCTAAGTCTGTATTTTACGCTGAACAGTTTATAATAAATGGGTTGGGCATAAAGAGAATCTGAATAGTTCCAGCTATATTCATTTTGTAAGTTGTCACTTGAGGATTTTTTTTCCCCACAAAGGATTTTGGCATATGGTTGTCCTGGTCCTTATGAGAAAATTAGATTCTAAAAGAGAATAGGATTTTGCTGGAGAACTTAAAATTTGGTTGTAAACAAGATTTGATATGTTTGTTAAACTAGGTCAGATTATGGTAAAGTTACAAACACGCTATGAAATAAAATGCTCCTCATAATTAGTCTTTCCTATATGCAGCCATATCAGAAATTTATTAATATTGAATTTTTAATTGCTTGTCAGCTTTGTTCTTGAGTTCTCAGGTTGGTCCAATATATATTTACTGAAAACAATTGAAATGGAATCTAAGACTGAGAGAACATGCACTAATTTGATGATCAGATCTGCAAAGTAGGTTTTCAGTGACCTCAACTAGCCAAGCTGGTAGCCCTTTAAAAAGGCCTTTGAGCATGACAGTGGAAGCAGAAAATAGGAAAGAGTTGAATGCTTAAAAAATTCAGGGGGCTTCCCTGGTGGCACAGTGGTTGGGAGTCCACCTGCCAATGCAGGGGACACGGGTTCGTGCCCCTGTCTGGGAGGATCCCACATGCCGCGGAGTGGCTGGGCCCGTGAGCCATGGCCGCTGAGCCTGTGCGTCTGGAGCCTATGCTCCGCAAAGGGAGAGGCCACAACAGTGAGAGGCCCGCATACCACACACACACACACAAAATTCAAAATTACCTGCATGTTAAACTTAAAAACAAACTCAATATAGTTGGTGTTTGTTACTACTTGACTATGCCTGAGCTTTGGAAGATTTCCTGTCTTTAAAATGGGGATAATTCCTGATGTAACTACAGTGTAAATAGTTTACGTTCTTGTCTTCCATGTCTTCTCTAAGCTGTCTTTTAAGTTAGGTGGTGAGGGAGGAATGAAAAGTGTAGATGGTGACAAGGTCCAAATCGGTAAGTTTTCATAAAAGGGAAAAAAGGGTAGTCAGATACATGTATAAGTAGAGGCAGTTAATGGATCCCTTGAGGATAACAAGTCTTAGAAGATTCCATTGGTTAGGGGGCAATGAAAACGTTAAGAGGAGCCCCAAGGTTTGTTAGTTAAAAGTAGTTATTATGTGGAAATTGTAAGCCATAATCCAAGAAGGCTTGGAACCCACAAAATAAAAGGCAGATCAGTTGGTTCTGTTCTGGGGATGGAAGGGGTATGGTATGGGGTTGGTTGACTGCTGTTGATGTAAGCAAGAAAAGCTGAAGACCATGTAGTACATTAAAAGTTAGTATGACCAACACAACATTGTTAATCAACTATACTCCAATATAAAATAAAAAGTTAAAAAAAAAAGTTAGTATGGCTTACAGATACATCCTGGGTGGATTATTCTGGGTGGCCAGGGAGCTATAAGGGGTGACTTAGGAGGACAGTTTTTAGGGGGCCCTGAAAATGTTAGGCGTTCAAGCATGGCTGGCATGGGGCCCCCGTGGGGCCAGAGTGGCCATTCCCCAAGTGGCTCATGGTTATGGCTGGGTCCTGGGGCAGCATGGGCTGTGCTTTCTTACAAGTTCAGTGTTGTTTCCACAGGGGCCAGATCAGGTGAGGGGGTGGTGGAGAGTGTTCCTTGTTTTTCATTGAGGTGGCAATGGGATTTGCCTAGGTGCCACCCAGGAAAATATCTGTTACTTAAAAAATAAAGGGTGGTTCTCCATAAACACCCTTTTCCCCTATTTTATTAGGGAATATCCTAATAAAACTGCTTACAGTAGTGGTTTTATAGAAACCATTGTCATCTTTTTTTTAGTGTGGGGTAGCCCATGCAGGTATTGGGTGCTAGGGCCAAAATTGACAAATCACTGTTAAAAATTACTTAAAAGACGTTATATGCCTTTAAATGTATACTACATGGTATTTTATCCAGTTAACATAGCAGATTTTTTACCCCTGTATTGGAAAGAAGTGTTTCTTTGGTTGCACATGGGTGAAGTTACTCCTGTTTTTTATTTAGACTATGTAGTGTGGAAGAGAAACCATTTTGGCCAGTATATAATGTTTGGTTTGTGAAGTAATTACAATTTAAACCAATTCCACCATTTGCTGATTCGTACTTATTCGTGGACTTCTCCAGTGATTGGATTTTTTCCCCCCAGTTCCTCCATTTAGAGTGTACAGTTTGGTGCTTTATAGTGTATATGCACAGTTGTGCAGCCAATTTCAGAACATTTCATCACCTCAGAAAGAAACTATGCTATAACCCCTCATCTTCCCCAGCTCTAGTCAACCACTAATGTACTTTTTGTATTTTATAGATTTGCCTGTTTTGGATATTTCATATAAATGGAATCATACAATATGTGCTCTTTTGTGGCTGGTTTGTTTAACTTAGCACAATGTTTTGTGGGTTTTTTTTTTTTGCGGTACGAGGGCCTCTCACTGTTGTGGCCTCTCCCGTTGCAGAGCACAGGCTCCGGATGTGCAGGCTCAGTGGCCATGGCTCACGGGCCCAGCCACTCCGCGGCATGTGGGATCTTCCCGGACCGGGGCACGAACCCGTGTCCCCTGCATCGGCAGGCGGACTCTCAACCACTGTGCCACCAGGGAAGCCCTATCACAGTGTTTAAGATTCATCCTTGTAGCATGTAGCAGTACTTTTACTCGTTTTGTATTTTTGAACTGTAAGAACTTTTTATATATTTTGGAAACAAATCCCTTATCAGGTAGAATTTACAAACATTTTCTCCCATTCCATGGGTTGTCTTTATACTCTGTTGGTGGTCCTTTACAGAAAAACTTAAATTTCATAAAGTTTGGTTTATTTCTTTTATTGTTTTCGGTGTCAGACCTAAGAAACCATTGCCAAATCTTCAAAAAGTTTTATAGTTTCAGCTCTTACCTTTTATCCGTTTTGAATTGATTTTTGTATCTATTGTGAGGTAGGAGGCAGTTTTATTTTTTTTTTTTGATTGTGGATATCCGGTAATCCCAGCACCATTTGTGAAAGACTTTTCCCCATTGAATGGTCTTTGCCCCCTTTTTGAAAATAGTTACTATAAATGTATATTTACTTTTGGACTCTTCAGTTCCATGTCTATCCTTCCGCCGGTGAAACATTATTCTGATTTCTGTTGCTTTGTACTTTTTATAGATTTTAGTTTGTAATTACTTAATGTGAATGCTTCACCTTTGTTCTTTTTCAAGATTGATTTTGGCTACTTTGGGTTCCTAGAGTTTCAGTGTGAGTTTTAGGATCAGTTTCTATGGAGATACCAGCTAGGATTCTTTTAGGGGTTGTGTTAAATCTGTAGATTAATTTGGAGAGTTGCCACCTTAATATTTACTGGTCCATGAATTTGGAATGTTTCTATTTATTTTAATTTATTTAAATAACTTCATTTTCAAAAATTTATTTTCAGTTGTAAAAAACATAACACCATATTTCCCATCTTAACTGTTTTTTAAGTGTGCAGTTCAGTAGCGTTAATCATAATCACATTGTTGTGTAACGTCTCAAGCTCATCTAGTTACACTGAAAACCATAACCGTTGAACAAAAAGTCCCCATTTCCACCTCTCCCCTGCCAGCCACCAGTCTACTTTTGGTTTCTATAAAGACTGATTCCTTTAGATACCTCATATAAGTGGAATCATACAGTATTTGTCTTTTGTGACTGTTCTTTCACTTAGCATAATGTCCTTAAGGTTCATCCATGTGCTACATTTGAGGATTTCCCTAAGACTGCATATTCCCTGATATAGATACGTATATGACATTTTCCCTACAATTTGTTGATGAACATTTGGGTTGCTGCTTTTTTGGGAGTGGGGGGCGGGTTGGCTCACACCGTGCTGCATGCGGGATCTCTTAGTTCCCCAACCAGGGATTGAACCTGTGCCCCGCTGCAGTGGAAGTGCGGAGTCCTGACCACTGGACTGCCAGGGAATTCCCTGGGTTGCTTCTACCACTTGGTAATTGTGAATAATGTTGCAGTGAAAATGAATTCGTGTTCAAGATTGTGCTGTCAGTTCTTTTGTCAACCCACAAAAGTTTGAAAGCTCTTCATGCTTTGAATGACTAAACTTGTAGGTTCATCCACTTTCTGGATAAGCTTTCTAGATTTGTTGAGTGCATTGAATCAGTAATAAGGACTTATTTCATTTGTAGTGATGATGATGATGACTTTGATGATGAGGAAGCTGAAGAAAAAGCTCCAGTAAAGAAAGTAAGTAAGATACAGTAGTATAAGATTATCAGAAATAGCTAATAACAAAATGATGGGAATTTTTGCCATTGGCTTGTTTTGTGGTTATTGAAAATTGTCTTAGGAGAAGATGATCTCATACTTCAAATTTTTCTTGAGTAGGGCTATCCTGGAAACTTTTCTAATAGTGGGGAATTACCTATTTTCTTTATATAGCCTTCTGTCTGTTTGTTAACCCTTTTGTAATCTTTTGTCGAAATGATTGTTTCTCTTAGCCTGACTGCTGCTTTTGCCATGGTTTGGGGCAGTTTTATTTGTACTAATATGTCTGTTATGTAGGGAGGGGCATTGACTAAGATTAATTTGTAATTGCAGTCTGTACGAGATACTCCAGCCAAAAATGCACAAAAATCAAACCAGAATGGAAAAGACTCAAAACCATCAACACCAAGATCAAAAGTAAGTGGTAACATACAAATACAAGCTCCATTGAAGTAGTTAGGTTCTTCTGTGGAAGAATCTACTTTTAAAAATTTGGTAGGTCTTTGGAGAACGCCTGTAGCTGGTGTCGAAGAGCTAAGATGTGATTATTTTATTGGTAATCACTGTCATATAGTTAGACAGTTGACCCTTGAACAACATAGGCTTAAACTGCATGGGTCCATTTATCACGGTTTTTTTTTTTTTTTGTAAATGCTACAGTACTGCATATCCACGTTTGGTTGAATCTGGATGCAGAGGAACCACAGATGTGGAGGGCCGACAAGTTATACACAGATTTTTGGCCACGTGGAGGGCTGGCGTCACCTGTTGACATTCAAGGGTCAACTGTATATTGCCGTGGCTTTCTAATGGGGGAGAAAGCCGACAGAAAGATTTTTATTGTGGTACAAACAGTTGTGTCATATAAGGGTTCTTGCTTGTTGAAAGGTATGTTTATCGCATAGTGCAGTTTCTGGTGCTGGCCGCATGTTGGGAGATTATCATTTAAATGCTATGGAATGGGCCCCAGGCATCAAGCTGCGTTAACTTTGTTGCTTCATTCTTGGGGACCTTCTGGTTTCTTTTTTTGATAATATACTTTAAGTGTAGAACTGACCTTGTGTTGAATATAAATGCAGGCTCAAACTATTTCCTATTCCTTTCTTAAGCAATAATTTAAAAATAATTGTTGAGACACGAATTCATTTAACTCAATTCTGGTGTATACTTGTTTTTACAAAGGACTGTAAGAATTTTGTTGAGAAAATCCAG
Organism: Grampus griseus; assembly: GCF_964374135.1. NCBI lineage: Eukaryota > Metazoa > Chordata > Mammalia > Artiodactyla > Delphinidae > Grampus > Grampus griseus. Next base: position 146,203,171 of record NC_139019.1, read on the forward strand.
GTAGAGTGGGTCTTAAGAGTTCTTATGATGTTAAAATTCGCCTTTTTTCCCAGGGTCAAGAATCCTTCAAAAAACAGGAAAAAACTCCTAAAACACCGAAAGGACCTAGCTCTGTAGAAGACATTAAAGCAAAAATGCAAGCAAGTATAGAAAAAGTGAGTAAAATTGTCTTCCTTAAAGGAACTAAATTGGTAATTTTACCTTTCTGGGGTTTAGAACAGGACTCTTCCTCATTTTTTATAGTTAATATACTTGCCCTTGTGTGAAATTATCTCAAAAATGAATTACTAGTTACTTACATTAATTTATAGTCTCTGTTGATTTTTTTGCATATTTGAAGTGACATATGCTTTATTTTCCATTATAAAAGGAATACAAGTAAGTTGATTGTAAGATATATTCTTACCTTAGATGTTAAAATGAGAGCATTTCCCTTCACCTGTTCTGGTCATGGGATGCCACAGTACCAGCAGAGGGCGTTTGAGTCTTCTAAAATTGCAAACAGCTGGAAAAGTAGTCTTTGGCCGCTTGGTGTTGTAGTTTTTAAAAAAATTACTCGTGTTTGACTGTAGTCAGAAACATTCTCCAACAAATTGAGTCATTTCTATTTGCCATTTGCACCAAGATGTCACCAGGCAATACGTGTGATAATATCTTGAATTTGAGTGACTAACGTGTTTACATTTAGTCTCCTTTTGTCTTAGTGGAAATGTGTGAAAAGAGGATTAGCTTTTTTCCTACTTGCCTTGCTTGATTTGGGGTGGGGGGGATGCACTTAGTAAACTTCAGTGAACTCCGGAGTATGGAGTAATTGGTTTTAATGCCTTGAAACACATTTGAGAGAAACTTTAAAATTCTGTGAATATTCTCAGACCCCAATTATTGAGAATAAATGCGGGATGGTGAGGAAAAGTTACTGACTCCCTTTCCCTATGTTTTTTCTGTGCTCTCTAGGTTCTACATGGCTTCGTAGATTTCCTTTCATTGTGCAGTTATGAGTCAGTTGGAAAACTAACATTTTAGAACCAGAATGTATTTCTTGATTTTGCTTTAGTACTACTGTAAACCTTTTAGCCTTCCTGGTATCGCTGCTTTATTTTTATCCCTTGCGTACCGTTCTAAAATGACATTTTAGATACCCCTCCCCCTAATTTTAATATGGTCCTATCTCCTTGGTTTAATTGCAGGCGCATTGAACAATCCTGGGCACTACTGGTAAATTAAGCCCAAAGATGGGGAGAGAGGAAAAGGAGAGACAAATATAGTCCAAACTGAGTATCATCAACAATCCAGACTGAAGTCTTCTATTTTAACTCAATCCCCTTTCCTGATTTGCCACCCACCCATACCCCGCTTCCAGGCTGGAAGCAATCTCTTGATCTTCTAAAACACTTTCTTTTGACTGCTGTGATCCAGTGAACCTTATACTTTGCTTTCTATTACTTGTGCATTTGCCTCACCTCTTTGACCATATTTTAATCACCTTTGTATCTCCCTAGCTGCTCAATAAATATTTGAATCAAATAAGAATGTATGTGACAATAATTTAAAAGTGTAAATTATAGTGAGGTTTATTTTCTAGGTGATGAGGCAGTTAAGTATCTTACACCATACCTGAAGCCTTCTTGATCCTTTTAAAATGCACAGAAGATTCAGGTTACAAGGAAAATCAAAATTTAGTTATCAAAATAGGAAACAAAAGTGAAAAAATTAATGCGTTAAGGTAATTCCAGAGCAGAGATAAGTATAAACGTTTCAAGATTTTTGAAAATATTTGGTGACATATACTTTGAAAATAATTTGGTGTTACTACTATTGTGCTTTCTTCCCTGTGTCCATAATTGAAAGGAATGGCGAAGTTTAGAGTTTAGTGAAATGTATTTGGTCCTGGGTGGTAGAGGATGGTGATAAAGCCGACTTGTTAGATAAATACAGTAGGCAGTCAAGTTGATGGTTGAGTTCCTGAAGAATCACAAGCATAGCTTATACTTCGTGTTTTTAGAGTGGCTGGGTGGGGGCAGGGAATTTGAAACTTGGACAAACCTTATTCAGTATGAGAGTACTTGTGGAAGACCTAGGTCCTAATATGTTATACAAACATGTCTTTCTAGGCCTAAAAAAGGATTTATTCAGTATTAAAATGAAGGAGTTGAAGAGACAAGGAATGAATCACAATGATCCATATAATAAACAGCACTCAAATCTTTGAGGAATTTCTAACAATCTCCCTCAAAAACAATGTTTCTATACTTACCCTTAATAATGCTTTTGTCTCAATAGGGTGGTTCCCTTCCCAAAGTGGAAGCCAAATTCATCAATTATGTGAAGAATTGTTTCCGGATGACTGACCAGGAGGTAACTGAACTTTGTTGGAGACATGATCAAATCCAAAATTTTTATTGTGACTTATTATGGCTATTTGTTTAGTCTCTTTAGGTGTTGGCTTCTTTTAAAATGTTCCTAACCACAGACAATACTTCAGATTAAATACATGGAAACTCTTAAGAATTTAGTTGGCAGAGACTGAGGAGATAACTTTTTTCGTACATTTTTCCCAGCTTTTATATAGTTGGTAAATTATCTCTTGGTTACTGAACTCAGTTTTGCTTTTGGTACTATGTTGGCTAAGGAAATGAGCTGCGGTTTTCCTTGCTGCTCCATTTGGCTACTTGGGTCAGTCTGTTCTTTGCTTTCTTGTGAGTTGGCAGAGATGATTTTCTCCATAGATGTTATGAGAAGCACATTTTGCTGAAATCAACCGAAGTGTAAAATCAGTTGAGTTAGATCTTGTATTTCTTAATGTGAAGAAGGTATTTTGTCAATAGAAGAAAATTTTTATTTTCTAAATAAATATTCTATTTATTCTAAAAATAAATTTATTTTTACTGTCTTATTTATAGTTGCTGACTCGCAGATTGTAAAGGAAAATGTAAAAGCAGTTACACAGGGTTGCTAGGCATCATGTACATACAGGACATATTCTGTGTTTAATGGTTTTTGTCAGCGCTCCCTAAGTCTCCTGTATTCAGCTTTCTTCAATAAATCAAATTTGTTATTTAGAGATCTTTTTCTACCACAGTATTTAGTACTTAAATCACTTAAAATGGCAGCACTATTTTTCTCAGTTTGAAACCCTTTCAGTGGTTTAATACTCTTTACTTGTTTATTGTGAATTCAGCCTTCCTTGTTGTGGTCACGAGATGACCAGTTTCAATCTTTTCGATTCTTTTCGTTGCTATTCTGTTTTTGTGTATATTTGAATCCCAAAAAGCCAGTGTAAATTATGTGAATTTTCTGCGGACATTTAGTAAACATAAAAGTCCTTTTAAAACTATGCAGTGTGTAATTGTCAATTCAGTATTGAAAATGGTAGAAAGTGAGATATATAAACCATCATCTATAACAGGTAAGCATAAGAGCTATATAATTTTTTCAGCTAATACCAAAGCAAGTGGTAAAATAAAATTTTTGATTAAGAAAAATTCAGGTGAAGATAAAGTAACTAAAGTTGCAAGGGCCTTCCAAACAGCGTAACGTCAGTCTTGCAGCTGAAAATGACTGAATTCACTGCTATCAGAAATATTTTCTGACTTAAAAACTGAAAGCTGTTTTCAAGTGCCAGGATTAAATTTCTGCAATAATAAAAAATATATCTCAGTTTACTATTATGAAATTATCAAAACACTGAATATGTCACATTTTTATGGCATAGCTGCAGATGTAAGTAATCACAATGTGTAAAATACCTTCCCATTACTTGTGCAGTTTATCTTCTGCAAAAGAGTTGTTTATGAGGATTTGGGTAATAAAATCCAGATGGAACCTGAGAAATAATAGCAAATTTTTGCAGAAACTCTTGAATTTAAAGAGTTAATGAAAAAAATTGTACTGCCTTTTGTGGAAAGACTACAGATAAAAACCTTGCTGAATGTTTATATAAAGGTGCAAGCAGTATTTACTCGAAGTTGAAGCAAAACATGATGTATTCGAAGGTGTTTTCTGTCCCATTCAATATTCTATATAATACGTAAGTCAAGTAGCGTCTGGCTTTTTTTTTTTTTACATTAGAGTGTCATGAAAATGTTCTTCAGTATTTGTATTCAACGTAATGATTAGCGAATGACTGATATTTGTTGACATGGTATTCAGTTCTATTGCATTTGAAATCCAATGGCTGTGTTTAAAAACAGTATTTAAGAAAATCCTATTTATTTGAAGCACTGAAACACTTTGAAGAAAAGGCCCCCAAAGTTCTTTTAAATAATCCATTGAGTGAAACCTGCTTATTTAAATGTCTCTTCAGCAGTAGGACCACGTAAATTAAAAGAAGAGAAAAGTCATTGAAATTCTCCATTGCTTTAAAAGAACTTGTTGAATCCTTTGAACAGTTGACAAAAACATCAAGACTGTTTTTTTTTAAGAGGCATTATTCATGAATAGGAAAAGAAACACCAACTTGAAGTAGATAATTAATACTGCACTTACATGATTGTCATTTGAAATGTTTTTTATCACTTGAAGATTTTGGCTCTTTTACATGGATGTTACTAAATACCAGCATGAGAACAAGTAGAATGAATTATATGTTGAAGAGGGATGTAGAAATTGATGAGGGATCTCTTCTTTTTGGTCATTGGACAATATTTTTTTATTTTAATTTTTATTTTTTATTATTATTTTTTTTGCGGTACGCGGGCCTCTCGCTGCTGTGGTCTCTCCCGTTGCGGAGCACAGGCTCTGGACATGCAGGCTCAGCGGCCGTGGCTCACGGGCCCAGCCACTCCACAGCATGTGGGATCTTCCCGGACCGGGGCACGAGCCCGTGTCCCCTGCGTCCGCAGGCGACTCAACCACTGTGCCACCAGGGAAGACCTGGATAATATTTTAAATCATTAGACTTGAAGAATGGAAAAGCAAGTTAGTCATGGAAGATGGTGTTCTGTGTTTCAGCAAACCAGAAGAGCTTGTCTGAGTAGCTAATATGGCAGAACATGTTAAATATATATAGTGTCTCATAATGCTAATGCTAGTATGTGTTCTCATTAATGAAATAATTTGGATGTGACCACTGTATAAACTTAAAAGGTAAACAAAATATAAGACTGTAATTAAGGAATTTTATTATGCAAAATAAGGAACTGTTGAGATCCCACATCATCAGGGAAATATAACTAGAGGTAAAAAAAGATGTAACTTTGGTATATTTATATAGTTTATTTCAGATAAGCGTACTTACTTTTATGTGTGCCGTGTACAGGTGCATGTTTTTCTCTAAATCTGGCAGCCTGAAAGCAGATAACATGGAGGCAACATTGGCCTAACTGGTCTTTGTTTCCTTAACTAAATATCTAAGTTGTTAAATGTATATTAGTATAAAAGTGATTTTGCGTACAAAAATCACATGATTTTATGCCTGAATCGAAGTATTTGAAATTAAATTATGCCTAAGTATAAATTTCCTTGAAATCAGTTCTTAATTATCTAGAGTGAACCTTTTTGGTGGTAGAATGAAAAATAGATATGTTGAATTGTACAGAGACGTGGTTTAATTTATTGGGGTGTATGAAGTGTTGTGGTTTTTTAACCACATTTCTTTTCTCTTTTTTTTTTTTCCAGGCTATTCAAGATCTCTGGCAGTGGAGGAAGTCTCTTTAAGAAAATAGTTTAAACAGTTTGTTAAAATTTTCCGTCTTATTTCATTTCTGTAACAGTTGATATCTGGCTGTCCTTTTTATAATGCAGAGTGAGAACTTTCCCTACCGTGTCTGATAAATGTTGTCCAGGTTCCATTGCCAAGAATGTGTTGTCCAAAATGCCTGTTTAGTTTTTAAAGATGGAACTCCACCCTTTGCTTGGTTTTAAGTATGTATGGAATGTTATGATAGGACATAGTAGTAGTGGTGGTCAGACAAATGGAAATGGTGGGGAGACAAAAATATACATGTGAAATAAACTCAGTATTTTAATACAGTAGCACTGTTTCTCTTTCTGTTATCCTCTTTGTACTTCGTCAAAGAAATACGTGTACATAGTAAAAGTGTCAAATAGTATTCCAAAATCTCTAAAATAGTATCCTGCCCTACCCCTCCAAATAGTTCTGCTTCTCAGAGTTAACCAATCTATTTTTCATCAAGAGGGCTTAGTGCTTTTACCTTACCACCTCTTAATAATAGTTAATTATAATCAAATGTTCATCAGACCTTCTTATCCACCTATCCTAGCCTTTTCACTCCCAAAGAAAATCTGGCATGTTAAGTAGCCTGCAGCAGCCTTTCTCAACCTGGGTTCTTTATCTGAACCAGAACACAAAATTATTTCTGTGACTGTTTTCTTAATTTATCCAAAATAGTACATATTTGAGATCCATAGGGGAAGTTAATTTATTGCATGTGGTGGTTATGTGAGGACATTCAGGAACTAAACCTTGGGACCCCTTCATCTGTTAGACCAAAATTCAATTGCATGATGGTCAGGGCTAGATTCCTGTTCTGCTTGTTTTGCTGTGGTATATCCTCCAGTAGTTTCCCAATAGATGGGGGAAGTATTCTGATTTTTTTTGCATACCTGAAAACATCTTGATTTTTGACATCAAATTACATGCTGCCTTGTAAGCCGAATCTTTTTCTCTGAATTTTGGGTGTGAGCTGCCTTATTTGGCCTCGTCTATTCCATTTTTGTGTATTCTTTGTATATGACCAGTTTTTCTGAGAGCTAATTAAGATTGCTTTATTGCTGGTGTTCTGGAATTTTATGTGTCTCGTAGACTTGTTCTTGGGCCCTTGGGTGGACTGTGGGTCTGTTCTCCAGAGATGCAGTTCTCTGGTCTGGGCCTTTTACTTGGGAGATTTTACCCTTCTACTTAACTCCCATCCATTCTTAGGCCTTCTGTTTGATTCTCTTGGATGTTTTTCTTCATTCCTTTTTGTTTAAACTTTAGGAGAGAGACTTTATTTTCTGTCTTCAAATTTGTGTTGCTTTTATTTTTTTTAACTTCCAAATGCTCTTGCTTGGTTCTTGGGATGCACTATGTAGAGTCTGAAGAAACTTTTTCTCATTCCATGCATTGTTTACTTGTTTCCCTCCCGCACCAGCCTGTTTATTTTATCTTTTGTATTGATTAGGAGGGTGGTACTTGTTGACTGGGCTCTAGTTTCAGATATTTTGATGGGGGTCTGCAGATTTTAAGCGTTTCTATTTCTGGGGTGGTTTTCCAGAGTAAACTAGTTTTGGAGGGTGGGGGAAAATACTGGTGCAGTACTGTCTAGTCTAATCTCAGGTTTCCAGGTGTTGGGTTCTTCTACTCATTTACATTGTGGTTTTCTTCATTGATTATTCAGTTTCTTTTCTCCAGGCCATGTCTGTCCTTGTAGCTTATCTCTTAATGTCTTTATTTTAATGGAGGCACAGTAGGAGATGGTAAATATTCAGTGTTCTTTGTTTTTATGTACTTCAGATATAGAAGATCATCTACTTTAAATTGATAGAACAATCCCAAATCACTTAACCATCCTATACATTAATTTGAAGTTATTGGTGTTCAAATAATGCAAGTACAATTAAAGTTGAGTCATTCATTCCCTAGATAGTGTTTTTTATTATACTATGTGATGTAGGAGTGTGGTAGTTATTAGTATTAGTCCCTTAACATGTTCAGAAGTAGAAATATACTTGCTGCATAATACTGTCTTAAACAAATAGTAAGTCTGAAATTTTTAATATTTGAGTTGCTTTGTATAGAAGTTAAACCTTAACTTTGGTTTACCTGATGGGCACTTTTATGTGGCAGGAAACCCAAAAGGACTTCTCACCATTCTGAGGGAAAGCAATCGGCCTTACTGGTTGTCCTGTTCCCAGCTCATTAAATAGAGCTCATCAGATCCAGATAGGGCTTCTGTTTTGGAAGCGCAGGAATTAAAGATTTCCCTGTGCCTCAGAAGTCACCAATAGTGCTAGTTATTAGACATCAGCTAACTAAACATGGTAGTAATCTGAAAGTTGAACTACTACTCTAGGTTTGTGACTTAGGGAATTCCTCTTCTAAAGAAGCTGACTTCCTGAAAGTAAAAAGTGAGTGTCCTGAATTCAGTTTTTTTTACAGTATTTAAAAAAATTTTTTTTAATTGAAGTATAGTTGATTTACAGTGTTAATCTCTGCTGTACATAAGAGTGACTCAGTTATACACATATAGACATTCTTTTTTATTTTCCATTTGGTTTATCACAGGATATTGAATATAGTTTGCTGTGCTATACAGTAGGACCTTGTTGTTTATCCATCCTATATATAATAGTTGACCTCTGCTAATCCCAAACTCTCTGTCCTTCCCTCCCCCCTCCCCCTCAGCAGCCACAAGTCTGTTCTCTATGTGAGCCTGTTTCTGTTTTGTAAATAAGTTCATTTGTGCCATATTTTAGGTTCCACATGTAAGTGATATCATATGGTATTTGTCTTTCTCTGACTTCACTTAGTATGATAATCTCTAGGTCCATCCATGTTGCTGCAAATGGCATTATTTCATTCCTTTTATGGCTGAGTACTATTTCATTGTATACATGAACCACATCTTTATCCATTCATCTGCTCATGAACGTTTAGGTTGCTTCCATGTGAATAGTGCTGCTGTGAACATAGGGGTGCATGTATCTTTTTGAATTATAGTTTTGTCAGGTAACTTTTTAGTTTTCTTCAGAACCTCCACTTTTCCATAGTGGCTGCACCAATTTACATTCCCATCAACAGTGTAGGAGGGTTCCCTTTTCTCCACCCTCTGCAGCATTTGTTATTTGTAGACTTTTTTTAATGATGGCCACTGAAGTCATATTTTTATATATTTGTATTTCAATCCACTGTATCTTTTTGGCCAACGGAATCCTTTTCAAGCTTGTTCCTACCATCACTGACTCCAGTAAGTAGTCTTTGATACGACTTCTTTTTCGCTTTCTAGTGTGACAGAATGTTCCAGGCTTATCTTGAACAAGATAAACAGCTTTTCTTTCTAGACCTGGAATGATCCATTTTTCCAAGGAGCTCTGGTTCCTTATTTAAAAAGAATGGCGTTTAGAGACCGCAGCCTTGGTGGGAGTGATACTCATTAATACTGAACCCAGTATTGTTTCGAAGACTTAACCTGGATGATCAGATCAGACCCTTTGGGAAAGCAAGGGGAACATTTTGAGCACTAGGAGGGCAGAGACACACTTGTTGGCTGTCTGCAGGAAGCTTCTTTTCATTTGGTATCTTAGTATCTTTATCACATATGGTTAGGTTGTGGGTGAGAACTTGACAGAGTTACCTTCAACCTGAACCAGAGGACAAAATAGGTTAATAAAGTAAGGCCATTTGGGGAGAGCAGATCAGGCTGAAATTACGGGATCATGCACATGATGTTAAAATGAGGTTTATAGTGGTGTGTCGTAAAGCTTGCCGGAAGCGATTAACTGGATGATGGGGGTGGGGTGGGGAGGTTATGTTTACATTGCCTGGGGGGGTGTTTTTCTTTGAAATTATCCGAGGAAAAAGGTTGAGGGTCACAAAAAATACCCTATTAAGGGTTAGTAGTCTGCACTGTGGAGATGCAGGGTTAAAGTTATTTCAGAAAGTGTAAGGCCACCTTCCAGCCGGATCTTAACGAAGAGCCAGTTGCTCCTTGACTCCTGAACTTGGCAGTAGACATCCCTTTTTAATCTGAAAGTTCCAAGAGCTGATTTTGTGCTACTTTGTGTCTACTTTTCTGATTAAGCTACTTCATCCGATTGAAGACTTGAGGCTGCATTTGTCCTATGTTCTTAGGCTGGAGGTTCTCTCATCCTTCTCCAAAATATTTGTATTCTATAGACTCCCTGAATTTTGTGATTCTTAAGATTGGAGAGAGGTGGAAAACGAGTGTCAGATTGCAGTGCTGTTAGTGTACTTTCACTTGAAAATGAGGTAGGAAGAATCTAAACATGTAAGTACTGTGTCCCAAAGTATGTATTTAAGGCTTAGGATTAATCAGCAAGCAAAACAGGTAACTGCCCTTCAGGGATTGCATTCCATTGGGGAAGCAGTCAACATACATTCTCAGCTACCCTTCAGACAACCAGGAATTTTACAGATGAGAATTTGCTCAGAAAATTGTGAATTTGCCAGCCGAGAGCTAGGAATCGAATGTAGTTGTGTCCGACTCCCAACACCAAACTGGCACATAGCCACCTGGCCCCAGCTACCATGCTTGAGCCTGGACTGGTAACAGCTCTTTTGCTGGCCTCCTTACTGCCACTGTCGCACCATTCCAATGTATTCTTACCAGCTGCAGTAAGCTTTAAAAACAAACTGGATTTTGACCCTTAGTTTCAAAGCCTTTGATAAATTGCCAAACAAATGGGTATATCCACACTGAGTACTACTTGACAATAAAAAGGAACAATGATAAAAGCAACAAGGGATGAGGCTGAATTTCAAACATGCTGAGCAAAAGAAGCCAGACACAAAAGAGCACATAGATGGTTCCATTTCTGTGAAACTAGAACCTAGTGCCAGCAGACTAATGGTAACTTGAGACTAGTGATGGCTGTGGTGGGAGGTTGCCTGAGAAAGGTGTTTACAGAAGTATAAACATTTGTCAAGCTCCAGGCATTTAAAAGTTGTACGTAGGGGGCTTCCCTGGTGGCGCAGTGGTTGAGAGTCCGCCTGCCGATGCAGGGGACCCGGGTTCATGCCCCGGTCCAGGAAGATCCCACATGCCGCGGAGCGTGTGAGCCATGGCTGCTGAGCCTGCGCGTCCGGAGCCTGTGCTCCGCAACGGGAGAGGCCGCAACAGTGAGAGGCCCGCGTACCACAAAAAAAAAAAAATAAAGGATGATCCTGCTTCCCTACTTCATGAAATGGTGAAGAAAAATATGTGATAACCTGAAAACCATAATTAGGATTATTAATAATAGCTAAAATCTTTGGAGCCTTCCTTGTGAGCCAGACTGATCTCATTTGCTGTCTCGCAGCATCTTAACACTTGCTGCAATTTATAAGTAAATGTTGGAGGCAATATTCAAATCCAGGACCTCTAAGTTGAGTTTATGCTCTTAATAAGGACTTCACTTGACGGGACTTCTGGGTGAATCTTACTTGGGTGATAGCTTTATTTGTGAAATCAACAAACACTATCTGAGCCTTGAAAACAATTGCAGGCATTTTAGAATATAATTATGGACCCATTTCATTCAAAAGTAATAGGAAAAACAGTACAGAAAATTGTAAGTCTGATTATTGGCCAGGAGATACTTCAAACACCCCACTTTAGCAGGTAGTAGGCCAAACCCACCTCTTGACTGGGCTGTCAGAGGTCTTTATAAAGCAAGATCAAGCATGGTGATGTCACAGGACCCAAGGGAAGCATATGTTTTGTGGTTGGGCATTGCATACTGTCTTGGGATTTGCTGGTTCTGGCAATGAGAATGGCTAAGTAAATTCAGCCTAGCTCTTCACACAAGAACTTTCTCCATTGCTCAGCACCTAGCTTTGTAAAGGTTTTCTGCACTTGTGTCCAGTGCTGAAACAGAGGCTGTTTAAGATGGCCTCAGCTTTGAAAGGGAACTTAAATAAAATAGCTTGCAGGGAAGCCTGATAATCGGAACAATTGCTGATAGTTCATATTCCATGACTAGGAAGTAGCACTGTTTGACAGTGTCTACCTCAGTTTCACTATACGTGAAATGGGGATATCAGCCATAGCCAGTGACACAGGAAGTTTTTAACCAAATAGTCCGGATTCCTGAGTTTTGCTTTTTGAGCTTGTTCAGTTTCTTTCCCTCTATGACAAACCCTTAGCATCAGGCCAAAGCAGAGCCTAGCTGTCTGGAGGTCTAGACAGTGTGAGACAGTTAACGTGTGACAAGAACACCTACATTTTGAGGTTGGTGGCAAGGACAGGAGTGATTCCTCTGAAGGGGCGGAGGGGGTTAGAAGAGATGCCCTTAGAAGGGACCTGGTTAAAAGAGTCAAACTGCTTAGTGTGCAAAGAGTGGCAAATCTCAGCCTGGAGGCCGGCAAAGGGCCTAGAGTGGTCGCTGACCATAGTCCTGCTGGCTCCTCCCGGGCCTGTATAGCCTGACCGGGCTGGGCTGCAGTGAAGCCTTGGGGACGCTAGGTGGCAGCCGTGCGTTTCCAAAGCTGGCTCACCTACCGGAGAGCCCAGCTGGGATCTCGGGAACCGACCCGGGAGCCCTGGAAGGGGAGCGGTGGGGGTGGGTGGGGGGCTTAAGAGACGCCCTCGAGATCCCCTCCCCTCAACGGCAGGGACGGAGATTGAAAGGGGGCTCACATAGGGTGGCCAGCCGTCCGAGAGGGCGCCTGGGACATGCCACGATCCTGCGTGAACTCACAGAGCGGGTAAAAGCGACCCCCTTAAGTGGAGCCGCCCCGAGGGCTGGGCCTGACCCGCCCCTTCCCTGCTCCCCACTCAAGCGCTGGTGGGTGTGAGTGCGAGTAGCGAATGTGGGCGAGCAAGGACGTTCCGCACCTAACTGCGTTCTTGGGGACCGCAGCCTGTCCAGTTCTGGCAGCGTTTGCGCCGTGGCGCGGGGTCATTGCGCCCAGGCGCAGAATTCCGACGGCTTCGAGCGCTCACCAGCTCCAGCCTAGCTGGCTCTGCCCCTTCGGAGCTGCCGGTCCCGTCGCCGAGAGTCTGAGCGCCTCCCTCCAGCCCGGAGCCGCCAGGAGAAGGAGGAGGAGGCAGTGGAGAGGCTGCGGCAGGCAGGCAAGCAGGCAGGGCCGCCTTTGATGTGGGCGCGGCGCACCCAGGCTAGCTGAGCGCCCGTCCGGCCGCGCCCCGAGGGGGGAGCCCCCGGGCCCCGCATCCTCATTGTGCCGGCTCGGGCCCGGGCCCGCCCCCGGCCCCCCGCCCCCTCGCCGCCCGCGCGTAGAAAACGCCCCGGCCGCCGCCAGTGGTGGGAGGTGGCGATGCGCACGGCCGGAGAGACGCGGAGGAGGAGACATGAGCCGGCGGGCGCTCAGACGGAGCGGCCGTGACGCGTTCGTGCTGCAGCCGCGCGCCCCGGCCCCGGAGCGCTGACCCCTGGCCCCGCGCAGCCCCGCGCCTCGCCTGGAGAGCGCGCCCCAGCTTCCAGCCCCGCCACGCATGCTGACCCCGGAGTAAGCAGGGCAGCCAGCCTCCCGCAGACGCCCGGACGGCCGGACGGCCGGCCGGCAGTGAGCAAGCTTTCTCGCACCGGCCGGTGCCTCCTGCACAGCGGCGGCCGCCCCGCAGCCCCCGCTCCAGCCCGGAGGGCGCAGCGCTCGGGAGGAGCCGCGCGGGGCGCTGATGCCGCAGGGCGCGCCGCGGAGCGCCCCGGAGCAGCAGAGTCTGCAGCAGCAGCAGCCGGCGAGGAGGGAGCAGCAGCAGCGGCGGCGGCGGCGGCGGCGGCGGCGGAGGCGCCCGGTCCCGGCCGCGCGAAGGGGACATGTGCAGGCTGGGCTAGGAGCCGCCGCCTCCCCCCCCGCCCAGCGATGTATTCAGCGCCCTCCGCCTGCACTTGCCTGTAAGCGCCCGCGTGCGGGGCTGCCCACCCTGCCTGGACGTCTGTCCGTGTGCCTGTGGCTCTGTCTACCCGCCCGGCCGTTCTTCTGACTTTCCGACTGCGTATCTGTCTGTCTATACGCGGGTTCCCTCCCTCCAGTCCAACTGACTGCCTCTCCATCTCTCTCTCCCGCAGGTGTTTACACTTCCTGCTGCTGTGCTTCCAGGTACAGGTACGTGGGCTTCTGACTCTGACCTCCCCCCCCACCAGCCCCTGTCTCCCGGTACGTGTCTACCCCCCCTCCCCCGGGCCGCGCCCCCTCCCTGTGCCCCACCCCTCCTGGGCGCCGAGCCCAGTGCACCTGTTCCCAGGGCGCGGAAGGGTGGCTCCAAATGCGCCCAGCGCGGGCGGGGGACCGGCCAAGGGCAAGGGGCTCTGTTGCGGGACTCAGGCTGGCGCGGGCTGCCACGGCCCCTGTCGGCTTCGGCTGGGAGAAGATGCTCTGAGCCGGCGGCCTCAGCCGCTACAATGTGCCCGGCTCCAAGCCCCCCCCTTCCCCCCCACCCCGCTTCCCCGCCCGGCCCGTAGCCGGTGAGGAGTCAGGACGTAGGGATTTTCTCTGCCAACCGTCCCTTAACATCTCCGTTCGCTCTTCCAAACAAAAAGGCTCCTTTCAACCGAGTGGATTTGGAGTCCAGGGAGAAAGCTTCAGTTGTAAATTACTCTGTGGTTTCAAAGGCGTTTGCAGCATTGAGAGAAAGACAGAGAGGGAGAGAGAGAGATGTTGTGCTAGGAGGGGAGACTGGGGTGAGAGCGAGCAGAGCGGGGCGCCTGGGCCGAGGGACCACTGCCTGCGAGGCGGCTCCGGAACGGGCCGCGCTCCGCAACGCACACCCTTGCCCAAGGTAGTGCAGCCCTCAGCTGGTTCCCCGCCTAGCTCCCCGCTCGCTCGCTCTCCTGAATCAGAAGAGGGCTTGGCGCTCAGCCTGGAAAGCACTTGCTAAAATCTGATCTGTTACTTCAGCAGCTTTCAGACTCGGGAAGGTCTTGGCACGCAGACAGTTGGAACACTGGGGCTTCCAAAGCCGTGGAAATGAAGGAAAAGGGTTGGGGGGCGGGGGGAGGGAAAGAGAAGAGGGACTGAGGGAGCTGACTTCAGCCCCGATTAGAACCAGACCAGGCTGCCTCAGCTTGGAGGGGGGGCGCAAAGGGAAAGGGAATAGGAAGTACCAGCTGCCCTAGCCCTCCGCCACCTAGTGCTCTGACGGAGGCGCCCTAGGAGGAGCTGGGCTGGGGCCCAAAGAGATTATGGGCCAAAAGAGCCCCTTCCCCCTCTGGGTTGAAGGCAGGTGTCCTCACAGGGTTCCAGAGGATGCTTGGGCCTTAGCTTTCTGGATTCCCGAGGTGCCCAGGGAGAGCACCGAGCAGGCAAAGTGGGGGTTCTCCCAGGTGTGTGTGCTGAGCGCTGTTGAGACTCACGGGTCTCTTGCGGAGGGCGGCTGCGGTGGTGGTGGGACTGCTTATCTCCCCTCCCACTCCTAAGAGAGAGCTGTTACCATCGGGATGGACATTGAGGTGAGGGCAACTAGTTGGGACTGGGGGCTGGAAGGATGGATGGACAGACTGATGGGTTCTTTCCTTCTGTTGGCCAGGCTGGGGTCCCTGGTGACTCCTTGAATCAATACAACTGGAGTCAGTAACTTAAGGCTGGCCGTTTGCCAAAGCAGATGTGACCCTGTGTGGTTGCAGGGGGCAGGGTGGGGAATGGCTGGTGTCAGAGAGAGAGGCCAGTGCCAGGCGTAGCCTGCTTGGTTTGCAGCTGAGTCCCCAAGCAGAGGGCAGGCCCCAGGGTCACCCCGGGGGACTGCCTGTCTGACCTGGGGGACAGCTCTTTTCCTGAGCGCTGAGCCTGGGGCCGGGGACGATGAAATGGGCATAAAGTAGAGAGACGGTTTCAGACTTTGTGGCCCAGGCCTCTTATTGCCTGCTGCCTCTTGGTCCTTGAAGTGGGGCCCAGGAGGGGCTGCTGTGTGGTCTTTGTGTTCTGGGTGGGGGGGAATGTGAGGGAGGGAACCTGGACTCTGCATCCCACCTCCAAGTCCTGGCCAGAGCTAGAGCCAGCCTGTGGCAGGGAGGGGCGGGGAGGGGAAAGCTGGGTGGGCCGTCTGGGTTAGGTCCATTGGGGTTACGCCTTCAAGCAGGTGAGGGAGCCTCCTCTCCCCCCCGCCCCACCTCCCCCTTCCTTTGCAGCCTTTCCCGTTGCAAACTGCCTTAGGACTGACTGATGTTTTTAACCCATGATCCATGTACCCTTAGGATATCTAAGGATGGGATTATGGGGGAGGGGTGGTCCCTGAAACACTGTGCAAAACGGTGCCCATATACGCAGCGTATGGGAGACGGTTCTCAGCTCCCCACAGATTTTTGAAAATACCCATGATTGCTGAAAGATAAAGCAACACTACCCTAGGGAGTTATAGACAAAGTTGGCAGGCTCACATCCTCCTTTATGCTCGAGGGACAAGGTGGAGTGTTAGTTAGAGGTAAAGATGAGAGGTGGGACCCTTGTGCTAGTTGCGGGAGTCTGGAGTCTGCTCCCCACTGAGGTGATGGGCCGACACCGGGAGAGCAGCTGCTTCCTGGACAGGGTGCATTTGGAGGGTGGTAATGAGAGCACCCTTGGTGAGCAGGGCCCAGGGGAGGCTCCCTGCACCGTGGGAAGGGCTCAGGGCTTTGCCATCCTGTGGACTGCACCTGAACCCCAGCTCCATCTTTCCCTATATGTAGACCTCTGCGAGACTTAGCTTCATCATTTGTGACATGGGTGGCCCCGAGGATGAATGGTATATGATAGGCGTGGAAGAGGTTTTGCGAATTCTCATCCCCCAGGAGCACGTTGCTCTGCTGGGAACTCTATACACCTATGCCCTTCCTTCCCCCGCCTCCATGTTTTGGGGAACTGGTCCAGTCCTAGCAACAGAGTTTCTGGGCTCCTCCTCTCTTTCCATCCATCATCAGCCACCAAACCCCAAATGGGCCCCTTGCCCCCAGCCACATCTCTGTGAACACAGGCAATGCCAGACACTGCCCGCACTGCCCCCCCCTCACCCCCCGACAATGTGGTGAGCCCCGCCCTCCCCTGCCAGCAACCCTGGGAGCGGGAAGCTGGGAATTTAATAAAATCCCTTCTCCACACGACTTGGGACACCGTGGATAGCTCAAATCGGAAGAATTTTAAAAATTTCCAAGGGGAGCAAGCGGCGTGACCAGTAAATTGCTTTTCTGCACTTGGCTGAGCGCTGACAATGACACCGGGCTGGGCCTTTCACGCAGCTCGGCCGGCACCTGCCTGACATTGTTCCTGCCGCCAGGCTCGGCTAGGTCCTGGCCTTCCCCAGACAGGCCGGGCGTGAGGCGGGCCAGGGCAGGGGGGCCTTCCACTGGCCCCTCGGTCCCTCCCTCCCACAGCGCTGCTTCCTCTCTCACCGCACTTGCTCAAGTTTGGAAGTTTCCTTCCATGCCTTCTCTAAGGCTAACCACCCCCATGCCTGGCCTCTTCAGTGGGGTGTAGAACCTCTCTTCGAGCTTGCTAGGATGGGGAAGCCAGAGACAGAGTCCTCTGGGACTCGAAGAGGGTGGGACGCTGTCCTATTGGATTGTACTTTTAATCTGTTCATCAAATACTCGCTGGGAGCCTGCTTCTTGCTGCCCCTGGAACATGACTAATCCGTTCCTGGCCTCAAGGAGCTCCCAGTCTAGAGAGGGAGAGTGCCAGATAAACAGGAGTTCCTTCAACCCCACCCCTCCTGTCCCACGCTGTGAAGTGTTGAGAGGTAGAGAGCATCCTCCAGCCTGATGGGGGTGGGGGCAGGGGAGGGGGTGGGGCGGGAGGGGGGAAACCAAGGCTGGGGAGAAGTGACCTGCGTTTGGTGAGAAGGTGCTACTTATATGAATTTCCAAGTGGCTCTTGCATCAGGAAGTTCCTTTCATCCTTTCTGCCATTCTACGAGGGACACTGGAGTAGGAGGAATATTATCATATTCCTACCTCACAGATGGAGAAACTGAGGCACAGGGCGGGGAGAGGATTTTTCAAGGCCATGGCTAAGACCCAAGACTGTGAAATCGAGACCCTGTATCCCTTCCAGCACACCAGGCAGACTTTTTCAGAAACACTGCAGTTGTTCAGAAGGGATACTGATAGGGAAATGGAGTCTCAAGAGGCATGCTAGGGGCCCTTAGTGAGAGATCCGGTTGGATCCCCCTGATAGGATCCCTTATCAGGGGATGATCAGAGGCCAGGTGGGCGTCTCTGTGGTGGAGGGCATCTGACTTGGTGTCTGCAAGCCCTGATCTTCCTGGAATGTTCTGATCTAAAAGGGTTTCAGAGCCAGAGGTGGGTTTGGTTTTTGGGGGGGTAGCAGGGCCTGGGGGATTCCGCAGTCTCCTTCCAGCTTCTTTCCCAGCATGGAGGGAGATGGGGGCACCCTGCCAGCCTTCCCGCAGCCCAGGAGTGTCACCTGCTCTGAGGCAAGGAGGTGGATTTGGAACATTTCTTGTGGTTGGTGCAGCCAGTGTCCAGCAGGCTCTGGGCAGCGTGTCAGGGCCACAGCGTTGCCTCCTCGTAGCCCTGGGTGGCTGGGAGGGCACATTGGACCCCCAAAGGGAGATGGCTGGGGACAGGAAGAAGATTTTCTGTCCTCGGTAGGATCTTTTGGTTCTGACCTCGTCCTGGAGCAGGGAGGTTGTTGATGTGGGAAATCAGGGTGTAGGCCCATCAGGGTAACAACTATACTGGTAGATGCCGCCGGGTATTGTGGGCTCGTTCCGTGGCTGACGCTTTCTCACAGCATCTAGGCTGTGCCTCACAACCAGCCTGGAATTAGGGAATTCTACCGATGAAGAAAGTGAGGCTCAGAGACATAAAGCAATCTGCCTTTGTTTGCACAGCAGGCGAGAGAGGCAGAGTGGGATTCAACTCTAGCTTGCCCACTCTAGGACCCAGGCTTATTAAACAGCGCTTTAAAGGCTCTGGAATCTGCCAGGCTGGTTCAAAGAGTCGCTCTGCCTTGTCTTTGCTGTGTGACCCTGGACAAGTTACTTAACCTCCCTGGGTCTCAGCTTCTGCACGCATAAAATGGGAAGAAAACAACCAACAAAACAGCTCCTACTTACTAAGGGTGTGGAGCAGGGGAGAGTGCAGGACCCAGGGCTCTGAAATCTTGTCTGCCTTTCAAGACCTAGTCCCTGCGTCTCTTGTTCTGGGAGGACTCCCTTGTTTCCACCCCTCTGTCAGTGGATTAAGCTCCCCTCGCCCATGGCACTGCCACCTCCTGGTGACTGGGGAGAGGGAAGGTGTTGTTTCCCTTCTGAGGGCCGGGATCGTCTGATGAACATCTGTGTGCCCCATATTTTGTGCTGGGTTGGGTCTCCCCCCTACTCACAAGGACCCATGTCTGAGCACTTAGGGAAGGGCAACGCCAAGGGCCCTGTCAGTGTGGCCCAGGCTGGAGGAGAGCCACTGGGCCTCCGGAAGGGCTGAGGCCCGCTGTTGGCACCTTGGGTCTGACAGTAGAGATTTGTTCTGGAACATCAGTGCGTAAGCGGGCCCCTCGGGCTTTAGTCAGTCTTGCTGGTAGGGCCTGGAAGATGACTGGGTTTTGTTTGTTCTGACATCTAAACCGCATAAGGCCTCAGGCCCATTTAAAATGCTGCTGTGCCCAGGATGGGGCCAAAGACAAGCCCCCCATAGGCCACAGGGCGGAAGGACTCTCAGGATGCCTGGGATGGAGTCCTGGCTCTGTCGCTGGCTCATTGTGTGCCTTAGTTTCTCCACCTGGGTATCAGTGAAGTGAGCTAGGCGGCTTCTGTGTTGCTTGAATGTGTGGGCTTTGGCATAGGAAAGACCTTGGTCTGAATCCTATCTGTGCTGCTGAGCAACTGTTCAGCAAATTTCTTAACCTTCCACCCTCTGCACCTTGGTTTTCCCCATCCGTATAATGGGGTAACGAAAGGTACCTACTTCTCAAGGGTTATGGTGAGGACTGAATAGGATAATGCACACAGAGTAGCTAGCGCTGCGGCTGACCCTCAGTAAGTAATCGAGTAATAGTAATTGCTCGATCAATTGTATGCCCTGTGTGTGTGTTAACATGCTGCAGCGTGCTGAAGAACGCTAGGAAGGCTGTGCTGCTTGCATCGGTGACATCAGGCCCCCTCTAGTCTGACCATAGGTCTTGGATTTAGGTCTGAATTTTATCCTCATTGCACCACTCACAGGCTGTGTGCCCGTGGGAAAGACCCTTAACCTCTCTGAGTCTCTACCTCCTCGTCAGTTGAGAAATAGGAATACTAATACCATTCCTAGGGCCTGTGGGGAGGATTAATTGAAACCATGTCTCGGACCTGGTATGCAGTAGGCATTCAATTATGGCGCTGCTCCTCATTAACAACCAGCAAACATGGCTGGCCCCGGACTGGGGTTTGAGCGGGATGAAGAAGACATCTAAGGCTTCAGCTTTTTTCCTCCGTGATCCCTGTGAAGAGATGGCAGGTGCTTTGGCAGCTCCCCATCCCACCTCTGCCTTGGAACCTCTTAGCCCTTTGTCATTGCTCTGTGACCCAGTGCGTTCTCTGCTGGGGCTCACAGGGATGTAGAGGGGCTCAGGCTCTGGACACAACCCACCTGGGTCATACCCCACCTCGGCCACTTGGTAGCTGCATGATTGAGTGAATTCTCAGCTTCTCTGTGGTTCATCTTTAATATAGGCATCAGGATGGACCCTCCCTCCTGAGGTTGCTACAGCGGGTGAACTGTGGTCACTTGGGGGAAGCACTTGGCCCAGCACATGGCTCATTATAAGTGCTGAGTCAATGTGAGCTGCAGTTATACATTTGACTTTGGGGTGCCTAGAGGCCTGCTTGTCCGCCAGCTCCTGGTTCCTGGAAGTCAAAGGAGGCCTGGCCCATCCCACGGGCCCTGTGGCACCTGGCACGGACCTGGCATGCAGCATGAATATCAGCAAGTGGAGGGGTGGGGAGAACAGCTTCTCTGAGGGCCGGGCATCTGTATGGAGCCCCCCAACCCTGTACCAGGTGTGGGGCACGGGGTGCTCAGGACCTGTCCCAGCCCGCAGGGATTTGAGAGAGATCTGAGGGATCTGTGCAGGGGGCAGGGGCCCAAGGGTGCAGAGGGTGTTCTGACGAAGGGCCCTGAAACCAGACTCAGGGCAGGAGGATCTCGCCTGGGAAGGTGCGCCATTTGAATCTTGAAATAGGAATGAGCTGGGTGAAGAAGACTCTTTGAGTGTCTCTCTCTGTGTGCGTGCGTGCGTGCGTGTGTGTGTGCGTGCGTGCGTGTGTGTGTGTGTGCGAAAAAGCCTTTGCAGGCACATGGACCATTTCTACACGGAGCAGGGAATACCTTGCTCAGGGGACTCCAAGCTGTTTGGAATGGCTGTCGCATCAAGTTCAGGAATGGGGGTGATATAAAAGGCCGTGGTGGGCATCGAATGCCAGAATAAAGGGCTTGTTTATTACCTCTTTGACATGCACGACCCCTCTCCCCACCCAGGGGCTTCAAGGGAGAGAGATTGGAAGGAAGGAGAAAAGGAGGAAAGAAGGGAGCATGGGTCTTTAGGAGTCCCCCCCGCCGCGCCGCCTCAGGCTGGCTGCAGGGTTGACGGGCCGCGGCACCCATATTGACAATCTGTACAGAGCAGGCTGATGTATGGGGAAGAGGAGCTCCCGGTCAGCGCCTTGGGTGGCAGCACCCCCCTCCCGTGCTGGCGGCTCAGCCCTGCCAATCAATACATTGACAGCCCCAGGAGCTTAATGGACAGGTTGGGGGTAGGGAAGGGCCCTTTGGATCATCACTGTGTCCTGGCTGGGATGGATGTGGGGAGTGTGACAGGAGAGAGGGGAGAAACCTGGGGCTAAAGGGTGGCTGGAGACATCAGTCTGAGTGAACCAAGCTCCAGTTCAGGGGTGGGCCCAGCCTCCCTCCTCCGCTTTCTGTCCAGGGGTGTCAGCGAGGGGAAATTGATGGACTCCAGAGCCAGAGGTGGGTTCAGTTCCTGGCTGCATCCGTTTCTGTACAACTGAGGCAAATCCCTTAGCCTCTCTGTGTCTCCCTTTATCATGGGGATGGTAACCGTTCTGACCTGCCCAGGTCCTGCGAGGAGCGAGGAGACAGTGCCTGGAAAGTGCTTAGCTTGGACCCTGGCACTGAGCGAACGCCCACGAAGTGGGAGCCGGCGTTAGTTTCATGCTCAACGACGATAATAACCCCCGGAGCGCTATGACTGGCATCAACTCCTGGGCCTGAGTCCAGGCTTCCTCTTGAGGAAGAGTTTGGGAGCTGCATCTCAGGCTGGAGGGGGTGCTGACTCTACAAGGGGCCACTCCTGGAACGGGGTGCAGGTCTCAGGTTTGAATCCAGAATTTGGAGAAGCTCCGAAAGCCCTTGGCATGGCTGGCCCCAGTGCTGCTTCTGGAGGGGGAGGCAGGCAGTGGTGGAATGTGGCCGCAAGTCTGTGGGCTGCCTCTCCTGGGACCAGGGAGACCCTCCCTTTCTGGGCAGGCTGCCTGGAGACAGGGGCGTGGATTCTCTGAGGCCTCGAGGATGGGTACCTGGGCGGGAGGGGCAGTCTGACCCCTTCCTTCTCTCTCGGGTAGGGGGTGAGCTCAAGGCCTCAGTCCTTTCATGTTTAATCCTCCACCTCAGTCCCTGCCCCACATATGGCTTGTGGCTGGAGCCAATTGCTTTCCTGAATGGGAGAAAGGAGGTGGGTGACAGAGAGAAAGGAGAATAGAGCAGGAGAGGGTGAAGAGACGGGGAGCGGAGGTTCTAGGCTGGACTGGATTCAAACCTTGATTCTTTTTTGCACCAATTTTGTGCCTTTGGACAAGCAATGTAACCTCTCTGAGCCTCAGTTTCCTCATCTGTAAAATGGGGATGATAACCGTACCAACTCATAGGGCTGCTCTGGGGATGACGTAAGATAAGTTAAAGTACTTCTTAGTATGGAGAACATGCTCCATAAGTAGTGACTGTTTAGAAAATAAGAAAAAAGAAAAAAAAAGGTGACTCTCCTTACTTATGTTTTTCTGAGGTAAATAATTGTAAGCAATCTCATTCTGCTGATGAGAAAACTGAGGGTTAAAGAGATCAAGTAAGTTGGTGATTTTGGGGTGGAGCCAGGTCACACCCGAGGTCAGTGAGTGCTATTGTTGAACGTGTGTGGTGTGGGTGTGCTGATGTAACGTGTGTATTAGGTGATGTGTGATGTGGCAGATGTTGGTGTGAGGCGAGCCCAGGAAGAAATAGGGAGCCGCTTCAGACATGACTTCAGAGCCAGGAGTGGATGGGTGAGGTTGAAACCTTCGGTCAGAGGGAGCAACTGTGGTTATCGGATTCCCTGGCGGGAGGGGGAACCTGGGTTGACGTCTGTAAGCTGGCCCTGGGGTTGGAGTGGGGCTCACCCCAACCTCTTTTCACCCCATGGTAGTTTCCCCCCGAGGTGCCTAAGAGAGGAGGCTTGGAAGCTAGGCGGGGGCTGGATGGTAAAGGACTACATGCGGGCGCTGTGCAATGGGTAGTGGGGAGCCAGGCAGATTTGGGAGCAGGAAAACCCCTCAGCTCGTGCACTAGAGCCTGAGACTGCAGGCGGAAGGTGGCGGGCTCTGTCCCACTAAGCACCGCGTCCGTGCTGGGATCTCGGGTTGCAGCCCCTGTGCAATTCCCGGATCGGGGAGTGAATATTTCCACCAGAGCACAAGCCCCTCAGAGAAGGGGTGGGTCGCCCTGGGGGGTAACAGGGGTCTCAGCCAGGCTGCAGGGGGACCCCACTGTAGGCTACCCTGCTGCGGGAAAAGCTATCTCGACCTCAAAGATAATCCGTGAGTATGGGGTGGGGGAAGGAGAGCCTTTGGTAAGGCACCTTGCTCTGCCCCAGGAGACACCCTGTCTGTGCTAGCCCTGCTCGCCTTGCGAGAGCCGCAGCATTTTGATTTTTGTCACACTGCAGCTTTTCAGTGCCCCTGATGATTATGCACCTGAATGGGTTTAGAGAGCAGCTCTGACTGTTCTAGGAAGTCCTGGAAGACAGGCCCCCTCTTGGGCGGTGAGGCCGAGTAGCAGGAAAGGAGGAGCGAGAGGATGTTCCTGAGTGGCCCCGCTCTGCATGAGCTCTGCAGGCAGGCCCTGGAGCTCTGTGGCCCCGGAGAGGTGCCTCAGAGGTCCAGTCTGTGAGATGGACTCTAACTGGTGCCTACCTCCACGGGTGCTTAAGGAATTTGACGAGGTACCATGTCTTGAGGGCTTCTTAGCAGAGTGCCTGGAACAGAGGAAAGCTTAGTAATTGATGGCTTTAAAAACCCTCTCTGGGACACTTGCTCATCTGGGTAGTAAGTGATGGGGCTGATTTTGGCTGCCAGGTTTTCCTCATCCTAGCCACAGTGATTTAGCAGACATTTGCCAGGTGCCTTCTGGGGGCAGAGCTGGAGGTTCAGGGATGAGCCAGGGAAACTGGACTCTGGGGACAGTAAGCCATTACAGTAGTGTCCAGAGGCTGTAAGCCAGCCTGAGGCCGGAGGGCAGGAAATACTTCCAGAGGAGGTACCCGAGGGCAGGTGTCATCCGGGCAGAGGGGCTGTGCAAAGACCTGGAGCCCCCCAGAGGCCTTGCGCAGGAAGCCCAGGGGTCTTCCTGCCTTTTCAAAAGGACGGACTCTGTTTCCATGTCCGATGCCGCCCCGTTACCGCCCTCGGGATTGATGTGGCCACAGAGTACGGCTTAAATGGTGGAAGCTGGGCAAGATGGATTGTTCCCCCGCATCCGGGGAAGGGCCGCTGGAGAGCCCCTGCTGACCCTGGGTCACCCATGCTGCCTCTGTCCAGTGGGCCAGGGAGAAAATCATTAATGGGAGGCTGGCTTCTGGGGCAGGGCAGTTCCCCTAGGGGACCTGGGGTGAGGAGATTGGTTTGACCTCTGGTCAATAAGGTCTCCTGTGAGCAGGAGGAGATCTGGAGGACAGGGAGGGAGGCCGGAGGCCTGGCCTTGGGGGAGGGGACAGGGCCAGGCCACCTCGGGAAGTCCTTCCAGGAAGGTTGAGGGCCACGGGCGGGGGTTCTTCAGGACACATGCCCACCAGGTGTGGGCCTCAGGGGGCACTGGAGCTCTATCCTCCCTAAGCATTAGGATGTGAAATGAGGCAAGTCCCAGGTGTGAGATTGGGCTGTGAACGGGCTGGCCGTTTAGGGTAGTGGAAGTGAAGAGTGTGCACTCTGGGTGCACCAGCGGCCAGGCCCTGCACCACTGGGCTGTGCAGCTCAAAGCAACTGACTTAACTTTCCTGAGCCTTAGTTTCTACATCTGTTAAATGGGGGTGATAAGCATTCCCACGTCCTAGGGTTGTCGGGATGATCAAAAGCAATAACATCTTCCCAAACCGTAATCTGAGCGGCAGAAGTTCGTCGTCTCAAAGGACGTGAGCGTGTGATCCACTTGTGTCCTGGGGAGGCTTCTGTTAGCAGGGCTTCACCAAGAGCCTCTTAAAGGGCTCCCTCGTATCCTCTCAGCAGTTATTTGTGTCTGCTGAGCGCTTAAATCTGTACCAGGCAACTGTTCTAAGACTATATGTTTAATATTCACAGCAACCCACAAGGTGGGTGCCATTGTCACCACTCTCAGTAAGTTGCCTGGGGACCCTTAGCTAGGGAGTGGCTAACCCTGGGGTTTTTTGTGTTTTTTAAGAGTATAGTTGATTTACAATGTTGCATTAATTTCTGCTGTACAGCAAAGTGTATCACTTATACATACACATATATCCACCCTTTTTTAGATTATTTTCCCATATAGGTCATTACAGAGTATTGAGAAGAGTTCCCTGTGCTATACAGTAGGTCCTTATTAGGTATCTATTTTATATATAGTGGTGTGTATATGTCAATCCTGGTCTCCCAATTTATCCCCCCACCCCTTTCCCCCCTGGTAACCATAAGTTTGTTTTCTATATCTGTGACTCTATTTATCTTTTGTAAACAAGTTCCTCTGTACCGTTTTTTTAGATTCCACATATAAGTGATATCACATGATATTTGTCTTTCTCTGTCTGACTTATTTCACTCGGTATGACAGTCTCCAGGTCCATCCATGTTGCTGCAAATGGTATTATTTCATTCTTTTTTATGGCTGAGTGATAGTCCATTGTGTATATATGAACCACATCTTCTTTATTCATTCCTCTGTCGATGGACATTTAGGTTGCTTCCATGTCCTGGCTGTTGTAGATAGTGCTGCAGTGAATGCTGGGGTGCAAGTGTCACTTCGAATTATGGCCTTCTCTGGATGTATGCTCAGGACTGGATTTTGAACCCGGATCCTGCTCACCACTGTACCGGTGAGACAGGCGGGGCCCACTGAGGTGGAGCTGAAAGCAACACTTTGGGGCCACATGGCCTGGGGCTAACTCTGCCATTGCCTGCTCTGTGACCTTGTTGGTTCAGCTTCGGAGCCTCCGTTTCCTCATCTGTAATGTGGCCTAATGTTTCCACCCTGAGGATGATAGTGAAAGTTCAATAATGTGGTCCAGGTGAAGTGTCTGTGGAGCCCAGGCTGGGATTGGAGGACATGTGCAGGTCAGTGGGGGAACAGAGACCCTGGCCTGGGCATGGGGTGTAGCAATGAGGAAAACATGGTCCCCACCCTGGAGAGCTCACAGCTGAGGGCTGAGACAGATGCTTGGGCAGCCCCAATTCCAAGAGCCCCATCATGGGCTGAGTGGGGTCATGCTCTTGTGGGAACGGGGTCCTGCAAGCCTAGCGTGCCTAGAACAAACGCAGAATGCTGTCTGGACTTCAAGAATTGTTCAGCTTTCTGGTTAAGATGGGCTGGGACAGGCATACAATTATCAGGGAGTAGGAAAACCTAATTCAATGCTGAATGGGATGACAGACTCCACATCTTTTCAATGTTCACTTGTTCATTCATACCTTTGACAAATGTTTGAGTTCCTACTATGCCGTGTGCTGGAGATATAGCAGAAAACAAGTGGGGGAGACAGACAAAAACTAGATAAATAGATGTTATGTGAGTTTGATCAATGCTAGAAAGAAAATCAAAGCATGGTAGAGAGATGAGGAGTGACAGAAGTGGGGGCTGCCTCAGAGAAGCAGTCAAGGAAGTCCTGTCTCAGGACGTGACATGTGAGCAGAATGAATTAGAGGAGCCAGAGTGCAAAAATCTGGGAAAGAGCACTGAAGCAGAGGGAAGAGCAAGTGCAAAGGCCCTGAGGCATGTGTGTATTTTGTGTTTGGAATGCTCAGAGCCCTAATAAGACAGCCAGTGTAACTGGTGGGGAGGGAGTGGTAAAAGATGAAGGTGGAAAGCAGTTGGGGGCTCATCTTTTTTTTTTTTTTTTTTTGTGGTACGCGGGCCTCTCACTGTTGTGGCCTCTCCCATTGAGGAGCACAGGCTCTAGACGCGCAGGCTCAGCGGCCATGGCTCACGGGCCCAGCCGCTCCGTGGCATGTGGGATCTTCCCGGACCGGGGCATGAACCCGTGTCCCCTGCATCGGCAGGCGGACTCTCAACCACTGCACCACCAGGGAAGTCCGGGGGCTCATCTTGCAGGGCCCTGAGGCCCTGGTGGGGACATTTATCTAAATGCGATGGGAAGCCCTGGAGAGTTTGGAGGGGAGGGTTGCACAAGGTGATTGGGTTTGGTGGAAGATGGACTATCAGGGGGAAAGAGTAGAAGCAGGAGGCTGGTGAGGAGGTGGGTGCAAATTGTCTACGTGAGAGGCCGTGTTCAGGGAAAGGAGACGGGAGAGATACGTGCTGGCGTAGCCAGAGGTGGCTTCCTGGAGAGTGTGGTCGGACATGAGCTAAACCTCCAGGGATACAGGGAATTTTGATGAGAGATGCTAAGCAAAGGCTTCTCCACGAGGGGCTAGGGATGTGGTCAAATCCTTGGTGGTGAAGGCGAGCATGAGGACACTTGGGATGTGGAGAGGAGACCGCCCCCAGCATCAGCTCCAGCGGGAGAAATGACATTGGGCTCTGATTCATTCGTTCCCAGGAAGAAATTTGCCAGGTCTCCTTCCTTCCCTGCTGAGGACCTAAACAGGAATTATATGCCCCCATCCATTTCCCATCTCCATATTGATTTTGGTACTTTTCTTCCCATTTGCTCACTGTATCCTAACAACCACCCTGGGGTGTAGTCAGGCTGGAGGCTCTGCTCCACTGTTTTACTGGGGAAGAACCTGAGGTGGAACAAACCATGGGCCCAAGGTCACATGGGAAACTCCGCTCCATACTTTTTGCTTTAATTTGGGGGTGTGGTGGAAAGATAGCAAACTTTGCTGTCAAATAGACCTAAACCTGATTCTTAGCTTTGCTGCTTCCTGGCTGGGCCACCTTGGGCAACTTAGCTCATCTCTCTGAGCCTCAGTTGCCTCATCTGTGAAATGGGGGTGGTAACAGGGCAATGATGAGCATGTGCTGATGCCTGACCCAGAGCTGGCATAGAGGAGACCCTGGCTCTTTGTTGTGAATGTGGTTCCTGCACACAGGGACTCTGGACTTCCAGAGTAGCTCACCATCTCCCCTTTCCCTGCTCAGGTGCTGGTGGCCGAGGAGAACGTGGACTTCCGCATCCACGTGGAGAACCAGACGCGGGCTCGGGACGATGTGAGCCGTAAGCAGCTGCGGCTGTACCAGCTCTACAGCCGGACCAGCGGGAAGCACATTCAGGTCCTGGGCCGTAGGATCAGCGCCCGCGGCGAGGACGGGGACAAGTATGGTAAGTGTCAACCCCCTCCCCCCCCCCCGACCGTGTACACATTCTTCCCGGCCTCTGAGACCTCAGGTTCAAATCCCAGCTCTGCCGTGTCCTGGCTGTGTGATCTTGCACCTGGCGCTGAGCCTTTCTGGGCCTCGGTTTCCTCATCTATAAAATGGGGATGCAGTAGTGCATCCCTGAGAGCCTTATTGGGAGTAGTAACTGAAGACATGAATAAAGCATGCTCTTGCTGGTAAATGCCCCATAAATGCCAGTCGTCATGGGTATCCGTGGCAACCTGCTCCCCACGGCATTGCTTCCCCAGGTTCAGATGCTCGGAGGGGTGGGAGCCTCTGGGGCACGCTTTTTGGATGCTGGTGGTGGTGGTGGAAATTGGCCTGGCGTGAGTGTGTGTGCGCATGCGTGCATATGTGTGTGAGAGTGTGTGCATGTGCACAGGCCTGTGTGTGTGTGCTCTGCGGGCTTGAGCTTGTGCACCGATGAGGCGTGGGCACTCACAGCACCTTGGGCCGTGGTCCCCATGACCTGCCCTTGACCCTGGAACTGCCCAGCTCTCTTCTGGGGTGTTTAGGAAGCATCACCTGCCCCAAGCTGCCTCTGCAGAGGGGCTGGGAGGAGTGAAATAACCCTGACTCCCTTCCCTCCCTAAGCCCCCAACCCACAAAGACCCTCAGCAGTGAGTGAAGCAGGCAGGACTCCTCCCTCCCAGAGCCTGGAGGGGATTTAGGGGCCAGACACTGAGCAAATACTGACCACACCTCCATCGCTTCCTACCTTCTCAGGCCCAGGTTCTGGGAGGTGTCCCAGGCCCCAGCCTTGGGTGGGGGGGAGCTGGGGCTGTAGGTGGCCACAGTACGTGCATGCCTGCGGCCGAGCCTGCCGGCCTGGGTTTCTCCGAGATGATGCTCCGTCTGCCCGCCAGCCCCTGCCCATTGCAGTCAAGACATGACAACAAGACAAATAATTTCTTGGATCTTTTATCTTGGACACCATTTATTTTCCCTCAGCCCCGGGGCAGGACTGACCTCATGGTAGGGCCCAAGTGTGGCAGCTGCACCGTCACTGGGGGCTGGGCCAGGCCGGGCTGGGCAGGGCTGGGCCACGCTGGGCTCCTGCTTCTCCAGGCCAGCTGCCTCCCCTCCCTTCTCCTGCCCCATCACTCTTTACTGCCTCCATCCCTCCCTCCCTCGACCCCCTTCTTCCTTTCTCAGTCTGGCTGCTTCTCCTTTTATCTGGGCATCTCTCTCTCTGAGTCCTTCTCCCTTCCTTCTGGCTGTTTCTGTCCATTTCTCTGGCTCCCCCCTCCTCACCATCTCTGTCTTTCTCCCTGCTTCCCTCTCTCCGACCACAGCTTTCCATCCCTCCTCCCCACCTCTCCCAGGCCCTCTGCTGGCCGCCTCTCTGGGGCCTCATCTCTCTGTGCCCCCCCTCCGTGGACGCCTGGCTGTGCTGGGCAGACCCAGGTGCTGGTTTTCCCTGGGATCTGCTGTCCAGTTGCTGCCAGGGAAGGGGCAGCTGGCTGGCTGGGGCGGGAGGGAGGTGCCCTCCTGGGGAGTCCCCGGAGCTCTGGCTGGCCCCTCCAGGCTGGGAGAGTACAGGGGGGTCAGACTCTGGTCTGAACCATCTGTCCAGGCTCTGAGATAGGAGCCAAGAGCTTGGGAGGGAGAGGAGGCCGGAAATGGCCGGCCCCTCCCTCCAGAAGCCACTTGTCCTCTCATTTCCTCTGCCTGGACTGGAGACTCGGGGAATCTCACCTGCTGTGTAACCTTGCCTTCTCTGAGCCTCAGTTTCCCTCTGTACATTACAAGGGCTGTACCAGAGCAGTGCTTCTTAAACACTAACGTGCATCGGAATCACTGAGGGTTCTTATTACAATGCTGATGTTGATTCAGAGAGTCTGGGTTGGGGCCTTGAGCTCTGCATGTCTAACAAGCGCCCTGGTGGTGCTGGGGGACCACCCCTGGAGTATCCAGGGACTCGCCCGCCTTGGCATCTCCTCCAGCTCCACAAACTCTAGATTTAATGATTCTCTGTCAGGGAATATGTTTATCATTCCTCCAATCCCCCAACACCCAGGGCAGCCAGGGGCCTTGCTGGCCGCTGAGGCTGCTCTATTTAAATGTCGCATTAGAAACGCAGATGAGGCGAAGGGATCCCATCTGCGAGCCCTGGGAGAGGAAGTGAGACAATGGAGCCAATTGAGGCTTCCAATCTAGATAATCAATACAAATATTATTGGGAGGGTGATTTATGTGGCCAAGCCGGGCAGGAGGATGGGGCTGTGTTAGAGGCTTGCCCTGCCTGTGGGGGAGGGGCAGCCAGTAGTCCTCAGTCAGGCCAGGGGGCCCAGGATGGTCTGAGAACCTGCTCCCTCCTTCTCAGGGCTCCATCCAGCTGAAAGAATGGTGTCTTCTGAGACTTGCCTTCATACACAGTTAGAATGCAGTCTGGGAATTTCAGCAAACACCAAGTATAAACAATCCCTATAAATGCCTGGAATCTGGAATCCCCAGAAACGCCCGGAGTCTCAGATCTGAGTCTGTACAACACTCAGAATCTCAGATTTGACAGCGTCCCGAGGCGCTAGACCCCATAGGCAGGTAGGTGCAAGATGCAGGCCCACCCTTGTCTGGGTGCCCTGCCCAGGAGCTCTTGGCCGACTTTGCAGCAGTGGGCAGTCTTCAGTGAAATCTGCATAGGTGTCAGCCAGGCTTCTACACCAGGCTCTTCTGCAAGAGTTTCTCCCCATGGCTCCCTGAAGCTTTCCCGGAGCACTCTGAGGGCCCTGAGGTTGGCTGTTCCAGGAATGCAGGACTTTCTTAGCTTTAGGTTCGGCTCTGGAGGGAGAGGTATGCTGGCCAGGGGGCTAAAGGCTTAGGTAGTGGGACACCTGGCAGGCCAGGAACTGGGGGAGGGCCACCCTGCCCACCCGGGATTATTACATCAGCCCCTCCCCTTCCTGCCCTTGGTCCTGGTCACCTTTGGCCTGCAGGTAGTTGCCACCTTGAAGAAACAGCACTGGGCCAGGAGGCAGGACCCCTGGGTTCCAGTGGCAGCTCGGTCGCTGAGCAGCCCCCAGTGCGGGGGACAAGCATGTCTGGCTCTGGGCCTGGTTTCTTCACCTGCCAAGCAAGGATGAGAAGGCCCCACTCTACCTGCCTCCAAGGTTGATGCCCTTCAGCTGGTATGTGGAGGTGTCAGCACCCCCTGGCTACAGGAAGCAGGGCTGCTGGGTGGTGGGACTTGAGTCTCAGCGAGGAGCACCTGGGGTCAGCTGAGCCAGCCCTCAGGGAGGGGGAGGGGCCCCAGCACCAGGGATGGTGGTGTGGGAGCAACTCTGCTTTTATAAGCCACGTGGTTGGATATTCCTGCCTATTTTCATTTGCAGAAAAGGGCTCCTCTACTTGATTAAGAAAAAAAGGCCAGAACACCCAAGGTTTTGCAGTAGGCCAGCCTCCCAGGACTGACAGTGCCCAGAACATCCCCGAAGCAGGCCTCCGGAGGGGCTGTGATAGCCAGGGAGGTGGTCTTTTGAGAGGGTGGGCATGTGGACTCTGGAGTCGAATGGAATTGGAATCTCAGTTCCACCACTTACGAGCTGGAGACCTTAGGTGTGTGTTAGCCTTTCTGGTCCTGTTTACTCTTTTGTAAAATGGGGTAATTGAAATGAGAGAATATCTTATTCTCAAAGAGTATATGATTATTAAAGCAAGAATATTCATAATAACCACCTGAACTCCGTGCTGTTGTATGGCGGCAGGGGGGTACCGTCATAGGCTCAGGTGAAGGTTTCCCCTCTCGAGAACGGATTCGTGCGGCTTCCAGAAGGGATACTGCTTCCCTCCCCTTAGTGGGGCCCTGGCATGTCAGCTGCGGTTTAGAAGAGGCTTCTTCAGCATGATTGCAAGCAGCAGGGCGGACTGGCCACGCTCTGGCTGCCGTCTCAGGCTGGATGCGGAAGGGTATCTCGACCCTTCTGTTGCGTGCGGTCCGGTCTCTCAGTTCACACCTGGATCCCTCCCTCACTGGGCGGTACAGCGGTGAGTGAGACCACCCAGGCCCAACCCTCAAGGAGCTCCCAGGCGAGAGCCACTTCTCCTTTCTAGGGGCTGACTCTGAGTAGGAAGAGCCTGGGTCCCTCACTCTCTGTGTCCCCTTGGGCACTTTCCATCCCGTCCCTGCATCAGTGAGTTTCCTCACAATTGTGGGAAGGCATGGGCAGGGCACCGAGTGTGTACTGTGTGGGCTTGTTCCAGTTAGGCATGGATTAGTCTGTGATTCCAGCTGTGTCACCACTGCTCAGGGTCACAGGGAGTCAGCCTGCCCCAGCATGGGCTCTGCCCCTCGAGGCAGCTCCCCCGTTCACCCTTGCCCCTCTGAGAACGTGAGCTCCTTGAAAGCAGTGACCTTTCTGCCTGTCTGCATGTCCAGTACATGTCCTGAGAGCAGGCCCCCCTTAAAGGTTACTGGATAAATGAATAAAATAATTACGGGGCCACGCAAAGCACGATCAGGGGCTGACTTGCGTGACTCACCTAGGAAAGTATGTGGGGTCTTCCAGGGCTTTTGCTGGAAGTGGGAGGGTGCCCTCTGGTCCCCATGTCTCTCATCCTGGTACCTGCTGCAGGGCTGTGCTGGAGCAAGGAGCCAGGTCCTTTGGGCTGGCTGGTGTGGCTGAGACAGCCGAGACTCTCTTCTCTGAGTCTGACGGCCCATAGTCCCTTCTCCGTACCACAGTCCAAAACGTGAGACTGTGTCACTCTGTTAGTCAAAGGCTCTCAGCTCATTTAGAATGCAGTCCAAGTCCCTGGCTCGGCAGGAAGGCCTGGTGTAGCCTGGCTCTTGACTAGCACACTAACCTTGGGCTCTACTGCCCCGTCCTTGCCCGCTCTGCTCCAGCCCCAGCGAGCTTCCTGCTGCCCTTGGAACACGCCAAGCATGTCCCCAGCTAAGGGCCTTTGCTGTGTCCTCAGCCTGGGGACGCCCTTCTCCCAGATGTCCCCATGGCTTTTGCTCCCTCGCCGTTCAGTTGTCCCCTTATCAGGGAATTCCTGTCTCTGTCCTCTCGTGGGTATGTTTCTCTTCCTAGCACTTATTGCTACCTGAGGTTCTGGTAAGTATTTAGTTATTCGCTCTCTGTGTCTCCTGTTATAGTGTAAACTCTAAGGCTAGGCCGCTTCAGTCTATTGTGTTCACTGCCGTATCCCCTGCACAGAGCCAGCCACAAACAATGGTTCAGTACATGCTTGGGCCAGTGAATACATGGCTGACCCATGTGTGCGTCCGGGAGTGTAGATGGGACCACTTCCCCGGGGCGGGGGCAAGTGCCTGGCACAGAGCCCAGCACACAGTAGGTACCTGGGCAATCCGTGCTCCCTTCCTCTTCTCCTGTCCTCCTCTCCCATCCTTCCTTCCAGCCAGCCTTGCATCTTGCAACAAGGATACAGTGAGCGACAGGACCAGCTTCCCCGAGGGGCGCTCCCAGCTGGGAAGGGGCATTAATATCTCTGTCTGAACCCCCTGCCCTCTGAGCTCATGTTCCACGACTTCTGTCCCCAGTGAGGAGTGGCCACCCACACGTCGCTGACTCTGCAGCTCAAGTGGCCACATGAGAGATACAGCTAGGATTAAATATAGCTCCCGATCGATCCTATTGATTCTTTCTCTCTTCCTTTCCAGCTCGCCCACGTGGCCTGCGAACCTCCTTGGGGGACTTTAGGAGAAGGGGAACCATGGGCATCTTTGGGGAAAGGCCACAGCGGGTGTGTGTGGGTGTGTGAGGATAGCGATGCTGAAACATCTCCAGAAAGGGCTCCTTCCCCCCACCCCCACTTCTTTCCCTTCCCCTCCCCTCGACCTGGTCCACCTTCAGAGGGGAGGAAGGGAGTATGGTTTGGTGTGACCTCCCAGTGCCTTTTGTGGCAAGGACGTTTCCTCGCCGCAGGATGATGCCTGGAGAGTGGCCAGCAGCCTTGTCAGCACTGGGATTGTAGCGGCCGGCTGGCCGGCTTCTGGCCACCCCGTGCAGGGTCTGGGTACGGCCAGCTCTGCCCAGCCTCTCACTGGCTCCCAGCTCCCCCACTGCTCTCTCAGGTCTTGGGGATTTAACCCCGAGGCTTGGGGGGAAAAGAAACCAATTCTCCTGCTTAGCTTTTTCCAGTTCCCTTTCTCTGGGTCTTCTGTGTCCCTCTTTGTATGTGTCTGTCTGGCTCTCTGTCTGCCTCTTGGTCTTTCCCTGTCGTTTCCTACCCTTCAAACCAAAAGCCTTTAAAGTGACGCTATGGATTGCCCACAGGGAAGCCCAGCTAGGGAATCACACTGGAATCAGTCAATCAATCCATCCATCAAAGTCATTTCTTTTTTCTCTGCCATGGCTGACCTGCCTGATGTCTGTCCTGCTCTGCTCACCTCTGTCTGAATCTGTCTGTCTCAGGCTAGCTCCGGAGTTACTCTGCCTGTGTTCAAATCCTGGTCCTACTGCGTGACTCTGGCAAGTAATTTGACTGCTCAGGGCCTCAGTTTCTTCATCTGTAAAATGGGTGTAATCGTGCCTACCTCATGGGGTTGTTGTGAGGATCTAATGAGACATTCCACATTCAGACTCCAAGCACAGTGCCTGACAGATGGTAAATGCTCAAATAAGTATTAACAGTTTTTGTTTTGTTTTGTTTTTTTAATTGTCATTGTTACTCCATGCATTTAAGAGAAACGGGGAAAAAAAGACAGCATGAGTTCTTATTGAAAGGGCTTTCTTTCCGGCTCCTTTTTCTTCCACTTTCTCTTTTTCCTTTTCTGCTTTCCTCTCTCAATGCTGGAGAAGGGATTGGGTCCTTCGAGCTCCTGGCCCCCAGCCATGGGCAGGCGCTGGGCTTCCGCTCTGTGCTGGGCCCTGGTAAGACTGGCTCTGTGGACTTTGCCTTCAGGGGAGCTGGGTTGTGGAACCCCCCCATCCTGCACTCACTCACCCTCTGGTGCGTGCAGCCTTTCCTTCTAGTCAAAACCAGATCTGAAGTCATTTCATGCCTCTCTGGCTGCGGTTTGAACCCAGACTTGGGTGCTCCTGTGGGCTCCCCCACCTCCCAGAATCAGCTCGAAGGTATTTTCCTCAGGGTGACCGTTGGCACCCCTTCCTCCCTCAAGGTCATTTGGAAGCGGAGCTGAGGAGGGATGGGCCCCAACCTTTGGCTCTTTGGGCACCCCAACCCACAGACCTCTGCCTCAAGAAGGTGAGGTCAAGTGAAGACCTTCTCTGCCTGCCTTTGGTGTTCGTTCACTCACTAACTCCCCCAGGAAAGGGACTGGCGTGGAGGAGTAGTGACCGGTGGGGGAGACAGGCTAAGACCCAGACTTCCGTGTTAGCCTGCCTGGGTTTGAATCCTGCCTGCGTTTTAACTTCATCCCTGTCTGACCTTGGGACTCAATTTTCTCACCTGTAAAATGGGGATAATAAAAAAATAGTTCTAATCTCCTGGAATTGTTGTAAGGATGGGTGGGTAGGAGCTCAGAGTTCTAGTGAGTGGCAGGAGTGACACGGTGGGGTGGGTGGGTAGAGGGAAGAGTTGCTAAGGGCATTGACCTGGAATCAGAGACTTGGTTTGAACTTCTACCCTGCTTTTACTACCTGTGTACCATTAGGCAAGTCCCTTTACCTCCCTGAATCTCATTTGCTTTAACTTTTAAGTAGCTTTATTCATACCTACCTCACCAAGCCCTTTATGCACTTACTAAAATTTACTTATTGATCATTTGCTGTGAGCCAGGTATGGGCTAGGTGCTAGAAACCACAGTGGTGAATGAGACAGTTAAGGGCCTGCCTTCATGGAGCTTACCTTCCAGTGGATAGAGACAGACAATAGAAAAGGTAGCAAATAAAACAACTTGGGGAAGAGCTCTGAGGAAAATGGAGCGGGGCTGGGGGCTTCCCTGGTGGTGCAGTTCGCCTGCCGATGCAAGGGACGCGGGTTCGTGACCCGGTCTGGGAGGATCCCACATGCTGCGGAGCGGCTGGGCCCGTGAGCTGTGGCCGCTGGGCCTGCGCGTCCAGAGCCTGTGCTCCTCAGCGGGAGAGGCCAGAACAGTGAGAGGCCCGCGTGCCGCAAAAAAAAAAAAAAAAAGAAAGAAAATGGAGCAGGGGGTGGCTAGAGCTGAACTGGGAGGATAGTACAACATGGGACAGCATGGCCGGGGAAGGCCTCTCTGAGGAGGTGGCATCTGAGCTGAGATGTCAACCTAGGAAGTGAGAAGCCACTATGGGAAGCTCTGGGCAAAGCAATCTCCAGGCAGAGGAAAAGTGCAAAGGCCCTGAGGTGGGAGTGTGCTTAGTGTCTTAGAGCAGGAACAGTAAGGAGGCTTGTGTGGCTGGAGGGCGGTGAGGGAGGGAGGGAGGTGGGAGCAGGCAGCAGGGGCCAGACCACGTGCCCCTTCCGGTCCCCGTAAAGAGTCTGGATTTTTAGTGGGTTGGAGATCCACAGGAGGCTTTAGCAGGGACGAGGCACAATGAATTTTATATTTTAAAAGGATCCCTCTGGCTGCTGTGTAGAGAAGAGACTGCTGGGGACAAGAGTGGCAGAGAGAGGATGGGGGCATGCCAGGGTGGTGAGGGGCGAGATACCATCCTCAACCCCTTCCGCCTGGCCTGGGACAGACACGAGCACGGAACTGAGCGGAGATGAGGTTGCTAGCTCCTGAGAGCTGCATCCTGGGGGCTTGGGGCTTGAGTCAAGAGAAGGGGGAGCGTGATGCTGAGGACCAGGCAGGCTCTGGGGCAAACCTGGTCTGAGCGGGCGGAGCCTCTCTTTGTGTCTTTCTGAGAAATGCTGCTGCTATTACTCCCCAAAGACTTTACATAATCCTGGCCCGGCTTGCTCCTCATTATGTCATGTGCTGAGTGGAGTCTAGGTCACTCCATGGCTTGTTGCAGTCGGGGAAGAACAGACTTCTGGCTCCCTGGGCACAGAGGCTGGTGCAGACCCTGCCCTCGCTGGGGTGAGGGAGACTGGCTCGCAGGGGTGGAGGTGCGGTCCAGCCCCTGCCCCAGGCCCTTTGGATGGCTTAGGCAGGGGCCAGGGCTTCCTGAGATGGGCTGTGGTTAATGAGAGATGGGGGTTGTGCTTTGAGCCAAGTCTCCCCAGAGCTGGGGGCCCTCCTCTGGGACCCAGGCCCCAGCAGGGAAGAGCCAGGCAGACCTGACGTCAGCCCTTCCTGCGGGGTTGCTTCTCTGAACCTCAGTTTCCTACACTGTAAAAAGGGGACAAAGGTACCCAAGCTCGTGGGGATATGTGACGTTAGCAGGCTCACGTGGGAGCCAGATCCAGCGTGTAGTAGGAGCTCTTCTGAGGACAGAGGCCCAGCCATGTGCTGGGGGAGGGCAGACAGAGCAGTTTTCCCCTTGGACTCACTTGGAGTTGCCTGGGCCCCAGCCCTGTGGCCTCACCCTCTTCTTAGGGTTTCCCATGCCTGCCCCTCTCCAATGCCAGAGACATTCAGGATAGGGTCAAGCCCCATTCCCACTGCGTGGGTAAGGAAACTGGAGCTCAGAAGGGTGTGTGGCTTACTCAGGGTCACACCCCCAGGATGGCAATTCCAGAAATGGAATCAGACCCCATGAATCCCAGTCTAAGGCATTTTCTGATGCACTCACAGTGTGGGGTGCCTGCGACCCTGGAGGATGCTGAGGAAGTTCAGGACAGAGGGCACACTTTGGGGAGGCAAGTTCTGCTCCACCTCTGCCCTTTTACACACGTCTGATTTTTTTTCCACTACTTTTTTTTTTTTTTTTGGTCTGGGAAAACAGTTTTGTTTTGCAGTTATTAGGAAACTTAAACAATAATTACTGAGCTGCCCCTACCCAGCCTCTGAGAACAGGGTGCTAGGCCCTTTACAGCATCATTTTATATAATCGTCACCATAACTGTTGAAGGTTGGAGATGACTATTCCCATTTTACAGATGAAGAAACTGAGGCCCAAGGTCATACAGTGACCAGTGGGGCCAGGGATTCCTATCCATATCTGTGCATTTCAAAGCTCTCACCTATCCCCTTATACATGCTACCTTCGTCAGAAGCTCCTAGAGTTGGGGACCCTCCTGACCCCCCAACAACCCCCATCCCGTGTGGGGCCTGAGCTTTGTGAGGAGATACAGAAAGCATGTCCCAGAGCTGCTGTGATGTTTGGCCCTTGGTTCCCAGGGACCAAGCTAAGAGGAGAGTTAATGGGGAATTTGAGTTAAGGGGAACAGGGAACATGAAGGGCTTGTAACCCCCTATCTCAGTGTTGGTTAATATTCTCAACTCAGTGGTTTACTAGGGATGGGGGAAGGTGGAGAGAAGAATGTGCCCCCCACCCTTGTTCCTAGAATTACTAAATTCTTGTTAGATCTTTAAATTTTATGTAAATTCTTCTTTTTTTCCTTGGAAAGGTGGGTATCATATTTTAATTAGTAGTGGTGTCAAAGGAAGGCTAGATTAATTATTGGAAATCCTGAGTTCCAGATGGTTTTAATTTTCACAGCAGGGCACCAGGGTATATATTTAACCTTTTTTTTTTTTTTATTAAAATCATACCTAGTGTATTTTAGGGGCACTGAGGTACACTCTTTGTGGCTCCAAGGATACTGTGTTTAGGGCTATGATTTTTGTTATTGAGAAGCAAGTCCCTTGTGACTGAAATAAAAATTTTGTGGGTGAGGGAGGGGCAGGTGCTGGGAAGCAAAGAGTCAGGGGAGGGAGGGTGAGAATGGGGGGTACGTCATAGGCAAAGAAGGGGGTGGTGGTGGTGGGAAATCCAGGCTCAGGGATTCAGGTTCAGAGAGGGCACATGACCTGCCAAAGTCACACAGCACCTTACTGGGGAGAAAATGTGGACTGGCAGAGGGACAGGGAGGGGTCTCACAGTATGCCTAATCAAGAGACAGTCACCCTTTGGCCACTTGAGGTCCTTGTTTAGTCAGGCCTTTGGGGATCAGCTCTGGACACCCCCATCCTGAGGGAGGCTCTGTGGAGCATAGATGGTTTAGCATGGGGCCTCCCACTCCTCACCAGGGGGTACTGGGTCCTGGTTGGGACTTCCGGGCTCCTGGGAGGTAGTTATTCTTCAGCCTTGGTGGCCTTGATTGAGGAAGGTGAAATATTATGCAGATAGCCTCCCTTCCCCAGGGACTGGAAACACCCCTCCCTGACCCTTCCCCACTTCAAGTGGCCAGGGCACTCCCTCACCCATATCCCCAGAGGGGAGGGGACTCTCCAGCTGTTGTTTTCCCTGGAGGAAGGGGCCTGTGACCTAAATTTTGGAGGAAGCAGCTTGGCATTCCACAAGGCAAGGTGTGTGTGTGTGTGTGTTTTGTGTGCGTGTGTGTGTGTGTGTGTGTGTGTGTGTGTGTGTGTGGTGTGCATGCCTGTGTGAGCTCACGTGCCTCTGAATGTCTGACCCCTTAGTCCAGAGACTGCTGCTTTTCTGGGGTTATTTGTGTGGCTGTCTGTCCTGCCTTGGGGAAGGGTATTGGCGGAGGAGGGGAAGTGGATGATGAGGAGAGGAGAAGGCACACTGGTCTTCAGCCACAAGGGGCGATCTGGGTCCCAAGTGGAGTCAAGAGAGGCTGGGAGTCGGGGAACAGGTGTCAGACAGCTTCTCTCCCTGCCTAAGGGGCAGGGTGCTCCCGAGAGACCTGTCAGAGGCATCCCCCATGCCTGATTTTGGGGCAGTGGGAGGTCCAGGGACAGGGTCAGGGATCATGTCGCTGAGTCTTTAGGCCAGCCATTGCCCCTGGTAAAAAAATGTGTCTTGTTCTCCTTCTGCCTTTCGAAGCCCAGCTCCTAGTGGAGACAGATACCTTCGGTAGTCAAGTCCGGATCAAGGGCAAGGAGACGGAATTCTA
Organism: Grampus griseus; assembly: GCF_964374135.1. Taxonomy (NCBI): domain Eukaryota; kingdom Metazoa; phylum Chordata; class Mammalia; order Artiodactyla; family Delphinidae; genus Grampus; species Grampus griseus. Next base: position 146,243,341 of record NC_139019.1, read on the forward strand.
CCTGTGTATGAACCGGAAAGGCAAGCTTGTGGGGAAGGTAAGTGATGGTCTAGATTGGGTGGGTCCCCCGGCAGCTCTGGGTAGCTGGAACAGTGCGTCCAGGGCCCTATCATTCCCAAATGGAAAACAGGCCCCATGAATGTGTGTGTGTGTGTGCGCGCACGTGTGTGTGTGAAAGAAGTCCCAGGGACTTCTCTGTCCCCGCACCTGCAGCCTGCCAGGCCGAGGTATCTGTGGCTGTGACTTTGGTGAGCACGCAGGGCCCTGATCTCTCCTGGTGGATGTGGAGCTCTGGCTTGCTTGGTAGTGGGAGAATCCTCGAGGGGTTCTGAGGCTCCCTGCCTGAATGTACCTGATGTCTGGGAACAGGGAACCATTAGGCCAAGGGCAGGGGCTGCAGCACTGTTTTAACAATCACCAGGGGTTTTACGACTCCTCAAAGCAGCGCCTCTGGAACCCAGCAGCCTCGTCAGCTCTGGGCCTCATGATTCTAGCATTTCAGGAAGATTTTATTACTTTGGAATAGGCAAGAGAGCTGCATGTAACAAATTAGGGCAGGGGTGGGGTGTGGACCCACGTGCCAGGGGTTCTGAGCCTCCACTGATGCTGCGTTTTGATGCTGCCCCCCTTTTTCCTAGTGTCTGTTTGTGAAGTTCATACACTTGCTTCCTTTGGATGTTCCAGTGGAAAGCATTACTGGTGGTAGCTCTATAGTGGCATGCTCCACGTTCCCTTCTCTCTGCAGGGACCCGACTCACCCCCTATCCAGTTTGTATATTGGAGGGGGCTGTGGCTTCTGCTGGACAGGTGGAGTGGGGGGTGGAGGGTAGACCCAGATTCCAAGGAGGATGGCTTCTTATACTTGGCGGCAAAGACCTTAGGGGATGATTTGCATTTATTACACCTTGTTGGGGGGAAGGAAGCATGACCTCAACTCCTGTTTAAGCCATGGTTTTGACTTCCTGAATCCCTCAATTCTTATCCTTCTCCCCTCCGCCATTCCCAAGTGCCTGTAGAGAAGGTAACAGGCCAGGGACCTGTTACCTGGCTGGACAGAGCCAGGGTATTGTTGCTTATTATTTGTTAATAATGCCTCTGTTAATTGAGCACCTGCTTTCTGCCGGGCACTGAGCAAAAATGCTCCAAAATAATCCCAAGGGGTTGGTACCGCCACCATCCCCATTTCCCAGATGAGAAAGCTGAGGCTTGGCCACATCCGGGCACTTGTCCCAGGTCCCACGCTAGAGGTAGGCGGGCTTCAAAGCCCGGTTTGGAAGGCCAAGGAGTCCAGCAGCACTGCCCACACCGACTGGAGCTTCTCAAAGAGCAAAATAATAGTAATCCATGTAGCGCCGCTCCGGGATGCCAAGGAGTGGTTTTAATTAGTGATTCACTTTCCGCGTCCCGAGGCCGGCCCGCCGGCCAGCGAGGGGGTCCGGGGCAGGGGCGGCGGGCAGGCCGGGCGCCGGGTGCCCTGGCCTGGCCGTGCGTTTCCTGTGGCGGCGCGGCAAGCACCGCGTCAGGCGCTTTGTTCTCCTGCCCGCCTGGGCCGCCTCCCAGGCCCAACCTGCTTGCAGTTGTGGGCCCGGCCTTCTCCCCCCCAACCTTTTTTTTTTTCTTTTTAAAGGAGGGGCCGCGCTGCAGCCCGCCGTGCCCAGTGCCTGCGCGCCCCTCCCTCCCCGTCTACGCGGTTCCCGGCATCTTGACCCCAGGAGGGCCGTCTTGGGGTCAAAAGAACAGCCCCGTCCCTTCGGGCTGCTCCCCGCCGCCGGCCGCCCTCCGCCCGCCCGCCGGCTGGCCGCTGAGTCACCGCTTCCACAGGAGCCGGCTCTGATTTCCTGCCCCCTCGCCCTCTCTCCCGTCATTAATATTGGGGATGGTTCAGCTGGCGGCGAGGCTCCGCGTAGCCCAGGGAGGCTCGCCCCCGCCCGCCCCCTCCTCTCCCCTCCCCTCGCTCCGCCCCGCTTGCTGCAGCTCTCCCCATCATCCCTTTCCGGTCTTCTGGGCTGACCTGGGAGGCTCCAAGGGCGCCCCACCAACCCACCGCACCCTAGTCCTGACTTTGCCCTGGGCAGGTCCCCCTGTTGGCCTCTGCCTAGCCCAGCGCCCCTCACTCTCTGGCTCCTGCAGCTGGAACCCCGGGCCCTTGGGTTGCTGTTTCATCACAGACACCCCAGCCAGTCAGACCCCGGTCCTGGAATTACTCTTGATAGCTGGTGTGTCTGCTGCTTCCCTAACTCCTGCCTCTGTTCTGGCCTCATACCTTCTGGGGAATAATGTCCCTCAGCGGCCTCAGGCTCCACCTCCAGGCCTTTCCCCGGTGCCCACCCTCAGCTTTCTAAAGCACAAAAGGGATCAGGTCTTCCCCACCCTCTGCCCCCAGCTCAGCTCAGAACCAGCCCCTGGGTCCTCACCACCTACCCGAGAAAGGCTACACTCCTCGGGGAGAGCATCCCTGCCCTCATGGTCCTCATGTCGCGGACACATGGCACTGCCAGCCTCTGCTCCCTGAGGGGCCTTCAGGCTTTGTGCGTGCCGAACCCTCTGCCAGGACTGCCCTTCCCTTGACCGTCCGCCCGAGTTCTGGCTCATCCTGCCGTAGCCTCTGGCTTCACTGACTGCTCAGTCCGCGCACCCGCCCTGAAGCCCATAGCCCGTCACACAGCTGTCTCTCTCCGTTCTGCTAACCTGGGTTGTCACTGTCTGTCTTCGTGCCTGCATCCCCCTGCTGCATCCAGTTGTGGGTCCATCCATCATGTTCTTGTACCTGCCCAAAGGGCTGCAGGGGCACCAAAGAAATAGAAATGCGGGTGCTTGCTTTCTGAGGATGGGCTCTTAACCTACGGCCAGAATTAGCCACATGAGGCCCAGGAATCCAAGTGCCCTGACCTCACTGAGCCTCAGTGTCCTCACCTGTAAAATGGGAAGATACCACTGGCACTTAGTAGGCACTTACTTGTTAAACATGAGTTACCTTCCTCTTTGAAGCCGGGTCCTTCACCTGTGGGACTCCTTGACCTCAGCTTAGGCTGTGGCTCCTTTGGCTCGAGAGGATAGCTTCCTTGGATGGTCTTGAGCCTGGGTGTCAATCTTCTACATCTCTGGCCACAGCTGGATGCATCTCCTGAGCCCCCAGCAGAGCCTTTGCCAATGTTCCAGACCCTTGGCTGTGCTACTCCCTCTGCTGCATTGTACCCATCATATACCAGAGCTCTTCTCCCCCTCTTCTCCTTGCCACCTCTCTGGACCCCACGTCCACCTGACCTAGGAGATAGTACTTCCTTTCATTCCATAAAGAGTTGTTGAGTGTCAAACACTATGTACTAGGCAGTTTTTCCCCATTTGTGGAGATTCAACCCAGACGGATTTTTCTCATCTGCCTCCTCCTGTGTGATTACCGGTATGTCCTCTTTGGGGCAACATAGGGCCCCAGATCCTTTCAGGGCAGAGGGTACCCTGCCTACCACTGTATCTTTGTGAAGACTGCTTTGGTTGGAAGTGACTGAAACCCAATTCAAAATGCCTTTAAGCATAAAAGGACTTTTTTGCCTATGTAACTAAAAACGTCCAGGGGGTAGTTCTAGTTTCAAGGAAGACTAGATCTAGGGGCCAAATGATGTGATCAGGATTCAGTCTTCAGGTCAAATAGAAGGAATAGGACTCCAGTTTGGAAAGAAGGAGGTTGGAGGTGGCAGAGGGGGAGAGATGATCAAATTCTACTAAATCACCAAGGTTCTGGGATGGGCTCTTCACTTACTCTCTAAATATTGATGATCTGCCTTGCCTGAACTGATTGAGTCAGCATTTTCAGAGGCGAGGCCCGTGCATATGTGTTTTTTAAAATCTCTGCAGGCCGTAAGCAGGGTTATAGAGGTACTCAGCAGAGGTGAGGGTCAAGCCCTGGGACAGCCTACTGTTAGTTTCTTATCCACTGGGTCTGAGTTCATGGTGGGGAACTTGTGACCATCATAGGCCCCATGGCTCCTCCCAAGGGGCTCCTGACCTCTGGAGTGTCAGGAATCTCGGCCTGAAGCCCAGATCCTCAACCCAGACGTGAATGAGCACGTGTGCCAGGCAGTGTGCTGGCCCTTGAACCTCCGAGTTCTTGCTTCATGCCCACGGTGGCTCTGTGGGCCTGGGGGAGGGGAGGCGTTTTGACGGGCAGCGCCCACTCTTCCATACCCTTTCTCCTCGTGGGCCTGTCTGGCGCTAGACAGCAGAGACGCGAGCTACAGGTGGCAAACGCAGGTTCAAATCCTGGCTCTGCCACTTAACAAGCTCCGTGACCTTGGGAAAGCCATTTTTGCCTCTTTGAACTGTTTTCTTCTACCAGGTAGAGTCTACCTTAGCAAGTGATGAGGATTAAATGAGACAATGCATGTGGAAATGTCTGGCCTGTAGTTGGCGATCAATAAATTCTGAATGATTGAGTGAATGGATGAGGAGGGAGACCAAGGCTGGCAGGCAGAGAGCTCCAGCCCTCTGCTCACTCTTCTCGGCACATCCCCCAGAGGAGGGGCCTCTCATAGCTCATGACTGTCTCTGGAACATTCGTAAGAGATCCAGGAGGCGGAGTCCGTTTTCTTTTGGAGGAAAACCCATTCATGTGTCAACCCCACCATTTCTATCCCAGCAGAACTCTCATCCATTTAACCACAAATGCTCTGGGCACCCCTGTCTTGGGCTAAGATTTGTGCTGAGCCAGGAGAGCAACTGAGAAGCAGTCCTGACCTCCTGAAGCTCTTGGGTTGATGAAGAGGCAGGCAGATACAGAATTGCTCTGTTGGGGGGCGGCGGGAGAAGGAATGGGTGTCGAGGGGTTTCGGAAGATGGAGTATGTGAGTTCAATAAAGCCTGGTGCTTAAATGGAGTCTTGAAGGAAGAGGAGGAAATACCCAGGGAGCTAGATGGCAGTCAGGGAAGGCTTCCCAGGGGAGGTGGTTACTGAACTGAGCCTTGAAGGTTGAAAGCAGTTTTCCAGGCAGATGTTCTAGGGTGGGAAAACAGCCACGGTGTAGCCTTTATTCAGTTTGCTCTGACTGTTCCATGGAAACCAGCCAAGGGACCTGGACTCAGGTTGGATAGGCAGCTTCCAGAATTATTCATGGGGAGTCCAGAGCCCAGAGCCCACTCCTTCCTATCAGCCTTGCACATATGCCCGGCTTCCCTCACAATAGTCCCTCACTCCTCACCCAGTCCCTAATGTCCTCTGGGTCCTGTGTGTGTCTCCCAGGCCCTACCCCCCTGCCCACTCTGCAGCCTCCTCAAAAGATCTCTCCTCCAGAGAATGTTTTCTTACCCTGCCTGTCCCGTTCTGCGAAGTTCAGCACTTTGTCTGCAGGGCCCAAGCTTGCCCTCTGCTCAAAGGTGAACGTTCCTGGAAGCTCCGGCCCGTTTTCCACTTCAAACAAAAGGCTGGAACTCGCACCTCAGTCTCCACGCACAGCCAGACCGCTGGGCTTCCAACTTGGCCTGGCATCCGTCTGTAACGAGGAGTGGGCCCGGCCTAAATTTGGAGATGTTAGCTGGAAACTCAAGTGCTGCTAATTCAGGCCTTCCAACTTTGTGTGTTTCCCACTCTTCCACACAGAGCAACTCGACTTTCTCAAGGAGGAGATTCAAAGCCTGCTTCGCACCACTCTTTGTCCAGATCCAAGGAGGGAGGCCAGACTGTCCGAACCACCTGCTCTTCAGGAATAATTTAACATGTTCCTACTGTGTGCCAGGCTCGTTTATAAGCGTCATTCCTCATAACATCTCTGTGGCGCAGGAGTCGTTTTCCCTCTTTGATCCAGGCGAGGAATCCAAAGTTTAGAGTGGAATTAACTAGCCTGAGGTCACATAAGGAAGTGCTAGAGTGGATTCAACTTCTGACTCTGAATCTAGTGCTCCTTGCCTAGCATAGTCTCCCAGGGAGCTCACCTGGGACCCTGAAGTCTCAGAACCACGGCTACAGGCTTTGAAGTTTGGCCATGCCCAAACTCTTATTTTTAGAGGCTCCCACCACTCTTCACACCAAACATTAAGAGGTACCGCATCACACATGTAATGGAATTTATATTTAACTATATAACAGTGGAGTTGATTTGCAGTTGAGTAGTTGGCTTCATCTCAGGTTTAGCGCACATCACTTGGGACTCCTTTCTGTTGCATGTGGTAGGACACTCTCAACTGTTTTTAAAGGACATGAGATATTGTTAGCCCACATAACAGTGAGGTAACTTGAACCTCAGATGCAGCTCGGTCCAGAAGTTAAAAGATGTGAGGAGGACGCGGTTTCTGTCATTCTCTTCCTCTCGGCTTTCCTTGCTCCAAGCTGGCTTTGTCGTCAGACAGAATTTCCCCTCATGGTGGTACAATGGCTGCCTTAGCTTCAGCATTACGTGTTTCCTAAGTGTAAATCGGCCTGTGATTTTTGGGGATTACGTACACAAGGGTCTCGAGGAACGCTGATTGGATGGCTCAGGCCACGTGCTGTGCTCTGCACTGGTCATGGGAAATAACGTTTTGAGTGGTCGGGTCTAGGTCTCTTGTTCTAGTAGAGCTGAGGTGGAAGCCCCTGGTTACAGTGCGGAGAGTGGAAGAGATGGATCCCTGAGTGGTAATGGGAGGATGTTACCTAACTGGTGAGCAGGGAAGGATGCAGGGGCTAGTATGACAAATCCACTCCATAGATCCAGGGAGTGAAATTGCTGAGGCCAAAGCTTGGGTCAGGCCCTCTCTACTCCACGACCCCAAGCCTTGGCCACCTGCTCATGCCCTCTCTACGTAGCCCTGTCCCTTGTGCCCGCCCTCCCCCTTCTCACCTCCTCCTCTCTCTTCCCGCAGCCCGATGGCACCAGCAAAGAGTGTGTGTTCATCGAGAAGGTCCTGGAGAACAATTACACAGCCCTGATGTCGGCCAAGTACTCTGGCTGGTACGTGGGCTTCACCAAGAAGGGGCGGCCACGGAAGGGCCCCAAGACCCGGGAGAACCAGCAGGACGTCCACTTCATGAAGCGCTACCCCAAGGGACAGGCAGAGCTGCAGAAGCCCTTCAAGTACACCACAGTGACCAAGCGGTCCCGGCGGATCCGCCCCACACACCCCGGCTAGGCTGGCCCCACTGTGGCCCCGCCAGGCTTCCCCAGCCCACACTCACACTCACAGAGAACTGCAGAGGAATATTTTTACATGAAAAATAAGGAAGAATTTCTATTTTTGTATATTGTGTTTAAAAGAAGACAAAAAACTGAACCAAAATTCTTGGGGGAGGGGAGCGATAAGGATTTTATTGTTGACTTGAAACTCCCTATGACAAAAGACTCACACCAAGGGACTGTTGTCAACACACAGGTGCTTGTGTCTCTCTAGGAACAGACAACTCTAAACTTGTCCCCAGAGGAGGACTTGAATGAGGAAAACAACACTCTGAGAAACCAAAGTCCTTTTTCCCAAAGGTTCTGAAAGCAAAAAAAAAAAAAAAAAGAAAGAAAGAAAGAAAGAAAGACAAAAAAAAGACAAAAAAAGCAAAAAAAAAAAAAAAAAAAAGAGAGAGAGAAAAACAAAGAGAAAGTAGTATCCCCTCACCCCCAACATACTCCCCCCTCTTTCCCAATCCCCTGTCCCTGCCCCAGACTCCCAACAAAAATCGCTCTCTGGTTTGCAGTCATTTATTTATTGTCTGCTGCAAGCTGCCCTGAGACACCGCGCAGGGAAGGTGTGCCCCTCGGAATTCTCGGCGCCTCGACTTCCGACGACAGACGGCCTCGTCCAATCATGGTGACCCTGCATTGCTCACAGTTCTGGAGGATGCTGCTATCAACCTTCCATGACTCACGTGACCTAGTACACCAATGAATAAGGGAATATTTTAAAACCAGCTATATTATATATATTATATATATATAAGCTATTTATTTCACCTCTCTGTATATTGCAGTTTCATGAACCAAGTATTACTGCCTCAACAATTAAAAACAATCGACAAATTATTTAAAAAACCATGAGGCGAGTGGTGGCCGGGGGCAGGGCTCAGGTGCCCTTTGTGTTTCATTCTTCTCAGTCTGAGGTCATTGGGCTGAGAGCTGGGGCCTTGCTTATTCATTCATTCATTCATTCATTCATTCGACATGGGCTATGCTCCAGGCACTGTTGTAGGCACTGAGAATGCAGCCTTAAACAAAGCAGATGGAAACCCTTGCCTCCAGAAAGATTAAATTCCAGCGAGTCATGATTCAGTGGTTTACTCAGTCATATGTTCACATGCATATGCTCTCACATACATTTACTCTGCACCTCCTATGTTCCAAGGCCTTTCAAGGCCCTGGGGATTTATCAAAGAACACAAGAAAAAAAAATCCCAGCCCGCAGGGAACTTCACTTATAGTAATTCTCTTGATAGCAATGATTCTCTGCTTCATCCACTGACTTATTAGTGGAATCACTTATTCAACATATATTTATTTAGCCCTTACTAAATGCCAGGCACTCTTTTAGGTATTGAAAATTCATCAAAGAACAAAACAGACAAAAAAAAAGAATCATGCTTCATGGAATTTGCAGTCTAGGGATTATTGATTGAGTCATTTGTGGAGTCGACACCTGGGTTTTGCCAGGCACAGGCTGAACAAGGCAGTGGTGGTCCCCACTCTCCTTCTTCGGGTGGTGGAGGGGGTCAGAGGGCCCAGGTCAGGAGGGGACCTGGTGTTTCTCTCCTCAGACTCTCGCGGGCTGGAGCACGAGAAGTGTGTTTGGCATCGTGAACTTCCAGGGGCCTTTTCTCCTACGTCTTCTTTTCTAGGGCCTGCCCCAGGATGTGGAGGTGGAAAGCAGATCGGGCTTGAGGTTGATTGAGGCAAAGGTGCCTCTTATAAGGGTCCTGCTGCTGTCACCTGCCTCCCTTGAAAACGCCGCTTGCCAAGAATGGCCAGAAGAGGTCCCCCGTGAGGCCCTACGGAGAACGAAGGGGCAGGCCTGGGGGGTGGCATGGGGGACAGTAGCACCTTCTCTGCGGAGAGCTCCGGGACAGGGATGGAGCTTGGCTTCTTCCAAGCTCCCTCTATGACCTGCCTCTGAGCTCAGGCCAAGCACTGGTTCTATCTTTCTTTATCCCTGGGCCCCATCCTGCGTCCTGTGTGTCTGTGGCTCGCCCTCCTGCCTGTCACATCACATCTCCTGAGGGCTTCGTGAAGCCCTTTCAGGGGCACAATCTCATTGTGACCTCCTGATAACTTGCGAAGAAGGTACTATCATTATCCCCATTTTATAGATGAGGAAAAGTTTGTCTGCTTCCCTGAGGTCATGGAAAAAGTGGTGGGGCCGGTATCCAAATCCTAGACCCTCTAGGACTGCAGTACCTGCCACTTGGTGAGTGCTTAGTGGGTGTCAGACCCCCTGCTAGGTGCTTCGTGTCCACCGCCCAGGCATCCAGCAAACATCCCTTGTGTGGGACAGAGTTTGACAGGTGAACAGACTGGGGCTCGGAGAGATCACTGACATGCCCAAGACCTCAGGGAGCGGGTGACTGAGTTTGAGATCCTTGGTGATAATAATTGTGGTTGTTATTTATTGGGCACCTATTATGTGCCAGTCCCTTTCACCCTCTATTATCTTATTGAAACAATAACCCTATGAGATGGATATGTACTATCTTTTGCATTGGAGGTTTCAGAGAAGTGAAATGACCTGCCCAAAGCAATCCAAGCTAGAAAATCGTGGCACCGGAGTTCAATCAACCAGTCATTCATTCATCTGATAAATATGTACTGTTTACTCTGTGCCAGATGCTGGAGATACCGCAGTGAGCTGAGCAGAGCCCTTGCCCTCATGGAGCTTACATTCCATTGGGGAAGATACAGTAAGCCAAATAAATATAAAATATGTCAGGTAGTGGTAAATCATAAGGAAAAAGAAAATAGGGTGAGGGGTTAGAGGCGATGGGGCTACTATTTTAGATAGAACGGTCAGGGAAGGCCTCTGGAGGGGGTACCCATGCAAACACTGAGGGGAAGAGTATTCCGGGCAGAGGGAAGAGAGAGTGCTAAGGCCTGGAGGCCTGTCAAAGGAATAAGGAGGGCCCGGTGGGGCTACTGCAGAATGGACGAGGGAGGCTGAGTTTTGGAGGGGGCCAGACTTGAACTTTTTTATTTGGAGCGAGATGGGGAGCCACATGTGATGTGCCTTACACTTGAAAGGGACTCCTCTGGCTACTGCATGGAGAAGGGTGGGCAGACTCCAGCCTGGGGCTGCCTGAGGCCATAAGGATCCTGCCCTACCTCCCGCTGCTGGCTATGCTTGCCTCTTCCCCCCAGCACATCCTCAGGCCTCCATCCTCATCCCACAGGCTGCTGGTACCTCCCACACCCAACGCCTTGCCTTTGCTCCCTCTCAGGGGCCATGGGGCCCCTGATGATTTCCTTTCCTTGGCCCTCTAGAGCAGTGGTCCCCACCCTTTCTGGCACCAGGGACCGGTTCCATGGAAGACGATTGTTTTCATGGACCAGTGATGGGGGAGGGGGTATGGTTTTGGGATGATCCAAGTGCATTACATTTATTGTGCACTATATTTCTATTATTATTACATTATAATATATATTGAAATAATTATACAACTCACCATAATGCAGAATCAGTGGGAGCCCTGAGTTGTACAACTAGATGGGCCCTTCTGGGGGTGATGGGAGACAGTGACACCCGAAGTGTGTTGCTTACGTCCAGTCTACTCCGTAAGATGCAGCTTAACTGTCACTTGCCACTCACTGATAGGGTTTTGATATGCCTGCAAGCAATTGATTGATTATGGTCTCTGTGCAGTCAAACCTCTCTGCTGATGATTATGTGTATTTGCAGCCGCTCCCCAGCACTTGCATCACCACCTTGGTTCCATCTCAGATCATCAGGCATTAGATTCTCATAGGGAGCTCGCAACCTAAATCCCTTGCGTGTGCAGTTCAGAGTAGGGTTGGCGCTCCTATGAGAATCTAATGCCACCGCTGATCTGACGGGAGGCAGAGCTCAGGCGGTAATGTGAGCGATGGGGAGCGGCTGTAAATACAGATGAAGCTTCGCTCACTCGCCTGCCGCTCACCTCGTGCTCTGAAGCCCAGTTCCTAACACGCCATGGATCGCTACTGGTCCATGGCCTGGGGTTTGGAGACCCCTGACGTAGAGACTTGCTGCGTGCCCTGGAGCGAGTCACCTCCCCTCTCGGGGTCTGACTTTGGAAGATGTGGACAGAGCTTTCTGGATATTTCCTGAGCTATGAGAAATATGTTAATGATAAGTACAGCGGACTGGCAAGAAGATTTCTCAGCCAAGGATGATGTCTTAGGATGCTTGCTTAAGGGAAGAACTGAATGAGTGTTTCCACAGTCCAACTGAGTAGAGCCCCAGTAATAACAGCCATCGCTTTTGAAACACCTACTATGTACCAAGCATGATCTTACTGAATCCACCCAACCAGCCTTTGGGGTGGGCATTTTTTAAAATTATTGTTTATTTATTTTTGCCACGCTGCGTGGCTTGCAGGGTGTGGGATCTTAGTTCCCCAACCGGGGATGGAACCCCAGCCCTTGGCAATGAAATTGTGGAGTCCTAACCAATGAACAGCGAGGGAATTCCCTGGGGTGGGCATTTTTAGCTTCACTTTATAGAGCAGGCTCAGAGAGGTGAAGTCACTTGCCTGAGGTCACATAGATAGTCAGTAGAGGAGCTGGGATTTGAACCCAAGTCCGTCTGTTCCTAGAGCTATGGCTTGACGCCAGCCTGGATGCTTGGAGCACTCAGCATCTGTCCAGAGTTTCAGTCTTTCCCCCTAGCCCCCTGATCCTGCCTCTATGTCCATCATCTCCCACGCCCCCGGAGGTAGGAGGCAGATATAAACCACATTTTCAGGTGCCTAATGTTGGCCCATCCCTGACCCTCTGGATCCTCCCCAAGATATCAGTGTCCCAGAGGTCACAGATATCTGGGACCTAAGGTACCTGAGTTTGTTTTCCTCTTGGCCACTTGGCCAGCTGTATGACCCTGGGCACATCATGTCTTTTCTGTGAGGCAATATCCTTCATTAATCCAACTGTTTTTACCTTGCAGGGCACATGTAATGTTCAAGAGATAGGAGAGCAAATTATTGGGGATTATTCCTGCCTAGTAAGAACTGGAAGGCACCCATGCAAGTGTTTTATCCTCAGTCTTTTCTCTCCACCTCCCTTCAACTTTTTTTTTTTTTTTTTTGTCCGTGGCCCCAGCAGCATGCGGGACCTTAGTTCCCTGACCAGGGATCAAACCCATGGTCCCTGCAGTGGAAGCGCAGAGTCTTAACCACTGGACCACCAGGGAAGTCTCAACCTCATCACTTTAGAGAGGAAGGAACCACGACTCAGACAGGGGAAATGACTCGCTCCAGGGCACCCAGCAAGTTACTGACAGAGCCCATTAGATGACCAATGAATAGAGATGATGCTGATAATAAAACAGCAGGGTATATAGCAAAGGGAGGTGAGTCGGTGCTCTTCCAGGGAGGTCAAGGGTCAGAGGCCCCTTCAGTGGCCAGCCAGGTCCCTCTTAGCATCCTTCCAAAATTTGCTTCTCTGACCCAAAAAAGTAGAGGGCGGAAGGAGATGGTTGAGGTCTCTTGATCCCAGACCCTCACCCTCTTGCCCCTCACCCCTACTCTGTGCTCTGTGCCAGAAGTGAATAGAGATGGACCCTTGCCTAGCATTTCAAGGGGCCAGTAAGCAAGAAGAGTAGGATCTGTCCCCACATCGGGAGAGAAGTGGGTTTGGGGACGAGAGCGAGCTTTCTACCTACCCACCCCACCCTTGGGCATTGTTTGGATTTAGTCTCCTCCCTCTATGGCCACCCCTCCCCTGGCCACTGGCGTAGGAGAGGGAAGTGACATCTATCAGGCACCTATTCTAGACCGACCCTTATGATGACAGTGATGGACACACACCTTGTTCAGGATGGTTCCTGGTGCAGAGTAAGCTCTTGGTGGTACCTTAGCTATTACTATCATAACATTTGATTGGCACAAGGACATTGCAAGATAGGTGTTAGAAGGCCCATTTTGTAGATAGGGAAACTGAGACCCACAGAAGAATGTAACTGGCCGTAGGTTTCATGATAGAAAGTGACAGAGCCGGATTTGAACCCAGGCTTCCCTGTTTCTCCTTTCCACTTCCCCACCATTCCTCCTCGTCCCTGCTTTTGTTGGGGTTGGAGAGGGGAATAAAGCACCAAAGTTTGGGGCAAGAGAAGTAGAGTGTCCCTACTGGGTGGGTGGGGAGGACATGACAACAAGGAGAGGCTGGGTCTGGGGGTTTTCCTACCAACCAGGTAAACTGAGGGGCGGGGCAGGGGGTATAGCCCCAGGCTGAGTGTGGGAATGAAATGCTCTCCTGGCTGCCTGCCCAGCTGGAGCCTAACAAGACTGGGCTGGGATGCTCGGGGCTTGAAAGCCTCATAAATGGGCAGAGGCCTCCCTCCACAGCCCCAGGATTGGGGCTTCCAAAGAAACAGTAGTGAATTGAGTGCTAAAGATGTGAAGGCTGCCCCCCAACCATGCAATTAGGTAGCGGGTCTGTTACAAACATTAGGTGGGGCGTTGGGGACCAGATGGTGGCGAGGCTCACCCTTGCTATCCTGTCTGGAACTGCCTGGCCCCCTGGCTGAGGTTTCCAGCTCTGGCAAGGAGAGAAGACGGCGGGAAGCCCCGGTGCGTGGACCCCTGCAGAGCAGGCCGTTAATGAACCAGGCATTCCTCCCGTCCCTTGGGCGGCTCCACGGACCTATTTAGCACTTGCTAGAATTTCTGCCCAGCTCCTCCACTTGTGGAAGGAGAAAGTCTTTGAATGTTCCGGTCTGCCAGACTGACCACTGCAGCTGCAGGACCTGTTGTGGCCCCTAGGGTGGGTCAGAGGTGCTGACTCATTTTAAAAGACTGTCAGACTGAAATTTCATTTGCCTAAGCCAGGCAGGGCTAACTGTCACCTACTGAGCACCAGCTCTGTGTGGGCATTTTATCCAGTTCTCTTTTTTAAGTCTCACCATAATCCTCTGAGGTAGTTATTTTTATCTGCTTCCTACCAACTGAGGAAACTGAGGCTCCGAAAAGGTCAAGGTCAAGTAGGTCAAGGCTTGGTTAAAGTCATCCATCAGACTCCTGGAATCTTGCACATGACTCTTATTACCACAAAGCAGCCCCCCAGGGAGTTGGTCTTAACCTGTTCTATCCAAGGACAGAGGATCAAAGAGGCAAAGTGATATGCTCAAAATCACTCAGTTATTAAGCAGTGAAGCCAGGATTTGAAACTAGGTCCATCGGGTTTGAGAATCTTACCACTCTACTCCTGCCAAATCTCCACTTCTGTCTCTGTTTCTGGGTTCTTTGGCTACAATGGACAGAAACACATGAAATCTGACTTAAGCTTATAAGGAAATGTATTGGCTTGTAGAACAGAAAAGTACATAGGCACTGGCTTCAGGCAAAGCTGGATCCAGGTGCCCAGGCTCCTCTCCCAGTTTCTGCTACATTGGCTTCATTCTCAGGAAGATTTTCCCTGTAGTTCCTTACATCTTACTGACTTAAGAACTTCAGAGAAAACGGAACATACCTTTTTCAGAGGCTTCAGTAAAAGTCCCAGGGCTGATTCTGATTGGATCAGTTCTCTCTATTCTTGAGCCAATCACTGTGATCAGGGAGACAGAATCTTTCAGTGACAAGACCTACGTCATGGGCAAGTCCTCCTTGGAGCTGGAGTTGGGGGGGCGGCCATTGGCCAGTTCCACCAACTGTAAGGTCTGAAAGGGGCACAGGGGTGGTTTCCCAAAGGAATATGGAAGTGTTATTACCAGAATAAAGGGGCAAAAGCAATAGAAGTCTGCTCCGGTGTTCTCCACTTGGGTGTGCATCAGAAGCTCCAGAAGGGCTTGTTAACACACAGACTGCCAGGCTTCAGCCCTACACGTTCTGCTTCGATAGGTCTGGGGTGGGCCCAAGAATGTGCAAGTTCCCAGTGGATACTGCTGCTGCTGCTCTGGGGGCCACACTTAGAGAACCACTGATCTGTACCTTTCTCTTACCCTCATTCTTTTCTCCCTCATCTTGTCCTACCGTGTAAGGGCATCTGTACCCATCCAGGACCTTCAGACTGGGGATGTATATACCTTGTGCTATGTGAGGTCTTTCCGAGAGGCCCATGGGTACAATAATCTTATAGGAATCAGGAATCGATGGACAGATCCTCAGCTTTCCTGAGTACTCTTTCCTAATCTGATCTGCTAGAGAACTTCCCTATGGTCCCTGGCTCCTTTCCTGCCGCACATTCCACACAGTCCCTCCTCCAATTTACAGCAGAGAGGTACGCCTCTTGCCCTCCTTGCATCTCACTGCAGGCATTGCCTGGGATGTAGAAAACTCTAGCTCATGGAATGAAGGGATGATATCGGTGTGGGGAGCTCCCTTTAATCATGGCGCCATGAATCTACCATAAGGCCTCAGGCTTTCCCTTGTCTTGATATTGATCTGTTCTGTAAGGGCAAAATGTGGATCCTGTTTTGGTCCAGGTGGGGTTATTCTGAATTCAGGTGCTGTGGGAGTATTGGCAATTTTTCTTTAATTACCTCGTCTCTTTTATTCATTCCCCCAATGTTACCTGGAATGCATTCACTACTAAGGGATGGTCTTATGAAAACAAAAGAAGTATCAATGGTGGGAGTAATTTATTTTATTTAGGGGACACAAACATGGCTAAATTCCATGCTTTACCTATCCATCTGTCTACCTACCTACCTACCTACCTATCAAACCATCTTGGAATGACGATATTCAAGATTTTGAAAATGCATTCTTTGAAATACCAGTCTGGGTCCTGCTGCACTGTCACCATCCTCTGAGATGAGAAAGAGCCTGGTGTGTTTCTCATCCATCCATTCCTTGGTCCATGTCTCTGTGGAATATTTTGCCCAGTTTCAAGAAGGAGGAGATGAAACCTTCCAAAATTACTTCCTACAGGTCATATTTGAGTAAAAGATCTTGTAGCAGAGGAAAGTTAGTGCTTTATCTTTTCTTGAACATTTATTAAGACTTGCAGGGGAGATACTTTCATTTAACTTTTGCAAAAAGATGACTGGCTACCCTAAATTCACATTCATTTTTCACTTGGGTGGAAATCTCTTATATGCCGTCACTTATCACTGCTCATTTATTCATTCTTATTGTGTATTTATTAGAATTAGATGAACTTAATTGTGAATGGCATGGTTTCTACTGAAAAGATATTCTCTTCAAAATTATTTAAGGGGGTTCATGAGAAAAAAGTGTGAAGACCCCAGTCTGGTTCAATTCGGGCATCCGTACACTCTACAGTCAGGCACAGATATACAATCAGAAAACATTCCCCAGGGCACTGGCTCCTTGCCTGCCTTGCGCAGCTGGGACCACAGAGGTACCTCAACTTGGTCTCATGGGGAGACCCCAAGAGGCAGCCCTTGGGGAGCTCGCACAAAGTTGAACGTTGTGAACAGATGGACTATAAGACAGTAAGAGAAGAGCATGTAGATAGAAGCCCCAAAACTCCGGATGCACAGAGGACTAACTGGGAAAGAGGTGAGGGGTCAGGAGACTTAGGAAGGCTGAATGAAATTTAACTGCAAGGAGAAATCGGGGAAGGGCAGTCCAGGCAGAAGGAACAGCAAGGAGAAGGTGGAAAGAGGCAAAAATATATGAAGATTTACAGAATATGGCAGGGCAGGAGCTAGGAAGCGCAAGGTGGAGCGATGGGAGATGCAGCTGGGATGGGAGAGACAGAGAGACAGTCAAGGCTGTGGCTTTCATAGCCCCTATTTTTGCACGCCACTCCTGTATGGTGCACATATGTCCAAGTTCACACGCACCCTGCTCCGCACACACAGGAACAGTCAGTCACACTCTGACGCTCAGTCAAGTGTACACACCAGCACTAAGATAGCGCAGGGTCATGCCTCCCTCCTGCCCTCTTTTCTCCTTCCTTTCTGCCTGTAACATTTTCTGAGTGCCCACTCTATGCTGGATTCCTTGGAGATAAAGCAGTAGATCTCTGCAATCTCTGCCTCCCAGAGGCTTATTGAGGTGACAGACAGTTAAAAATGACCACACACTGTGATTAGTGACACAGTGGGCCAGGATAGTACAAAGGGGGAGTCAGTGAGGACTTCCTGGAGGAAGGGTCCTGGAAGCTGAGAGCTGAAAGAATGAGGAAGCATTGGCAAGAATAGAAGTGGGTGGGAGGGGTGAAACATTCTAGGTAGAAGAAGCAGCATTTGCAAAGACCTGGCTAAGAGAGCACAGCCTCCAGGAAAACACAGAAAGGAGGCCAGGGGAGGATTTATGATTTCAACACAAGAGTGGCAACTTGGTTGGCAAAAATGGGGGAGGGGATGTTACTAGAGGACTCTCCTCGGGTTTCTGTTTTGTTGGGGAGGCTGGGGCTTGGGCTGATGGACAAGAATGATGTTCGTGGGTACCACACCTTCCTCAGGCACCTCTGGGGACTGCTTTCGAGTCAGATGTGGCTCCGTTCCTCAGAGGGTCATGGCCTGCATCAGTGGTTCCCAACCGGGGTGACTTCAGGACACTCGGCGGTGTGTGGGGATGTTTTGGTTGTCACAACTGGGGGGCAGCTACTGGCGTCTAGTAGGTAGAGTCTGGGGATGCTGCTAAACATCATACCATGTACAGAACAGGCCCTATCACAAAGAATTATTTGGTCCAAAGTGTCAATTGTGCTGAGGCTGGAAAACCTTGGCCCAGATCCATTTTTCAGGAGAGCGGCAAAATGGTGATTCTCTACTTCTATCATTTCTTCTGCAGTGATTGACTGGGATTCTTCTGTAAACAAGAACTCTTCCCCATCAACTATTCAGTTACCCCAAGAGGTAATTCACACAGGAAAGACAAGTACTTGATTCTTTATTTACCAGTTTTCAGAATAATTCATCAACTAGCATTCTCCAAAGATGACCAATGCACTTTTTTAGTATCTCCATGAGAATTTTAAGGAACTTAATGTCTTGCAATCCATAGACGTGATTAATCTTTGTGAAGGTCAGATTCCTCCATCTTTGGCCAGTGAGGACTCCTTAGGTTGGCCCTTGCGTCCTTTTGTCACTGCCCTAGTGTTCTGATAGCTTCTTTGCTTCCTGGTGTGACAAGTTGTCCCTGGTTCATCTTGTACGTTTTAAAGCTCTTGGCACAGTGCCTGGGACATAATGAGTGCTCATCTAATGCTGTGATTATTGTGAGGCCAGAAATCAGCTCCTCCAAGTTGCTTTCCCTCAACCCCCAGGGCATTCTGACACTTGCTTTCTGTACCTCCAGACGGTCTGGGGCAGGTCCTGAGAGTAATGAAGGTTCAGGTTAGCCAGAGAAGGCTGCAAACAGTGGCTCTGTTGGACAGAGGGACCTGCCAGCCAAGAGTGCACGGCTATTAGAAGCCAGGGTAAGCCAGCAGAAGAGAGGGGCAAATTAGCTAATTCAGGAGTCAAGGCCTTGCTTTTGTCTTCACTGTCAGTTTTAATCCTGCAGTAACCTTTGACCTAAGCCTTGGGGCAATTAGTACCTGCAAGTGAAGTAGTGGTGGGTTTGAACTTCTGCCTTCCTCCCGGGCTAAGTCAATACCTTTGTATTCTATTACATGTAATTGAGGCAAAAGGGTTTATTTAAGCTAACAAATGATTATTTCCCACAATAGAACCTCCATCCCAGTTAGCGAATTGGCTCTTCCAGGCATCCTATGTTTTGTCTGCAACCAAAGCCTGTATTTCACTGACTGCTTTGTCCTCTTTTCTCCTTTTTCCTTGCTTCTCTCTCCTACCCCTCCCCTTTGCCCTCACAATTCAATGTAACTAGCATTCACACTGAGCCTCCCCTGTTAGGTTTAGGCATTAGGCAGGCCAGGCCCTTAGATCCCAGTACAATTCTGGGCCACCCCAGAAGGATCTCACAGCCTAGTGACAAAGACAGACACATAAACAGATAAATTATAAATTATACTGTGGTGTGATAAGTGCAAAGTAATTCAACAAGTCTAGACAAAGAATTTGATAGATGGTGTGGAGGAGTCTTTGTGCAGAATCTAGAAGGGAGACAAGACTGGAGACATTTGAACCATTAGACGTGAGGCTTCCATGGACCAAAGAGGGATTTTATCCAAGTGACTTGAGGGTAGTTATTTAAAAGAATGTGGCAGTACAGAACACAGATTTTGTTCGGGTTCCCTGCTTCTCTATGGTGTCATGTACTTTAGAGAAGGCTTGTGCCAATCTCATCCTCGGGGTGAGTCTTGATTCATCAAAGCCCGTCATGCTAACTGCACTTCTCTTGCCAGTGATTGGCTTAAGACAGGTGCATATGACTCTATTCTGGCCAATGAGCTATGAGGGGAAGTCTGGGGTGGTGGTGGTGGGGGCATGTTTCTATGGAAGTTTCTTAACCCTTAAAAACAGACACAAGGAAATTATGATCACTTCTCTGAGTCTGGATTTTGGTGAGGATGTGATGGCTGGAGCTGTTGTAGCCTTCTTGCAACCATGAGGAGAACCAGCTGTTATACTGAGGGTGGTAGAGAAAAGAGAAGGCAGGAACCTGGGTCCTTGATGCCATTGTTCAGCTACTGAATAAAGCAACATGGGTCCTTCCTGCCTTGAGACTTCTCACTGTCTGAGATAACAAAATGTTCTTGTATGTAAGTCTGTTTCAGTCGGGTTTTCTGTTACGTGTTGCTGAAAGCTTCCCAACTAATAATACAGAAAAGGAGATAGAATTTGAAGAATGAGTCATGAGAAAGAAAAGAGCATTTCGGGAAGGGGATACAGCCCAGACAAAGGTGCTGAGACAATAGGAAATGTACATTTTAAGTGCACGGAGCCTTAGTTCTGAGAGGTGAGGTCAGATAGGCTTCAGCCAGGTTAGGCAGCGTCCCATTCCCCCTCTCTCTACCTCCCTCTTTTCCTCCATTCCTCCTGCGTGGTTCCTCCTCTTCAGCCAGTCTCCTCTCCAAAGATACACGGGAGGGAGATGCAGGTAGCAGCAATCTTAGCCTAGATATAAAGTGTTTACTGAGTATTCACTCTGTGCTAGGCCTTGTGCTGGGCTGAAATGGTCCCTCTGAACAGATTGCCTAGTCCAGGGACAGAGACAAAAACGTAAACCTATGTTTCTAAACATGTGATCAGTTTTAGATTGGTTCATGGGCTAATATTTTTTTTTATTTGAACAGTTATGAATTTATTTTAATGATCAATTTCTATACATGGCAGAAATATACATTTTCCTTTCAGATATGTTAAAACAAAGGAAAAAAAGGGTCAATTTAAGGAAAACTAGTTGGTAATGTTACAGGCAGTATGGGAATGTGGTAAAACTTGTGCAATGAGAATTGAATAACATGTACATGCACACGTGTGCATGTGCGTGTGTGTTAGTCTGCTCAGTTTTGTTTTTTCTAGTCATTTGAGAATAGACTTCTGTTCTTTCAGGAACTTCTGTGTTTTATGTGGTTTCACTGGGAGATGCCATGTACATATATGACTATTCCTACTCCCACCATATTCAATTGGCCCAGGATTTTCTCTCAGGATTTGTCAAGCCATGAAAATTCTCTTTCTAGTGGCAGAAGCTACGAGACATGAGACTTAGGAACTGTTGGCCTGTTCCTTGCCCTACCAAGGACCCTGACCTGGAGTGAGGGAGGAAGGAAGGAAAAGAGAAGGAGAAACAGAAGATACAATTCATTCTTGTTATTCATTGTAGTTATGTTCTATAAAGTGACCACAAACTGAACTAGTGAATATCCAACCATTGCTCCTAGCGGAAATACAGGGTAGGTTCCTGTGAGCCCCTGGTCACAACATTTTCATCAACTGATCAGTGTATAACTTTGTTTTACTTGTGTTCCTGTTTAAAGACACCTTATTTAACATACATTGTTGATTCATTACCATTAAACTCACAGCCAGCAGCGCTGTAACTCACTCCTGAACGAACCTTATCTAACACACATGTTTTCTCCATAAGTCACATCACAGCCTTCTTGCACTTAGGAGCACGAGACAGCACCTCAGCGCTATGCTTGGGGGGTCGTTTTCAACAGTGAAATCACCAACAAAAAGCACTAAAATGAGAAAAAATATGGCATTAAATAGACTTACAAAAAGGACACTTTTTCATAACATGGGAGCTGAGACCAGAAAACAGAGTGTCTCCTAGTTTGACCTTAGCTGGGAACATGTGTGTCGGATGACTCAAGTTTTTCTCCACTCTGTGAATGTCCACAAATGACTGTGAAAATGCCACAAATATTGATCTAGGGTTTGCAAATAAATTTTAGCAAGTAGACAAATTTACAAATACAGAATCCACGAAAAATGAGAATTGATTATGAGAGAGAGAGGGAGAGAGTGCTTGCTCAGCTCTGCTGGAATTTGAGTCACTGGCTCTAGCTACTTCCCTGCCCTTTTTTTTTTTTTGAATTTTTTTTTAAATTTATTTTTTGGCTGTGCTGGGTCTTCATTGCTGTGCACAGGCTTTCTCTAGTTGCAGTGAGCAGGGGCTACTCTTCGTTGCGGTGCACAGGCTTCTCATTGCAGTGGCTTCTCTTGTTGCAGAGCACGGGCTCTAGGCATGAGGTGGGCTTCAGTAGTTGCAGCGCTCGGGCTCGGTAGTTGCAGCATGTGGGTTCAGTAGTTGTGGCTCATGGGCTCCAGAGCGCAGGCTCAGTAGCTGCGGTGCACAGGCTTTGTTGCTCCGTGGCACATGGGATCTTCCCAGACCAGGAATCAAACCTGTGTCCCCTGCATTGGTAGGTGGATTCTTAACCACTGAGCCACCAGGGAAGTCCCATTCCCTGCCCTTCTTATGGCTTGAATGTTCAATTTTGTTTGATTGTATGAGATATTTCAAGGTCCTTTCTACACCCCACCCCTTTTTGTTTTACCCTAAGCTGATTCAGTTGGAGTTCTGTTGCTTGCAACCAAGAGTTCAGACTTAGTATATAAAGCCCTTGGCACATAGTAGGCCCTCAGTGAATGTGGGTCCCTTCCCTCATAGAATGCAGGGTTGGCTAAAGGTAACCAATGAACGTGTGTCCTAGGGAGAGACAGTGGTTAAGAAAAAAGGGCTTTATAATAAAAAAAATAGGTAGCAGCATATTTCCAACTCTTCCTTTTACCCTTAGCAGCAGCAGTCACTTCTTGCCATGTTCCAGTACAGATGGAAAAGTCACTGAATTACAAACCCAGTTGCAAGCTATTTTTGGTGGAATTGTGGTGTGTGTGTGTGTGTGTGTGTGTGTGTGTGTGCGTGTGTGTGCGTGCGTGCGCACGCGCAATGTATGCATTGAGATTCTTGGCCACGGCCTCTGTTTGTATCAGCTGTCAGCAAATCAGAGGCACCATACACGTTTGTCATAATTCATTACATTAATTAACCATGTTTGAGAACTGGGCACAGGCCAGAGGGGATGCGGGGGAGGGAAGCCTCCACATTGTTTTGTCTGAACCTCCCGGGTCAGAATTTCCACGGTTTGATGGGCTGCCATCGCCTGCACATGTGTCCCCTGACACGCGGACCTTGATGAAATCATCATGTTTACATCTTTGAATATTCTCTGCAGATGATGCCTGTGGCGGGAAGCCAGAGGCAGAGAGCATCCCAGAACTTGGCTCTGGGGGCCCATCTCTGTACCCAAAAAGAGCTTGGAATTACCCTGACGTCCGGTACCAAACTGGGCACCCTCCACTAGCCCATCTCTCTTTGGCCAGTTCTCTGGGCAGGCTGCCTGGGCTAGGCCTTCTGCAGGACAAATGGCGCCGGCCGTACCATCCCCACTCAAGGCGCGGTGGGGCGAAGGCATTCTCTCTCCACATCCCCCATTTCAGTGAACGCTAGCTGCCCTGCTCGGAACTTGCAGATAATTCTTGACTCTTTTACCATATCCAGTCTCCCCCCACATCCTATTCATTCCCCTTTATTACCGCTTCTCAGGTCCTTGGACTTCAGCGCTACTTCACCACGATTCCATCCGGGCCTCCATCGCCTCTCACCTGGGCCACAGCAACAGCCTCATCTCTGGCCTCCTTTATTCCCGTCTCCTCCTTCCATCTTTCCTGCAGCCACAGGGAGTTTTCTACAATGTAAACAGAAGCATATCACTCTCCCATTTCCTCCATGCTTCCCATTGACCTTGGGATTCTTTTTTTTTTTCTTTTTTTTTTGCGGTACGCGGGCCTCTCACTGTTGTGGCCTCTCCCGTTGCGGAGCACAGGCTCCGGACGCGCAGGCTCAGCGGCCATGGCTCACGGGCCCAGCCGCTCCGCGGCATGTGGGATCTTCCCGGACCGGGTCACGAACCCGCGTCCCCTGCATCGGCAAGCGGACTCTCAACCACTGCGCCACCAGGGAAGCCCTGGGATTCTTCATGACGGCTTACTAGGCCCTTCCTGACCTGGCCCTGCCAATCATTGATTTCTGTCCATTTTCAAGCCTTATTCTCCAGCCTCCCTGCTGTTCTTCTAGTAAGTTTCTTTTGCCTATATTAGTTTCTTTTGTATGTACCCACAGACCCTGACTCCTGAATCATCAAAGTTTATATTTGTTCTCTATGTCAGATTAAGGGCAAGTAAAAATTTTTTTTTCAATAAAAATGTCCTATGTTCTTACCATGGGCTCAGTAACTGGGCCTCTGATTGGTGTTTATCACTGAGTCTTTGGTGTTTAGAAACTAGGTCCTTAATGACATCATTTAAACTATTGGATTGAACCTTGCCTGAAGCCAGTACCACACATTTCCCAGTTTCGGGGGGTTTTTTTGGTTGCACGGTGTGGCTTGCGGAATCTTAGTTCCCCAACCAGGTATTGAACCTGGGCTACGGCAGTCAAAGCTACGAGTCCTAACCACTGGACCACAAAGGAACTCCTTTCCCAGTTTTTTTAGTCAACAGATTCTCCTTATGTTTGATTATTTATTTAGTTAGTTAGTTTTGCCTGCGTTGGGTCTTCGTTTCTGTGCATGGGCTTTCTCTAGTTGCAGCAAGCGGGGGCTACTCTGTTGTGGAGCGCGGGCTTCTCATTGCGGTGGCTTCTCTTGTTGCGGAGCATGGGCTCTAGGCACGCGGGCTTCAGTAGTTGTGGCACCCGGGTTTAGTTGCTCCGCGGCATGTGGGATCTTCCTGGACCAGGAATCGAATCCGTGTCCCCTGCACTGGCAGGCGGATTCTTAACCACTGCGCTACCAGGGAAGTCCCTCTCCTTATGTTTGAATTAAATTTTCTGTGACTTTCAACTTGACACAGACATTGAGTTACAAATTGTTTTTGGACAAGGACGATACCTGCTTCATCTTGACTGTAATTATCTGCTAGGGTGGATTTTTTATTTGTATTATCTAGGCTTATTATTAACCTTTTCCCTTCCTTGGTGTAATTACCCTCTGCACACCACTTGCAGTTTATAAAGCACTCTCACATCCATTATCTCATTTAAACCTGCCAACAATCCTGGGAGGTATGTGTAACTGCATCCATTTTATAGATGAGAGAACTGAGGTTCAGAGAAGTAACAGGCTTGCCCAAGCTCACATGGTTAGTAAAAAGCAGGGCTAGCTTTTAAATCCTGCCCTCTAATTCAGAACTTGTATATTTTCTTACATTTGTGTGTTCATTAATTCATTCGAGAACAACAAAAATGACTGAATGTCAACTATGTTAGAGATCTTGCCAGGCTTTGGAAATACACCAGTGAACAAGGCAGAGTCCCTGTCCTTGAGGAACTTACTGACCAGCCGGAGACACAGACCATGGCAGTGATCTGTGATGGGGACGCTGATTCATTCTGAGCCTGGATAGCTGATCAGCAAGTCACCACTGGAGGGGACAAGCCTCCACCATTTCCAGTCTCTGTCTCCCAGCGTAAGATTCAAATTCCAGGCTTGGGTGGGATGAGAGGCTGGTTAAAATAGATACAATAGACTGTGTGCAGTGGGGAAGAGGTAATTCTGCAAGAGGAGGTTGAGACACGATTAGGGAGGAGAAATAGGAACAACAAATGTTCACTATAATTCGGGACACTTGAGTCACTTACTGGATTTCAAGGTTATTGTGCCTGGGTGATGGTCAAGAGTTACAGTTGCTACACCCTGGCTTTTAATACGTGATTTCCCAATTTGGGATAGGTTTTTTCCCTTAAGTCCTTTTGATTTATTTTGGAACCACCTTCTATGAATAAGAATGTTGCTAAGCCCTTTAGGGAGACGGTAGATGTTGGTGAGCTGGGCCAATGCATTTTTTCATCTTCTTCTGTAGTAATGTAAATACCTCCTCTGAACTTTCGCAACCCAAGGCAGACATGACTAATCGAGCCTGGAATTCTTTCCCACTGAGCCCAGATAAAGCCTCAGAAATCTTATTACAGCCACAACCAATTGACCAGAATTGGCACATGGAGTGACATCTATTTTTCAGTCCTGTTTTGGAGACTGTGGGACCTTGGGAAAATCTCCTTCCTTTCTCTGGGTCTCAGTTTCCCCATCTGTTAAATAGTGGCAGGTGCCTTCCAATTCTGACCGTGTTGGAATGGAAGATCTTTGAGGTGGGAAGACACCTCTGTAGGGCAGGCTTTTAGCCTCTAGATGAGGTTTGCTCCCTCTCTTTCCCCATCCTCCTAGGACCTTCAGGACTGGGAAGTAGGTGGGGATCATATTATGTGCTGGGACACAGACCAAATATTTCCCTCACAATCTCTAGCGGTGTAGGTAACACCGCTAGAGAACACCTGAGACTCAGGGGTGTGTAGTCTAGGAGCGAAGTGGCAAGGATGGTCACCATTTATTGAGTGCCTACTGTGTATGCCCGGCCCCACCTCTAATCTCCAGCACAACCCTCCAAGGTAACGTTCTCATTCTTTTTTTTACTAAAGTGTAGTTGATTTACAATATTGTGTTATTTTCAGGTGTACAGCAAAGCAACTCAGTTATTCTTTTTCAGATTATTTTCCATTATAGGTTATTACAAGATACTGAATATTGTCCCCTGTGCTATACAGTAAATCCTTGTGCTTATCTATCTTATATGTAGTAGTTTGTATCTGTTAATCCCATATTCCTAATTTAATCCTCCTGTATTCTTTTTCCCCTTTGGTAACCGTAACTTTGTTTTCTATGCCTGTGATTCCTTTGTTTTATAAATAGATTCATTTGTGTTGTTTTAGGTTCCACATATAAGTGATGTCATATAATATTTGTCTTTCTCTGTCTGTACTTACTTCACTAAGTGTAATATTCTTTAGGTCCGTCCATGTTGCTGCAAATGGCAATAGTTCATTATTTTTTACGGCTGATTAATATTTCATACCACGTCTCCTTAAGCCAATCTTCTGTTGAGGGACTCTGGGGTTGTTTCCGTGTCTTGGCCATCGTAAATTGTGCTGCTATGAATATTGGGGTGCCTGTGTCTTTTCAAATTAGAGTTTTTGTCTTTTCTGGATATATACCTAGGAGTGGGATTGCTGGGTCATATGGTAGTTCTATTTTTAGTTTCTTAAGGAACCTCCATACTGTTTTCCACAGTGGCTGTACCAATTTACATTCCCACCAACAGTGTAGGAGGGTTCCCTTTTCTCCACACCCTCTGTTTATTTGTAGACTTTTTGACGATGGCCATTCTGACTAGTGTGATGTGATACTGTATTGTGGTTCTGATTTGCATTTCTTTAATAATTAACCATGCTGAGAATTTTTTCACAGGCCGATTGGCCGTAAGTACGTCTTCTATAGAGAAATGTCTTCTGCTCATTTTTTGATTGGGTTGTTTGTTTTTTTGATATGTTCTCATTCTTATCTTACAGACAAGGGTAATGACCTCTGAGGGCTACCCACACACTCACCCAGTGGCAGAGTCAGGATTAAAGCTCAGGTTCTGTGTCCATTGCTCTTTCAATAATTCCACCTAGTTCGAGCTAGAAAGGCCCTAAGGGTATGATCTTTGGTACTTTTGGGGACTTGCCAGGCCCAGTGCCACCCCTGGTCCCCCTCCCCCTGGGGCACCAGTCTGTCTCAGCACCCAACACTGGTGCTCTGCTCAGCTCCCCTCATCTTTCCTGGCTTCTGTGTTCTCTGTGCCTATCGCCCTGTGCCTGCACTCTCTTTGCAGGCTTGCCCAGGACTGGAGATGCTTCCCACAGATGCCAAGAGAGGGTCATGCCCAAGGACTTACCTTCTCCTTCCACTCTGCCGTTTGGCCAGTGACTGGATGATACTGGAGTAGGAAAGCCCAGTGCCCGTGTCTGGAATCTGCACAAACTCTGAGGGGTAACGTCCGCCCCAGAGCCTCCCTGTGGGATCAAGCTGAGGCTACGCCTTTGCCCCAGCCGGCACCTTGCTTGGCTTCCTTCCCTTCCCTGTTGTCCTTCCCCCACTCTCTGACTGAAAGCCGTTCCTTAGTAAATCACTTGCCCTCAAATACTCAGCTAAAGGCTGCTCTGGGCAACCTGACCTCAGATACCTTCCTTCCCTCTATTTCTTAGGAAATTAATCATAAGAACTGAGATTTTAGAATTCATTGCAAAGCATTTAAAAAAAGTTTTATTTATTTTATTTTTGGCTGCATTGGGTCTTCGTTGCTGAGCGCGGGCTTTCTCTAGTTGCGGCGAGCAGGGGCTACTCTTCGTTGCGGAACACGGGCTTCTCACTGCAGTGGCTTCTCTTGTTGTGGAGCACGGGCTCTCAGCACGCGGGCTTCAGTTGTTGTGGCACGCGGGCTTCAGTAGTTGTGGCACATGGGCTCAGTAGTTGTGGCTCGCCGGCTCTAGAGCGCAGGCTCAGTAGTTGTGGCGCATGAGCTTCATTGTTCTGCGGCATGTGGGATCTTCTCGGACCAGGGCTCGAACCCGTGTCTCCTGCATTGGCAAGCGGATTCTTAACCACTGTACCATCAGGGAAGGCCCGTTGCAAAGCATTTTTGAGAGATGATCTTACATAGTTCTCTCTGCCTGGCATGCCCTCCCACTGCCCACTTCATTGCTGGACCCAGCTCGATCCTCACTTCCTCTGGGAAGCTTCTCTGCTCAGCCGGGTAGGGTGATGTTCTCCTTTGACTCCCCTATTGTGGCAGAGACCGGCTAGATACACATCAGTCCTGGCTCCTCATTTCCCAGCCTCCTGTGCGTTAAGTGGAGGCAGTGAAACTAGTTCTAGCCAATGGAACATCGGCAAGTCAGGTACATAACTTCTGGGCCAGGCCATAAAATATTCCATGCACTCCCCCATGATGCCACTCTCCTGCTTGTTGGCTGACATCTAGTAGAGGATTCCAGTGGGAGACTCCAAGGACGCCTGGCTCTCCTGATGATTACACAGAGCAGAAGCCCCTGCCAATGCATTGCACCATGTGATATATTTTTAAGCCACTGAGATGCTGGGATTATTTGTTATAGCAGCTTGCATTGAATGCCCTGACCGAGACACCCAGCCTCTTGTAATATATCTATTTTAACAACAATCACACTACATTATAATTGGCTACTTATCTGTCTCACTGAATGAGCTGGAAGCTCCTTGAGAGCAGATACAAGATTTACCTCTCCATCCCCAGTGCCCAGTACAAGAAGATGGTCCATATTTGTTTGTCCAATGAACGCATGAAAACATTGTGAGATGTAGCGTCATAGTCTAGTCCGTAGAATCTAGAGTTGCTGTGGCTCGGCTGGAATCCTTGCTCTCCCTTTTGTTGCTTGGGTCACCTGGACAAGTGACTTGCTCTCTCTGAGCTTAGTTTCCTAATCTGTAAAGTGGTGATAATTGAAGTACCTACTTCATAGAATTGTCATGAGGATTAAATGAGGTCATGCATTTAGCCAGAGCCTGGTAAGGCGTAAGCACTCCATAAATATAACTCTTATTATTCTCATAGCTCTTATCATCCCCAATGACACTGAAATTCAGAAAGGTGGCTTGACTGACCCAAGATCATTCAGTAAGGGACAGAAGTGATCCTTGCATTCAGAGCTTCCTCTTTCTGCTATGAGGAGTAAGTGGAGAGCTTGTCTGTCATCTTGGGCTTTTCCCCTGCAGTTCTGGGTGACAACCAGTATCCCCAGCAGGAGTGGTGACCTGGGACTTTTTAACACCTTTGGGTGCTAAGTTGAGGCAAAGGGCCTGAGTGACTTCCCTGGGGAGAACCATGCACTTGGGTGGAAGAGCCTCCCAGGTGGAAACCTCCACCTGGGAGGAACTAGGTTGCAGCCTGGGGGCGCCCCTTGTTGCATGAGACAGGCACCGGCTTACACAGGAGCCACAGGAACCTGTGGCCAGCTTCCTCCATTGTCCAGGCCCTCTTTCTTCCCCTTTTAACTTCTATCTCTCCTCCTCTTCCTTCAGAAAAATACTCAACAGTTTTCCAGCTGCTTTGGCAGTCTCTGAGTTTGAATTCCAAGACCCACGGCCTCTGAGGACAGGAGCCCAGAGGAAGGTTTTTAGCTCTGTGAGACCCAGACAGCAGGAAGTGCTGGGGTTTCCTGAGGGGTGGGAGGTGGGGAGAGGGGCACTCCAGGGTTTCCCCAGGCTGCGTGGGAGGAGCCCCAGCTGGAGGCTGACTTCAGTCCCCTGGGAAGCAAGGGCCTGGACCCAGCTGGAGAGAGAAGGCCCAAATGGAACGCTGAGGAATTCCAGGGGATCCTGGCCCCCTCAGTGGTGAGGGCCCCCAGATGTCGGGGGAATGTGTGAAGTGCCCTGCTGGGGCCAAAGATGGCCTGTGCTGTGTGCGATGAGCACGGCCCCTTTCCTGGTCTCCTCTCCCCTTTCTGAAACACCATGTTCTTGGCCACCTCTCTGCCATTTTCTTGGCCTGCCCTCTCCTTCTCCTTTACCACCTGGTGCTCTCCACTCACCTTTCCAGATAACCCTTTGTCTGTGAAGTCCTCGCAGCTGACCCACTGACCTCTCACAGCCTCAGGTGGGCTCCCCCTCAGAGACCGTGGAGAGCGTGTCCTCTCCTAACCCCAGAATGCCTTGTGGCAGGCTCCGTGACTGTTCCCCTTCGAGCAAGTACATCAGTGAATGAATGAACGAATGAACAAATGAACAGAAAAGCGCCTCTCTGTGCTACTGATTGAATGAGTCAATGAGAGCACGAGGGGGTGAATGAACTTGCCTCAATAGGAGTGAGTGGGGAGCTGGGGGGTTCTGGGGTGACCCCTGGAGGCAGAGGCAGAAACTGCAGGAAAGGAGGCCTTGACGGCTTTGGAAAGGGGCTGCCACTGTTCACTATCCCTGGAGGACCCAGCAGGCCGAGGGGTCCCTTCCCCATGCACAGCCCTCTGCTGTCTCTCCGGGCTCTGGTGTCCCCTCAGGCTCCCACCCTTGGCCATGCTCAGAGGAGAACCCTCCTGGCCCCCATTGGGTTTTCCTGGCAGGGTCCTCCTTGGAGCATGTTTCTTTTGGACGAAGCCTCTCTCTGACCCTTCTTCCCCTCCCCCAAGTCCCCATTAAGTGTTCAAAGTATTTTCTTTTACTCAATAAAGCAAACAAAGGCGAGGGCAGCCTTGAGCCCTGAATCTGCAGTCCTTGGCTTCACTCGGCTGGGGTTCGCAAACCACCTTCACGCTGGAGCCTCTGGGGACCCTCCCACCTACTCCACTTCCCAGATGGGAAAGCGAGGCTTGGAAGGTGAAGGTCATTCTGCTAAGAAAGGCATGTGGAGACTTGACCTGGGCCCTCCTGACTCAGCTCTGGGAGAGCCAGCCCCCTCTTGGTGGCCCATCTCCACCTCACTTTGATTCCAGTGGGTGACAGCTGGCTGGGTGCTAGGTGGCCTCCGTGGTGAGGGTCTGCAGTTCTTTCTGCAATACGCTTCCATATGGCTCTGCACATCCCTGCCGAACGGCCGCTGTACGCAGGCGGGACTGCTGACTGCTGTGAGTGTTGGGAATCCCGCCCGGGGCTCCACGGAGATGGGTGAGACCTGGTGGGTGCGTGGGGCAGGCAGACCCACGGAGAGGAGTGTGAATTGACTGAGCACACTCTACATGCCAAGCCTTTATTACAACAGCCCTCTACGCTGGGTATTATTATCACCATTTTACATGTGAGGAAACCAAGGCTGGAGAGGTGACATGAGTTGTCCCAGATCATTCAGGGGGAAGTGGTGAAGCTGGGATTTGAACCCAGCATTTGTCAGACCCCAAAGCCCAGGCTCTAACATCTTCTTCTAGTTGGGTGAGAGCTTAAGGTAGGAAGGGGGACAAGTACAGGTGTGGACTATAACGTACAAGGCCCAGAACAGGTGCTCACCCAGCTCCTGGTTTCATGCTCTCCTGTGATCGATCGAAGGGCGAGTTTGCCCAGGCAGATGGGTTCTTTCTGTTTTTGCACAAATCTGGACTATCCTTGCTCATTCAGTTCTTCTAGAAACCTACCCGCTTGCTTTGGTCTTCCGTGGAGATAGATGCTCTCCACCCCGCAAGTGTGGGCTGGTCTCCCTTCTGCCTGCCCTAACCCCACAGCCCTGTGGTGGGTGGAGCCAGCTCCTCAGGAAAGGGGCTTCTCTCTAGACAGCCCTGCCCTCCATCCCCCTTTCCATCCCTGGCCCTGGCCGTCCCCCTGGGCCCCGGCTTGAGAACAGACACCCCTTTGCCAAGCACGGAATGGGAAGGGCCGAGCTGCGGCAGCCGCAGCCAGGAGTCCCAGCCAGGGAACGGGATCAAGAGTGGATGGGATGACTGGGGCTGCAGAGAGGCCGGGACCAAGGCACAGGGACCTGGGGCTGCAGCCGGCTGGGGGTGGCCTGGAGGTCAAGGGAGGAGCATGAGGGCTCCCCATCCCCAGCTCTGCCTGGGTGTGAAAGTCAGAAGTCTTGCAGCTGCAGCTGGAGGGGGGCACACAGTGGGAAATGGCCTTGCCCCAGCTGTCTTCTTAAAGGGGCCAGATCTCTTAAAGGGGTATGCTGGGCTGGGCAGGGGCCATGGGAAGTCTCAGCCTCTCAGCTCCAGGGTCAGAGCATAGTGCCCTCCCACAGGCAGTGGGGCCGCCCCCTCTAAGGGATGCCTTGGTTTCCTGCTTCCTCACCATAATGGTGTCCAGCTGGGCCTGTTCCCACTTGAGGGGCCACGGGGCTGGGGCCCTTATTTACCTTGCCCTTTGGAGCCAGGCCTGGGCCAGGCCCAGAGAAGCACCTTGGTAATGACTGAGGAGCAGATGACTTGGTGAAAGGACGAGGCTGGAGCTGTGAGTTGGGACCCCAAATGCCCACCAGAGCCCTTCCCTGACTCAGTTTCCTCTTGGTCTCCCAGACCCACCTTATCCAGGTGGTGCAAACAGATCCCAGCAGGGATGGGCGCTCCCTACTTGGGCTGTTCTCTGAGTTCCCCCCCCAGCTCCTTCCCTTCTGGTGACATCACCTCCACTCAACCCCAAAGTTCCCAGCCCATCTAACTTCCATGATGTGCTTTTCATGCATCATAAGTGGACATCGTAACTTAGTATTTAAGGGGCCAGAAAGACAAACCTCCACTCTGCCCATTCCCAGCTGTCTCAGTTTCCTCATCTGTAAATGGAGCCCTCAGTAATACTGTGTCAGAGGACTGTTGAAAGGATTCACTCAGTTAATGCAGCTGAAGTGATGAGAGCAGGTACGACAGATGGCAGCCAGGATTTGAACTCGGGCTCAGCACGTGGCAGAGCCTGCTTTCTTTCTGTCACCATGCACCCTGGGATTGCATGCTCACTGGGAGCTGGTGGCAGGTGAGAGCTGGAGTGGGGACTAGAATCTACTCCTCCCTTCCACTAGCCTAATTTCATGGATTCCAAGAATGGTGGACAGTTGTGCAGGGTGGAAATGGCCCTGGAGCCCCTCAGTCCCTTTCCCTCCCTGGGCCTCAGTTTTCCCGTCTGTAGGTTGGGAAGATGGACAAAGACAGTGTGAGTCTCAGCTGAGCTATAATGTGTGAGAAAGGCTTTAGGACACAGGGGGCGAGGCCTCCCAGGTTGAAGGACAAGAAGGGGGCCTTCGGAGCGGGGGAAGTGAGCTGGCTGTGTCCACAGCCTCGGACCTTGGCCTCCGCCGGCAGCTGGGCCTGGACTCCTGCTCATGGCCGCCCCCTTTCATGGGCCTTTGGCGATTTCCCTGCTCCAGGCTGACGCCTTCTCTGCTGAGGAGGCTTCTGCTGCCCACCCAGGAGCTCTGTGCCTGGGTGCTTCTGTGTGTGAAAGTGGGCGGGGTTCTTGCAGGTGCTGAGACAGACAGGATCCTGAGCTCACACTGTGGGCCACGCACGGAGCCCCCGCGGAGTCAGCCTGGGCTGTCGGCTCAGCCATCCTTCCCGGAGCCTCTGCAGTTCTTCTGGCTGCTGCCGCAGGCAGATTCCCGGCGAATGGTGCTCCTGAGACTGCCACGGCCCCAGGCTGCGTCATTCCCACCCTCCCTGAGCCCTGGGACCAGCTGGGCAGGGCTCCAGCCCTGGGAACTTCGCCTGCTGCTTCTTTTTTTTCTTCTCCTTCGAAACTTCACTCTCTGATTCAATGAAAATGTCCTCTGCTCTCCATTGCCTGGCTTGGCCAAGCTGACCTTGTAGGGTAGAGAACACTGGACCTGGAGTCCAGGTTCTGGTCTGTGTTCTGCCTTGGATGCCCTGTGTGACCTCGGGAGAGTCCCTTCCCCTCTGTGGGCCACAGTTTCTCCATCTGTAAAATGGAGCTGGAGGATGGTGGTGAGGGTGCATCTAGCAATAGAAGAAGGAAAACTGCCTTCGTACCCTCCCATGCCTGTCTCCTAGCTCCACGGTGGGCACCGTTCTTTCTTTGCAGAGAAGTTTACCCAGGGGTCCAAGCTGGACCTCTCTACTCTGCCCTCCCCACCAAAGCAGCTTACAGATCACTGGTCCCAGGCCCAGCTGTGGCGGCCTTGGGTTGAGACTCATCCCCAGTCCCAAGGAGGTTCACATCTAAGATTTGGCCCCAACTGTCCTCCCTTCCCTGCCCCCTACCCCCTGGCTAGAGGCTCAGGCACCCCTCCATGTGGGGCTCCACCACTAGAGGGCGCCCACCACCCCCCAAACTGTGATTAAAAACCAAACCAAAATGCTTACCCCAACGGAACTTAATGATAACAGCCACTGTTTACTGAGGATTTATACGTGTCAGGTGCCGTACCAGTCCCCACAGCACCCCTAGGAGGTGGATAGTGCCATCATTTCCACTTAACAGATGATAAACTGAGGTGCGGAGAAGTAAAATGACTGACCCAAGATCACCCAGCTGGTGAGTAACAAAGCTGGGACCTGCATCCATGTCCAACCAGGGTCCATCTCAGGCCCAGACCTGAAGGCTCAGTGGCCCTCAGAGTCAGTCGTCAGGGTGGGGGATGATGGCTAGGATGGGAACTAGAGATGGGAGCTAGGATGAGGTGATCAGAGACCACTAAAGCGAATGGTTGCAAACTTGAAAAAAACCATTCAGCAGATCTTTTAACAGCTACACTAGCAGGTAACATCCATGAAGCACCCACCATGTGCCAGGCACATGTGCCAGGTGTTCTACATACATGAGCTCGCCCAGTACTTGAAACCACCCCGTGGGCTATGTTCTAGTGTGATTTCCATTTTACAGATGGGGAAACTGAGGCTTGACAAAACCAACTGTCTTGCCCAAGCTTACTCATTTGAAGCCAGGTCTCTTTGTCTCCAGAGTTTGAGACTCTTAACTTCTACCCTGTGCTACCTGTCTTGTTTCAGATGACTCTTATCCGGAATCCCAATATTTAAGAGAGATAAGTGGGTAGAAGCAGAGAAGGCAGGGATCCAGAAGCCTGAGGCTCCCCAGGCCACAGCTGGAAGATCCCTGAGCGGATGCCTCCCTCTCTGGCTCCCACAGAGGAGCAGAGACTTGGCCGAGGGCACAGAGCTGGTTAAGGGCAGAGCAGGAGAAGAGCCCAGGCCTCCTGGCTCCCAGTCCACTGCTTGCTCACTCTACATGCTGCCCTGACTTTGAGACAAGTACAAGAATCTGTCTAGGTCCAGGCATGGGATGACTGGGGTAGAAGCTTCAGACCTTGGCTTCAACGACTGGGTAGTGAATGTCTTTCCCCTGGTGAGCAGACCTCAGCCCTGGCTGGAGACCTCTGGGACGCATGGGCTGTCATAGGCAGTGGCACCCGAGAGGTGGCTTGGGGGGTAGGTATCTGGGCCCCCATAATCTCTATCAGTCCTTCCCCTAAGCCATCTGAAACAAGCAGCCCCTATCCCACCTCTGACCCGAGTGCAGCCCAGAAGTTGTCCTGGGTAAGATGCTGTAGCAGCCTGGGGTCATGTGAGTAGACTCAGTGGTCTCATGGCAGTTTGTCCAGCACAGGAGCATGAGAGTGGGATATGGTCCCTGCCGTGTGTGAGGCTCTCTTTTGGTGTCATGGGATAACTTCCTGATCCCGGGCCCTGCCTTGGGTCCACCTTATTACTTTCAAGAGTTGAATCTTTGGAATTTTCTGACCTCTGCAGTGATGCTAGAGTAACCAAGTTCAACTGCAGTATGGACAGCACCTCCCTGCAGCTGGGGAGACTTGTTTGGTGGGTCTGGCTGGGGCTGAGGGCGTCAGAACTCATCATGTGTGCACTACTGGGGATCAGGCTGGTGCTAAACACGCTTGCAGTGAATCCTTACAACAATGCTGTGAGGTAGGAACACTTGCGCTTTCACCCCCTTTATGCACAGGAGTAAGCAGAGCTCACAGTCTAGTTAGAGAGACAAAGGCAGAGCAGGGACACACAATGCAAACAGCACAGGGCTTATAAGCCCACGTAACATGGGCCAGATGGGCAAGGTAAATAAGGGAGGGGGCCATGTGTGAGGCAATAGGGAATGGCGGGGATTGTGGTGAACTTCAGAGACACACCTGAGGGAGGGGTGGTGGTGGCTGCTATCAGCTCTAGCCTCTTGGTGTCATGTGGGCCCGATGTGGTCAGAGCCTCTAATTTTTAAAGGCAAAGCAGGCATTTTGACACGTGTCAACTCTTCCATTTTCCAAAACTTGGAGAACTAATTTAAAACTAATTTTTACACATCTGGGGGGAAAAAAGCATGAATAAGAAAAATTAAATGTTTTTTGTTTTTTTTTAAATCTGGACAGCCCAAACAAACCTGGAGACCAGATCTAACCTGATAATATGTTGTGGGATCCTTGAGGCAGGACCCCTAACTCAGCCTAGGAAGGTTCCCCCAGAGAAAGAAAACTTAACCTGAGGGTGAGGAGAGATTAGGGAGGGGAAGGAGTAGAAGAGGAAGGGTGAATCGGGCATTGGGACAGCCTGAGCAAACGATGGAGGAGGGAGCTTCAGGGAGTATGGTTTTGTCAACGTGCAACTGTATCATGGCGCCTGTACCACCCTACATCCATTCCTAGGGAAGCTGCCATTTTAGGTGGCCCCAAAGCAGGGGTTTTGGTTCTGGGGGATAAAAGGAGAGGGAAGAAGGGACTCCCCAGAAACATGCAAGAGATTCCCTTTGTTGGGGCAAAGGGTCCACAAACTCTAGGGACAGAATATTTTCTGTCCTTAGTTTGAGACCAAGTTTGGTTCTTTGCAGGAACATCCTTCAGTCATGGGCCCTGTGTTTGGGGTGCTTTGGGGAATGAAGGAGAGAGGACTGCATCAATGCTTGGGGAAAGTAAGGTGGAGAGGGGACAGCAGCTGGCGGCCGAGGTGACCAGGGAGACAAAGTGACCACAGGACAGCGGGCAGTGGGCTTTTGGAGGAGGAGACAGAAAACATCAAGGGGCAGGTAAACATCTACTTTGGATCTCTGCTGAAGCAATCAGGAGGGCACCGTGTTTCCTGCAGCCACGTGTGGGGTGGGGCTGGAGTGACTGCGTCTGGAGATGGTGGAGAAGAGTGGCCTCCCTGACCTAGGGTTGCACATGGTGAAATGGTATTTGGTTGAGCTGTTGGAAGGGCTCCAGACAGTGCGGTATAACAGAGCCCCACTCTACACCCGAGTCCAACATCTGCAAGGAAGGTGGTTTGATGCAGATTAAAATGGCAAATATTTTTATCTCATGAGTCAGTCCTCACTGACTGGCTGTGGCTTTGCATTAATAAGAATTTCAGGCTATAATGGTTCAGCCAGGAAGAGTGTGGAGATAGATTAATGATGCCTGCCTAGGGTGTGAGATAGATTAATGATGCCTGCCCAGGGTGCAGAAACTGGGACAGTTTATATTCCTGGCTTGTTATTCATGCACCTCCAAAGGAAAAGAAGTTCTTGTCTTTGCTCTCAAGTTCTCTTGACCCAGGTTCCCCTCCCTGCGTGACTTGAGACATTTCCCCTCAGAGGGCCTGAATCTCACGTGACTTGCTCCCCTCTGGCACCTGGATTCCCCATCTGTAAAAAGAAGGCAATGCATATAGTGGTAATAATATCCACCCTACCTATCTTGCGAGATGCTGTAGAGGTGAAATGACCTCTTTGTTACATGATTTCATTCTTATAAATGCTTGTCTACAAGATTAGACTCAATTCTCCAGTTTCAAGTATTGTGACTTCATAATGCATTGTAATATCTGGTCGAATAAGATCTCCCCCATCCCAATCATTCTTTTTTCCCAAATATTTCGTGGCTTTTTTTTTTTTTTTCTCTCACAATTATCCTTCCAGACGAAATCTAGGATCATTTCATAAAGTTGTGACAAGAAGTAAGATTTTCTTTGGTTACTCTATAACCAAGCATGGAGTCTCATGCTTAAGAGTGTGGGCTGTGAAATCAAACAGCTGGGGTACAAATCCCAGCGCCCCCCTCATTGGTGGTTTTGGGCAAAGACTTAACCTTTCCAGCCTCCATCTCATCATCTGTAAATGGGGCTCATAGTGGTACCAACTTTCTAAAGTTCTAAACGAAGAGTAAATAATCCATGGGCAGTATTTAGAAACTTGCCACGCATGTGGCAAGCATGCAGTAAATGAGAGCTAGCATTAGCATCATTTGATGCGTCCTCTCTCCCCTCTGCAGTCTGCTCAAGCCTGTGGTGCGCATGTGGTGATGATGGCAGTGGGTGGGGCTTGCGGGGGTGTGGGGTACCTGGAGGAGTCAGGGGTTGCTGAGTGACTCCAAACCACACGGCCCATGTCTGTGGCACGGGCTGCCATCCAGGACATCAGAATAGATGCTGTATGGTCCCCGACTTCTGGGGCCACAGGGTAAGGTGGAGGCAAACACAACACCCCAATCACTGTACAGGGTGGTAGAAGGTTCCGTCTGTCCAGAGAGAGGGATGATACCCTGCCAGGTGTCTGGGGTGTCAGAAAGACTTCCAGGCAGAGGGAGGCGATGAGAAAGCTGAGAGCCTTCCAGAAGTTGGATGCGGCCAGAGCAGCTCCATCAGGAGACAAGTTTGGGGAACCCCAGGCCACCCCATGAGCACTTTGAGTGTCAGGCTAGGTGGTTTAGGCTTTATCCCATGGGCAATGGGGAGTCAGTAAAAGTCTTAAAATGCAGGGAGGGAGGTTGAGACCTGGTGAGAGCCATGTTTGGGAAGTGAGAACTTTGGGGAGGAACTTGCAGGAAGTCCCTTAGGATGTCCTTTGGCACGCGCTGACCGTGGCCCCGGTGGGTTCCCCAGCACAAGCAGCACCGGGACCCTCTCTTCCGCACCAGGTCTGGGAGCTGTGTTACAGCCGCCCATCTGCTCCAACTGATGGCGAAGTATCTTCCGACCTCCTTCTCTCCCTCGGCCTCTCCCTCCCTCATCCGTGCTTTCTCTTGCTCTCTGCCTCCTATTTACATCACCCACCCCCCTTCCTTTGGTCCTGTTGCCTGGTCCTGACTAAGCTCCACCAACATTTTCCAGCTTCATTTTCCCTTAGAAACAGCACCTCATGTATCAGGACACAGAGGACAACTTGGATGGAAGCAAAAACAAGACGTCTGAGCAGCTAAAATAGAAATCATCAAGTTCATTGTCCCTGCATGTTGGCGAGTCTGCCCACCTGGGATTCTCACTTAGAGCTTAACTCTTACTTCACACGTGATTTGAGCATTATTTCTTACCAAGTTTCCTGATATCACATTTTGAAACAACACATTATAAGCGCCTCCTAGAATTTTAATATAACATTATTTATCATTTACTGCATTTTTTTGCTTTTCATTTAGTTTTTTTAGTATTGTTATTTTTCTGATTATAAACACAACAAACTGTAAACATTCTGAGAAAATGCAGGCTTGTAAAAGATGGTGTGATGGTTAATTTTATTGTCAACTTGGCTGGGCCACAGTGCCTGGATATGTGGTCAGACATTATTCTGGATGTTTCTGTGAGGGGATTTTTTTTTTTTTTTAGCATCTTTATTGGAGTATAATTGCTTTACAATCGTGTGTTAGTTTCTGTTTTATAACAAAGTGAATCAGTTATACGTATACATGTGTTCCCATATCTCTTCCCTCTTGCGTCTCCCTCCCTCCCACCCTCCCTATCTCACCCCTCTAGGTGGTCACAAAGCACCGAGCTGATCTCCCTGTGCTGTGCGGCTGCTTCCCACTAGCTATCTATTTTACGTTTGGTAGTGTATATATGTCCGTGCCACTCTCTCGCTTACCCTTCCCCCCCCCCATATCCTCAAGTCCATTCTCTAGTAGGTCTGTGTCTTTATTCCTGTCTTACCCCTAGGTTCTTCATGACATTTTTTTTTTTAGATTCCATATATATGTGTTAGCATACGGTATTTGTCTTTCTCTTTCTGACTTACTTCACTCTGTATGACAGACTCTAGGTCCATCCACCTCATTACAAATAGCTCAATTTCGTTTCTTTTTATGGCTGAGTAATATTCCATTGTATATATGTGCCACATCTTCTTTATCCATTTATCCAATGATGAACTCTGTGAGGGGATTTTGGGGAGAGGTTAACATTTAAATTATATCCAGTTGACCAATGGTGCTGTTGAGTTCGACTGTGTCCTGTCTGATTTTCTGCCTGCTGGATCTGTCTAATGCTGATAGAGGACTGCTAAAGCCTCCAGCTACAATAGTGGATTCATCTAGTTCTCCTTGCCATCCTATCAGTTTTTGTCTCACATATTTCGATGTTCTGTTATCAGGCACATACACATGAAGGATTGTTTTGTCTTCTTGGAGTATGGACGCCTTTTTCATTGTGTAATGTTCCTTTTTATCCTTTTAAATTGGTGGACTTTGAGTAAAGCAGATTGCCCTCCATAATGTGGGTGGGCTTCACCCAATCAGTTGAAGCCTGAATAGGCCTGAAAAAACTGACCTCCCCAGAGCAAAATGGAATTCTGCAGCAGATGGCCTTTGGACTTGAATTGCAACATTAGCTCTTATCTGGGTCTCCAACCGGCTGTCCCATCCTGCAGATTTGGGAGGATACCTAGATGACCTTGGATATGGTGATGGCTTTTTAGGTATAACACCAAAGTTATGACACATGAAAGAAATAATTGATAAGATGGACTTCATTAAAATTAAGAACTTCTGCTCTGGGAAAGACAATGTCAAGAGAATGAGAAGACAAGCCACAGACTGGGAGAAAATCTTTGTAAAAGACACATCTGATAAATGACTGTTATCCAAAATACATGAAGAATTCTTAAAACTCAACAATAAGGAAATGAACAACCCATTTAAAAAATGAGAAAAAGACCTGCTGAACAGACATCTCACCAAAGAGGATATACACATGGCAAGTAAACATAAAAAGCAGATAAAAAGATGTTCAACATCATATATTGTTAGGGCATTGCAAATCGAGATGACAATGAAATAACACTACACACCTATGAGAATGGCAAAATCTAAAATACTGACAACACCAAATGCTGGTGAGAATGTAAAGCAACAGGAACCCTAATTCACTGCTGGTAAGAATGCGAAATGGTACAGCCACTGTGGAACACAGTTTGGTAGTTTCTTATAAAACCAAACATACTGTTACCATATGATCCAGCAGTCGTGCTCCTTGATATGTACCCAAATGAACTGAAAACACATGCTCACAGGTAAACCTGCATACGGATGTTTATAGAAACTTTATTCACAATTGCCAAAACTTGGAGGTATCCAAGATGTCCTTCAGTAGGTGAATGGATTAATAAACTGTGGTACATCCAGACAATGGAATGTTATTCAGCACTAAAAAGAAATGGGCTATCAAGCCATGAAAAGATGTGGAGGAACCTTAAATGTATATTACTAGGTGAAAGCAATTAACCTGAAAAGGCTACACACTGTTATCATCCCAACTATATGGCATACTGGAAAAGGCAAAACTATGAAGACAATAAAGGGCTTCCCTGGTGGCGCAGTAGTTGAGAGTCCGCCTGCCGATGCAGGGGACACGGGTTCGTGCCCTGCCCGGTCTGGGAAGATCCCACATGCCGCGGAGCGGCTGCGCCCGTGAGCCATGGCCGCTGAGCCTGCGCGTCCGGAGTCTGTGCTCCGCAACGGGAGAGGCTACAACAGTGAGTGGCCCGTGTACCGCAAAAAACCCCACAAAACTTAGTGATTTCCAGGGGTTAGGGAGATGAGAGGGATGAATAGGTGGAGCACAGAGAACTTTTAGGGCAGTGAAACTATTTTGTGTGATACTACAGCGGTGGATACCTGTCATTATACATCTGTCCAAACCCATAGAATGTATAACACCAAAAGTGAACCTAATGTAAATTATGGACTTTGGGTGGTAATGACGTGTCAATGTAGTTCATTATTTTAATAAATGCACCGCTCTGGAGCAGGATGTTTAGAGTGGGGAAGCTTGTGCCTGTGTGAGGACAGGGGCATGAGAACTCTGTATTTTCTACTCAGTTTTGCTGTGAACCTAAAATTGCTAAAAATAAAGTTTAAAATAAAATAAAAAATAAAGTTTATTGATTTAAGAAAATCATCCCGGGCTTCCCTGGTGGTGCAGTGGTTGAGAGTCCGCCTGCCGATGCAGGGGACACGGGTTCGTGCCCCGGTCCGGGAGGGTCCCACATGCCGCGGAGCGGCTGGGCCCGTGAGCCATGGCCGCTGAGCCTGCGCGTCCGGAGCCTGTGCTCCGCAACGGGAGAGGCCGCAGCGGTGAGAGGCCCGCGTACCGCAAAAAAACAAAACAAAACAAAACAAAAAAGAAAATCATCCCATGAAAAGAACAACTATCAAGAGCAGCATATGGTTTTGGGATATTGTATAAAATATCTATTTATATTATATATACATTTATTATTTCTACAACTTTGCTTTATACCTTATTTTGGTTTGGATATCTTTCATTGCTATTCACACCCCCCTTTATCTTATTGTACCATAATTTATTTAGTTAATCCTCTTTGATAGTCATTTGTATTGTTTTAAATTTCTTACTATAGATGCCATAACAAAATTTCTCTCTTTAGGTGTTCGCCCAAGTTTTACTTCAAGGTAAATTCTAGATGTGAACTTGCTCAATCGTCTTCCAAAAATGGTGGTTCAATTTACATTCCCACTAACACTATATGACAGGGCCCGTTTTTTTCACACTCTCAGTACTAATATTAACCTTTTTAATCTTTATCAAAAGAAGAGGCAAAAAATTTTCATCTTCTCGTTAAAAGATAGAGTTTTATGACTACTGGTGAGGTGAAGAATTTTTTTCATATATTCAATTTGTAGTTCTCTGTATTGCCTTTAACTGCCGTTTCACATTGTATATTCTCTCAGTATCATTCCTTGACGATATATCTCTTCTAAATATCTGTGGAGAGCTCAGCACCGCAATTAAGGCCTAGTAAGTGAGTGAGTGAATAAATGAATGAATGAATGAATAAAAAAGCAAGACCACTTCAGATCTCAGAAATGGTAAGTGGTATGGAGAAATTCCCCATTTGGTTTCATGATTCAAAAATGAATCTCTTTCTGCATCTGGCCAGAGGAGGGGCTGGCAGAGGGAAGTGCCCTATTGCGAGCAGAGCCGGAGGCTCCTCATGTGAGCGAAGGCCTGACATTAGGACCAAGAACACCCTCCCGCCTAACGTGAGAATGTGGAACTCAGCCTCCTCCCAAGCAAGCACAGTCCCACTTCAGTCATACAAGTGCCTGTTGGGGTAAATAACACAACATTTATACACTTTGTAAGGGAGATGTGTTTTGGAGGAATTTATCTGCAAAAACCGTAGAGCTGGGCACTGGTGAGATTTACTGAGAAAAGATAAAGAACAATAACCCAGGTATAGTTCCCTGTGCTATACAGTAGGTCCTTGTTGGTTATCTATTTTATATATATTAGTGTGTATATATATATATATATATATATATATATATATATTTTTTTTTTTCTTTTTGCGGTACGCGGGCCTCTCACTGCTGTGGTCTTTCCCGTTGCGGAGCACAGGCTCCGGACGCGCAGCCTCAGCGGCCATGGCTCACGGGCCCAGCCGCTCCGCGGCATGTGGGATCTTCCCGGACCGGGGCACAAACCCGTGTCCCCTGCATCGGCAGGCGGACTCTCAACCACTGTGCCACCAGGGAAGCCCTAGTGTGTATATTTTAATCCCAAACTCCTAACATAGGGAATTATACTCAATATCTTATAACAGCCTATAATGGAAGAGAATGTAAAAAAAGAATATATATATATGTATATATATACACCACACATACATACTTATATATGTATATGTAACTGCATCACTTTGCTGTACACCTGAAACTAACATAACATTGTAAATCAACTATATTTCAATAAAAATTGAAAATCCACCATTTGACATCCAGGTAAATCCACCATTTGACATCTCTCTCCAACAATTACTGCTGAGTGTGCGCTGGAGAATGGTCCACACCCACTAGTGTTCTAGCCAATCAGAACGTTCAGAGTCCAGGCTAATTCAGCCAACCAGAGCTCAGCATTCTCTGATGCAGAGTCTGGGGGGCCCAGCTAGTAATAGATTTCTGCCAGTAACAGAACTTTAGGGGCTCAGC
Source organism: Grampus griseus (assembly GCF_964374135.1). Classification (NCBI taxonomy): domain Eukaryota; kingdom Metazoa; phylum Chordata; class Mammalia; order Artiodactyla; family Delphinidae; genus Grampus; species Grampus griseus. The sequence continues at coordinate 146,287,288 of NC_139019.1, forward strand.
TGGAGAAGTGGTTGATGGGTGGGAGGGGGGAACTTTTCAAGAATTACAAGTCAGTTGAAAAAGTAAAGTCCACACAATTACTAACATAATAATTGACATTTACTGAGCACTGACACCTCAATCACATTCAAAATGCCCTCAGAGAGGTTAAGTAGCCTGCCTGAGGTCACAAAGTGGTATGGAGTCCATGTCCCTTACTGCTCCACCACTTTGTGAAATAATAATTGTCATCACTAATATTTAATGATTACTTCCGGTATGCCAGGTACTGTGCTTTTAGACGTGAACGGCAGACAAGAACTCTGTGAGGTGGGTGCTCTTCCACTTCATATGACTGATCAAATAATAATAAAAAATCTGAAACCTATCCTAAATATGTCTCTTATTGGGAGAGACTTTGACAAAGGTGGAAAATGTGAATCTTGATTCTTCATGCAAAACCCAAACCAAACCGAAAAACAAAGACTCAAACCCAAAGTCTAGTCCACGTAATTATTTAACAAAGTTTCATTGACTGAATAAATGAGACCCAGTCACAGGAGACCCAATGGGGAGCCACCAAGAGTGATAGATGACTGTGCACAGTAGGACCCAGAAAGGTTGGCTGAGTGCCTGAAGGAAAGGACCAGGAAAGGACTGTGCCTAATTATAATGCAAGGCAGAAGATGTGAGACATGGATTGTGGGACAGTGGGACTTGGGTGCTCCACATCCTTTGTTCTGTCCCAACCTCCCACATGGTCTTCAGAGCATTCAGGGTCAGTTCTGGTACCCTCCGGGTGGACCCAAAACCCAGGAGGGCTCACATTTACATGCAAGGGCGCCAGCACTATCAGGCGGACACACAGACCTAGAGTCACAAGCAGGTGGCATCCCACACAGAGCTGGCTGTGCGTATTATCATGGATACACACATATGTGGACAGCTGCATGTACACACACACACACACACACACACACACATACACACACGTTTCTTTGAGGATCTTGTGGAATTCCTAAACAGGGAATCTGTTCCCTACCTGCCCCTTGTTGTTTTTGATGGTCTGATGGCCCAAACCCACACACATTTATTGGGTACCTACAATGTGCCCAGCATTGTGTTGAGCCAGGGGACCTATCCTTGGGGGCCAGGAGGGAGAGGCCCCAACTTAGGAATCGGGAGGACTCAGGTTAAGGGGGAAAAAAGTGTCGAGAAACCCATGGTGGTGCTGGTGGGCCTGCTTGGGAGAGCTTGTCAGAAAAGCTACGGGGAGCTGGCTTCAATTCAGACATCTTCAGGAACACAGAAAACAACCACATTTTACTAATTATAGCAAAGGAAAACACGCTGGGATTACAGCTAAATTACATTAAGACATAACTGGCTGGCTCGGCCAGTGCTCTATCTCTCTGGCTCAGGTTTCAGCCAGGCTGGGCGGCGACATGGGTAGGCAGACGGGCAGGCCAGCGAGGCCTTGGCCGGGGAGGGCCCCGCAGCCACGTCCTCTGTGGGGTTGTGACCCTGACATGACTTTTTGGGAGTCCCAGGGCCAGTCCCTATTTGTATGACCAACATCTTCTTCTCCCCAAAGGGGGCTTCCCTGGGCTGGAACAAAGTGCTTAGAGGGTCACTGAGTCATCCAGCCCCTGGTCTCCTTCCCTCTCAGAGCGGAGGGTCAGAGAACTTCAGAGCTCCAAGGAAGCTTGGGGCCAAAGCTTTAGTCATTTAGAAGGTAACTCGAGTGGGTTGTTTTTCTAAACCTTCTCTCCTGTTGCAGCCACCGACTCTGTCTTTTCTTTGCAGGCCCCGTGGTCTGCACCTGCCAGGCACCTGTCTGGGGACTGGGGGTTTGGACCCTCTACCCCTATTCTCCATGTAATTATTCCTAGAGGGCCAATGTCTCACTCACGTCTCACTGGTAGGAAGGAGGGTAAGAAGGAAGGACAGAAGGAAGGAGGGAGGGAGGAAGAAAGGGAGGGAAGAGGCAGACAGTAACCAGCGTAGGACAGACGACCTACTGGGCATTTGCCAGGCACCAGGCATTGTGCATGAAGTATCTCCCTGCACCTTTACGGGGGTCTCGAGGACAGGAACCCAGTCTGATGCTTCCATGGGTTCTAGAGCTGCACACACTGCAGGTACTCAGTAAGCATTTCAATAATTTCTTGAATGACCAAGTGAGGCCAGCCAGCTAGGTCATATCGTTATTTGTAGGTGGAGATACTGGAGCTCAGCTGGGACAGTGACAACTATGATAACACAGGGGTGGGGTTCAAATCCAGCTGTTTGGCTCCAAAACCCACTCCCTCACTCCCACACCCAGGCTGCTCACCTTTGGGTGCTAATGAACGTGGTCACTCCAGTGATCACGCGGCCCCCAGTTATGATGGCAACTTGGTCCCCAGCCTCAATCTTGTCGAGCTTGGGGCTGAACCGAGGGTATGCTTTTATTCTGCCAGACGCTGTGCTTTATTTATTTATTTATTTGGCCGTACCATGCAGCATGTGGGATCTTAGCTCCCTGACAAGGGATCAAACCCACACCCCTGCAGTGGAGCACGGAGTCTTAACCACAGGACTGCCAGGGAAGTCCCCAGACACTGTGCTTTAAAATGCATCATCTCATTTAATCCTCACGCCACCATTTGAGGATGGGGTGGCCCTTAAAATTCTCATTTTTTAGATGAGGACCTTGGGGCTCAGAGAAGTAAAGTGACTTGTCCGAGCTCACACAGCTGCTGCCTGGGGGTGAGGGGGTTCCCATCCTGGTCCATACTGTCAGGGTAGAGTCCCCACGGGGCCTGCTCTCCGGCTACCTCCTCAGGATCTGTCTGATGGCCAAGCACAGGGGGTAGAGTGGGAGGCCCTCTCCCCTCTGAGGACAGACCCTGTAGCTGTTCCCCAGGCCTTCTGACTATGAGGACAGTGTTTGGCCAGGGCCCCTGGGCTCAGCTCAGGGAAAACACACCGGCCTGTGCCCGGTGGCTGTGGAGCTGGGCCCATCCCAGATCCTGGGGCAGCAGGAGGTGTGGTCTTGGGCATGGGGAGCAGCTGGGCTGTGGTCTGGTGGCCACTGTGTTCTGGCCAGTTATGCTGGTGTTTACAATCCACATTTTTAATAATCTGATGTTATGCTTGGCCCTAGATTCCTTCTGCAGGGCCTAAGGCTTGCCTCCAAGATGGTCTTCTAGTTCCTTCTAACTCCTGCCCTGAAATGAGCTGGGAAGAGAGAGAGACATAGGGAGATGGAGACTGAGAGACAGATACAGGAGCAGAGAGAGGGAACTCCACCTGACATTTAAGGAGCTCCTACTCTGTGCCAAGTGGATTTATTTCCATTAGTTTTATTTGATTCCCACAGAAACCCAGTACGGTGTGTTTTCTGTACTCATTCTATGGATAAAACTGAGGCCTAAAGTCTGAAGCTGCTTGCCCAAGGTCACACAGCCAGGGCGGGTAAGCCTGGGTTTGATGTCGGGTGGGTGCTGCTCCAGAGCTTGGGTCTTTTCCACGATGCTTGTTGAGCTAGAGATGCACCTGGGAACGTTGCTTCTTTAGGGGGACTCATCCACCTGAGCCCTACACCTTATCCAGGGGCCAAGCAAGCTTTCATTCTAGGTTTGGGGGAGAACAGAGATGAATGGCTATTCTGGGGGCGGGGAAGTCCAGACCTTGGACTCTCCCTTTCCTCTCTTCTCCCATTCAGTCCTTAGCACGGTCTGCCACCACCCCAGCCTGTGGTGGTGGCTGAACTCAGCCTTGAAGTTCAAGGCAGAACTTTCAGCCTTTCTGCCTGCCAGCCCCTCAGGCTCTACTGAGTTAGGAACGGCAAAGCCAGGGCTTTCTGTTTAGGAAAAGGTCCAGTGTGGAGCCAGGCCTGGCTGAAGCTATGAAAGGACTGTGATCTCCAGGCCCCCATCTCTGCCCCTTTCTTGTCTTGCTTCTCTCTGATGTAGTGGGATGGACAGTGAAATCAGATTTCAACACCACGCTTACCAGCTGCGTGAGTCATAACTAATAATTACGTGATATTGTGTTAATAACTCATAAAAAGTCATAACTCTAATAATTGCGTGGTATTAATTATGTTCCAGAGACTAGGCTGAGTACGTTCTACCATTCTCTGTTTGAGAATCCTCAAAATGGCCTTTGAAGTCGCAAGATTATTGTTCCCATCATACAGGTTTAGAATTTGCCTGTAGTTACACAGCCAGCAAGTGGCAGAGGCACCATTTTTTTTTAAAAAAATATGTTCATTTTCAATTACTTTTTCCTAACTTTATTTATTTATTAACATCTTTATTGGAGTATAATTGCTTTACAATGGTGTGTTAGTTTCTGCTTTAAACAAAGTGAATCAGCTATACATATACATATATCCCCATATCTCCTCCCTCTTGCATCTCCCTCCCACCCTCCCTATCCCACCCCTCTGCTGTGTGGCACGTAGATCTTAGTTCCCTGACCGGGGACCAAATCCATGCCCCCTACAGTGGAAGCATGGAGTCTTAACCACTGGACCACCAGGGAAGTCCTCAGAGGCTCCACTCCTAACTGCCCTGTCATAGTGCTTTCTTTGACTATGGCTCTGTACCTCAGTTTCTTCATCTGTAAAATGGTTCTGCCGGTTCCAACCTCAAAGAACTGGTATGATGATGCAATGAGAAAATGAAGGTAAAGTGCTTAGGACATAGGAGGTGCCTAAAAGATAATTGCCTCAGTTTGTCAGTCATTCAACGAGTGTTTAGTGGTTTCCTACCTGGGCCAGGCACTAGGCTAGGTGTTGGAGAGAGAGCAGGAACATGCAGACGAAGTCTTGCCCTCATAGAGCTCACAGGTCAGCGGTGAAGATAAGCAGTAAGCAAATCCCGACCCCTAATTGATGAGATGATTTCAAGTGTGCCCTGTGCTGCCAGAGAGAAGTACAGGGTCAGGTAAAGACTGGAAATGGTAAGGATGGCACCCAGGGGAAAGTAAGGTCAGGAAGTCTCTATGCCCTAGGACACTGTGAGGGGTCCTCAGGGCTGAGGAAAGAGGACATCTGAGGGGCAGAGGGGCTCTCCCCCATCTTCTCTTCAGCAGCAGGGCAAGCGGACTCAGGTAAAAATGTGCTGGTTCTACAGGTAAGTGTCACCTGCTGGGCAGCTGGGGGGACTTGCATCTGAGGTCTGTGGAGGCCAAGGCACAGCGTGGCCTGCCTCTTATGGCCTGGCTGTGTGGAGCTGGCCTAGCCCTGCCTGTTGTTGAGCTGACTGGAGCTGGCCCACTGGTTGAGATCCATCTCTGCTGCTTATTTCCTCTGAGTGACCTCGCTTCTTGGAGCCTCAGTTTATCTGATCTGTGAAATGGGGATCTTAATGGCCACCTCTCTGCTTTGAGGATTTAATGCAAGAATGAATGAGTTATCATTATGCTTTACTAAAAATCTCTGAGAGCATATCAGAGCCAGCTTGCACCATGCTAAGCATTTGACAAGCATTGGTTCATTTAATTCATATCACAGACCCCTGAAAGAGGTGCCTTCGTTATCCCTGTGTTACAGATGGAGAAACTAAGGCTCAGGAAAAGTTAAGGAACTTGGTCAAGATCACAGAACTGGGACAGAGTTTACAAAGGGAGAGGAAAACACATCAGGACACGTGCAAATGAATGGAAGCCCCAATTACAATTTACGGGGTCCCCACTAGGTGCCAGACGATTTGTGCATGGACCTAGATCTGCTTGCTTCAAAGGTGGCTTCTCTACTTCGACTCCAGGGTCTTTGTGGGGAGGTGGTGGGAATCTGGGGACTCTAGTTCCACTCGCAATCATGCAGGCCTTAGGTATAGAAAGAGGTTCAAAGGTCTCTTCAAATATGATTACGCATACTGTTAGGATTGCCAGATTTAGGAAATAAAAATGTTTTTAGAAACACAACAAATTTGTTTTAGGGTAAATATGTTCCAAATATTCTAGTTCCTTCTAACTCTTAAGCGTGATATACCTATATAAAGACATTGTTTGCTCTTTATCTGAAATTCGAATTTTACTGGGCATCCTGTGTTCTATCTGGCCACCCTACATACTGCCCCCAAATCACCCTGACAGGATTAAGAGAAAACAAGTTTCACCACACAACGTATTACACTGCCTTGCCTGTAGTGTTATACCGACTGATATATGTATATATATATTTTTGCGGTACGCGGGCCTCTCACTGTTGTGGCCTCTCCCGTTGCGGAGCACAGACTCCGGACGCGCAGGCTCAGCGGCCATGGCTCACGGGCCCAGCCGCTCTGCGGTAAGTGGGATCTTCCCGGACCGGGGCACGAACCCGTGTCCCCTGCATCGGCAGGCGGACTCTCAACCACTGCGCCACCAGGGAAGCCCTCCGACTGATATTTTTTAAAAGTCCTAAAATTATCTTGGGACTATCTTGCATTTTGTGGGTTTAAAAATCTTTTGTGGGTTTGTTCAATGCTAATATTTAAAACAGGCTACAGATAAACAGTACGGTCCTACTGTATAGCATAGGGAACTATATTCAATATCCTGTGATAAACCATAACAGAAAAGAATATGAAAAAGAATATTATATATATATATGTATAACTGAATCACTTTGCTGTACAGAAACTAACCTGACATTGTAAATCAACTATACTTCAATAAAATAAATTTTAAAAATAAAATAAAATAAAACAGGCTACAATGTTTTGTAACCTTAAGTTGATATTTGGGTGGGCAAACTATGGCCCGTGGGCCCAATCCAGTCCAAAATAAAATAAATTTTATTTATACAAATAAAGTTTTATTGGCACACAGCCCCACGCATTTGTTTACAGACTGTCTATTGTCACACCACAACGGCAGAGTGGAATTGTTGCACAAGAGCCCATATGGCCCACAAACCCAAGGTATTTACTGTCTGCCCTTTACAGAAAGTTTCCTGATCCCTTTGCTGTTATTATTCCTATTGATCAGGGCTTGCATTCTAAGCAGTGGCAACATACAGGTTGGCTTTGCATGTGAAGGTGGTGAAAGGGTGACTGGAGTTTGGAGATGTCATTTCTAAGCCTCTCACCATCTTACCTGACCCTCGGTGGGTGTCCAGCGGGGGTGAGCCCTCCCCCACCTTTTTTTCTCAAATTTCTTTCACCTTCGTCTCTTGGAAAGGGAGCTCCCCAGTCACCTCCCCTCTACTCTCATGGAGGTCTGCTTTGTAAATTCAAAGCAGGTTTCTGCTGCATTTTGAGCCCTGTCTGCTTTTCACAAATTTCACCTGGCTAAAAATAGTCATGTGCATAATCTCTTGATTCATGTCTTCAGCCAAGGGGGGAGGTCTGTGCCCTGATCCTGGGCAGCCCTCCTTCTCTGTGCTTGACAACCCCATCTGCCTGTCAGTTGGGGGGCAGAATTTGTCGAGTTCCCATCTCCGGGACTCAGTGTTCAGCTGGGTTTAATCGCAGTCCTCTTTGGAGAGGGCCAGTGTGCAGATTAGAAACAGGAGAACGGCTGGGTCAGGCAGCAGCGTGTGAGAATTCAACCATCGTCTGCTGCTTCATACCTGCCTCCCTTCCCCAGACCTGCAGAAACAATGTCATCTCTCCTATTGGAACACCTAAGAGGAGTCCTTCCTTTTTTTCTCTACCTGTCCATCCACATAGCCATCCATCTGTCCATCCATCCATGTAAACCTCCAATCTCAGAGCCAGTTTCCCAGGGAAACTGACCTAAGACAAACTCTCTCTTAATATGCAAATAAACTCTGGCCAAGAACTGTAAAGGGTCTCAGACGTTACCTACTTGTAAGCTGACCTGCACGGCTTCACAGATGCTGGCAGAAGACATAAGACTCCTGGGTCAGAGAAAAAAGACATTACCTATAGCACAGCAGACAGCATGAACGTCACTGACGTCGGGGGATGTGGAGGGCCAGGGGGATGCCGCACATGCAGTGGGTTTGTGTCACAGCTGAGAGCCCCAAGTTGAGGGAATTGGATCCTTACAATGGGCAGAAACCTTGCCTGACTTTTGCCCTGGAGGAAGACGTTTTCTTTGTCATACTGGATAGTAGACAGACTTACTTGCTCACTGCTCTGGAGGGAGACATCATCTATCTTCCAGGGTTGAAAAGGTAATCAGAGAGAGCCTCGGCTCCCAAGATATGAAGAAAAGTGAGAGACCCATAGAGAGTTGTCTCCCATTAGCTGTCAGTTTGTTAACCTTAACTAACTCTCTGAGCTTTCTTACTGATTGTTTTTGTACATAAAATGAACAGCATTCACAACTGTCATGAGTTATTGCAGGCTTTTATGCTTGTAATGACACATCACCCTTTAACTGACCGGTAAGACATAAAACCTCCAAGGCAATTTTCACTCGGAGTTACATTTGGAATCATTGCCTATGTTCAGAAACAAATGTTTAGATATTAACATCGGTGTGTCTTCTGTGTATTACTGATGTTGTTACGATGATTGGACATGATGGGAAACCTACACTATTACACGACCATTTATCACACACAGTTTAGGGATGCCAAAAACGACAGCAAAGTTGGCATTTGGCTATTGGCTTTCCAAAGCAGAGACCAAGGCTGAAGCCAAATAGCATATTTGGGCTGAATTCTGAGGCCGAAGTTGAATGTTGAGGCATCTCAAATTATAACACAGAATGCTATTATAATACCACTCCATTCATTCAGAATAAACTGGCATGGGGAATCAGGGATGGGACAGAGGGCTGTAGGAGTCGATGAGTGGGGGGTCGCAACACAAAATCTCCAGTGCCCATGGGTATGCTTCCTGGCAGAGATAAAATCTAAGGTTGGGCTCTGCAGGGTGAGTGGGAGCTAGCTAGGTGGGGCTGGGGAAAGAGCATTTCAGCAAAGGACCAGCATGGGCTGAGGTTCAGAGTGAGAGAGAAAGTGAGTGCCTGGAATGTTCTGGACACCAAAAGAAGCTCAGAGTGGCTGGAGCATAAAGAGCAAGTGGTGTGCGGGAGTGTGTGTGTGTGTACTTGGGGGTAAAAAGGGGGTCAGGGCTCAAGATCAGACTTGCAAGATCTGAGGCTCCACCCTGAGCAAGATGAGGGCCTTGGCAGGGCTTCAGGTAGGGCTGGTAGTCGAGGTTGTGCTTTAGAAGTATCCCCCTGGACACGAAGTGTGGAGAACGGATCAGAGGGGACTGGCTGGAAGCAGGACGACCAGGGAGAGGGCTGATGGCTTCCAGAGGAAGGAGCAGAGCAAGCCTCCCGCCCCGTGCCTGGGAGGAGCTGAATGGAGGTAAAGAGAGAGCTCCCCCGAGCCCCCCGAACCCTCTTCTCTTAACTGAGGAATGAGCAACACAGGTCTTTTCTCACTCTCACCTCCTCTGATAGGAGAGGTAATGATTCCAGATCCCCATTTCCCTGCCTGCCCGTCAGCCCTGCCTCAGGTTCTTTCTAGATCTTTCCATCACTGGTATTTCTGGGTTAGGCTACCTGAACTTGTGGGCCAGAGTTGGAATAAGAGTGACGCTAAATGAAAAGATCCCCGGGTGATTCTATGCAGAGCTAGGATGAGGATGCATTGAGCTAGTCAATATCCTGGAAGACTTTTACTAATTTCCTGATTGTGATATCCAACTTAGTGTACTTGTTATATTGTGACTAAGTTAATATCCAAATAGGTTTTAACTCAGAAAGACTCAGAAAATAAACTTTGGTTTTGCGGAAAAAAAGAAGAGTGATGTCAAATGATGTGAGTCCTTGCTATGCACCAGGCACTGGGCTCAACACGCATGGTCTCTTGATTCCGTTGAGCCGTGGTCACAGCGCCTGGCTAAGCAAGTCAAGGTCAAGGTTAAGTGACTTGAACAAGGTCACCCAGCTTGCAAAGGGCAGAACCTGGGTTCAGCCCAGAGGGTCTAATTCCAATATCCAGATGCTGAACCACTATGGTGAACCGCCACCCCAAATGGGAAGCTTTCTAAGCAGGGTGGTGTTCAATACAGTGAAAGACAGGACAGACTCTGGCCCAGCAAAGTAGCTGTTGGCTGCAAACAGCCCTCTCTACTGGGAGTCCCAGCTGAATGTTAGCTCAGCGCAGAGGCAGGCACCAGTGAGGACTTCCGGGCCCTTAGCTGTGCACCAAGCATAGGGGTGGCCCGGAGGAGGTGTCATCCTGGCTTTCCTGCTCAAAGCCTGGGGCAGAGATTGGCTAACTGTGCCCCCAATCTGTTTTCTCTTATTCCCTGGGCTCACAGCTGCATTATATTTCCTCACTCCCTTGCAGCTAAGTGAGGCCGTGAAGAGATTCAATTCATGGAGTGTGGGTGGGAGTGATGGTGCCACTGCCCTAAAGCCCCCTGCAGGATCCTTTGTGTCTCTCTTCTTCTACCATTTCCTGGCCATTTGCAGATAATTCAGAAGACTCTGAGGCCCTAGGAGATGCTGGAGCCACAAGATGGAAAATCCTGTGTCCCTGAGTGACCCTGTGAAGCAGAGCCACTAACCTCTCCCCATCACGGGACTTGATATGAGTGAGAAATAAGTTTGTCTTTGGTTTAACCACAGAACATGTGGGGCTTTTTAAAAACTTATTATCATTATTCTAAAATTTATTTTATTATTTTTTATTGAAGTACAGTTGCTGTACAATATTATATAAATTACGGTTGTACAATATAGCGATTCACCATGTTTTAACGGTTATACTCCATTTATAGTTATTGTAAAATATTGGCTATATTCCCTGTGTTGCAGCAATACAATATATCCTTGTAGCTTATTTTATACCAAATAGTTTGTACCTCTTATCCCCCTACCCCTTTATTGCCCCTCCCCCTACTTCTTCTTCTTCTTCTTACTATTATTACTGTGGTATCTAGTGTCACTTACTTTGACTACTGCAGCCCACCTGGTCCAGCCTGGACTTCAATACTCTAGTCCTCAGCCCACAAGCAATGCTTGCTGAAGCCATGGAAGCTGCCTCCCTCACTCCTCTCTTTCTCCACTCTGAGCTGCGCCATGACTGCCGAAGCATCCCTGCTGTAGTCCTGGGATGGGTAGCTGTCGTTTTCCTTGGTTTTAATGCCATTTGGTCCCATCTCTCGGGTGGTGCAATGGAAAGAACCTTTGGCTCAAACCTGGGTTTGCATCTCTGCTCTGTCATTTATAGTCAGGCATTTACCATGTGCCAGGTACTGTTCTACGTGCTTTAGATGTACTAAGACCCTGCAGCCTGGAGGTAGGTACCAATGCCATTCCCACCAAGGTCACAGAGCCATAAATGATGGAACATGGGTACCCTGTCAGCCTGGCTCCTGAGCTCAGCATGGTAACCACTACTTTCCCTCCTTGCTCACTTCCCACGCACAGCCCAGCTTCCGTGTCACTTGGTAAATGGATCAGAACAGTATTTCCAAGTGTGAAATGTGCTGCCTCTGGAACCCAGAGTCTTACCAGGCACTGTGCTCCCTTTTTCATGGTGGGAGCTGTGAGATACAATAAGTTGCTCTTTAGTTTCGAGGGCGTTGACTCAGCATGCCCCAGAATCCTGGATCCCTAAAAAGGTCTCTCATGTCGTGGGTCCCTGACTCTTCACACAGTTTCTCTCCTGCTCTCTGTAAAGCAGGTTTGTTTGTTTGTTTGTTCGTTTGCCGTGCCGCACGGCTTGTGGGATCTTAATTCCCCGACCAGGGATTGAACCCGCGCCCCCGGCAGTGAAAGCACGGCATCCTGACCACTGGACCGCTAGGGAATTTCCCTGTAAAGCAGGTTTCTTACCAAGGTCTCCAATATACCCGCCACTTCTTGTTTGCCTGATCTGATTAACACGCCAATAGCTTTCCAATATCATGGTCTGACACTTGGCAACGGTCTCTGCTTCCAGCGTTGTTGTAATGACCGCTTTCCCCGACTTCTTAAAAAAAGAGTGAAAGTTTTTAGAGTTGCACCCCTGCCGCATCGTCAGGGAGTCCTCTGAGGGGGTGAGGAGAGCAGGTCTGGGCAGAGGGAGAAATGGAGCGGAAACCAAGGCCTTCCCAGTCCCATGGCGATCTCTGGGGCTGGGATGGTACTTCCAGGTGGTTGGAATGGAGGAGAGGGGACTGGTCTTTGGATGGGGGCTGCCCGTCGGGAAGGGTGTAACCTTGGGTGAAGCAGCTCACTTTGGCTGAGGGCAGTTCCTAGAGAGGGACTCAGCTTTGTGCCGTCATCAGATGGCACTGTGGGCAGCTGGGGAATGAGTGCCTTGGGCCTGAAAGGGCAATCTCCACGGTGCATCACAGATTCCTCTATGCCTCCTCAACCTTCCGTGCTTCTCAGGGTCCCTGCTGTCCACATCAGTGACTTCAATTTCTTAGTATATTGGCTTCCTCCCTCACATTTCTACATATATATGTATGTACATATATGAAGTTTTCTAGAAGAATACACAAAAAAACTGTTAATACTGGTTGGAAATTAGGTCACTGGGAAATTTGGGTGTGAAGGTAGCTGACTTCTCTTGTATACATTCTGAGTTTTGTACCACAGGCATTCATTTTTCTGTAGTACACACATTTGTGAGATAAATTCATAAAAATCCTGGGAAAATGAAGTGCAACAAAACATATCATGTCATTTCCCAGGCAGTTCACAAAATCATCATGAATCACATTTTCCCTAGTCATCAAAGTGTTAAATGACCATTTTAGTATCCTTTCAACATTTTACAGAGGGAATCGCGTATGCTTTTCTTTCAGAAGTCTTTTCTGTAAAGTACTGGATTCTGTACTTTGCCGGCAGTACCTCGCTTAGTATCTCACTTTGTCCACACAGCCCCTTGAGGTAGGTCTTATCATTACCCCAATCTTATAGGTGGAGAAACTGAGGCCCAGAGAGGTTAAACGATGGTGGAGCTTGCTAACGAAATGCCCCTTTCTTTGACACCCACAGTCCCCTCCAGAGAAAAGACAGGGATTCTCAAAGAAAGTTTGCTAATAGGAAACTGAGGTACGGACAGGGAGAATGACCTAAGGGGAAATCAGGGCACTGCTGGGTCTTGAACCAGAGCTTCTGACTCCCAGACCGGGCCTGTGTGTCCCTCAGTGTTGGGGGCTCTGAGCAGGCTCAGGAGGCCTTGAAAGGAGAGACATGGTGGGCTGGGAGGCCAGTGGCCCCGGAGTCAGGAGGTCATCACCCTGCCCTGCCCTGCCCTCAGTTGCTCACCCCAACCCAGGGGTCAGGGGGGAAGGGACTTTATGGCCGAGGGGATTTATGGCAGAGACAACAGTTTGTTCTCTGAGCTGCACCAGCCTGAGCCACCCAGGGAGTAGTTTTACACACATCCCTGCAGCCCCCAAATGGGGTTTCCAGCTGGAGCTCTGGGGCCCACCCCTTGGCCGCAGCCTGAGATGGCCCCATTTCCCATCTGTGCAGGAGCCCTATGGGGTCTGTCTGCTCCTGTGAACCCTCCATGAACCCCAGAGAAAGAGGGAACGGCTTGGAGGCCCCCCTGGTAGGGGCCAAACTCCTCCCAGGAGCTCAGAGCAGGGGGAGGTCAGGACCCCAGCCAGGGCAGAAACAAGTCTTCTGGGATCCCCTTGCTGTTCCCCTATAGAAGTCTGTTTATGGTCCTGAGGCCCCTCAGTTCAAATAGGATTGTCACCTACTCATTCCTTCCAACTCAAGCCTCTACCCTCAGTTCTCTGTTGCTTAATCTCCAGCTGATCACATCTCCCCATCTTCTCAGTGTCCCCCCTCAGAGGTTCCCCAGGAACTGTCAACCCATTGTGGCCAAACTTGAACTGTCCGCTGCCTTCCCTTCCTCTCCCATCTCCTTGTTTTCACCTGTGGTACTCCACTTATCTCAGCTCTAAGCCAGAAATGTAGGGTTCTCCTTGACGCGACCATCTCTCAGTCACCAAGTCTTGCCAAGACTGCTTTAAATACCTCCCACATCTACAAACCTCAGAATTCCATCTTCCTCGGGGGACCTCAATGTTTTTTCCTCTTAAGGCCTTCAACTGATTGGATGTGACCCACCCACATTATGGAAGGTAATCTGCTTTACTCAAAGTCTACCGATTTAAATGTTAATCTCATTAAAAAATATCTTCACAGCAACATCTTGACTACAGTCTGAACAAATATCTGGGTACCATGGCCTAGCTAACCTGGCACATGAAATTAACCATCACAGCATGTATGTGTTTTTGCATATGTGGAAAGTGGGTGGCTGGATGGTTGAGTTGATCAAGGAATGAAGAGTGGATGATTGGACATGTGGGTGGATAGTACGTGGTTGATTATCTGTTTGGATGGGAGGATGAATGAATGAATGGATGGATGGGTGGATGAATCATGGAATGATTGGTTGAACGAATAGGTAGAGGGACAGATAGATAGGTGGATGTGTGTATGAATGGGCAATTAATTGATGCGTGGGTGGGTCAATAAGTCATTGAATGGTTGGTTGGGTAGTTGGACGTTATCTAGTGAATCTGTGGTTGGATGCATATATACATGCATTGATGGATGGCTGTGTGAATGCATGTATGAGTGGATGCTTGAATTAGTGGATAATCGAATGGTTAAGTGTATAGATTAGATACAAGTATACATGGATGGAAGGGTGGATAAATGAGTGGATGGTATGGGAAAAGATATATTGGGTAGTGGATTTCTTTGGGAAAATGCTAAATTGGGAAAATCTAAAGATAACAAGACCTTTATTAGGGAAGAAAGAGTTGGGAGAAGGAAAGCAACGTATCACGTACCACTTGTGTGATTTATACAAGTTCCTTCATTTCTCCGAGACTTTGTTTCTTTACCTAAAAAAGAGGGAAATAAAATTCTATCTACCTGGCAGGGCGCTGTGAAGCTCAAGTGAGATATGTATGCAAGTGTCTGGCACAGTGCCCTGAATATCGTTAAGCTTTCAAAGATGTCAGTTTAATGCATTCCTCTGCCTCTCCCCCTTTTTCTCTCTTACTCTTGGGTGGTAGGTTATGATTTATAGGAAAGAGTCATACTGAGGTCTCTTCTGGATCCTTCCACCCCAGCTTCAATATACACACATCACTGACATTGCTGATACGACCCCCTGAACCCCACACTGAGGCACAGAATAACCCTCCACCTCTCGTCCCAAAAGAGACACCACAGGCTGAGCTTCTTCCTCCAGCTGGAATGATTTTTTTGTCCTCCATGGACGAAAGACAACATCTGGGCCTAGCTACTGCTTCTCCTTGAATCTTCTCATGATACTTCAAAATGATGAGAAACACATTTCATTCCCTTGCAGAGGCAATGCTTTCTTCAAGAGAGATGAGAGACATGTACAAGGGCACACACACACAGACACACCCACACCCCGCCACGCACCAAGTTTCTATCAGGGGCCTCGGTGGGAAGAAGTTTATGATATAGCTTAGGAGTCTGAGAAACCTGGGTTTGAATCCTGGCTCTGCCATTTTCGGGGCTGTATGATTTTGGATATGTCACTTTCCTTTACTGAGACTCAGTACCATTATCTGTAAAATGGGAATACTATTGCCCAAGGCCTTTGTGGGAAAGCAGCGAAATCATTATGGCCGAATGGTCTGGCGCACAGTAGGCACTAAATAAATACCATTCTCATCCTCATTGGGAAAAGTCTGGCTGGGAGAGAAAGACCTAAGATATGCCAATTTGGGTTACATCTGGTTACATCTATGTGTTTGGAGCCCAGTGGAGTCATTGGTAGGGGGAGGATGGTGACTGTATGGGTTGATTCATTCATTCACTAACATTTCTTATATTTAAAATCAATTTAACTGGGGAATAATTTAGGTACCGTAAACTGCATCTATTTAAAGTGAACAATTTGGTGAGTTTCGACAGGTATATGCACCAGTGAAACCACCACCACAATCAAGATGCAGAACACTTTCATCACTCCTTTTTCAGTCCATTCCTCCTTCCAACCTCATCGCCAGGCAACCACTGACCTGCTTTCTGCCTTTATGGATTAGTTTGCATTTTCTAGAATTTTATGTAAATGGAATCACACGGTGTGTCCTCTTTTGCATCTGACTCCTTTCACTCTGATTAATGATTTGGGGATTCATCCATGTTGTTGCATGTATCAGTAATCAATTCCTTTAAATTGCTGACTTGTATTCCATAATATACCACCTTTTATTTGTCATTCACATAATTCTTTAGTAATTTATTCACTCATTATTCAAATGCTTCTTTATTTGTTTATTATTTACTACTTTGTCCATTCATTCATTCATCCATTCCGCAAATATGTACCGTGTGCCTGCTCCATGCCAGGTACTGCTCTGGCATAGCACCAGCGCATATAGCACGTGTATATGTTAAAGGTATAGATTATATGTATTTATAATTATATTAAATATAATACATATTTATTAGAGGACCTGGAGCTAAAGCAGTAGATAAAGTAGAGAGGGCCTGCCCTGAAGGAAGGAGATTATATTCTATGATATATAAGCAAATAAATATATTTATTATATATTTATTATTTATTTATTTATTATATATTTATTATTTATTATATATATAATTATATATATAATATTCTATGATATATAAGCAAATAAATATATAAAATTATATTCTATGATATATAAGCAAATAAATATATAAAAATATATAAAATATATTATATATAAAATATATAAAATAAAATATATAAAATAAATATATAAAATAATAGGCTATTTATATATATATAAAATATATATAAATATATAAAATAATAAATATATAAAATAATATGAAGAGAAATATAGCAAGTTTTGTGGGTAGGTGTTTATGGAGGTGTATGCTACTTCATGTGAAGTGGTTGCAGAAGGTGCTTCGGAGGCAGCTCTGTAGATATTTGGGGGCTAAGGAGACAGAGTTAGAAGTGCAGAGATCTTGATGTAGGTGTATATCTGGGATATTAAAGAGAAGCAAGTCTGAAGGAGGTCTGGACTGAAGACAGGCATGGCCTGAGGGCAGGAGGGGAACCAGGGAGAGTGGGTCCAGAAGCTAAGTGTAAAGCAGGTGTCAAGAAGGAGGGAGGGGGGGCTTCCCTGGCGGCGCAGTGGTTAGGAATCCTCCAGCCAATGCAGGGGACACGGGTTTGAGACCCAGCGCAGCCAAAATAAATAAATAAATAAATATTTTTTAAAAAGAAGGAGGGAGAGGGTCACCCGAGCCTAACGTTGTTGGGGTATTGCAGTAGAGGGGGAGGGGGAGGGGAGGGGGAGGGCTTCACATTGGCTACTGGAGAACTTTGGTGTTATAGAAATGCAGTAGTCATGGAAGGTGGGGATGATGGAAGTAGGATCAGGAGAAAGGGAGGCAAGGAGGTGCAGAGTGAACACAGACTCCTTTGAGGCATTCTACCGTAAGGGGAGAAGAGAAGTAGGGTGATCACTGATGGCGGGTGTGGGAGCCAAGGAGTTTATTTTATTTTATTTTTTTTGGCTGCGTTGGGTCTTTGTTGATGTGCGCAGGCTTTCTCTAGTTGCGGCGAGTGGGGGCTACTCGTCGTTGCGGAGCACAGGTTCTAGGCACGCGGGCTTCAGCAGTTGTGGCTCGCGGGCTCTAGAGCGCAGGCTCAGTAGTTGTGGCGCATGAGGTCAGCTGCTCCGCGGCATGTGGGATCTTCCCGGACCAGGGATCGAACCTGTGTCCCCTGCATTGGCAGGCAGATTCTTAACCACTGAACCACCAGGGAAGCCCGGAGTTTATTATTTTTAAGCTAGGGACCATCTGACATATTTTTATGCTAATTGATGGAGTCAGCATTTGCTGAAGGCTCTTTTTTCCAGGCCTGGTGCTATTTACCCCGTTCTTTTTTCTCATTTTTTTTTCTAGAATTTTGTCCCTCCCGTCAGCTTTAAGTAACGGCTTTCTATAGAGGAGGAGGGTGTCTGAGTGGATCCCGAGGGCCAGAGAGCGGGCCAAGGAGGAGGAGGAGATGGGCAGAGGGGAGAAATCCTAGCCTGACCGGATGGCGTTCCTCTCCTTCACCTCAGAAGGGCCAGCTGGCACCGGGGAGAAGGCAGGCCCGAGGCTCCCCAGTTCCTGCCTGAACTGGGAAAAGCATCACCTCGGCCCTGCTGAGGGAGGCCTGGGGACAGGGAGTGGGCTGAGGTAGGAAGTGTGCCCCTCGGCAGTGACTCAGCCTGGCTCTGGGGATGAGGTGAGCCCAGCACCTGCTCTGAAGTCACCTCCCTGGCCTGCAGGCCCCAGGCCAGCCCCTCCTCATGTCCATTTCCGACAGCCTGCGAGCCTTGGGGACTGGGAGGGTCCAGACCAGCAGGCAGGAGGGGCTTCCCTGCCTTTGGACAGGATCCCACTTGGACACAGCTTCTTTCTTTCCTTTGGAGGCTGCTTGGGAGGGTGGGTGTGGAGTCTACAGACATGGGCGTGAATCTGGTTACAGGATATTCCGAGGGAAGACCAAGGTGACCAACCTGTCCCGGTTTAGCCAGGTCTTTCCCACATTTAGCACTGAGTGTCGCTCATCGTGAAAACCTTCAGTCCCAGGCAAACCACCCTAGAAATAAGCAGTGGATGTGGCTGAAATTCAAGGGCGAGAACTGACTCATCCAGCCCACGAGAGCCAGTATGATACAGTGGGTAAGAGCCCAGGCAGCAATCCTGGCTTCGCCACTTACTAGCTGTGAGACCTGGGTAAGTAGCTTAACTTCTCTGTACCTCAGCGTATCCATCTGTAGAATGGGGATAATCACAACTCTTATCTCTTAGTGTTGTTGTGAAAATTATACATAAAACATTTAAAACTGCCTGGCTAATAATAAATACTCAATAGATGTTAGTGTTTAGGTATTATTTGTAACCTTAGTGTCCAAAGTAGGTACTCAGCAAGTGTTTGTTGATTGGTCTACCTATCTATTGATCAATTGATCTACCTTCCATCTATTTACTGAATTTGTGAATGAATGGGGTTCCTTTGGTAAGAGTGTATACAAGGCGCTCGGAGGAAAGGGAGACTGATTCTATTTAGCGGGAATCAGAGGCAGATTCACAGAGAGGGTAGTACTCAGGCTGGGTGTTACAGGTTTGGTAGGAGTTTTCTAGTTAGACAAGGGTGAGGGAAAGGTATCTCAGCAGAGAAGCCTGTGCAAAGGCATAGAGGTGTAAGAGCAAAGGAGCAAGTTTCTTCACCCCAGGCACTAGCTGGTTTTAGACACAGCTCAGCAACTCTGTTGTCAAAGCAACCAAACCTTGCAGGGGCTGGTTTACCTCAGAGATTTTCCTACACCCATGATCACAAATGCTCCTACCCCTGCCCAGTCTATGTTCATCAATCTGTACCCCATCATTCAGCTCAGCGTCTAGTACATAGTACGTGCTCAGTAAATATTTGTTGCTCATCGGCTGTGTACCTGCTGCTGTGTTAAGGGCCTTACGTGTGTTCTTTTCATTTCATCTTTACTTCGTCTATCTCCCATTTTAAAGATGAGAAAATTGAGGTATGAAATAAATGCCTTACTTGAGCAAGGTCCAAGAGCTGGTAAGTGAAATGCTGGCATTCAAAACCGAGGAATCGGGCTTCCCTGGTGGCGCAGTGGTTGAGAGTCCGCCTGCCGATGCAGGGGACGTGGGTTCGTGCCCCGGTCCGGGAGGATCCCACATGCCGCGGAGCAGCTGGGCCCGTGAGCCATGGCCGCTGAGCCTGCACGCCCGGAGCCTGTTGCTCTGCGGTGGGAGAGGCCACAGCAGTGAGAAGCCCGTGTACTGCAAAAAACAAACAAACAAACAAACAAAAAACCGAGGAATGTCTGCCTCTAGATTAAACTTTAACCACTCACTTACATATTTCTTTAGAAATGGCAAATGGTATCTCTGGCTGCAGTTCTAAGAACAGGAGGAGGTTGGCTGAACTCTAGGATCTCTGCATTTACTCTGGTGGCGAGGTACCTTTGTTCAACTCAACTCAATGAACAAGGGTAACTCCCTGCTATACGAGGGAGGGGCTTCAGACTGAGATCAGGCAGGTGAACTGTATAGCCGGGTTGCTTGGGTTCCCATCCTGGCTCCACGCTTTGTGGCGGTGTGATCCTGGGCACGTCACTGCTCCTCTGTGGCCTCAGTTTCCGTTCCTCTAAAATGGGGAATTGAATGAGTTAGCTCACATAAGGCACTTGGAGCAGCGCCGGGCACATGGCGAAAGCTGAATGTGTGCTAGCAACCTTTATCATTACAGAGTCCCAGGTCCTGTGCGGCCATCAGACAGTGGGGACACAGAATGGAGTAATGTGTGACCCTGCCCTGGAGGAGCTCAGGGGGCAGCGGGAGAGGACAGCAGCAATAGCTCAGAGGAGTGGGCTGGGTGGCAGGCCCACGTTTAAGAGTCACTGGCAGGTGGATTTTATTTAATTTACAGGAGTGGGAGGCAACGCTCGGAGCAGGAGGGCAGAGTGGGGAGAAAAGTTGTGAAGACTAAGCTTGGGGCACTCAATACAGGCAGAGAAGTCAGCACCCCAAATAGGATGACCAACCACCCCTTGGTCCCGGGCAAACCGAGACATCTGGTCACCCTAGCCTCAAGGGAGACCGAAGGAGCAGCCAGAGGGAGGAGAAAACCGGGACAGCGAGGAAGAGATGGGTAACCACCATTGCTGCCAGGAGGCCAAGACATGAAGCCCCTGGATTTGGCGATGCAACCATCACTGGGGGACTGGACGAGAGCAGCCTCTGGGAATGTGGGGTTGAAGGTTTGATTGAAGTGGGTTGAGAGTGAAAGCGTGGTGGGGAGGTGAGGGTGTAGACAGCTCTTCTGAAAAATTTGGTTGAGAAAGGGAATGGAGTGCAAGGCCTTTTCCTCCTTTTTTTCTTAAGATGGAAGAGATAGGAACATTTGAAAATGATAACAAGGTGACCCAGCAGAGAAGGAGAAAATGGAGATTCAGGACGGAGTACACTGATGGGAGTCAGACCGACAGGGGAGATGGGATGGGGCAGCCCAGTTGGGCGACTGGCCTTGGGTGGCCATTTGGCCACCATCTCCATGGTGAGAGGAGAGAAGGAGTGCAGGGGACAGCAGGGGTTTGGCTGGGGGAGACGCAGGGACTCATATCTGAAGGCCTCCGTCTTCCTTATGAAGGTTGACACGCTCATCTCTTGAGGGAAAGGGGACGGAGCTTGGGCAAGGGTGAGGGTGAAGGAGGAACGGCAATCAGAGGACTGAGGAGTGGGAAGGAGCGATGAAATAGCCATTGTGGAGGGAGGGAAGGCAAGCTGGCTGGAGTGGAGGGGTGAGCCTACTGGCAGAGCGGTCACCCGTTGCAGAGGAGGGATGGTGACTCCAGAGACCATCTGCCTGGCTGGGTGAGTTTCTTCAGCTGAGCTCAAGGCAGGAGCAGAGGAAGTGGGGTGGGGTGTGGCATCCCGGCTCACGCTTCAGCCAGGTCAGGGTGACGGAGGCAGAGAGGGCCGGAAGGGGAGAGAATGTAGTGATGGCACCGGCAGGCCATGGGATCTGGCTGGAGGAGAGGTATAGGGCCTCAGGTGGGTGAGGAGTAGAGAGATGCTAGAATCAGTGGGTGCGTGTGAGGACTGTTCCGGGTGGTGGAGGCGGAGTGGGCTCTGGGGCAAGTGAACCACAAAGACAGAGGGTTGCAGCTGGAGAACGCCATGTTTGAATGCTTGCATTTCTGGTGATGACAATTTATGACAACTGATTTGGAGCGGAGGGGCATTGGTGATGAGGAAATCTAAGGTCGAGGAGGCCGAGGAGTTGGCTGGGACGTCCAAGTGACCCAGGGCAGTGGCCAGAGGCAGGTTGAGAAGGGAGCCCTCAGTGAGGCTGGTGGGCGATAGTAATGGGGGTGAGATGCAGCCCGTCAGCCTGAGCCCCAAAGAAGCAGCGTACTTTGAGAAGAGGGTGGAGAAGCCAAGGTCAGGAAGTAGCCATGGGGAGCAAGGTGGTGCCACCTCTACCTTCTTCGTCTGAGGTGTGACAGGAAACTCAACCTCCCCTCGGGAGGGTGGGGTGGGGGGCACGTCCTCAAGGAAGGGACAGCTCTGATGGAGCGAGGGAACAGAGGATCTGAGACGAGGAGCAGGCTGTGTGTGTGTGTGACGGAGTGTGCTGTTTATGGAGCTGGAGTTCTGGAGTGCACCCTGAGAAGGTTCTGGAAGGAGGAGAGGTGGGAGTCTGGGCCAGGGGAGAGCCTGCGCAGGGTGTATGGGGATGAGGATTTGAGGGGATGGGCCATCCTTCAGGCACATGAGGCTTTGCCCTCAGTCCCTCAGGTGCCTTGGAGAAGGGTGGACACCTGGGCCCAGTGGGATTCAGCTGAGGCCAGGAGGTGTGACCAGAAGCTTCAAGATGGTGGTGGTGGATGGTCAAGTGGTGCTCCAGGGGGGGTTGGATGGGCTGTTACGCCTCCTCCTGGAGAGCAGGCCTGAGTCCCAGGGCTGGTCCCAGCTGGCTCTGGGAGGGTGCCCCCCACCCCCATCATATGACCCCTGGGTCAGGGGCCTGTCTCCTCAGGAGCTGGGAGTTTGTGGCTGGCCTGAGCCAGCTGCCTGGAGGGGAGGAGGCCCCTGCAATGACCAGCTCTTTTACACCCCAAGGAAAAACAAGGCCCATCTGCAAAAACCCGGAGGTGTGAGGTGAGGGCTTGGCAAACGGAGGCTGTGAGGGAGGAGCCTCCTGGTCAGTCTTTCCACTGAGACGGTGTGGGAAGGCCAGCCAGCCTCCAGCCTGCGATCTAGCCCCCCTCCCTCCGTGGGGCCTCCCAGGGCCTCCGGAGAGCAGCGTGGAGCTGGGAAAGCCTCGGACGCACCTGGAGGAACGGGAAGCTCAGGGACACGGTGTAGCTCCGAGGGCTGCCTGAGAATGAACACCGTACGGGGAGTCAGGAGACCCCGACCACGCACGCCCCCGGACTCCTGAGTGCCCTGGGGCAAGCAGTCCCTGCTGGAGGCCTCAGTTTCCCCGGCCATTGGGTGTCCACGGCCCGGGGCGCTCCCTCTGGCTGGTGAGGGTGTTTAGACCCTCCCAATACAGAGCGGAAGGGCCCAGGCAGAGGGCCTGAGTGCCTGCCCGCTCTGGGCACCAGGAGCGGCTCGAGTTCCATTCCTGAATATCAATGAGCAGGCCCAGGAATGTCTGCCACACAGCTGGCTGCTGAGGGCGGGCCGGGTGGGAAGGGAGGAAATGGCCCGCCCGGCCCTCCCAGACCCACCTGCCCCGGCAACTGCAGGCAGGGCAACCTGGGGCGGGACGGAGCCTTTCGAGGCCCCAGTCACACCTTTACGTCTCAAACAAATTCCAGAATTATGCTTTCCCACTCTGGGAAGAGGCAGAACTAGGATTCCACCCCAGGCCTCTTCAGCTGCAAACCCGTGATATTTGCACTCTGTTGCCATAGGGCATGGGGAGCTGCAAATTTGGACAGCCCACAGGCTGCTGAGCTGAGAGCTGCATTTGTTCATTTCTTCATTCTGCAAGGGTGTATGTGCCAGGCTGGTGTTGAGGGCCGAGGAGACAGCTGTGAGCAGGCCTGGGAGGTCTTAGGGACCAGAGAGAAAAGAATAATCTGATGTGAAACAATGCCGCTTAATCATCCCCGGCCTCTAGTGCATCATCTGAAAAAATCTGGTTAAGGCTGCATTTCTCTGCAGTTCAGAGGACTCCTCCAAATTAGCAAGAGCATTGTATGAATCACATCTCAAGACTGACCCCCTGCAACTTCAGTAGAAATAAAGCCTTCGGAGAATCAGGACATCAGGGACCGGGCTCCCAAATGTGCCAGGTCCTGGGACTGGTGCAGGGAGGAGGGATAGCAAGATTGTTGCACAAGGTTTCTGCAGCAGTGAGCTCACAGCCAGGGAAGCAACCCCACAGCCAGGCTGTCGTGGAGCAGAGAACTGGGATAGAGAGATGGGAGGGGCCAGGTAGGAGAAAAGGCTCAGAGGTAGGGACACTGGAGCCCGGCATTGTAGGAGGAGCAAGAATTCCTCAAGGGATGAAAGGGAAGGGCATTTTGGGTAGAAGGGATGGCATTTCTGAAGGCCTTGCAGGGTGCTATAGCATTGCTGGAATGCCGGCAGGGTACCTGAGGCTGGAACATGGGCTTAAACTCAAAGACGAGGTGAGGGTGGGCAAACAAGGTGACACTCTGCTTGACTTGAGGAATATTCCAGCCTTGTCGCCTGCCTAGAAAACCATTCTAGTTGTGTCTCCTCGTGTTTGGTGAGCTGACTGGGGCCGCCCGTGAAAAAAGACGACGTCTTGAGGCTGAACGGCCTCCCCCCTCCATAGGCACTAGGGCTGCGTCTAGGTCCCAAACACTGCCATTTGCAAAGAGGGAGCTGTAACAATCTGCCCGTGGCAGGGGGTCCGGGTAGCTGCTGGGCCGCACCAGCTTGGGCACAAAACAGCATCTGAAGTCCTTTCTATCCAGACAAGCTTAGCCTTAGGACCCAAGACTGAGTGACCTTGACACGTGCCTTCCCCTCTCTGTGCCTCAGGTTCTCTGCAGACTCAGGGGTGCTCTTTCAACATCGTCATTCCGATGTCTCAAGGACAGGTGGATTTGGGTGGCCACACAGAAGGTGGCTGGAGAACTAGATTTACTTAGCCGTGGGTGTCATTTCTGATCTCTGGCCCCTCTGGGGGGGGGTGTGAAGGTGGGGGAGACTGAGAGCCTCTTGGGCTGGCTGCAATATGGTTTCACTGTGGGGCGAGCCCCCAGGGGAAGCCACACAGCTTGAAGCGGGCATCTGGACATCCATGGGGTTTAGACCCTCTCTAGGCCTGGGGCGGGGAGTAGAGGCAGGATGGGGACCTTGGCTCCTGTTATCCAGGGAGACCAAGATGCATATCTTGCTCTGGGATCCATCCATCCATCCTTCCATTTGAGGACTTAGCACAGACCCATTCTAGCTGTGTGATCAACCATGGACATTGAAGGTGCTTAGAAGGATCTCACTCTGGGAGTGGGGCCATTGCATTGAGTACCTGGGGAACTCCCTGCTTCCCGTGTGCACCCAGGGAAGCCCCTTCATCCCCAAGAGCCTGTTTCCTCCTCTACATGGTGGGATCTCGTGATCACCACCTGCAGTGCTATCGTGAGTTTCACAAGATGATGGACGGAGAACACCTGGCATGGCACAGGGGACTCTGTGTGGAGGCTGTCATCGATATTTATCGTGGCATCGTGCCTGAGCCTCCAGCTAACATGGTGGCAGGACCGGCCATGGGGGATAGAAGGGGGCCATGGGGTTAGGCTGAGCTGACCACATCCTAGCTGTGTGACAGCAGGTCAGCACCTCAGCTTCTCAGAAGCCTCATTTGTAAATCAGTGAGTATCATTCCTACCTTGCAGGGTTGGGAGGAAGAGGAAAGTGATATCAGGGGCAGTCTTGATGTGTTATGTCAGGCCACATAATGAATGTTAGCCTCCTTCTAATTGCCCCTCTCTGAGGGGCTGAGCTGGGGCCATTATGACTCCTGACGGCTGTTGAAGAGAGAATCAGGAGGCATCTCCAGTGGGCCTGGGAGTCCCTGAATTCATCCACATGCCACTGGGAAATCCCTGTGTGACGTTCTCTGGACACAGTGATGGACAAAACAGACCAATTTCCTGCTGTCATGGAGCCCCTAAGCAGGGGGCAGGAGAGGGGTGAAGAATACCAAATACCGAATACTAAATACCCAGAGCAGGTTGTGATAAGTGCTCTGAAGGAAAGCTCCAGGGAGATGTGATAGCAGCTCAAGCGGCTGCTTGAGGTGGAGAAATCAGGGAAAGCCTCTCGGAGGAGGTGGCCTTTGAGTGGCGACTAGAAGGGCAAGAAGGAACCAACTGTTTGAAAGTTGGGTGAAGAGGGTTCAGCAAGTGCAAAAGCTCTAGGGTTGCAAAGATTCTGGAGGCCTGAGAAAGCAAAGGAGTTCACGCTTGCGGGGGGAGGGGGGAGGGTTCATATATGATGGGAAGAGTGTAAGATACTCAGTTGAAAAGTCCGGTCTTGGCCAGATCAGACAGGCAGAATAATTTGTGGAGATGGTGATGACTTACAACTGAGGAAACTGAGGACTCAGAAATGTTAACCCACCTGCCCAAAGTCAAGTTGGCAAGAGCTGGAGCCCAGGTGGCTCTCCAGCGTCAAACTCTGTTGAGAGGCAAGGGGCAAAGCTCTCACCCGCTCTGAGGTCCCTCCGCCCTCTTGAGGGGTGAGGGCAGGAGGGGCCCAGCCTAGGAGAGAGAACATCGTGTCTGTGGGAGAGAGTCAGAAGAGGCAGCAGCCTAAACACACGACAGACCCCGGCCAGCCCCGGCTGCCAACACAACTGCTTGTGTGCCGGCCAAGGAGCCAGATGCCGCTTCTGGAAAAAATATCTTCCTGGCTTGGCCTGCCATGCAAGGGGAGGAGGGGGCTGCTGAGTGTGGGCCGGCGGCCGCTTAGCACCCCAGAACGGCACTGCTGTGCCTTTGAAGCCAGGGCAGGAACAGGGAAGGGAGGGGGCAGGGAGGATGCAAGTGAAATATTTTCGCTAAAAATATTCTGGTCCAGGAGAAGATCTTTTTTCTTTTTTTCCCCTACTCTTGCTGGAAAACCAAAGTCTTATTAAAACAACACCAGAGTATTTCATGTTGATATCAATTAGGCGAAGGAGAAGGAATCTTGAATTTTCCTCCCTGCCAGTCTCACATAAAAGGAATATTCTCCCAGAGGCCAAATGATGAAGGTTTTCAGTTTTTTTTTCCTTTGCTGCAAAAAATTCCTGTAATGTGGATGGAAAGTTCCTCATGTCTGAGAGCTTCCTGAGAAGTTGGGGCTCTGGACGCCAAGACCAAATTCTCCCCTTAAGTCAGGTGGGACAGGACAGGTGGCTGGCCCGTAAGAGGGCCCTCTGAACCTGTCAGGGAGAGATGCAGCCAGACCTGCTCTGCACGGAGGCAGACCTGTGTACTCTACAAGGCCCCGGCCAGCTGGACCACAGAGCGAATGGAGATGGGAAGATACAGAGCACGTGGCCTCTGCGTCTGGCACCTCTCATCTAAGCTTCACAGGCAGCAGCAAGACAAGGAGTCCGCTCTGAGGTGCCAGACCTGGCCTGGCCCCTCTCCCTGGTTTAGGCCTTTCATAACCATGATGGCAGCACCATTTCTACACACCCATTAGGTGCCAGGCACTTTAAAATACCTATCGATATACTATCTCCTTTAGTCCTCACAATGAACCCAAGAGAGCAGGGATTATATTATCCCCAATGTCCCTGAGAAAACTGGGGCTTGGGGTCACATAGCTATTGAGCTGCAGTGACAAAATTTGAACGCAGGTCCTTCTAACCCTAAACTCTGTGCTCTGTCCTCTGTCGCAACCTTTCTCTTGTTGATCCATTGGCTCCCATCCCATTGACATCCCAAAATTTGGTCTCCCATTGAGTGTTTGGTAGTTAAGTGAGGCTTTCCTGTGTTTGGTATTATCTCCGTCCTCCAACTCCAAATCAGAAGTCCAGGAAGCAGCCCTTCAGCAATATTTTCTCCTATTCTCAGCTCTCTGAGTCGCCTTTATGCATTAATTAATTCATTAATTTATTCCTTTATTCAACCATCCATTTATCTATCTATTCATCCATCCACCTTCCATCTATCCATCCATCCTTCCACCCACCTACCATCCTTCCGTCCATCCAACCATCAAACCATCTTCCACCTATCTATCCATCTATCCACAACCCACTCTTCCATCCAGCCACCCACCTTCTATCCACCCATCTGTCCATCTATCCATCCATCCATCCATCCTTCTGCCCACGTATTACATCTACCCATCCATCCTGTGTTTGCTAAGTGCCAGGCGCCCGAGATAGGAAACGATTAGAACAGAGCTCCTGCTCAAGTCCCTTTCAGATTTATCAAATATCGGAGGTGGAGTGTAGCTTTAGAAAGTATCTAATCCTATCTCCTCTGTAATGCAGGTGGGAGGGACTATCTTTATTTTATAGATGAGGAAACTGCAGTCCAGGGGAAGCAATGAGACTTGCTAGCAAGTTGTGCTTTGCAGTAGAAGGATTGACAGCCTTGAAGTCAAAACAGATCTGAGTTCTAGTCCTTGTTCTTTGACCTGCTAGTTGACTGCTTTTGTGCAAGTCACTGAAACTCTGAGTGCCGGAGAGAGCAGTAAACAAGGTCAGGGAGGGCTCCAGGCCATGGACGGCTTTGTAGGCCATTGTTAAGAACTCTGGCATCTACTCTGAGTAAGAAGGCATCATTGCAGGGTTTTGACCAGAGGGTCAAAACAATTGAGAGACACAATTGATTTCAGTTTTAAAAGGATCGCTGTGGCTCTTGTGTAGAGAACAGCCTGTCAAGATGTAAGTGTACGAGCAGGGTGATGATCAGCTAGGAAGCTATTGCAATAATCCAGGCAAGAAATGAGGGATGGCACTGTGGCTTTATGACTGAACAGCTGGAAGGATGGAGTTGCCATCACCTGCGAGGAGAAAGGCTGTGGGTGGTGCCTTTTGGGGGGAAGATTAGGAGTTCAGGCTTGGACTTGTTGAGCCTGAGATGTGCACTAGATATCCAAGTGGTGATGTTGAGTAGGCAGTTAGGTATGCAGTCTGGGGTCAGGAGCAGGGTAGAGGTATAGATCTGAGAATCACTGGTGTATGAACGGAGTTTAAAGCCTTGAGACTGGAAAGATCACAAAGTGAGTGAGTGTAGACAGAGAAGGGGAAAAGACCAAGGACTTAGCCTCGGGCCCTCCATTACTAAGAGATTTTATTAATATACAGTGAGCCTGCAGGGTACAGATGGGAAGAAAACGTGGTCAAAGGCCTCACGGAGCGTGCATTCTGAAGAGGGCAAGAGACACAGAAGGAAGCCGCAAGTCCACTAGGCTTGCTTTAGGAGAGGGTCAGCCCAGGGGCTGTGGGAGCCTAGAGGTGGCACCTCATCCAGCCCAGGGGACACCCGCAAACCTGGCCTGTTCCAGTTACACTCTGAACGGTGTTGCCTGTTCTGGGCCTGAGTGACTACTAGCATCCCCTGAACCTATTCTGTTCCACAGAAGGGGGAAAGAGGAGGTGTATGCGGCCTAAACCCAAAGTTTGGAAGCACATATAATTCTTTCCATAGCCCTAGCAGATAAGTACTAACATTCCCATTTTATTTTATTTTTAAATTGTTTTCTGGGCTTCCCTGGTGGCGCAGTGGTTGAGAGTCCGCCTGCCAATGCAGGGGACGCGGGTTCGTGCCCCGGTCCGGAAAGATCCCACGTGCCGCGGAGCGGCTGGGCCCGTGAGCCATGGCCGCTGAGCCTGCGCGTCCGGAGCCTGTGCTCCGCAACGGGAGAGGCCACAACAGTGAGGGGCCCGTGTACCGCAAAAAAAAGAAAAAAAGAAAAAAAAGAAATTGTTTTCTATTTTAGTATTTATTAGTTTTATACACCCCTTCACAAATTTTGGATAGCGTTGTTCTCCACCTCTTTAAATGTTACCCTTTCCTATCGTTCCTCATGTGTCAAGAAAACAGAACAAGAAAAGCAGACTTTTGCATTCAGTTCAGTGACCATTTAGGTAACTGATCTCATGTGCAAGGGGATGTGATAAATTAGAAGCCCTGGCTTTTATGTGAAAAAATAACTTTATTTAATCCTGGCTAAGCTTAATATACAGGCAAAGTGCCAGTGGGTAAGTTTTGGGTCAGAATGTGACAAGAGCTAGATTGGTCTAACATCCCCATTTTAAAGATGAGAAAACGGAGGCTCAGAAAAGGGAAGCCATGGACCCCAGGCCTGACTTTAAAGATCATGCCCTTCACACAGAAAGAGAAATAAAGGGGTACACGTGGGTGCTGAGGAAGGGGGCTCAGAATGTCCACATTATGATCTGGGTCCCTCTCCTGAGAGGGTGCTCCCAGGCCTGCTGGAGTCAAAACTCAGGTGCTTTCAGGGGCCAGGCAGGGGACATCGATGAGGAATGTGGGCTGAGGTGGGGGCGTGGTGAACACAAGCCTGGGCTGAGGGGCAGCCACTCCTCAACCCAGTTACTTGTGCTCCTGCGGAAAGGTGGGTCCAGGGTTGCCAGATCTGGTTTCTAACCAGAAACCGGAAACATGGACTTTTATGTGAAATTTCCCACTTTTTAAAGCAGTCTTGGGTCCAAGCAAAACATGTCTGTATGCTGAGTTGACCTCATGGGCCAACAGCTCCAAGCTTTGACCTTTTGGACCCGTGGTTAAAAGAAGGGGTTTAGGACCACACAGGCCTGGGTTCAAAGCTCCAAACCCTCCCTTATTGGCTGTGTGTGATCTTGGGCAAGTGAGTTTACCTCTCTGGGTCTCAGTTTCCTCATCTGTCAACCATCTCTGAGTCTCAGGGCTGCAGAGGATCATGGGAGACACTGTGTGCAGAGTGCCTAGCCCAATGGCGGCCCCTCACAGATGCTCCATAAATGGTGGTGTGAAGGTGGTCTGTGTGTGTGTGTTGGAGGTGGGGGTGGGTGAGATTGTTACTGCCTGTCCTGGCCTTACTCGGTAGCCCTGAGCACTGGAGAGCCCGTGTGCCGGATCCTCTGCACACCTGCCCTCTAGGTCTGCTCTTCCCCCCCGACCCCTCTTTCAGGCACTCCCCATGGACCACTTACAGCCCTCCCGGGCAGCGGTGGCCTCCAGCTCCGAGCCTTCCTCACCGGCCCAGCTTCCCCCTCCCGCCACCTCTCCGCTGCACAGGAGAGCCGTGGGGACGTCTGGATTCCTGAGGGGATGTTTTCCACATTTCTGGAAACCCACTGCGGTTTGGTTTTCTGTGGTAAAGGCCTTGGCAGGAGCTCAGCCCAGTGGAACGGCTGGTGGCTGGGAGGGGCCCGAATGGAGGAGACATTCATTGAGCGCCCACTGTGTACCAGGCCCCGGGGATTCACAGATGCTTAAAACAGTCCCTGCCCTCCAAGAACCTCATTATCTTGTTATGGATACAGACTCGAAACATGAGAAGTTAAAAACAGATCTTCAGGTCCTTGTCACTCAAGCCAGGAGCCTGCCGCCCCTGGCTCACTCCTCCTTCTCGCCTCCTCTGCCTCCAGGTTCTGCCCATCCGCCCTCCTCCGTCTTCTGAATCTCTTGGACCTGCCCCCTTCTCTCCATCTCATTGCCAGTTTGGGTCGCCATCCTCCCTCCATTGGATGATGGCAACCTCCTCCTCCCGGACTCCCTGCCTCCAGCCAACCCTCCTTCAGTTCTTCTGCACCAGGCCGGCTGAAAGGGCTTCTAAAACACAAATCTGCTCCTGTAACTTGCCTACCGAAAGCCCTCGTGACCTCACGATGGAGTCCAAACTCTCCACGTTGGCCGATAGGCCTTTTGGGCTCTGCCCCTGCCGCCCTCAACAATTTCACCTCTTACCATGCACCTGTGTGCATCCTCCACACCAGAAATCTTTAAGTTAACTGTATGCCTTCTGCTTTCTCTCAGCTCTGAGTCTTTGCACACGTGGTTCTCTCTTCCAAGAATACGTCTCCACCATTGCACTCACCAAGGGAACTCCTAGTCATTCTTCCGGGCTCAGCTTAAATGTCACTTCCTCCAGGAAGTCTTCCCCACCCACTCCCATCTCCAGGCTGATCAGGTGTATTATCACAGGTGTTCTGTATCTCCAGTGCTTAGTTTACGGTAATCCTAAAGTTAATCCTGATCTTAATACCAAAGCTAATACTAACACTAATACAGACTAATACTAATAGCAATCACTTCTAAAGCCTTCATATGTGCCAGGCATTGTCCTAAGTGGTCTATACATCTTAGTTCATTTTAGCCTCTCAGATACCCTCTAAAAAGTGGGAACTGTTATTGTCCACTCTTTACAAGTGAGACACTGAGGTATGGAGAAGTGGATTAACTTGGCCAAGGTCATGTGGGTAGTAAATGGTGAAGCTGGGATTTATTATGGTTCACAAGTCAGCCTGTGTTGCAAAGACCTGTTTTCTGGTCTGTCTCCCTCACCAGACTGTAAATTCCAGGACCAAGAGGCCCACTGCTGTCTTGTCTATAGTTATGTCGCCAGCATTGTGCCTGGCACACAGTAGGTGCTCAATAAATTCCTGCTGATTGAAGGAAGGCATATTAGACCTGTTGGAGAACTTCAGACCTGCCTGAGGGCAGGAAGTTGGACCAAATGACCTGTTTTGGACTCCTGCTACCTGTGGTCTAGCATTCACCGTGTAGGCTGTTTTTTTTAAACCGAAAAAGAGGGGATATATGTATAGCTGATTCACTTTGCTGTACAGTAGAAACTAATACAACATTGTAAAGCAACTATACTGAATTAAAAAAACCCCAAAAAACAAAAATCAAACCAATTCACCAAGGGGAAGTAAAGTAGAATTCAGTAAAACCCATACACCTTTACATTCGCTATCTTATTATTGATTAATTAAGATAAGGCAGGGCTTCCCTGGTGACGCAGTGGTTGAGAATCTGCCTGCCAATGCAGGGGACACGGGTTCGATCCCTGGTCCGGGAAGATCCCACATGCCATGGAGCAACTAAGCCCGTGCTCCACAACTACTGAGCCTGTGCTCTAGAGCCCGTGAGCCACAACTACTGAGCCCGCGTTCCACAACTACTGAAGCCGTGCACCTAGAGCCCGTGCTCCACAATGAGAGAAGCCATCGCAGTGAGAAACCCGCGCACCACAACGAAGAGTAGTCCCTGCTCGCTGCAACTAGAGAAAGCCCGCACACAGCAACGAAGACCCAACAGAGTCAAAAAAAAAAAAAAAAAATAGATAAGGCAGGTGAAGCACCTTGCCCAGTGCTGGCAGAGAGGGAGTGCTTAATAGATAGGCAGTAATGAGCAGTGGCTGCTGGCAACAACCCGGGGAGGCAGCATGCTTTTCCCATTTTACAGATGTGGAGACTGAGCCTCCAGGAAGAGATGAAGTGACTTGCAGAGATACATCCAGCCAGCAAGTGAAGGAATGGACATTTAAATTCCAAAAGTTGGTTCACTTTCCTCTGGAGACAGCAGGCTCCTATCACCAAATTCACAGAGAAATTGTATGTATCATGTTCACATTTCTTTTGAGGTAAGAATATTTCAACCTCCTCTGAGATTTTTTAAAATATCTGCTTTTAAGGTGTCCTCTTCTAGCTTGCCCACTTTTCAACATTTCTAGATTTTATTTCTTTTAAGACCAGGCCAAGAAAGTATGCTTCTATCTTTTTCTTTTTGCATTTTTTTTTAATTAAAAAAATTTGGGGGGATTTTTGGCTGCACTGCGTGGCTTGTATGATCTTAGTTCCCTGACCGGGGATTGCACACATGCCCCCCTACAGTGGAAGCGTGGAGTCCTAACCACTGGACCGCCAGGGAATTCCTGAGATGCTTCTATCTTACAGTTGTATTTCTATGAATATCAAGTTGATGGTGCTTTATATATGTTTCACTAGAAACATATTGATCTTCTTAGTGTATTCTTGCCTTCTTTTTCTTCTGTTTGGGTTTGCTGACATTTATGCACTACAGGAGTTTGTTAAACATATTGGCTGAAACCCCACTTTCATCCTAATGAAGTGCGGTGGCAAGACTACTTTCTGGGGAAGAAAGACAAAGTGCATTGTGTGTGTCAGGAGTGTGCTGGACATCATTGCACTTCATTATTTATGATATAGAAATTGCAGAGTATTTGACACGCACCTTTTTTATTTTTTGCCTGTCAAAAAATATAGCTTACTTTGCTTTTCATCATTAAGTATTAAAGAAATCTTGAATGATGGGAATGAAGAAAACTCATAAATCGCTGGTGGTTCCAATCACCTCCAACCAATTTTCACATGTTGTGTTATTTCTTTGTTGTCTTTTTTACTCCGTTTAATTTTTATTTTACAAAGTTTGGAATCTAAATATACATGCAGTCTCATTCCTGATTTTTCTTCACTTGATATTATGTGATAAGCATTTATTTACTTTTGATAGTCTTTATTAATAAGGTCTTTATAAATATCATTCTAAATATTTGTAATACTATTTTAAGTGATGTCATCTGCTTAATCATCCCAATAGTATTGAAGGTTTAAGTTGTTTCAAAAAGATTGTTTTTAAGGATTCTTTTTCTAAGATAGATGCTCAGAAATAGAATTACTGGGTCAAAGGTCTTGAATACTCAAAAATTTCTGCTATATATTGTTAATTTCATATATATGTGTGTGTGTGTATATATATAAATTCACATTTCCACATCTATGTATTGAGGATGCCCATATTACCCACCCTCATCAGCATGGGATCTTATATACTTTTAACCTTTAAAACTGTTGTTAATTTGACAACAGAGAATTGACATCTTCTTGTTTTAATTTGCCTATGTCTGATTTCCACTGAAGTGGAATTCCCACTCTTCTTTTTTTTTTTTTTTAAATAAATTAAATACAAATTTTTTACCTATTTGTCATTTTTGGTTGAATTGTTTTCTAAATTCTGGGACTTGCCATTTTCCTTTCTTTTCTATTCTTTTCCTTTTTTGCATGTAGGTATATTACATTTGCCTTTTCTGCTGTTATTTCCTCGAATGCATTGAAGCACACACTGCCCTTGCCTTCCAGAGGCTGGGTAAAGCTCCCTTCCTCCCCGAGGGTGAATGTCTACACTAATCATTCAAAGTGTATTATTGGTTTGTGGTTTGACCTCAGTGACCAAGGCTGGTTATGACCCTTCCCAGAAGCTTCCACAGCTCTCGCCTCTCCCTTACCCTTGGCTTCCCATCTCTGAGCTAGCTGTTTATCTGTGACAAAACCTACTGATAAATGCCACAGCCCATCAGAGTCATTACTTCACAAAAGGTTCTTTTGAACCTCTAAATTAGGGATTTTCCTTCAATGTTGACCTTTCCGTCTTTTCAAATGATTGTCATAGATATGGGCGTCACTTCCCCTTTCAGAAACCATGCTTAGCACATCAGGGAACACTCCTGCCATTGACCCTTGTACTTGGGAAATATAAATATCATCTCTTCCTTCCTTTTTTCCTTTCCTCCCTCCTCCTCTCCTTCCTTTGGTGAATCTTTACAGCTTCCCTGGGCACAGAGCTGACTTCTGCTCAAGTGATAACTGGTCACAACCATTCCCAAATCAGGCACTCTATGTACGGAGCCCAGGCAAGGGACCCTGAAATCCACAGATACAACAGAAATCACCTCCCAGTTCTTATCTAATCAATACTCTCAGGTGTCACCTGTTGATCAGCAGTGACCAGGGACTTTAGTGTCCTAATATGGGACACAGGCGGCTCACAGTCTTTTGGATTTAAAAGACCTGCCCCATTTCTCTTTCCTTTAACCTGGTCCCACTGGTGGGATTGTTCCCTACATGGCAGTTCCACCCGGCATGGAATATTGGGGCTCTAAGTCTTTTTTAAAAAAAATTGAAGTACAGTTGATTTATAATATATCAGTTTCAGATGTACAGCATAGTGATTCAGTATTTTTACAGATTATACTCCATTAGAAGTTACTACAAGATAAAGGCTGTAATTCCCCATGCTATACAATATATCCTTATTGCTTATCTATTTTGTACATAGTAGTTTGTATCTCTTAATCCCATTGGGACCTCTTAGTCTTTACAACCTCTCCAATGCCTTCTAAACTTCAACTCTGCCTAAATGCTAGGTGATCTTATAGTTTATTTATTTCATCCAATCATATGAAATGGAAGACAATTGACTGTTTTGCATATATCAAAATAACAATTTCATATGGTTCATTTTAATATTTTCAGAAATTATCCAAGGGATACAGAAGCATCATTGGAAAATTAGAAAATAGGGGAAAACATAAAGAAAGGAAATATACAAATATTATCACTGGTAATATTTTGTTGTATAATCTTCCAATTATTTCCATGTGGTACATGCCCATATAGATATACATACACACAGATTTTGTAGAAATGGAATCTAACTACCTACACAAAATGTTGTAGTCTAATTAGCAATATATTGTGAGCAATTTCCCATGCCAATACATGCGCTTCTTTTTTTTTTTTTTGTGGTACGCGGACCTCTCACTGTCGTGGCCTCTCCCGTTGCAGAGCACAGGCTCCGGACGCGCAGGCTCAGCGGCCATGACTCACGGACCCAGCCGCTCTGCGGAATGTGGGATCTTCTTGGACCGGGGCACGAACCCGCGTCCCCTGCATCGGCAGGCAGACCCTCAACCACTGCGCCACCAGGGAAGCCCCATTCACTTCTTTACCATTATTTTTAGCGGCTGCATCATTTTCTGTTGTGTGGTTGTACCACAATTAAACATAACCAATAATCCCAAGGATGAAAGGCAGGGCTCTGGAAATAGGAGAAGGATGGGGAGCATGGTCAGAGGAGCAGGGGACCACGGTGGTGTGAAGTTACTGGCACCACAGCTGGAAAGACTTTTGAGGTGCTTTACACTGTGAGAGGCCCTGGAGGGGTTTGGATGGATGAGAAACAGCCTCTGGCTCTGGAGAAGGGACCATTGGAAGCCTTATAAGAGGCTGGAATTCATAGTCATTTGTTCATTCACTCAATAAATATTTATTGAACTTCTACATTGTGCCAGATGTTCTCATGGGGATACCACAGTGAACAAGATAGACACAGCTCTGCTTTCAAGGAGTTTGTATTGTAGGCTGGGGGAGGGGTGGAGATCATAAATAAATAAAATAACTGCACATTGGGAAAAGTGCTAGGAAGGAAAATGAGCAAGGGGATGTGATGAAACATACAGAGGTGCTGGAAGTGGGCTTATAATCTCAGATAGGTTGATCAGGTATGACATCCCTGAGAAGGGGATATTTGAGCTGCGGATCCGTCGATTCAGGGGAAGAAAGTTCTAGGCAGAAGAACCAGAAAGTGCAAAAGGCCAAGTGGAGTCACTAAACACAACCCATGGTTTGAAACACTTTATTCATTCATGTGTTCATCCAACCTGGGTTGTGTTCCTCCTCTGTTATAGATAAGAATGGGGAATTCAGATACTATTCGTCCCTCGAGGGAGAGAGCCATCCATTCACTTCATTTATTTACTCATTCATTCATTGATTCAAACACTTTCTGAGTACTTGTTATGGGCCAGATCTTATTCAGTAAAAAAAGAAACAAGATGAGTAAGAATTAGTTCTTTTTCTCCAGGTCTTTCTGGGCAAGAGCAAGGAGGGGGGAAAGGGAGCAGTCAGAGAGAAGAGGTGGCCAGATCAGGGTCCCACAGCTGGCAAGCATCAGAGACGGGACTAGAAGGATGTGTCCTGATTCCTAACCAGCGTTTTGTCTGCCATGTTTTCCTGTGACCCCTACCCTTCTATATCAGTCTACCTTCCATGGATAATGGATTGGCCTACCTTCCAAGAATAGACAAATCCAATTTGTCTATTCGAAGTTTATGCATACAACTTCCCCAGATCCACACCCGGAAAAAGCATTAAGCATTTATATCATTACAGGCCCTAAGATTAAGTGTCTAAATGGTTCTGTTTACAGTTCTCTCATGTTCACTGGATGTCATAAAAGTGGCTCAGCACAAACAGGGAGCCATCGCCTTTAACAACTGGGTGTTAATGACTACACTTGCCAGCAGAGCTGTGTCTGGGTACCCCCCAAATATCAAACTGGAAGTCCTTGTTGGGTTGGTTGCAAGTGTGATGGGGCCAGGTGGTCAGTGAGTATGGGGTCCCGTCCACACTAGGGGTGACCAGGGAGAGCCAGCAGGAAATGTAATTGGCCAATGGAAGATTCAGAAATGTGAATAAAAAGAACTTCAGGACATATATCCTCACACGTTATCATTTGACTACGGAAAGACCCTTGATCTGGAATACCTTGACCTGAATTTGAATCCTACTTCTGCCTCTTGTAGCCTGGGTGACCTTGGGCATTTCACTTAACCTCTTGGAGTCTCTGTTTCATCGTTGTAGAATAGGCCTGTGGCACACACTGCTAGTAGCCCACTGAATAGCTATTACCCCCATCTGCCTTGCTATCAGAGCCCTGGGGCCCATCCACGTGGCAGTGTGCTTACTATGGGGATACATCACATTTGGTCTAAGCTAGTGATTGGTTGAGGAGCTGGCATGTGACCAAGTTCTGACCAATAGGAAGTCTGGTTGAAGGTTTATGCAAAACATTTTCCTTCCTTTTCTTTCTTGCCTTGAGTGCCTTTGTGCAAAGAAAGATGTGCTAGTGGTAGCTGAAGCAATCATCTTACAGCCATGAGATGATGAGCCTATAAATAAAAGCCCATGCACTGGGGATAAACAGGGGGAGGACAGAAAGCTCCTGATGATAACCCTTAACTGTTGCATTTGGTACGCCTTTTTGCAGGAGGTGATGAAGTCATTTTTAGTCTTTGGGTGCTCTGTTACTGGCACCTGAAGCATTTCTAACGTAAGAGATAATGACAGCTATTTTCTAGAGCTCCTGGGGGAATTAAATGATATATTGTATGTACTGTTCTTGGCATATTGTCGTCACTCTCTTCCCAGATCCTCTCTCTATATAGTGTGATCTCTTACTCAAGCCTTGAGGAAGCCACCTTGGAAGAGAGTGACATGTTGGTAGTGACATTTGCAAGATAGTTGATGGCCTCTTGAAATACTCAGAGGACAATAATATAGTAAGATACAATTCAGAATAATTGTCAGCGTGTGCCACCATTTGACCTGTCAGAACCCACCTCTTTGATGGAACATTTATCAAACAGATAACGCAGAGGGAGTCTTTTAACAGAGGTTTTCACAAGTGTGTTGTCATCATGCGTTCTAATATCCAGTGTATCCAAGGGAGCTAAGTCAGTAAATACGATTTCACCCACCTTGGTTCAGGAGTGGCCATGTGGAACAATTCTGGCCAATTAGATGGGAGAGAAATCTGCTGTAAGGTCTGCAGAAGAGTTTCCTCTCTTCTAAGAGAAAAAGCCACAGAAAGTGAGGGTCTCCCTCTTTTCCCTGATGCTGTGGTATCTGGTTGAGACATTTGGAATCACTGTGGCCCTGTTATTACCCTGCTGAGGATAAAACCAACACGGAGACGCAGAGGATGTCTGGAAGGAGTCCACTCTTTGATGGCAACACTGAGTTGCTAAGCTAGCCAGTCCTGGAAACTGCCCTGCACCTGGACTTTCATGAGCTAAACATGAACTAAATATTTACTTATGGTTTATGAGTTGAGGTTTTGGGGTTTTGTTGCTGAAAGCATCCTGCCTGATACTCTGCGTTTACTTAAGAAATTTCGGTTTATGCAAAGAAAACCCAGATGTACACCCAATTTTATGGAGCCAAGCTCTTGCAGGAAGTGAGGTGGGGCTTTGGTGAGGAAGGTCGTGCTACACTGATGGTTATGGATTGGCCTCTGCGCCCCTGCTGGCAAGAGAGTTCAGCTCTGTTGAAGCCGCAAATTGGTAAAGGAATCGAGGTATTAGTCAGGGTTCTCCAGCAAAACAGGAGAGAGAGAGAGATTTACTTTAAGGAACTGGCTCACACAATTGTAGAGTTGGCAAGTCCAAAATCTGCAGAGTGGGCTGGCAAACGGCAGAACAAGGGAAAAGCTGACATTATAGTTCAAATCCGAAGGCCATCAGTTAGGCTTAAGTCCCAGAAGAGAGCAGTGTTGCAGTTCAAATATGAAGGCCAGGGCTTCCCTGGTGGCGCAGTGGTTGAGAGTCCGCCTGTCAATGCAGGGGACATGGGTTCATGCCCCGGTCTGGGAAGATCCCACATGCCGCGGAGCGGCTGGGCCCGTGAGCCATGGCCGCTGAGCCTGCGCGTCCGGAGCCTGTGCTCTGCAACGGGAGAGGCCACGACAGTGAGAGGCCCGCGTACTGCAAAACACCCCCCCCAAAAAAAAAATATATATGTATATATATGAAGGCCGTTTGCTGCAGAATTTCCTCTTGCTCAGGGGAAGTCAGTCTTTTTGTTCTATTTAGGTCTTCAACTGATTGGATGAGGCCCACCCACACTGTGGAGGTCAATTTGCTTTGCTGAGGGTTCACTGACTTAAAATGTTAACCTCATTCAAAAACATCCTTGTAGGTACATCCAGAATAATGTTTGACCACATATCTCGGCACTGTGACCAAGCCAAGCTGACACGTAAAATTAACCATCACATCTGCTATAATAACAATAGTGGACTCGACAGGCACTCAGCAGACAGATGCTCAAAGATGCTCTTGGTTAAGGCTGTGTAGCTCTCCCTGGCCAACAGGCGGTAACAGGTGCCCCACCTGCAGTCCCTCCCTGCTCCTAGCACTCTTTGCTCTGACTGTGCCCCCGTTTGAAACTTTCCGTGCCTTCCATTCCATCTACAAACAGAATGGAGAGCAGGCCTCTGAACCTGAAATGTGTGGCCCTCTGTGAATAAGGATCCTGCTTCTTTCCATATGCAGGTCCCACTGCCCTTCTCCCAAAACGCCTCCTCATTTTCCTCCCTCATTCTGTCCCCTTGGCTCGTATTGTCTCCTTCATCAGCAGCAGTGGATCTCAATGCTGAT
The DNA here is from genome assembly GCF_964374135.1 of Grampus griseus. Lineage (NCBI taxonomy): Eukaryota > Metazoa > Chordata > Mammalia > Artiodactyla > Delphinidae > Grampus > Grampus griseus. The sequence goes on from NC_139019.1 coordinate 146,327,725, forward strand.
TACACATCGAATTCCCAGGGAGCTATAAAAAATACAGATGCCTCGATCCCCACCCCAGTCAATTGAATCAGACTGTCTGGGAGTAAGGCGTGGAGTCTGTATTTTAAAAGTGCCCTGGGGTGACCCCAAGGAACTCTGCTCTGTATTGTCTCCTTCCCTTCCTGGGGAAATACTATCATTATTAATGGACCCTTCACCAGCCCCTCCTCCAGGCTGTCTTCCATGGCCAGCCCCCTCAAAGCCACCTCTAAGCCCCATGGCTCCCTGAACTGCCCTTAGAGCCCTCAGTTCACTCGACATTGTATTGGGCTCTCCTGAGTCTTGTACCCCTAGAGGCCATAAGTCCCAGGAGGGCAGGGTCCACCTCGGATTCTCCAGTGTGACCTACTGCGTACCATACTTTGTCATACTCTGTGCCACTGTGCACTCTGCTCCCTCTCCTGGGGTGTTTACTCCCCTCCTGTCCACCTGATGAACTCCTCTTCAACCTTCAGAGCCTTGCTCAGACATCATCTCCCTGAGGACGCCTTTCCTGACCCTGCCGGCAGAGCAAAGCACAGCCTCCTCTGTCCTCACTTGCTTCTGCTCCTCTCCTCCCCTCCCCCATGGTGAGTGCACCTAAAATAGTCCTTAGGATACACTGCAGGTGCTCAGTGAATCCACTGACGTTGGTTAAATGGATTTGCATTTGCAGTGAGTGCCCACCAATACCACTCCACCTGCATCTAACTACTCCTCTCTACCTCCACCCACAGTTAACAGCAAACCAGGTCTGCTGGATTCAACTTGAAAGAAACATTTAAGGAAGGAAGGAAGGCAGGAAAGGGAAGGGGAAAAGGGGGAAAGAAGGAAGAAAATTATAAAAACAAAAATCTCTATTTAGAGAGAGATGGTTTTGGGGTAAGCTGTTGTGAAAAGAGTGGCAAAGAGAGAGAGATTCAGCCAATGTGTTCCTTTTCCCACTAAGTACCCAACCCAAATCCCCCAAAGAAAATAAGTGCTCAGAGATAAACACATCTCCAAGGGAAGTTTCTTTTCCCCTCCCCAGGAACATTGTGGGAAGGATTCTAGAGAAGGGAAAATGGGTCCCAAATGGCTGAGTCATTTGACATACGACAAGCAAATGGTCAGGGCCCGCTGGGGAAGGAGCCTACATCGCCCCAGCTCATCTCTGCGAGGACCAGGGTCACCGCTGAGATCCTTGCACACTTCCCCCGCCTCAACCCTGCTCAGTTTGCAGGGCTGCCTTGGAGGCGCCATGGACCTTCGCTCCAAAGTCACAGAGCCAGGCTACAGATGAACCGGATCCTGAGCCGGGCCAGGGCCACGCCCCAGACTGGGAACCGAGCTGCGTTCCAGCCTCTGTCCTGCTTGGCTGACGTGATTCCGCCTTCGCCCCCAAGTCTGGCCAGGCCCCGGGTGGAGCTGGAGCTGGGAAAGTCCTGAGGAGAGAGTCACCGGTGCAGGCCAGTCTGAAAAGTCGGGATTGCCATCCCCATTTCATAGATAAGAAAACCGAGGTTTATGGAGCACAAGAGACTCACCAAAGATCACACAGGCAGGAAGAGAGCGGGCTGAATGGGAGCCCCGGGCTGTTGGCTTCTAAAGGCTGCCTTTTACTTCTCTGCCACTGTAATATCTATGGTGGTGGCAGGTAATACTCTTCTTTTGTTCCTGAGTGACACTGTTGAATTATTTTTAAGAAAAAAAGCAAAAAACCGAACTCTGCTCTACTCACACTGAGCTCAAATGCAGCCACCAAGAGGGCAGAAGTCTTCCCTTTAAGAGTCGTTGGGTATTGACTGAGCCTAGATCCCCACCAGGCCCTGTGCAGGGCACTTGGGAGAGCACAGAGCATAAGACAGACATGAAAGCTGTCTTCATCTATCCCACAGTCTAGGTCTGGCTTCCATCTGACCCCCGTCAAGCTGACACTTGGCTCTGGTAGCGTGACATCCACGGCTCTCGAGTCCCGTGCCCTTGACCTAATGTCTTGAGTTGTTGGTCCTAAGCAGGGCCACACCAGGAAGGGCAGTGCAGAAAAAAAGGAAGAACAGATAGTTAACCAGACAGAACATGCAGGGACGTGGTGACTAGGGGCTTTCATAAAAGAAGGGGGCTGAGGGGGGGAGGAAAGGTATATTTAGAAACAAAGAGTCTGACCGACAGTGGAGAGAAAGGAGAAAAAAACCCCAATCCCTGCAGTAACCTGTTTGCAGGAGTTGCCTAATTTAGCAGAAAATCACACACACTGGTCCTGGCACAGGCTGAAGGAAGGTATTTCCTCCCCAGCTTGGGTCAAATTTCATTCATAGGTACCGTCTAAAATTAGACCCTCTGCTTTCATTCTGGTCCAAACTGCCTGCCTAGCGTAATATTTGGGAGAAACAGGCACTCCGTTAAAAGTGTGCCTTCCTCCCAGTGGCCCCTGGCCTGGGAAGGGCTGGGCCCTGTCCTCAGCTGGCGGCCGCTGCGGCTCATAAACCCGGGTCTAAATTCAAAGCATCCGCTCTGACTGGTGACCTCTGGTTCCCAGGCAAACCCATGCCTCCTCCTCCAGCTCACACCCAAGACCTGGTCAGATCACTGGGAGGGACCCATTTTAGGTCTGAGACCTTCTGTCTGAGCGTGACTCTCCAGAGAGGGAAGATGGCCTGGGAAGAGGTGCTTGTCACCCTTGGCCATGTGCTGGGGCTTCTTGCTGGGCACGTCCTACTGTTCCCCTCTTTTCTGGACTCAAGGAACCTGCCATCCAGGCCTTTCAGTCTTGGACAAAAATAGTTTTATTGTTACTGTTATTCTCCACATTAATATAACATTGAGGAAGGACTTGGTGGAATCAGCACCATGTTTGGACCAATTCATTCATTCAGTGAATGTTTACTGAGCACTTTGTATTTGGAGTCTTTTGGTTGTGAGTAACAGAAAAGAGAAGGACACCTTGGGCGCACCTGGCCTCCAAGAGCTGGACATGTGCCAGGGATGGGCTGGACTCACAGCCTGGGCCCAGTGGTGGGGAAACCCAGCACCTCTACTTCTCTTCCAGCAACAGTGTCAACTCTTCTATCACTGCCTGCTGACCTTTCTGCTGCTCAGACCATGTGGCAGAACGTGGCTCCTGTTGCATATGGTCTCAGTTCCAGCCATCTGCACAGAGACTCCTCTTTCTGGGTTTCAATTCCAAAGTCCCAGGGAAGGTTTCTGATTGGCTTAGCTTGTACCAGGTGCCCACCCCTCAACCAATCAACAGCAGCCAGGGAAGGGTCATTTACTAGCATGGTGGATTCTGCTGCAACCATGTGAATGGCACGAGGAAGAGACATTCCCAGAAGTAAAGAGACAGTTTTAACCCTTTGCAGCTGCTGCTCTGCAAGTGGCCTGTGAAAACACAGAAAAGGACCTTGGCCCAGGCACAGCAAGTTAAGGAAGGCTTTCTGAAAGCCTCTATGCTGGGTGAGTGAGATTTAGCCAGGATGTGAGAAGGAAGAGTGGAGAAGGTTGTTCAGAGAATGGCACAGGCAAAGACCTCAAGGCAAAACCCAGGTCCCCCGGGGTAGAAGTCCTGGCACCACCAGTCTCCAGCTGTGCTGAACTCAGGCAAGTTATGTTGCTTTCTGAGCCTCCGTTTCCTCATCTGTAAATGGGAATCCTAACACCTTCCTCCAGGAGTTATGCGGATTGAATGAGACTATGTCCACAGTAGCACCTGGCATGTGGGTAGCTCAGCGTGTGTCAGTTGACTCTGTTCACCCTGGGTGCAGGGGTCCCCTCTGGGCAGGTGATGTCCCACAGGCGGTCCCTTCTCACCTTCAGTCTCAGCTCAGCCATCACAGGGCATCATCACAGAAACCCTCCCTGACCTGCCTTCAAAGTGGGCTTGCCTTTAACTCCTAATATATCATCTTATTTCCCTCCTAGAACTTTTCTCAATTTGCAGTTATTTGGTTTGTCTTTTTTTAAAAAATTGAACTATATTTGACATATAACATTGTGTAACTTTAAGGTGTACAATATGTTGATTTGATACATTTCTTTTTTTTTTTTTTTTTTTTTTTTTTTGCGGTATGCGGGCTTCTCACTGTTGTGGCCTCTCCTGTTGTGGAGCACAGGCTCCGGACGCGCAGGCTCAGCGGCCATGGCTCACGGGCCCAGCCGCTTCGCGGCATGTGGGATCCTCCCGGACCGGGACACGAACCTGTGTCCCCTGCATTGGCAAGCGGACTCTCAACCACTGCGCCACCAGGGAAGCCCTGATACATTTCTTTATTGCAATATGATCACCACCGTAGCGTTAGTTAAGACCTCGACCACACAGCATAATCATCATTTCTTTTTAGTGGTTGGAATAATGAAGATCTAGTCTCTTAGCAAGTTTGATGCTTCCAACACAATAGTGTTGTCTATGTTCACTCTACTGTGCATGAGATCTCTAGGACTTATTTACTACTCGTCGCAAGTTTGTAAACCACATCTTTCCTATTGTCTTCTCATTTATAACCTGGTTTTGCTTGAGGCTGAAAGGGCCATGAAGGCAAGGACGGTGCCTGTTCTGTTCTCTGATGTACCCTCATGATACGTAGGGTGCCTGGCACCCAGTAGGTGCTCTCAGTGTCTGCTGTATCAATGAATGAGAGGATGCAGACATGTAGAAAAGAGATCTTGTCGGTCTCACAGGGGAGGGTTGGATTTCTCAGACAATCTCTGGCTGAGAGCTCCCTCAACAAAGTCACTTGACGGCTACATGAGTCCTGAGGCCCCTGAAGAGAACCCCTCCCACACCCTAGTTCAAAGGCTTTGGTGCTCCAGGCCATCACGCAGACCTACAGTACCTGGAAAACTCAGGTGGACTCCCAACCATCCTATTCTCTGAGACTCCTCCAACCAGGCTTTTTTTTTTTTTTTTTGCGGTACGCGGGCCTCTCACTGTTGTGGCCTCTCCCGTTGCAGAGCACAGGCTCCGGATGTGCAGGCTCAGTGGCCATGGCTCACGGGCCCAGCCGCTCCGCGGCATGTGGAATCTTCCCAGACCGGGGCACGAACCCGTGTCCCCTGCATCGGCAGGCAGACTCTCAACCACTGCGCCACCAGGGAAGCCCCAACCAGGCCTTTTAAGTTGGGAGGTGGAATGGGCTTGGGCCTGGGGCTCTAGCTCTGGCCCCGGACTCCCTGGGACTTGCCCTGGGAGAGATTTCTCCTCAGGGCCTGAGCAGAGGCTTCTCACCCTCCCCATCTTACTCGTTCTAGGGTTGATGAGCTCCATCCGACACAGGAGCTGAGAAGGATAAGAGCAGGGCCTGGTCCAGGTGGCCCCCCAGCAGCAGCACTGGGGCGTGTCTTGGGATCAGCCCCTGCGCAAAGGCTGACCCCACTTCCCATCATTTTCTCCCCCATCCTTGGCCATTCTCCCCCCTCACTGACCTCCTGCAACTTCCTAGAAACTCTCTCCTGTCTCCCTTCTTGTCTTAGCTTGGCTTCCCCACTACAAACTTTGAAATGCGGATGTGAGTCCAAGTAGTCATTTAGAAAGTGATGCTCGAAAGTGCTGACAAGGGGAACGGGGCCATGAGACAGGCAGGGGTAGGGGACCCATACTGGGTGCATTAACAGCGAGGGTTCTATCCTGCTCCTGCCCTGCGAGACGGTGTCGAACACTTGCCCAGCCCACCAGAGGGGCGGGAGCCATTTGTTGAGGGGTCCTGTGATGAGTGTTAACTCCCCAGCGCTGCGGCCTGGGCTGTCTGTAGGGAGCCTCAGTCGACTTGTAGGAACTTCTGGTCCGTCCTCTATGGGTCAACGTGCAGGGGAATGGTGAGTGCCGAGGGCTTATGGGCAGGGGCATCTGCTACCCCACCCATCACCCCAGCCCTCTGGGTGGCCTCTCCCACCACCCCCAGGGCTCCCAGTGATTGTGCACTGCCCCCTCACCCCAAGGACCTCTCATGCATCCCTGATGGTTGACTTTGCACTGGTCCATCAACCCTGGAAGAATTAATTGCCCACCCTACCCCCACCCCAACAAGGACCCTTTCTTTATGTCCCCATTTAACCTCCCAATGACCCCTGTTCCCTTTGCTCAACACTTTCCCCTGCCTCCTGTCCAGGAACTTGGAGATGTGACCAGGACTGGGCGAGATGTTACCTCCCTGAAAGCGGCAGGAGGGTGGGGGAGGGTGGGTCCGCTTCCTGAACGTCTCCTCCTGGGATCTTCTGTGTCCGATGGAGTGAGTCACGTCCTCCGCCTCTCCCCAACCTGGCCTCTCTCCTCGTCTCTCAGAGAGGCGCTGGCCCTTCCTTCTTCCTCCTGTTTCCCCATTGAGAGAAAAAGATCTGCTGAGACTCCGGGTGGCCCAGGGTACAATGAGGTTCAGCCTGGATGATCCAATCGGCCCTACGGCTGGGCTCAACGGTCTAGCCCCTCCTTAGGCAGGAACACAGCCTCTGGGTCTCTAGGGGGCTTGCCAAGTCCTTGAAGCGTCAGGTGGGGCCCTGGACGAGGGAGGAGAACATGCAGCTACAGCCCTGCTCTGAGGAAAAAGTCTATTTTACAGGTGAGAAAACAGAGGTTCAGAGAAGGTAAACTGCTCACCCAAGACCCCAGAGCTGGCCAGTGTCCGATGCCAAAGCCCAGTGTTCTAATTTGCAGAATCACTGTGTGTCCAGGCCTGTGCCATTCCTTATGAGAGGTGCAAAGAGGAGTACCCCAAGGACACCCCAGGGAGCCCGGGGCAGAGCTGGGAAATGAGGCTGGCCCCTGCCCGCCATCTTCGCGGCCTGGCCCTCTGCTCTCCACTCCTGCCCTCTGTGATCCGCTTGCCACAGAGCAGCCAGGGGGAGCTTAAAAGAAATGTTCTGATCATGTCACTCCCGTTTACAACCTTCCAATGGCTTCCAACAGCTCTGAGAATGAAATCAGAACTTTCCCCAAGGGCCCGTGCGGCCTCCTTCTCCAATCTCACCTGGACCCTCCACCTTACTCACTGCTCCCCGACTCGAGTCCCCTGGCTGTCCCCAGATACCCCAAGTTCCTCTGCAGTAGTAGGCATCTCTGCTAAAAGCCCATCACCCCTGTCATCTGGAACAGCCTGTCCTGACCCTGCAGTTGGAAATATCTTCTAGTCTTACTGCTAGGTCATCTGATTGTATTTTCTCACCCCTTGATGTATTTCCCCATTTACTCGATGATTTACTTGTATATTGTCTCTCCCCTGCTAGAACGTGGGCTCCATTAGGGCAGGTACTTGTCTGACCACCTCACTGCTTTATTCCTAGTGTCCCAAGGGTGTTTGGCACATAAGTGGGGCCTCTAGTCAACAGGCATTTGTTGAACGACAGACACTCCATTTCCAGATCTTGAGCTCAGCGCTTGGAATTTGGTCTGCTCTACTGGGCAGCGCACACACACACACACACACACACACACACACACACACACACACACACACACACACACACACACACACACACACGGCTCCAGGAGTGCACGCAGACCCTGGCCATGGCTCCAGCTTCCCCTACTTTCAGATCCAGGGACGACTTGGAATTTGGGATGTGTCATCATCGTTGTTAACACGCCAGGTCTGGCGTCTCAGGACCACTCATGTAGCGTCCCGCCAGCCGGCCTTCTTTGCCCTCTCAGTCTGTCTTCCTACATGGGAACAAGACATGTCCTTGGCCTCGCGGGCAGATCTGGCTGAGCTTCCCTGGTTAGTGGCCTCAATGGTCATGAAACCCACTCACCTTTATGAATATCTTTGACACCCTTTTTGGACGTGTCCTTCTGGATATCGTCGTGAGTCTCTGCTTCTGTCTCTTTCAGTGCCTCTACCTGTCTGTATATTTCAGTCTCTCTCTTTCCCATTATTTTATTATAAAAGTGACCCTCAATCCAAGAGTCTGTTCCCCCTAAAGAGAAGCAGCTGGACATGACCCAAGTGTCCACGTTTCCCTCCCCATCTAATTCTAATCGCTCATTCGTAGGCCAACTGCTGAATCTCTCGCTCTCTCTTCGTCTGTCTGTCTCTTTCTCTCCCGCTCTTCCCTCTCTCCTCCAACCCCCGCTCGCCCCCACCCCCCAACACAAACACACATTATATACCCGTACCAAACATTCATTCTCAGGGACAATTCTGTGTTCTCCAAGGAGATCAAATTTAAAATGCATGCAGTGGTCAGAAAATGACCTCAGTGAGTTCAGTGCGCCAGTTACAGGATGATAACTCCACAGCTTCTGTGTTGGGAGATGCAGGCGACTGTGGACAGGGCAGGCTGGCTAGCATGTGACCTACCCTGGGGGGAGCCCTCCACGCAGCTCTGGCCAAGCATTGCCGTATGGATGGGGGCTCGCTGTGGTCACGTCTTCTCACGCTTCAAAAGAGGCCAGAAAATCATTTTAACTTTTAAAAAATCTGAACCCTTTCATTCAACAATGTGGATAAATCCAAATATACACACTCTATGAGCACAACATAACATGTCTGCCTGCACTGAGCCCTGGACTGCGAGTCTGAGACTTCCGCGTGAAATCTGTAAGATGTAAGAGGAAGTGTGTGTGTGTGTGTGTGTGTGTGTGTGTGTGTGTCTTTGGTAGGATGATGAAGCTCTCTCCTTCAGGTACAAATGGAGCATAGTTTCTGATCCAATTGTAATAACCTATATTATCCCCTTACATTTACATTATCCCCAACTATTTCCCTATTTTTCGACGTTGAAATTATTTCAAGGTTTTTATTACCACTGTGCTGAGATGAACTTCCTTAAAGTTGGTTCTTTACATTCATCCATCTTTGTACACACATCTGTCACAGACCTGGACTGTAAAGTTCTGTTTCTAAGATCGTCTTCTTTAAGAACTTCTAAAACAAAAAACATCTTATTTTTCTTTGTATGCCTATTGTCTGACTCTCTTCCTGGATCATAGAAGGCATTCAGTAAATGTTTGGTGAATGAAGAAACAGGGTCAGAAAAGAAGGAAAGTCAGCTTTACTATGCGTCAAGGGAAAGTTCAGTGATTTTATAAAGTTGAGTCCTGGTAATGAAAGCACATTTAACCAGCAAGACATAGACCCATTTTTCCGCTAATGTCACACTATATCATTAAATCACTTCCCTCTACCCTTTATTCTACCCAACTCCCCATCCACACACGTGAAGTTTGTATCATGAAATACAGAAGACAATTCACATTTCCCTGGAGTAATGATTATGATCGAATTCTCAAACCTGGGGTTTGGCCTTTATTATTATATTTTTTAATTTAGTTATTTATTTTATTTTTGACTGTGTTGGGTCTTCGTTGCTGCGCACAGGCTTCTCTGTAGTTGTGGCGAGTTGGGGCTACTCTTCGTTGTGGTGCGCGGGCTTCTCATTGCAGTGGCTTCTCTTGTTGCAGAGCACGGGCTCTAGGCGTGCGGGCTCAGTAGTTGTGGCTCGTGGGCTCTAGAGCGCAGGCTCAGTAGTTGTGGCACAAGGGCTTAGTTGCTCCGCAGCATGAGGGATCTTCTCGGACCAGGGCTCGAACCCATGTCCCCTGCATTGGCAGGCAGATTCTTAACCACTGTGCCACCAGGGAAGCCCTGGCCTTTATTTTTTTAACTCAAATGAAAACCAATTTGAGCCCTCAAATGACAGATGGGCAGGAAGCCCAAGGTCTGCCTCTTGGGTACCTCCCTCTGCTTGAATTGCCCATGATCTCCAGGGGTTTATACAGTCAGGAATAAAAGTCAGCCAGCTGGTAATAAATCTTGCCCTCGCACAGCTCTGAGAGCGAGGACCTCCTTAATTTTTTACCCTGGCAGCTTGCTTGCCTCACCTTAGTCCCAACACTCAAAAGGCAAAAAGCCATTCCCAGGTACAACCCCAGTTTATCTAAGGAGGGAATTTCTCTCCTGGTGACTGCAATGTGTCATAGATGTTTCCTTGGTTCCCACAAAGCCTTGCCTCTTTGGGCCTCTTTTTCTTGTGTTTGAATGTCAAGGCCGATGGGAAAGGGAATAATCAGCAATCAGTTTCTGTGTCCATCTAATCCTCTCCAATATGAATAAGAGAAGGCTATTCTGTCCCGTTCCCGTATAGGGGAAAGGGAAAATCCCAAAGTTAGAAATGTGGAAGTGGCATGTTTTCCTTCAGGGCTGACTTGCTAATGGGTATGAGGTTTCTGTCTGGGGTAATGAAAATGTTCGGGAATTAGATAGTGGCGATGGTGGTACAACCTTATGAGTATATTCAAAACCACTGAACTGCACACTTCTGATAGGGTGAATTTTATGGTATGTGAATTACATTTTAATTAAAAAATTTTTTTAAAAACATGAGTTAAATTATTTGCCTCTGCCCTCTGCCAGCTGTGCTCTGCTGGCCCTGGGACTTGGATCTCTCGCTGCTAAGTTGTTCCTCCCTGAATCTGGACCGGAGGCTCACTGGGTAGAGGTTCTGGCCAGGGCTGGCCCAGGGAGCCTCTGTGAGCCATAGGCCACTCTTGCTGAAGGGTAGATTTATGGCCTGGAAGTTCCCAGGGTAACAATGAGTGTGGGTGAGGCCAGTAGACAGAGGCTGCTACATGGGTAACAAGGGACTGGAAGTGAGAATGTTTTCTTTCCTAACTCCAGGAGAGAAAAGGGGTGGGGTAATCTCAAATGAAGAAGGAAACGATTCCCGTATTCTCAATTTAGTAGCTGAAAAAGATCATTGAAATGATTTTAAGTGACAGAATGGAAGTTACTCTTTTTATAATTGGGGTCCTTCTTGATCTATATTTGATTTTAAAAATATATTAGTTCAGAATAATTTTGGCTTTGTTATCACTTTAAACTGAAACCCTTGAATCTCCTGGATCAATTACCACACTGGCCCACTGTCACACATGGAAGCTCTTCTCCCTTACCCCTTCTCTAGGGACTGGGGGTAGAGTGAGTGGTCTTATTCTACAGGTGGGCAGGGTTCATTTTTGTGTTCTCTAGTTAGGAGAGGAGAAGATGGAGAGATCCCTTATGGAGGAATTAATCTAAGTCTTCAAATGATAAACACTATAAACTATCAAGGCATTCTGAGAATGCTTTATCCACAATAACATTTCCTCAAACATTCTCAACGGCAATCAGTGTAAAAGTTTGGGCTATCTCTATTTAAATGTCCGAAGCCTAACTTAAATTGCCTTAAAAAGAATTTATTGGGGGCTTCCCTGGTGGCACAGTGGTTGAGAGTCCGCCTGCCGATGCAGGGGACACGGGTTCGTGCCCCGGTCCGGGAAGATCCCACATGCTACGGAGCGGCCGGGCCCGTGTGCCATGGCCGCTGAGCCTGCGCGTCCGGAGCCTGTGCTCTGCAACGGGAGAGGCCACAGCAGTGAGAGGCCCATGTACTGCAAAAAAAAAAAAAAAAAAAAAAAAGAATTTATTGGTTCATGTAAACTAAAGCACAGTGGACTTCAGGCATGGCTTAATCCAGGGTATCAAGAAAGATCATCAGGCTCCAGTTTCTTTTTTCTCCATTTCTTAGTTCTGCCAAAGAAAAGTCTTATTGCAAAGGTCTCGTTGCAACACATTGATGCTGGCTGAGTCATATGCTCACTCCTGAATCAGTGACCACGTCCAGGGGAATGCAACGTTAAAATTGGCTAGGCCTGCATCTTGTGCCCATTTCTGGAGTAAGAATGAAATCCCATATTAACCATGTGGATGAGCAAGGGCACCAGGGTAGTTCCTTAGAGAAAAATTGTTGTATATTTGCTAGGAGAGGGGAGAACAGGTGTTGGGTGACAAGAACAACAAGATGCAGATTAAAAGCTTGGATTGCTGTCTAATTTTTTTTCTTTTCCAAATGAAAGACCCAGGAATGAGTATATAAGTAGAAAACTACAAAGAAAAACAGGATTATCAGGAGACTCAGAAGAGTAGTTTTGAGGGAGAGGAAGGGCATGTGATAGGAAAGGAACACTAAGTTTTCTTGATGTTTGACCTGGTAGGTGACCTCATGGAGGCGTGCTTTAAAACTCACATGTGTCGAGGCTGGCTAGCTCTTTCCTCTTCCTCTGGGAAACATGCACAGTCCACACTTCCCAGCCTCCCTTGCAGTGAACGTGGCCATGAAACTGAGTTCTGGCCCGTGGAACATGGGAGGAAGTGCTATGTGCCACTTTCAGCCCTGACCCGTGAAACCACTCTGTCTTCTTACATCTCTGCCTGGGTGTTGATCTCCAAGGTAACCTTGGAAGCCTGATGATGAAGATGGTGGAGATGCAATCATTCTGGATCCCTGAGCCACACCCTGGAGCAGAGGGCTTCCCACACACTGTCACTGTTCAGGATTACCCGTTTTGACTTTACAACGAAAGAAAGTTCTTTTGAGTGAAGTCATTGAAAGTTCTTTTGAGTGAAGTCATTGAAACGTTAGGGTTTGCAAACCTCGATTCATAGGGTACATAATGTTTTATATACTTTTCAGTATGTATGATGGAGCTGACAATAAAAAAATGTAAAGAACAAAGGAAAATGAAGGCTAGATGCAGATCATGGGAATAGCAGGAAAGCGGGAGGACCTCCCACATTCAAAGCATTTCCAATTCTTATTTCTGGAGCGGGTACAGCTTCAAGGGTGGAAGCTAGAAGACACTTTCCTATCTACATTTTTCTGATCTTTTTGTAGACTCTGTCATGTGGGTAGAAACTCTGAAATGTTCTTTCTGAACTACTTCCTCCAGGCTGTGTGAGGCTGAAAGGAGGGGAAAAAGAATAGTAATAATAATAACAATAGCAGGAACTATTTATTGAGTGTTTGTTTTAGCCAGTTACCCTGCTCAGCCCCAAACCACAGGTCTCTGGGAAGTCTCTTTGCTTCTATTTGAGAAATGAAGTAACCCAAGAATGCAATTATGCAGCTGAGGATTCCAGCACTGCGCCCCTTACCCCTCCACAGGGCTGATAAGTAAGGGGGACTTAGTGCAAAGGTGGTGTCTGATGACCTGTGAAATCTGCCCAGAAGTGGACATGGGGAGCAGTGGGTTGAGGCCACAACACAGCCCTGAGGTCATTCCCTGGGCTCTCTCTCCCACCTGCTTCTCTTCCCAACAACGGAAAGAGTCCAAGCCGGGAGGGCTGCTTCCATGGGGGTTGAACTGATCCCCTCCACTCATCTTCTCACTTCTCATTCTTTTAGCTCAGTATCTGGATGAATCTCATATTTCCTTCTCCTTGTCACCTTCACCCAGGCAGTTCCTATCTGCCTCAGCTCTCAGAAGAGTGTTTTACTACCTTCTTCATCATTTTTGTTAAAGAAATTGAAGATTTGTGGTTAACCACAACACTCACTTGCTAATCCCTACCCACGCCCCACAAAAAGAGGACCCAGAACTGTCTGGGGTCCCACCCAAGGTCTTTAAGCAAACCAGGCACCCCTGTAGGAGATTTTCACACTCCAGGGCCCAAAACAAGGGGATGCAGAAAACAGAGGAGGCATTCAAAGACATCCTTGCATGCAGAGACGCACTTGCCCTTGACCACACAGCCCACAGAGAGGAGATGGGCAAGTTCTTTATACTGAGGAACGTATATACTTCTAATATGGCCCAGTGCCCTTCGTGCTTCGCCCAGGAGAAATCACACATAAGGATGGAGAATTCTAATCCCAGGCTCTGCTCTGAAGGATCTGCAGGAATGGGTGGGGAGGTATTGGTGATGAAGGCTTGGCTTCACAATGACAGGATGTTGCTTCCCTCTGAGTCCCACCCATCCCAGGCCACCCTGGGAAGAATATGCTGTACTTTAGCACTCGTGAGAGAAAAGAAAGCCAAAGGCACACTATAGGACAGAGACTTTTTTTTTCCCCAGGAAATATATTTCTGACAAGAGAAGCCAGCACTAAAATGTCACTGTCTCCCATCCTCACTCAGCACAACTGGTGACAATCATGAACTTTCCCACCACCAGCCCCTTGGGAGGAGCCTGTGGGAAGCACTCCATCCCAGGATTTAAGAGCATGAACTCTGGATATACTCATATCCATGTTTAAATCCGGAATCCACTGCTTCCTAGCTGTGACCTCAGGCTAGTCATTTGATCCCGTGAAGTTGCTGTGAGGATTAACCATGTTAGGGTATGGAGATGGCTTAGTGGAGGGTCTGACACTTAGCAAGCATGCCGTAAATGGTGGGTACTGTCATGATTTTGCTGGTCTGTATAGAGAAGATTGGTCTCTATGATTGTTCTAGAAAGAGAGTCTGCAGGGCTGTGGGATGAGAGACTGAGAGCTGTGAGGATCAGGGAGATGATGAGGGCTGGAGAGAAGGAAGCCGGGAGCAGGCCACACCTCCAGGGCCTTTTTGCCAGAGTGCCCCAGAAGGAGGTCAGTGAAGATGTGTGTTAGCCCTGTGCAAGGTGTGGAGGAGTGTCCTGGGGTCTGCGGGTAGAAACTGAAGGCCCACCTATGACCACTCGCCCCCTACCCACCTCCACTGCGGGACACTTGTCTCACTGCCACTGTCCAGGGCTGTCTCCCTGCCAGGATTCTTTGCAGAATCCTGATTTTGCCTCCACATTGAGGACATACAGATCTGTGCCTCAGGATGGACTTCTGTTGACAGAGCCCCTGAGGCTGATGCATAAGGGAAAGGATGGTGAGAACCAACATTGTTGCTCAGGTAGGATGAGCAGAGTGACCTGACCAGCACCTCCCCCCACCACAGGTAGAATGTCAGGATGTCATGTCATAATCAGAAGGTGGCTTGGACTAGAGTAAGGACTCAAAACCTCACGTGAGAGAAACTGCCCCCTCCTCCAGCCCCTTCTCTTCCCCTCTTCCCCCTCCTCTTTTTTCCAGCCCCCCAACTCCTCCTCTTCACTCCCCCTCTTCTCCTTTATGCATACATCTAATACACGTGGTTACAAGTTCAAACAGCACAAAAGGGTATATCCTTCGAAGGAATCTCACTCTCATCTCTGATCCCCAGTCCTCAGTTTACCTGCCCAGAGCCACCATTTATAAGCATATGTATGGAAGCATGTAAGTTGGTGGATACACATTTTACACAAATACTAACATGCCATATAGATATTTTGGTACTATGCCTTTCTCACCTAACAGTTTATCTTGAAGCTGGTTTTTACGTACATCTACCTTAACAGCTGAATAATGTTCCATTGTATGGACGCACTATAATTAATCAGCCCACAGTTGATGAACATTTAGGGGGTTTCTACTCTTGCTACCAATAATGCAGCAAATAGTATTATCATGATGTTAATAATAATGATAGTAGTTAACATTTGTTGGCCTCTTAACAAGTGCTGGACACTGTTTCATATATGTTTCATATAATATGTTTTCCTGTATTAAGTTATTTAACCTTCAGAATAAATCTAGGTGGCAGGTGCTATTATTGTCATTTTGTGGATGAAGAAATCAAGGCACAGAGAGATTAAATACCTTGCCTGCTTCTTTGCACACACGAATGATTATATTTGTAAAGTAAATTCCTAAGAGTATATTTTAAATTTTGATAGCATTTACCAAATTGTCTTTCTAAGACATTGTACCAGTTTATATTCTTATCGACCTTGTATAAAAGTGCTTATTTCCTTCATATATTTCATATCTGTATCCATATCCATGTCTATATCTATAGAGGGAAAGAGAGAGAATAAGATAGGAGAAAACTTGGTGTGACTTAATTTGCATTTCTTTTATTATGAGCAAAGTTGAGCACCTCTTTATATGTTCAAAGTCACTCTATTTACTTTTTCATGAGTCCTTTGCTCATCTTTTCTATGGCTGATCTTTTTTATTACTTTATAAGAACTCTTTATATATTAATAATATTCTTTTTAAAAAATTATTTTATTTAAAAATGTACTATTAAATGTATTATACAAAGAGACAATTAAGGATGATATATACCTTCATGCAAAGAATAATAACTCAGCTTAAGAAATAGAACATTTCCAGTAGCTTCAAAGCTCCCTGGATTCTTCTCCCATTGTACTCACCTACCAATCCTCACAGCCTACACTCCAGGAAACTACTACCCTGGATTTTGTGCTAATCACTTATTTTCTTTTCTTTGTTGTTTTACCACATATGCATATATTCCTAAACAATATATTGTTTAGTTTTGTCTGATTTTAAATTTCATGTAAACACACTGTGTGTATTTTTCTGTGACCTCCTTCTTTCATTCTCATAATTTTGAGAGGCATCCACATTCATGTGTAGAAACTGTGGTTCATTAATTATTAACGCTATTGAGTGTTTTACGACTATGCCATTTTTAAAAAATTCAACAAAGTTAACATTTATTTAGTATTATTTATATAATTAACATTATTCAATTTTGTCAATTACCCAATGATGTCTTTTAAAGCCCTGGCTCCCTCCATCACCCACCTCAGGTCAGGAGTATACATTGCATTTAGTTTTCACGTCTCTTCATTCACCTTTAAAGTGGAGTGTTTCTTTTGCATTTCTTTATTTTCATGATATTGACATTTAAAAAAAATTTTTGTTGGAGTATAGTTGATTTACAATGTTGTGTTAGTTTCAGGTGTGCAGCAAAATGAATCAGTTATACATATACATATACCCACCTTTTTTTTTTTTTTTTGGCTGCGTTGGGTCTTAGTTGTGGCTCACGGGATCTTCATTGAGGCATGCGGGATCTTTTGTTGCAGCGTGTGGACTCTTCATTGTGTCGCGTGGACTCTTCTCTAGTTGTGGTGCCTGGGCTTCTCTCTAGTTGTGGCATGCAGGTTTTCTCTTCTCTAGTTGTGGCACGCAGGTTCCACTGTGTGTGGGCTCTGTAGTTTGCAGCATGCAGGCTCTCTTGTTGAGGCGCACGAGCTCAGTAGCTGTGGCACGTGGGCTTAGTTGTCCCGCAGCATGTGGGATCTTAGTTCCCCTACCAGGGATTGAACCTGCGTCCCCTGCATTGGAAGGCAGATTCTTTACCACTGGACCACCAGGGAAGTCCCTATCCACTCTTTTTTAGATTCTTTTCCCATATCGGCCACTACAGAGCAGTGAGTAGAGTTCCCTGTGCTATACAGTAGGTCCTTATTAATCTATTTTATATATAATAGTGTGTATATGTCAGTCCCAATCTTCCAATTGATTATACCATTTATATGTGAAAAGTACAACCACTAGCAGTTTATGGGAATTTTCATGACTCTACATTCTCACCAACATTTTGGTATTCTTAGGCTCTGATGGGTGAATAATAGTATCTCATTATGATTGTAATTGGCATTTCCACAATTAGTGAGGTTGGGCATATTTTTGTATTTTATAAGCCACTGATGTTTCCTCTTCTCTGAAGAGGATTTGCATTTTCTCTTGTATGGTGTGTCTTCTCATTGATTCATTAGTGTTCTTTATATATTCTGGATATTAATCCTTTGTGAGTTAGGTATGTTGCAAATATATTCAATACGTGCTTTGTCCTTTCACTCTATGGGTTATCATATGTTAATATTATGAACATTCTTAATTTTAACACAGTCATATATGTTAATCTTTAATGCTTTTTGCATCTTCTTTGAGGAATCTTTCCTATGTCTGAAGTCACAATAGTTTTCTTCTACATTGGCTTTTGCATTTAAGAATTTAATCCATCTGAAATGGATTTTTGTTATGCTATGACATAGGAATAATTGCATATTTTTGCCATATGGAGAGACAGTAGTCTTAGGACTAATGTCCATTTTTATCACTTATCTTCAATGCCACTCTGGCATAAACCAAGTCTCTTTATCTGCATGGGTCTGTTTCTGGGCTCTCTGTTCTTTTATATTGGTCTATTTTTGGTCTACTCCTGTACTTATAATACTTTCTTCCTTGTCATAGCTTTATAATAAAACTTGATATCTGATGAGACAGGTTCCCCCAGCTTCTCCTCCTTTTTTAAGAGTCGTTTGGCTATCCATGGCTCCTTATTCTTCCATATAAATATTAGAATCAACCTTCAAGCTCTGTGAAATACTCTCTTGAGATTTTGTTTAGAACTGCATTGAGTTTGTAGATCAGTTTTGAGAGAAATGATATATTTATGATATTGAAACTTCTTCTCCAGGAAAATGACACTTCTCTACATTTACTGAGGCTTCTTTTTTTTTTTGGCTGCACCATGCGGCACGTGGGATCTTAGTTCCCCAACTAAGGATTGAACCCATGACCCCTGCAGTGGAAGTGCGGAGTCTTAACCACTGGACCGCCAGGGAAGTCCCTTAGGTGTTTTTATATGTCTTTCATTATGGATTTATAATTTTTCCTTAAAGGATTGCATATCTTGTTAAATTTCTTTTAAAAGGTTTATCTTTGGGGTTCATTGTAAGTGGTGTTTAAAAAAATAAATTACATTTTGTAAAATGCGATTATTTACTGAATACTGACTTTGCATCCAGTAGTCCTTCCAAACTCTTCTATTATTTTATAATTTATCTATATATTATTTGGGTTTTCTACCTAGACAACCCTTTCACCTATGAACAATTGTACTTTTATGTGTTTCTTTCAAAGCCTGAAATCTTTTCTTTATCTTATTTTAATTCACTGGTTGGAACATCCAGTATAATGTTGATTAGTAGTGGTCATAATGGGCATGCTTGCCTTACTCTAATAAAGGGCATGCTTTCACCATTGAATGATTTGTTGTAAAAATTTTTTGAAGGTATTCCTTATCAGGTTAAGAAAAGCTCTATCTAGTCCTAGTTTGTTCAGAGTTTTTATTATGAATAAATGTTGAATTGATCATATGGTGTTTCTTTTAAAATTGTGTTTATATGATAAACAACATACCAATATTGAGCTAAACTCGCATTCTTAGCATAGAACAAATTTGGCGGAGCTAGATTTTTTTTATATGCATTGCTGGAATCTGTTTGATAAAATTTTGTTTAGGGTTTTTGCATTTATCTCCAGGAATGAGATGGGTTCCTTCCTTGTGCTGTCATTTCCTGACTTTCTGATCAAGAAAAGGTTAAGCTAAATAAAATATACCCCCGCCCAGTCTATGAAAGAAAGTTTAAGATTAAATTATCTGATGATAACATACTTATGAAGATATCTTGTCTTGTAAAGTTCTTTGGTCCTGAGTTTTCTTTGTAGGAAGATTTTAAACTACTGATTTAATTTTTTTGTGGTCATTAAATTACTTAAATTTTCTATTTTTTCTTGAGTCACTTTTAATGAGCTATATGTCTGAGGAATTTGTCCCTTTACCTAAGTTTTCAGATAAACTGGCAAAGGTTTTCACAATTTATCTGTTTAATATCAGCTGTATCTGTGTTTATATCTCTTTTTCATTCTTAATATTGTTTATTGTGCCATTTCTTTCTTTCCTTCTTCTTCTTTTTTTTTTTTTTTGATTAATGTAACTAGAGATTTGCCTATTAGTTTTTTCAATGAGAAAACTCTTGGCTTTGCTGATCATTTTATTATATGTTTTATTTTTCAATAATTTCTTTTCTTGTTATTCTATCCCTTCTTTTCTTTCTTTTTTTTTTTGCGGGGGAGGTTGTGCCACTGAATGCCTAGGTTACCAATGCTGAGCTTTTATTCTTTTTAAAAGTAAACATTTGAGGCTATATATTTCTCAAAAAAGTTCAGTGGTAGCTGTATTGTGCAATTAAATGTTTTAATATATCATTGCTTCTTAAATCAATGAACTATTTAGAAATTTATTTTTACTTTTCCAATTGGTTGCTCCAGAAATTTTAACATGTTATATTGAACTAAATAAGAGAGAAAGTTAATTAATAGCTTTGCTTTCCTACTGAACACTAAAACAATCTTCAAATACTGTAGTTCCAATCATCTCCTCCTAAAATGTTCTTTTGATCATTATCTTTGTTCTATTTTATCCCCCCCCCAAGCTAGATATATATTGTTTATTTCATAAAAATCTATGTTTAGATTTAGCCCACATTTACCTTTTCCCTTGTTTTCCATACCTACTCATATCTCAAAATTTTCTTCTGAGATAATTATAATTTTGTCAGAAACACATCCTTTGGAACTCTCTGGGTGGTAAGCTCTCCCAGTTCTTATGTCTGAAATAGATTCATTTTGCCCTGGCTGTGTGTTCATATTTAGATTGAGTTGCTTGATTACTGTACATAGTTTAATATCACTTAAAATCTAATCAATAATCTCTGCCTATGAAAACGATCTTATTGAGGCATAATTACCATATAATAAAGTGCGCAACTTGCCTCATGTACAATGCTAAATAGAAGTGGTGAAAAGCAACATCCTTGTGTTCCTGATCTTAGGGAGAAAGCATTCAGCTTTTTCCAATTAAGTACAGTGTTAGCTGTAGGTTTTTGGGTAAATAATTTTTACGAGATTGAAGAACTCCCTTCTAGTCCTAGTTGGTTAAGAGTATTTTTGTTAAATCTGGCAGTAAATATTGGATTTTTTTGTCAAATAGCTTTTTCTGCATCTATCAAGAGGATCATAGGGCTTTTTATTTTAGTTTTTACTATGGTGAATGACATTGGTTGATTTTTGAATATTAGACCAACCCATGCTCCTAGGATTAAACCACATTTCGTCATGATGCGTTATCCTTTCTATATATTGTTGGATTTTTAAATTAATTTTGTATTGGCGTATAGCTGATTTACAATGTTGTGTTAGTTTCTGCTGTACAGCAAAGTGAGTCAGTTATACATATGCATATAGCCACTCTTTTTTAGGTTCTATTCCCATATAAGTCATCACAGAGTATGGAATAGAGTTCCCTGTGTGTTCCCTGTGCAGTAGGTTCTTATATATTGTTGGATATGATATGCTAAAATCTTATTTAGAATTTTTGCCTCTATGTTCATGACAGATACTGGTCTATAGTTTTTTTATACTGTTATTTCTTAGTCTGGTTTTGATATTAGTGGTATTAGGGGTACTGCTGGCCTCATAGAATAAATTGGAAACTATTCTCTTCAGCTTTCTGGAAGTGTCTGTGTAGAACTAATAATATTTTTTCCTTAAATGTTTGGTACTATTTACCAATGAAACCATGTGGAGCCTGTAGTTTTGCTTTTGGGATGATCTTTATCTGAAATTCATTTTCTTTAATAGTTTTAGGGATATCATCTGTAGTGATGTCACTTCTCTTTTCTTCTGATATCGGTAACTGTATAATCTCTTCCTGTTTCCTGATCAGTTGATCTAGAAATTTTAAACTTTTATTGATATTTTCAAGTAGCCAGTGTTTGGTTTCATTGATTTTTCTATTGTTTTTGTTTTTATTTCATTGACTTATAGTAATTTTAATTTTTTCCTTTCCTTTGCTTTCTTCGGGTTTAATTTTCTCTGTTTTTCTAGTTTATCAAGGTAGAAGCTGATATCATTAATTTGAGAATTTCTCTCTTCTCCAATAGAGACAATTAGTGCTATAAATTTCCTTATAAGTACTGACTTAGTGGCAGCTCACAAATTTTGATATGTTGTCTTTTCACTTTCATTCAGTATGAAATATTTTCCAATTCCCCTTTTGATTTTTTCTTTGACCCCCTCAGTTATTTAGAAGTGTGTTATTTAGTTTCAAATATTTGTGGATTTTCCAGAGATCTTTCTGTTATTAATTTATAATTTGATTTCATTGCGGTTAGAGAACATACTTTGTACAACTAGAATCCTTTAAAGTTTATTTAGACTTGTTTTATGGCCCAAAATATGGTCTTTCTCGGTAAATGTTCCTTGTGCACTTGAAAAGAATGTGTATTTTGATGTTGTTGGGTGGAGTGCTGTATAAATGCCAATTAGGTCAAGTTGGTTAATACTGTTATTCAAGTCTTTTATATCCTTACTGATTTTCTGTCTACTCTTGAGAGAAGGGTATTGAAATATTTTATTATAGTGATGGATTTGTCTGTTCCTCCTTGTAGTTCAAGTCTATCAGTTTTGCTTCATGTGTTTTGAAGCTCTGTTGTTAGGTGCATAAACACTCAGAGTTGTTATGTCTTGATGAAACGACCTGTTTTTCATGATAAAATGAGCTTCTTTGTCCCTTGTAATGTTCTTTGCCCTGAAATCTTCTTTTTCTGATGATATTCATATAGCCACTCCAACTTCCTTTTGATTAAGCATAACTCTTTTTTCATCCTTTTACTTTCAGTTTATTTTTGTTTTTATATGTAAAATGCAGTTCCTGTAAGCAAGATATAGTTGAGCCTTGTTTCTTTCATTTTCTTTTTTAATCCAATCTGAAAATCTCTTCCCTTTAATGAGGCGTGTTTAGAACTTTCACATTTAATGTGACTATATGTTTAGGTTTAAGTCTATCGATAATCTTGATATTTATTTTCTATTTTTCTCCATCTCTTCTTTGTTTTCTTTTCCCTCATTTTTTTTTTTTTTGCTTTCTTTTGGATTGAGTATTTTTATGATTCTATTTAATCTTCTTTGTTAGATTATTAGCCATGCTCTTTTGTAACTTTAGTGGTTGTTTTAGAGTTTATGGCACACATCTTTAACTTATCACAATCTACCCTTAAGTGATATCATGTCACTTTGCACATAAGAACTTTACAATAGAATGCTTCGATTTCTCCCATTACAGTCTTTATGCTATTGTTACACATTTTACTTATACTAAGTTATAAACCACACTCTACATTATTATGTTTGTTGAAAGCCTAAATTATCACGTAAACAAATCTTTTATATTTACCAATTTAGTTGTCTTCTCTAGTGTTTCTCATTCCTTTCTATAGATCCAGACTTAATTCCGGTATCATTTTCCTTCTTTTTTTTTTTTTTTTTGTTGTTGTTTTGCGGTACGCAGGCCTCTCACTGCTGTGGCCTCTCCCGTTGCGGAGCGTAGGCTCCAGACGCGCAGGCTCAGCGGCCATGGCTCACGGGCCCAGCCGCTCCGCGGCATGTGGGATCTTCCCGGACCGGGGCACGAACCCGTGTCCCCTGCATCGGCAGGCGGACTCTCAACCACTGCGCCACCAGGGAAGCCCCATTTCCCTTTTTTTTGAAAGAGGAATTCCTTAAACACTTCTTGCTCTGCAGTTTACTGGTGATGAATTCTTTCAGCTTTTGCATGACTGAAAATGTTTATTTTGTTTTTGAAAGATATATGTGCTGGGAATACAATTTTAGGTTACTAGGTGTTTTTCCTTTGGGTACGTTAAGATATTGCTCCATTGTCTTTTGCTTGTCTTATTGTTTTCAAAAACAAATCTGCTGTCATTCTTGTCTCTGAGCCTCTGCATGTAAGTTATCGTTTTTCCCCCACTCCGGTTGCTTTTAAGATATTCTCCTTCCACCAGTTTTGAGCAATTTGATTATGATATGCCTTAGTGTAGTTTTCTTCAGGTTTATTGAGCTGGAGTTTTGTTGATTTTCTTGCATCCTTAGATTTATAGTTCTCATTAAATTTAGAAAGTTTGTGGCCATTATGTCTTCAAATATTTTTTCTGTCCCTGTTGCTCCTTCAGGGACTCCAATTACATGTATATTATGTCACTTGAAATCTTGCCACAGCTTCTGATGCTCTTTTAATTTTTTAACTTATTCTGTCTCATTTTGCATAGTTTCTCCTGCTGTCTTCAAATATACTCGTATTTTCTTCTGCAATATATAATATACTTTTCATCTCATTCAGTGTAATTTTTCATCTCAAACATTGCAGATTTTATCTCTATAAGTTTGTCCTGACTTTTTCTGTCTTTAATGCCTTCACTTAAAAATTTGAATATCTGTAATACAATTATAATAACAAATTTAATGTCCTTGACTGCTTATTCTGACATTTGTGTCAGTTCTGGGTCAGTTTTGATCGAGTTTTCTCTTCATTATGTATTATGTACTCTATTTTCTCTTCTCTGAATGCTGATAATTTTTTATTTGACACCAAACATTATGAATTTGACCTTGTTGATTGTTGTATGTTTTTATATTTCTGTAAGTATTCTTGAGGTTTTTTTTTTTTTTTTTCTGGGATACAGTTTAGTTGCTTAGAAACAGTTTGACCCCTTTAGGTCTTGTTTTAATGAATTATTAGATGGGACGTAAGTAGCATTTCTTCTAGAGCTAATTATTCCCTGCCTCCCTCAGAAGTAATACCCTTCTGAGTATTCTACACCTTGAATTGTGAGTTTTTCCAGTCTTGCTTGTGGGAGCAGTCACTATTCCTAGCTCTTTTGAGCTCTGCGTAGTGTTCCCTCTCATTCCTTTGAGTGGCTCTTTCTCTGGCCTCAAGTAGTTTCCTTGTACACATATGTTTATCAGTACTCTGCTGAAGACATGAGGAGGACCGTCTGTGGATCTTCAGAATTCTCTTTCTGTGTAGCTCTCTCCTCTCTAATACTCTGTTCATCAAATTATAGACACCTTTGCTCTTAGCTCTGCCTCCAGCTCAGGGAATCCTCTGGGCTTTGTCTGGGCTTTGTCCTTCCTCCACTGCAGTCTAGAAACTCTCTTAAGACATAAACAGGTCAATTGTAGGGTTATTTTGTGTATTTTCCAACTCTCAGGAATCACTGTCCTCTGTTCCTGATGTGCATTGTCTTGAAAATGGCTTTCATATACTGTGTGTTTCAGTGGGAAGGTAAAAACAGGTCCTGTTACTCCATCTTGGCCAAAATTACAGTCTTTTAATTGGAGTGGTTATCTCATTTACATGCGTTGTAATTATTAGTGTGGTTGGGCTTAAACATAACATCCTGCTATTTGTTTTCTATTTGTCTTATCTGTTGTTTTTCCTTCAATTTTACTTTTCTGCCTTTTAAAAAATTAATCAAGAAATTTTCATTATTCCTTTGGATATCCTCTATTGGCTTTTTAGCTATACAGTTTCATTTTTTTGTTTGTTAGTTTTCTCTAGAGATTTAAATGTGCATCTTTAATTTATCACAATACATCCTCAACTAACATATAAAACTCCATGTTTAAAAACTTTATAAAAATAGACTTCCATTAATTCTCTCTTGTCCTCTATACCAGTATTTTCATATATTTTATTTCTATTATATATTAGAAACCCCACCACACATTATTTTACTTACACTGTCAGTTGTAAGCAAAGACAAAAATAGACTTTTATGTTTACTTACATATTTATTTTTTCTGGCACGTTGCATTCCTACTTATAGATCCAACTTCCCATCTAGTATCATTTCTCTTCAGCCCAGAGTCTTTCCTTTAGCAATTAATTTTTTTAGGTGTATCTGTGAGCTACAAATTCTCTCACTTTTTGTTTACCTTTTTATGTCATTATTTTGCCTTGTTTTGGAGGATATTTTCTTTGGATATAGAGTTATAGGTTGATAATTTTTTTCACCCCAGTACTTTGAAGATATTTCAGAAATCATTTACTACTTGCATTGTTTATGGTGACAAATCAATTATTATTCTTATTCTCATTAATATAATACACTTCTTCTCCTCTGGCTCTTTTTAAGATTTTATCTTTGTTTTTCGGGAATTTTACTCTGACATTTTAACATATCTTGCTTGAGACTTATTGAGCTTCTTGGATATGTGGGTTGAGTTTTTAAAAATCAAATTTGGAAAATTTTGACCACTAATTCCTCAGATATTTCTTAGGCCACATTTTATCTCTCTCTTCTCCTTCTGGGATTTGAATTATACATATTTTAGACTGCTTTATATTATTTCATATTATTAAACATTGTTATTACTGATGTTTTATTTATTTTTATCAATTCTTTGTACATCACTTTGAACAACTTCAATTTACCTGGGTTCAACTTCACTGATCTTGTTTTCTGCATTGACTAATCTACTGTTAATTTCATCTAATTAATTTTTTTTAAATTAATTTTTGATTTCACATATTTAGTTCCAGAATTTACACTTTTCTTTTTTGAGTTTACAATTTTCTGCAGAAATACCCAATCTCATCACCAGTTTACCTCTAAAATGTTGAACATATTTAAAATAGTGGTTTTGAAGTCCTTACCTGCCAACTTCAATAACTGTCCTTTGTGGGTCTGTTTCTATTGATTATGTTTCCTCTTCATTATCATAATTTTTCAATCACTCCGCTTCTTTTATTACTTGAGGTTAACTGACATACAACATTATATGTTTCAGGTGTTGTAATTTTTTTTTTTGTATTCCAGACGTTGTGTATAAAGAGCAGTGAAGACTGAAGTTTTTAGAAATAAACAAAGAGAAGTGCTCTTCAGTCTTCTCTGCTCTTTATATGTAACGTCTGGAGTACAATAAAAAAGAAACAATCAAGTTGAGATGAGTGTGTGTGTGTGTGTGTGTGTGTGTGTGTGTGTGAACCAAAAGCCCTATGGGGGCAAGGCAGTGAAGAAATTTGGTTGGAAGGAAAGGTATGTAATTCAGTTGTGTGTCCCCAATTGCAAGTATCCATTAGGATCCTCTGGAGGCAAACCAATAAATCCTTGAGCCTCCGTCAAGGAGAAAATCCTGCTCTTGAATCCACCAGGAAGTTCCTGTGGTGTGTCCAGAAAACTACTAACAATTCCAAAGGTAACAATATCCCACACTCACACTGCACTTTATGTTAACATGGTCAGGCCCATGGATCGCCTTTGATTCTCAGTCTTAGCAAGAGGGAAGACTGGGAAGGTCCAGTGGTCCAGTTTTGGACTGGCTTTGAAATGTCATCCTAAAGACTGACCTTTATCTCATATTCTGCCATCTTCTCATCACTGTGGTGGCCTCACTGCATGTCTTCCTGCTTCCAGGAATAAGGAAGACTTGTAATGTCTTCTTTGATCCCTTCAGTCCATCCAACACACTGAGTAGGCAATCTAAAAGGTAAATTTCCTTTTGTCACTCTCCTGCTCTATACTCTTCAATGGCTCCCCAGTGCCTTTGGGACAAATCTATAAGGGCTTTGAGGTCTGGCTTCTTTCCACTCCTCCAGCGTCACCTTTCTTATCCTACTTCTCACTCCAGTCACATTAAGCATTCTTCGATTCCTGGGTCTTGCTCCCTCAGGCATATGTATCCCTTTTGTCTGGGACACTTCATCCCACCCCTATAACACACACACACACACACACACACACACACACAGACACACACACACACACACACACTCTCACACTCTCATCCCTGCTCAGTCATCAGGTCTCAGCTGCAGACTCACCTCCTCTCCCTGACGCCTAAGTCTGGGTGAACCGTGCCTGCCCTGGGTCTGGGCTCACTTCCACCACGGCCCCTGCTCACCTGCTGGCAGCACTCCATTACTTGCCTGCCTCCTCACTGGAATGAAAATGCAAGGAGAGCTGGGACTGTGTCCATCTTGCTTATCACTGTGTCTCTATTCCCAGGCATAATGTCTGTACATAATAAACCTCAGCGAAGATTCATTGCATTGAATGGGACCCAGGAAGCTACAGACTGCTTGTTTTGCCATATTTTCTGCCACTTGTTTAAGGGGTCAGTTCATGAGTACTTATTGTCTCTCATAGCCTAGCTCTGGACCTGGCCTTGAGGGGCTGGATGAAGGGGACACTAAAATAGAATATTAACAATTCAGGACTTCCCTGGTGGTGCAGTGGTTAAGAATCCTCCTGCCGTTGCAGGGGACATGGGTTCAAGTCCTGGTCTGGGAAGATCTCACATGCTGCGGAGCAGCTAAGCCCACGAGCCACAACTACTGAGCCCACGTGCCACAACTACTGAAGCCCGCTCACCTAGAACCCGAGCTCCACAGCAAGAGAAGCCAGCACAATGAGAAGCCCATGCACCGCAACGAAGAATAGCCCCCGCTAGCTGCAAACTAGAGAAAGCCCGCACGCAGCAACGAAGACCCAATGCAGCCAAAAGTAAATAATAAATAAATAAATTAAAAAAAAACCTAAACATAAAAAACCAATTCAAACATTTATTGAACACTTTACACGTGCTATGCCATGTTAATCCTCACAAAAACCCTATATATTTGGTGCTATAATTATCACCCCCAGTTTATAGATGAGAAAACCGAGGCATAGAGAAGGGAAGCAATTTGTCTGAAATCACAGAGTTCAAGAGCGTTGGCTCTGGGGTTCAGTCCAGGCATGCAATGCCAGAGACTCGCTCGCTCCTCTAATGATTACGCAACAGCAACACTGACCTCCTGAAGCTTCCAGGCTGGTTCTTGAGAAGGCTGGAGCTGCCAGCACAAGATACCAAGTGCAGGGGACATCCAGAGAAAGGAGGAGGTAAGTGTCACCCACTGCAGTCTCAGAAACTGGGAAAGTGATGAGTTCTGGGAGAGCAATGCAGGGGCCCTCAGGGCATCCTGGTGACCCTGGGTTCCCAAAGGGAGGCTGGGAGCCCCTTCCTCCAATTTCCCTGGGACCTCAGGGCAGGACCTCAGGGCACTGAAGCCAGGCTGGAGCTCAGGGCCAGAGACTGCCAGGAACTAAACGTCAGGGTTTAGGGCCCCAGCCAGACCCGGTTGCTCTGTGCTAGCAGTGAGCCCTGGGAGGAAAACCAGGGAGAGAGTCCATAGGAGCCCTCGGAAGAGCTTCTGAAAACGGCCTGCAAGCCAGGGAGCAGGGAGAAGCGGCGCTCTGGCGGCCAGGTCGGGGTGCGGCAGCCGGGCCACCCGGACACCTCTGACAGGCTATTTCCAATTTCCTATGGAATTAAGCTGTAAAAGCAGAGAGTCTGTCACTGTCTGCTGCCTCCCTGGGAGAGGAGAAAGTTACTGTGGCAGGCTCGAAAAAGCTGAACTGTCCTTTCCCAAACAAAACAGCAACCAAGGAAGCTGCTGTTTGGACGGTGGTCTCAGGGCCCTGAGCTACATGTCTGGATGTCTGTCTCAACCTGCTTGCATGACCTTGGGCAAGTCCCTTCCTCCCTCTGGGCCTCAGTTTCTTCATCCAGAAAAGGAGGCATCGGATGCAATGATGCCAGAGGCCCTTTCCAGCTCTGAGATGCTAGCATTCTGTAATAAAGTTGGGTGTGGGAAAATATGAGGTCTAGGGGGACTGGGGAAGGGGCTGGAACCATCCTTGGTTGGAACAGTTAAAGGAAGCTCTGTTCAGCCCCAGCCCCAAGGTTCCCAAATCCAGCAGCAGAACTGGGATCCACCCAACCAAAATCAGCGAGGGGAAGCCAAAAGCATGAGTAAGGAGAGGTTGGGTCATAAACATGTCATCTGCACAAACATCCAGCCCCCTCTGGGGTCCCATTGGCCCTGCTGGGGGAGGAGACTGCTGCTAGGGCCTCCTCAGCCACAAGCCCAAGCTCACTTGCTTGGCCCGGGAATTCAGGGTGGAGGCCCGACTGCTTAGAAGGGAACCTGGCTGTGGACGTGCCCCGAGGAGCTGTCAGGAAGGGCTGGGTGAGGCGAAGCCCTCACCAAGGCCAGGCAGCTGGGGGTGGCTCTCAGCTGAAGGGAGGCCTTCCATCCTGATGTAACGCAGGGCTTTCTGGGATGGTCTCCATTTTGGATGTGCTGAGGCTCCTGCTTCTCCAGCCCTGACCGTTCTCCCAAGTTCCAGAAAACCAGCAGCCTGGGGGACCTGGCTTCCCGGATCTCCACAGGCATTCAAACTCACCATTCCCCAAACACAACTCTTGGTTCTCTCCGAACTGTCTTCTTCTATGGACTCAGGGATGGCACTGTCACCCAGGCACTCAAGCCAGTGTTCCAGAAGTAATTCTTTTTTTTCTTTATTTTTTTAATTTTTATTGGAGTATAGTTGCTTTACAATATTGTGTTAGTTTCTTTCTCTTTTTTTAAATTTATTTAATTTATTTATCTTTGGCTGCGTTGGGTCTTCACTGCTGTGCACAGGCTTTCTCTAGTTTCGGCGAGCGGGGGCCACTCTTCACTGTGATGCATGGGCTTCTCATTGCGGTGGCCTCTCCCGTCGTGGAGCATGAGCTCTAGGCACGCAGGCTTTAGCAGTTGTGGCACGCAGGCTCAGTAGTTGTGGCATACATGCTTCATTGCTCCGCGGCATGTGGGATCTTCCCGGACCAGGGCCTGAACCCCTGTCCCCTGCATTGGCAGGCAGATTCCTAACCACTGCGCCACGAGGGAAGCCCCAGAAGTAATTCTTGATCCTCTTTCTTTCTCCTCGCCCGTATCTAAGAGGCTCTCCAAAGCGATCTGACCCTTTGAGCGGCTGTCCTTGCCCATTCCTCTCTCATAACCTCACTTTCTCTCTTTACCTCACTTTCTCTTTCTTGACCTCAAGTACACACATCTAGACTAATCACAACCTAGTTTTCATATGATTCACTT
Source organism: Grampus griseus (assembly GCF_964374135.1). Classification (NCBI taxonomy): domain Eukaryota; kingdom Metazoa; phylum Chordata; class Mammalia; order Artiodactyla; family Delphinidae; genus Grampus; species Grampus griseus. The sequence continues at coordinate 146,357,909 of NC_139019.1, forward strand.
TTTGAAAATTGTCATTTTTAATAATGAAGATAAAGGCTACGACCTTGACAATAACCTGCATTCCAAGACATTATTCCCCCATCCCACCACCTTGCCTTCTGTGGGGACCATCATCCTGCAACCTGTGTTTATCACTATACTGCTTCCTTTTTAGTACAATCTTTTTTCATCTATATGCACTCCTAAAGTCTAATTTCAAATTTTACAAAAAGATATCATTTTGTATGTAATCTTTTATTTATTCATTTTTATTATTTTTTTTTGGCGGGGGGTGGGCACTGCACCTCGTGGCATGTGGGATCTTAGTTCCCTGACCAGGGATTGAACCCGTGCCCCCTGCAGTGGAAGAGTGGAGTCTTAACCTCTGGACAGCCAGAGAAGTCCCTTGTACATAATCTTTTAGAATTTACTTTTTTCACTCAATACTATCTTGCCAAGCAGGGTAGACTATTTGCAAATATGGCTGCAATTACTCCTCTTTGTGCCTCCACATTCCTTTTGCAATGTGACTTGATGCAATGGAAGCACCAAGAGGTGGAGTCTATTACCCCACCTCTTAAATCTAGGTCAGCCTTATGTATTATTTTGACTAATATAATGTGGCATAGTGCCATGTCTGAGTTCAGGCATTAAGAAGCCTTGTGCTCTCCCTCATTCTCATGGAAACATCCATAGCCTTGTGAACAAGTCTGAACTAGCTTGTTGGATGATGAGAGACATGTGGCCCATTTGCCACCATCCCCCTAGCTGACAGCCTATCAACCCTCGAAAGCCAAACCTCTTAGCTGACTCTCCACTGACTATGGGCTCATGAGGAAACCCAGCTAAGACCAGAAGAACTGCCCAGCTGAGCCCAGCCTAAAATGCCTACCCATTTATTTAGTTGTGAATTAAATAAATAATGGTTGTTTAAGCCATTAATTTTGGAGTGGTTTGTTCACACAGCAGCCACCAACTGCTATGTCAAGATTCAGCCGTATTGTTGCCTGCTTCTGTGGTTCGTTCATTTTCACTGCTGAATAATATTCCACTGTGTGTATATAGCACTGTTTATTCATCCACTCTCTTGCTGATAGGCATTTGTGTTTCTGCCATCGTGAAAATGCCTCCATTAACATTTTTTGGTGCATGTTCTTTATTGAATATCTGCAAGTGATGAATTCACCTGTCCAGACTCACAGCTACTGGGAAACTTGAGTGCATTCTCCTCATTGTCCCAGAAGAAACTATCAAAAACGACAAAAAAGATCAGGACATTCCCTGCTCAAAATCTTTCTGGGGCTCCCCACTACCCTCAGGGTAGGGTCCAATGCCTTAATCTCTGTGACCTGGTCAGTTATCTCCTCTCTGTCAATAAACTTGGTAACTAAATAGCTATGAGACCTCGGGGACAAATTACTTTACTTCTCTGTGCCTCAGTTTTCTCTTCTGGAAAATGGGACTAACAACATACAAAAGCCAAATGGTAAAGCTGATGTTTCCTAAAGTACATCACACTTCAGGGCCTTTTCCCATGTGGGTCCCTCTGCCTAGAAAGCCTGCTCTTTCTTTGTCTACCTAGTTAACTTGCCCGTCCAGACCTCGCCTGGGTGTCACTCAGTTTCCTGAGTTTACTCAGCAGTTTACTGCTTTTCCTCCCCCACCTCCCAGTAGAATTGACCTCACCCTCTTCTGGGCCCCACTCTCCCCTGCACACGTCTATCATTGTTCACGTCTGTTTACTGGGCCTCTTTGAGGGACTATGTCCCATTCATTTCTGTATCCCAGAGCCTGGCACAGAGTAGATTCAGGATAAATGTGTGGTGAATGAATAAATGAACCAATGAATTACCGACCTTGTTTCATTCATCATTCATCCAACAACCATCTACTGAGTCTGGCTCCCTGCTAGGCACTGCCAGGGCTCAGAGGAGAGCTCTGCCTTCAGAGTCTGATGGGGAGACGCAGACGCCTGTGTGGATAAGCGTGGCTGAGTGGTCTGGGCTGCAACACGCAGGTCTCCTGCCCAGAACAAGTGGAGCCAGAGGTCTGCCCTCAGGGAGCCCACTAACCATGGAAGGAAATGGGGCTGAGACCCGAGGCTGGGCTAAGGAAACCCATGCGTTCAGTGCATTTGGGATTCCAAGGATGCACAGGATGGGAGTTTAGAGTCTAGAGAGCCATGGAGGTGCATGACGGTGTCAGAAGCCTGGGTACGAGCTCCACAAGTGCAGGGACCATCCTCCTCACTCCTATAGCCCTAGGCCCAGCCAGGGCCTGACACCGAGGGGGTGGTCAACATAAATATTTGCTGAGTATGTGATAAATGAGGAGAGGGAATCCAAAGAAATGAGAACAGCATTCCAGTCCCACTCTGCCACATGGCGGTCAGTGACGACGGCCAGACACGTCTCCTTTCTGGCCTCAGATATTTTCCAACATCCTATCCAACTCTAAATCGTATGATGATACAGAGATGTAGGCTATGCCCTCAGGGTGCTCCTTGACTAGCTGGTGTGTGTGCGCGCGCGTGTGTGTGTGCACGCCTGTGCGTGGGCACACATGCATTGTATCTCAGAGCCAGGGTTGGAAATGGTAACAATAACAGCAACAAAATAGGATAACTATGATTTTGGGCACAGAATGCAAAGTTCTCAGTGTTTCACGCCCACTGTCTCATTTTACCCTTACACACACCGCATGAGATGGGTGAGGTTCTTGTCCCCATTTTACAGATAAGGAAACTGAGGCTCCTGAGGAGGAACAAATGGTGCCAGAGCTACTAACTGGCAGATGTGGGATTCGAAGCAAGATCTGTCTGACCCCAGGATCTTAGCCACTCCTCGCCACCACCTCCCACAAGAGGTCTGCTCTCTGGCTCCTGGGTCTTTCTGCCACTTGAGGGCAGCTTCTGATGATGGAATCTGGCTGAGAATTCAGACATGACGGAGGCCCAGGTTGGGGGGTGGTGGAAGCAGGGTGAAAGAGGAGAGGACGTTCAGCCTCACTACCTCTCCGGACCCCTGCTAACTGGAGGCAAATCCCCTGTGTGAAAGATCTGGCGTGGGTCCTCCAGGGTTTGCATGGGAGCTTTTGGAGTTTTTGGCTTTGCTTAACCGAAGGGCTTACCATGGTGCTCTGGACTGTTTCTTTTCTGGCTGGGCTAAGGGGGGGCAGAGGTCAGCAGAGGCTCTGCCTTTGGCTCACCCTCAGGGAGGTGGATTCTTGGCCAGTCCCAGAGATCCTGAAATGGCCTCTCACACTCAGGCAGGAGAACTGGGACATCGCGCCCCTCCTGGGCCCAGCTCCTTCCCTCACGTGCAACAGAGCAGCTTAGAGAGCAGCTCAGTGCTGGAAATCCAACCACACAGAAGGCTGCTACAAGCTGGCTTTTGAAAGGTGCGCTCTTTCTTCAAAAGCTTAAGGGAGGAAAAAAAAAAAAAAAGCAAGCAAGAAAGAGAGACATAAGAGAAAAATTGGCCAGATGAGGGGTCTGGTCTATTGAGCAAAATTCCCTGACCCATTCATCCTATTTATGCCTGAAGCTTAGGCCATCATGGGGCTGTTCTTGCAAATGTACTCAGTGGACAGATCGTGGCCTTTTCTGCAGCTGCAGGCTCCCCATTCCAAGGCCCCAACTCAACAGGTCTGATGGAAGGTCTTGGATGCCGATCCCAGATCGAGTCACCCTGGCGGAGAGGGGGGCAGGAGCTGCCGGGGCTGTCTTGCTGGTCCCGGAGCCTCAGGAAGACTATCTCCTGGCTCCTCAGGGACTGTCCCTGGAAGTGACCTGAACCCCATGGAATCGGGCCAGAAGCAACCTCCACGATTTCTGCACACGCCTCTGCCCCTCTGGCGAGGTGTGCGGGTAGGTGGGGGAAAGGCTTGCTCATCCAGCCTTCGGAAATATCCCGACACACTTTCTTCCAGGCTGCCCGAAGTTACTTTCCAAGTATTTCACTTTCCATTTCTTCTCCAGATCTGGTAACAGGGTGTTCCTGCCCTCTTCCCCTTGCTGACCTTTTTGGCTGGGCCCTGCCTCTGCTGCGTTTCATCAAATCAACATGCTCTCGAGAAACCAGGCCAACTGTGCTCTCAGCCCCATGGAAGGCGCAGATGTGGGTTACGGGCCCTGCTTGGCCTACGGCAGCTTACCATCCAAACTGAGGGACACTGGACAGAGGGAAACAGGTGCCAGGGGGCCCACGGGCTGTGAGTCTGGCATCCTGACTGCCAAGGCCAGCCCTGGCATTCTCTAGACAGCTGTGTTGCCCTGGAGAAGTGTCTTGAGCTCTCTGAATCTCAACGTACTTATCTGTAAAATGGGCATTATATCCTATGTGTCTTGGAATGTTGTGGGGTTGAAACAAGATAACGAAGGTGTTCGAAGTGCAAGTGCATGTCTGGGTTGATACACAGTATCTGCTGCTGCTTTAAGTTTCTGAGGCAGAAGTCCACCCCTAGAATTTCCTCTCTCGGGGGTCAGCCTCTTCTGTGTGTTTCTAGGCAGGCGGGAAGAAGCTGAAACAGTAGACTCCCTCCCTCCACCTCTCAGAACTCCAGTCATAAATGAAATATAATATAATATGTGGATAAAAATGCCACCATCCTCAAGGGGTGGAGGGCAGGGTTAAGTGACACAATGCAAGCCTTTGGCACAGCTCCGCATGGCGGGAGGCAGGGTGACCATCGGGATGATTCTTCCCTGGGATCAGGGTGGTAACCTAGCCTGTAGTCTCTGAGATGGCCTCGGGGGTTCTTGGCTGGAAACCCAGTCGTTTCTCTAAGAGGAAAAAGGGTGCTGTATATCTCGTGCTCACTCAACCCCATTCCCTCCCACTCACCAACACCGTTTTTCTTTTTCCAAGCCACAGGAGTTTTGGAGAGCAAATATAGAAAGGAGGGAGTAAAGAGGAAAAAAGAAAAAGAAAGAAAAAAAGCAGAGCCATCTGAAGCCAGAGTGGGCGTCGTGCAAGAGGCTCTGGACTTGCAGACAGCTGTAGCCTACTTACGACATGCAATGAGAAAAGTCCCAGATCCCTAAGCAGAGCTCTGGCCTACTTTGAAGTGTTGACAACACATAAAATTAAAAGCAACACAATGCGAATTATCACTTTGTTTTTTCCACTTTGATAGCCTCTACAAAGCATTTTATACCAATGAATCAATACAAATGTCTCTTTATGAGGACATCAGGAACCAAAAAACAAAATTGTTTTTTTTTTCCTTAAGAGAAACCAGGGAAACTAACAAAAAAATTTGAGCTCTGGCTTGCCTAATAGCCGTAGGTAACATTGTAAGTTGGGTCTCTCCTTTTAACAGTGGCCGTGGAGGTCATTGAGGTCCATTGGCTTGGGTCACATCATCCAGACCCTGGATGAACGTCCTGCCCGCTGATGAATTTGCACCACAGGATGAGACAGTTCAGTCACAGCTGGGTCGCTACTATCTCGCGACTGCACATGTGCGCTTGTGCACATGTATAAGAATATACGTAGCGTATGTCTCCATAGGTATATGCATGTATAGATGTATATATGTATGTATTTTGTGGCTTGGTAAAATAAAGCTCGCAAATTAGGAATAATTTATAACTCGTTATAACTCGATTATTGGCTGGGACTCCCTTTATGTTACAACAGATGGACTTTTGTGTGAAATATTTTCCCCGAGTTGCTATAGAGACATGCCAACATCTTTCTGCTGAAGTGATTCCCTGCAGGCCTGTTTGCTGTTGCGACCGGTGCAGAATCGCTTGCAGGCTGAATCACTTGCAGCCCTCGCAGAGGCTGATTAAAGAGCCTGGGGGCCCTGGGAGTCTTGGGCCTCTCAGCTACTGCCACCAGGGATGGGCTGCAAAAGTCGTTAGGGCTGGATTGGGGGGTGGGGACTGGGCTGGCGGGTGGAGGAAGATGCCCAGGTGAGCCAGGCAGCTGCAGGGGAGAGGAAAATAACATGGGCTCATCCAAGACCTACTATGTGCTACTCATGGTTCTAGGAACTTGTCCATCTCTTACCTTGTCTAGTCCCTATAGCAACGCTGTACGGTGCGTCCTGTTATTCCCATTTTTTCAGGTGGGGAAGATGAGGCACAGAGGAGTTAGGTGATTTGTTTGAGTAAGTACCATAGCATTCAAACCCAAGTTTCTCTGACTCTATCATCTTATCTTTAGTGTCTTCCCCAAAAGGGGGTGGGGTGGGATAGATAGGGTGCATTTGGAACTTAGAATCTTGGTTGAACTGAAAAGCCACAGGCTGGGCAGGGTGGCCAGATTCAGCCCCCTGCCAGTTCCTCTGGCAGTCGGAGGATCCTCAGACAAAACCTCGAGCCTCTGTCACGCAACTCACAGTCCATTTGGGCAGACACACTCAGGCCTGTCTGACCAGCAACGTAAACACGGCCAAGCACTGAGACACTGTGGGTCCCAACTCCTGAGACAGAGACTCTGTATAGGCCCCTGCCGCCCCCTTCCCTTCTCAGACAAAGTTAGGAACAGAGTGACGTTTCCCTAGAGCAGAGTTTACGAAGAGCGTGGCCTGGAATGATGACAAGGGCATGAACTTTGAAATCAGACAGACCCAAGTTAGAATCTTGAATCCACTCTGGTCCAGGGGTATGACTTTGGGCGACTCCCTCCTCCTCTCTGAGCTCTGATTTTCCTTATCTGTAAAATGGGACTCATAGCACCTACCTGGCAGGGTGAGACTCCGCTCTTCCACTAGAACGGAGGCTCCCTAGTACCATGTCTGGCACACAGTAGACATTACTAAGTATATGATGAATAAAGGAATACATTTTTAATACATCTGCCATGTCACAGGTATTCGATAAGTGGTAGAAATGATTTTCATCTGGCATTTCTTAGACTTATCGGGGCCTTTTTCTCCCTTAGTATTATTAACTTCCCTTCCTGGGCAGAGTTTCAAGGAGGACCCTGAGTCTCTGAGTCTCCTCCCCAACCTCTTCCAACCCATAATAGACAGGATTCTTGGAGAATAAAAACAACCCAACACGTTAACAAGTATGTCAGTCCATGGAGATCTCTTCCTATGAGAGGACATTAGTCAGGACTCTTTAGATTGTTTAGAAACCTAATTAAAACTGCCTTAAGCTAATAAAGGTACATATTCCCAGGAGTAAGCAGCTTCAGGTATGGTTGGATCCAGATGTCCAGTCAACCTTCATCCATTTCTTTTTTTTTTTTTTTTTTTTTTAAATATGAGTAACCCTTAAATTCTTTATTATTACATTATTGTTAGATTTTTTTTTTTTTTTTTTCGGTACGCGGGCCTCTCACTGTTGTGGCCTCTCCCGTTGTGGAGCGCAGGCTCCGGACGCGCAAGCTCAGCGGCCATGGCTCACGGGCCCAGCCGCTATGCAGCATGTGGGATCTTCCCGGACCGGGGCACGAACCCGTATCCCCTGCATTGGCAGGCGGACTCTCAACCACTGCGCCACCAGGGAAGCCCCCTTCATCCATTTCTTTAATTCACTCTCTTCTAGCATGGCTTCACCTTCAGGCAGGCACTGCCCTTGTGATGGCAGGACAGCTGCCCAGCTCCAAAACTACTTCTCACCAGCTCAGCACCTTCGCAAAAAGAGAATTCTTCCCCTCAAGGTTCAAATACAAGTCCAATAACTGAACTTCATGAGATGCACTTGGGTCACATGCCAAGGCCAATCAGGTATCCATTCTAGAAGCCTGGAAGTGGAGTCAGCTCTGGCTAAGTCAATATGGCCTTAGAGTGGGGAAGGAGCAGTTCTCCAAAGGTCAAGTGGTTGTTCTTGCCAGAAGAAGAGGAGAGGAATGCTGAGCAGGCAAACGCAGCCAGTGTCCGCCACAGAGAGGGAAATAACCTAACGTAATCTTTATTCTCAGGACAGTCCTGAAGGGTAGTTATGACTTTTCTCATTTTACAGAAAAATGAAGCCCAGAGAGTCTGGGGACATTGCCCAAGGCCACGTCATGTGTCAGTGGTAGAGTCAGGGTGGGAGCCCCCAAGCCTGGATTCTTGCTGGTACTTTATAGGAGGAAGTGAGCCTTGCAGGGGGTCTAGAACTAGCATTTGGAAAATGGGTGGGAGATGCAGGTGGCCCCAGGATCCCAGCGTCAGCCAGAGGAAGCTTCCAGGTCAGGCTCTTTGTGGTTCTTGTTCTTGTTTGTGCCAAGTAGCACAAGTCTTGAGACAAGCAGGTGTTTGCTTTCTTCATCTTTCCAAAAATCCCAAAGCATAATACATTTGAGGATGTTGTAAGCAGTCTCTCATTTTACATTGGTTATCTCAAGTCAAAAATGATTTGACCTCGGCATTATCAAGGGTCCTATTTTTAAACATCTTTTGTGGGCTCTTTGGTTGCTCTCTTTACTTGGAGAAGGTCCCTACATCTCAGGCCATCATAAACCCACAGAGCTGGGATCTTCCAAGAAGGTTTTGGATGGAAACACCTCAATCCGGGCCTGAAGACCGAGGCTGGTGCTGTTGTTTCCTCCCCTCCCAATCCATTTCCAACCCTTGTTCAATCTTAAATTTCATCACCCCTTTGAAGACTACCCTGATAGCTTCACACCCATGCTTGCTCTCGGCCCAAACGTGGCCCTGCTTATCTGTGCTGCACAGAGAAACGTTTTGCGACTCTGGACTAGGTCCCAGTCATCTGGACTCCTAATTTAGCCTGCCCTTGAATTCATCTGTAGAAACTTGTCTTTCAAGAATAGATTCAAAATGAAGTTTGTAAAGGGCTTTGCAAACTGTAAAGCGATATTACGACTCATGTTATTCTGTATCTCATCCTCACCCGTCTCTTGGTTCCTTTGTCGTTGAAATTTGCTATAATTATACATATAATTATTACGTATATCAATTACATATAAATAAATATATTTATATACCAATATACTAGATATACATATATATACCTATACACAAATATATATATTTTATGTATATACCTATATATATACTACACACACACACACACACACACACACACACACACACGCTTTATTGGATCTGTCTCCCTCACCAAACACTATGTTCCGAAAAGGTGTGCGTTGTGACTGTCTTGTTCATCATTGTTATCCCAGCACATTGTATCGTCCTGGTTGGGAGTTAGATGCTCAGTAAACGTTTGCTAAATGAATGAATGCATGGGTGAATGAGTGGGTGGAAGAAAAACATAGTCTGGCTTTCCCAACCAGGTGGTAAAGCAAAGGCCATGGAGTTAGGCACATCTGGTTTCAAATCACAGCTCTGTCGCTTCTTAGCAATGTGACCTTGGGTAAATGACCTTGCTGCGTTTCTGTTTTCTCATCTGTAAAATGGGTCTAATAACATATTTCACTGAGGATGCTAAAAGGTCACCTATGTGAATTCAGTGCCTTCAATAGTAAGCACTCAATAAATGTCAGGACCCTTCTCTCTTCCCCTCTTTAGCAATTCTACAATGCCCACAACAGTGGGCAAACGTTGGATGTTTAATAAATACTTTTTGTTTGATAGATGGATGAATTTATCAAAGTGATGGGCACAACTTGGGTGTGGGATTTCCATTCCTGGTTGAGAGAAAACTGTGAGACGGGTAACTGAACCAAGAATTCAGAGAGGCCCTGGGCAGTGAGGAGAAGTTAGAACAGGGAGGTAACTAGCTAGTGTTTGCACACGTGTGTGTGTGTGTGTGTGTGTGTTCATTTTTGCATGGATATGGATAGATGTATGCAAAGAGAGAGAACTAGTTATTTAAAGTTCTTTGATTCTTTGTTAAGAAGTTGAAGTTTATAATCAAACGGGTTCTTGGAATCCCCTGGAAGTTCTTGAGAAGGAGGAATGCGATGGAAATTCTTTTTGTATCTACATAAAGAAGAGACTTAAACAGGGAAAGGCTGTGAAGGCTGTTCTAGTAATCTAGGAAAAAGAGAGAATGGCTAGTGGGCATTCAATAAACCATGTTGACATCAAAAAGTAAAAAGAGGCAAGCCTTGAATATTCCTTGGATCCGTAAATCAAGAAATATTTATTGGGTATGGAGCAAGAGAGAGTAGGGACCAAACTTGTTTTTATTTTTCCTTCTAAAACTATAAATGTGATTTTTCCATTGCAAAATAATAAAGCCCCACTACAGGATATAATTCGAAAATGAAAGGAAAAAGAATCATCCATAATCTTACAACCAGAAGAGCCCCATGACTGCATTTTATGTCCCCACATCTATGACCATAGGAGAATGAAAGAGTCTGCTGTGTTCATGATGGGGATATAGAAGGAGGGTCAGGAGGATGTTACAGAGAGGTCATGGCTGAACTCACTCGCTCATTTGCTTATTTGATTCAATCTTCACGACAGAGACCTAAACAGCAAAACCACACCTTAACCTCGGGTTGGAATCTCCCAGTCTCTTTATGCAACTCTGGACATCAACCAAGTTGGGTTACCTCCAACCTGATCACCAGAGTCCTCTTCCTTCCTCATTGGATTGTGGACATTTTAGTTTTTTGTCTTTTTTTGCATCTGCTACCCCTTTCTTATTGTATCTGATCTTCCTTTGGGAAGAGTCCTCATTGTGTGGAGTCCTGGCAATAGAGTTCTTTCTGACTATTGTGTTGGTCAATGGTTGCTTAGCTGGTCCACCCACCAGATGTCCTTGGCCATTCCACATTCTTCTGTCAGTATATGAGTAGGTTGGTTCATCAGCCTGATGGTCATTTGGTCAGCTGGTTATCCAGCCTTCTGGGGAGGCAGGCAGGTTAACCTATAGTCCACTGGCTCACTGAGTGGAGTGTTGGTCTGTTCACTGGCCAGTAGTCCATTCGACTATCAATTGGGCAGTCAGGCTGTTCACTGGTGTATCAACCACTCCATTGGCTCCACTATCACTGGGTTATTTCACCCATCTGACAGCCTGGTGGTCAGTCTCTCCATTAGCTTGCTGGTGGCCAGCTCTTCAGTCAGTCAGTAAGTCAGTCAGTTGCCAGTGAGTCGGCCGGACCCCACCCCTGTGAGCCCCTCCAGCTGGTGACCTCAGTCCTCACCTGAGCGTGGAGGGAGAAGCTCATTTCCTCCCCGCAGAGGTCTTTTGAAGTGCTCAGTCAATCCTTGGAAACGAAATCAAAAGTTATTTATTAGGTACGAGAGTGAAAACAGCCCCATCACTCGAAGTTACTGACAGCTAACCTGAACTTACTCATTTTCTTTCAAAACTCGTTAAAATTCAGAACCATGGTTTCTTTTCTTGCCCCCTCTCCTACCCCCTGGGCCTGCCTTCTCCTTCGGCTGTGGCATTGGTTTGCAGGGGCATGTGACTTTGTCAGCTGATCCCGACGCCAACCAGAGCTGTCAAGGTCCCTGCAGGGATGAGTCACCCTCCCGGAAAGGAGGCGTGTGGGGAGCCAGGCAGGTTCCCAGACCCCGGGCCTTGGCCTTGGGCTCCTCCTCAGGGGCTCGTGACCCCAAGAGGTAGGCAGTAGTCCAGCCTATGGGGCCATTTTCCACTTGGAGGCCTGATGTGTCTGGAAGGATGATTCACTGGGATGGGCTGCAGCAAAGGGGGTTAAAGAACGGTTTTCCTGTGGGCCCTCCTTTCTTTCAGGCAGGAGAGGAGGGGACATAGGCTGTTTAATATCCAGGGCAGATTTCCCAATGCCTAAGAGAACAAGCAGCATACTAGGCACCAGGACACCTGGGTTCCAGGCTGGCCCACAGCTAAGAGCAGAGGAAGAAGTTGTCTCTTGTCTAGCTCTTAGCTCCGCACTGAGCCACTGTCTTTCCAGGTTTCCACTTCCCTCCCTCACCTCCATCTCAGGCTCTCCATGCTCATCAACTAATCTCTAAGAACCAACCCTGTGCCTGGGTTTGAGCTGTCAAGTTCAAGTTCAACAACCGGCATTTATTGAGTGCTGTTGGGGTCAGGGTCTCCTGTTCTTTCCTTCCAAAGGGCATACCTCTTCATTTATTTATGAAACAGATATTTACATTTATTTGCATACTTGCTGCCTTCCAAGCACTGGACTAGGTATAGAGACAATGTTAAGCAAAACACTGCCTTCATGGAGATTAGCGTCTAGACAGATTCACATGGATCAGATGATCACACAAAAGAGTGTTTAATCTACTGAGATAGGTGCTTTGATGGAAAACACCAGTGGTATATGAGAGAGACTCTAAGGACACCTAATCCAATTGTGGTTTTGGGGAGCCAGGGGGGCTTCCCCAAGTAAATGACTGAATATGAAGATTAAAAGTTACCAAGGTGAAGAGAGGAAGGATCATGTCAGGTAGAGGGGACACAGCCCTGCAGAGGGAGGGAAGCTGAAACATCAAGGCACTGAAACAAAGTTCCTTGTAGCTTTTGCCAGAGAGTGGTGAGATTAGTTCATAAAGAGGCATTCATTTTTCTTTCTTTCTATTTTTTTTTTTTTTTTGTGGTACACAGGCCTATCACTGTTGTGGCCTCTCCCGTGCGGAGCACAGGCTCTGGACACGCAGGCTCAGCGGCCATGGCTCACGGGCCCAGCCGCTCCGCGGCATGTGGGATCTTCCCGGACCGGGGCACGAACCCATGTCCCCTGCATCGGCAGGTGGACTCTCAACCACTGCGCCACCAGGGAAGCCCATTCATTTCTCCTCATTATTACATTCATTCATTCATTTGTACATTCATTCATACATACATTCATTTCCTCATGCATTCATGCACACATTCCACAAATACTTACGAATACCTACTCAACATCTGCCTTTCTTTCAGAGTTCACTTGTTGCAATTGACAGAAACCAGGGCTGGCTAAACAGTGTTCACTGGGTAGCCCTTAGAAGAATGCTGAAGAACCATAAAATTGGTGGGTCATTGGAGGAGCAGGTTTAGAAAGGAAGATTGCCATCCATCTCTGGGAACCATGGTAACCTTCTTGTAGCAGGCCTTGTAAACTCAGCCACTTCTATACCACTATCCTCCTTTCCTTGTAGTATCAAGATCCAAAGCCCTGATAGGGAGTTCAGTCTGGCTCTCGTATACTTGCCCCCTACCATACCAGGTCTATGAGAGAAAGGTATAGCCCCTTGGCTTTCTTACTGGTAGGTCAGCGCCTGGATTTACTTTTGCACCAAGAATCCATGCAAAGGGGGAGTGGTTATTTTCTGAGAAATTTTTTGTGTGTTAGTAGGGAGGGTAAATAGGTATTGAGTAACCCCAAGTTATCTACCAGTCATTACAACCTTCAGATCCTAAAGGTCAAGCTAGGATTCCCATAACCCTCTTGGCAATGGTGTGGGGAATCCTGGGCACATACTCCCATGTTCTTCTTTCCAAATCTGGCTCTTGACGGTGTCTTTAGGCACACAGCTTCCCAGCCAAGGCCTCACAGTTCTTCATTTATGAAATGGGCATACAAATCCTTCCTTTGGTACCTCCCAGCATTGCAATGAAAGTAAAGCAACTCAATGCCTGTTGAAAGTCTTTCAGAGTCAAAGCTCTTTATTATCATGGAACCCCTGAACTCTGAGGCTGAAAATACTTGACCAAGGTGGGGCTCCTCTAAAAGGTAACAAGACCTTTCACTCAGCAGACAGGAGTAATGAAGAGTTGCCTGGGAGAGAGAAGGACTTGGGCACAGAGGGCTGACCTGGGGAGTCTTGAGAAAGGCACAGGGATGCTCCCTGGATTTGTCTTCAGCCCAAATCCCTGGACTCATCTCTGGGTTGAGTAACAAGCTAGCAGCAGCCTGTCAGTAGAAGGGAAAGGTCTGTAATACTTTGAGTCCAAGTAATCCTGCTATAGGACTCAAAGAGGGAGTGAGCCATCCTCCCACTGCTACCACCATCCCCCATGCAACTTTGGCATCTAGGATTTACGTGTAGCAGCTGCAGGAGACAGTGAACAGCCAGGGCCCTGCAGAAGGGATGTGTTCACGGGCACACAAGGGGTCCTCTGGATATTCCTGGAGTTCCTTGGGTTGGAGGAGTTATTTTACTAGTTGCTTCGGGGGAAACTTAGTTCATACGAGCAATATTTACTGAATATGTACCATGTACCAGGCATTTTCTCCCTCAGTGTCTCTGCCATGATGCTTTTTCTAATATTCCTGTTTCACTTTCACTGTCTCTGCTCTGAACTTGTATTTATCAATCCATCCATCCATCCATCCGTCCATCCATCCATCTTCTTAGCAAAAGACGAACATTTAGTGGTGATATAGCCTAGTTGATTAACTGCTACCCATTGGCAGAAGCCTAAGTCGTTTCTAGATTTACTGTTATAAACAATACTGTAATGAACATCTTTGTGCATGCCTTGGAAAATATTTATGGAGCACCAACATCATAACAGATTTATACTAAGTTCTTTGGTAATATTAGTTAACTTTTTAATGAGTATGTCTTGAGCTCCCAACCCTGGTAAAGAATGTTTTGACTTTGCCTTTGTAGCCTCCATAATTCATCCCCCTCAAGTAGCTGCTTCATAAACATTGAATGATGAATGGATCAATGGATCAAAATAATGAGCCACCTATGGAACCAAAGTGTGGGTCTCCAGAGAACTCCAGCTTGGCTCCTACAAATGAACTACTTCCCACCTCTGATCCAGCCCTAGCTGCGGTAGCCTGCTCTCAAGATTTGGGGCTTTTTTGGTTTTTCAAAACTTTGGGATTTGCTCTCCTTTCTGCACTTCCATCTGTGTCTCCAGCCTCATCAACGACCTGGGAGTTAGGAAGGGGAGCAGGAAGGGGGATACATGAAGTGTCAGCCATGGGCTATGGGCCAGAGCTGGGTTCTTCCTTTCTGCCTCTGAACACGTAGGAACAGAGCTCATGCATCTTCTTCTTCTTCTTTTTTTTTTTTTGTATTTCATTTTATTTATTTATCTTTTTCATGCATCTTCAAATGGTGCTCCCACTGAGCTCAAACCTGCCACAGCCAACTGCTCCCCATTTGGCCACCTTCTCTGCACACACACACCTCCATGCCTCTCCTTGTGCTGTTCTCTCTGCTTGGAAAGCCCTCCCCCTGCTCACACATCCATTCAAAAGCCACTGCCTAACATGTTCCCATGAACTTCCTGCCAGGCAGAACCAATCAATCCAGTGTTCTGCTCCCATGTACCTTGCAGATCTCTATTGCAGCTCTTCCCATATTACCCTGGCGAGTTCCACTAAGCAAGGACTATATCCCTTATCCTGGGATGGCAAACAGATTGCACTTCAACGTGCCAGCTCTGATCGATTAGTCGTGGCTGCCTGGAGTGTTCTGTCTGGAGCAGGGCAGACCAATACCATTGTCATGGGAGACACACTGATTTAAAATTTTCCAGTAGCTACATTCAAAAAAATAAATAGGTGAAATTCATTTCAGAAGTGTATTTCAGGGAATTCCCTGGAAGTCCAGTGGTTAGGACTCGGCACTTTCACTACCTTGGCCTGTGTTCAATCCCTGGTCGGGGAACTAAGATCTCACAAGCCGCGAGGTGCGGCCAAAAAAAAAAAAAAAAGTGTATTTCATTTAACCCAATATATCCAAATAGTATCATTTCAACATACAATCAGTATAAAAATTATTCATGAGATATTTTGCATTCTCTTTTTCAGACTGAGTCTTCAAAATTCCATGTGGAAATTACACTTACATTTCAATTCAGATGCTGTTTTCATCAGAAATACTTGTTTATTTGGATTTCATAAAATTTGTAGTTGAAGTAGATTTGCATTTTTAAGTTGTTCCAAACATTCGTAAAGTTTTCCAATAACTGGGCGATCCCTTGTTAAGTGTAAATTAATTAGGAAATTAAAAATTCAGTTTTCTGGTGGCACTAGCTACATTTGAAATGCTCGATAGCCACATGTGACCAGTGACTGCAGTGTGAGAGAGCAGATCTGGAGGGATTCTGAAGCTGCAGAATGCTGCAATCAGCTGGCAAAGGCTGCCTTGGAGGTGTATTTGGGCAGCGGGCACCCCTGGACCTGATATTTGTCATTCCTGGTTTTATTTATCTCTGTGTCCCCAGTGGCTGGTGGGACTCACTCGATGTTATGGAGGAATGGCCTCATGGATATCTCAATGACTTGAGATGTGCTGAGAACTGGCACACTCTGAGCTTTCTTACCTAGAAAAGGAAATGGTGATAGGGAGTCCTTACGTTTTTCTGAGTAGGGGACTGACAGCATCAGATTAACACGTGGCAGTTGGCTCTGGTATCGGTTGGAGAACAGACCAGAGGGCACAAGCCTGGAGTGGGCAGTGGGCAGGGAGGAAGCATTGCAGTGACCAACTCAGAATGAGATGAGATGGTTAAAGGAAAGTCCCAAGAAACTGGTCATTGTTCCAGTCCTGGGACAGGGTTCCCCTCCCTCCAGGGAGGCACTGTATTTGTTGCTGACTTTTATTGCTATTATATGCATTGACCTCACTCTGAAGAGGGAGCTAGACTACACATGAAGTGGTGGAAAGAACAGGGCCCTGGGGTGAGAAGCTCTCCAAGCTCAGTTGAGTGGCCATGTGACCCTGGGCCAAGTGACCCCACCTCTAAGTTTTCTCACAGGAGGACTGTTAAGATGCCCATGCAGTATTGTGTGTATGTGTCTGGTGGGATGTGTGTGTGTGGGGGGGTGTTGCACGAGATGACCCGTGTACCTGTAAACTGAGTCTTTATGGACCTGTCAGGTAGTCATTGTAAGGGTTCAGGCTACAGCCGTTGTTGCTCTAGTATCATTCCCATATGAACTGCTACTATTTATTTTCAATGCAAGGACTGAGATAAGAAAATGTGAAACACAAACTAGAAACTCCCCACATCACCCCAGAATGGGAGGGAGCAGATATGGGTACCTTTTGCGACAGCACCCCGGGAGACTTCCCCCACCAAAGTGAGGAGATGGCAAGGTCTAGCAGAATTATTCTGACCATGGAGACTGAAGTCAGTTTGCCCGGTGGAATCCCAGATCCACCACTTCCTAGCTGTGCCTTGGTTTCTCTGTCTGTAAAATGGGGATCATAATAATTCCCTCCTCACCGAGAGTGCTGTTTGTGTTGGTGTTGTTCTTATCACTCTTTATGGGCAGCAGCATAGACTGGCTCTCACATGGCCCAGCCGGTGCAGTGGAAACAGTGATAAGGACAAGAAGGCAAGGGTCCACTACATTTGGTCAAAGAGATCAATTGAGTCCTTCCCTGGCTCTGCCAGGCTCTTCAATACAGGAAGCAAGACTCTATTTAAGGAGCAATGAGGCGTTTGCAGGCTTCGCAGAGCCCACCATGCCCACTGTGCTCACAGGGGCACAGTGATGGGCAGGGAATGAGTGGGCAAGGTTAGCCATGAGCACGTAATCAGAGGCTCCATCCTCTTGGCAATGACAGCTTTACCAACGGGCATCACTGATGGTTTAGATCAATGCTTCCCCAGTGTTGGGGCAGCAGACTGGCTGCAATAGAATCACCTGGGGAAGTTTTTAAAAAGTACAGATTCCCAGGCCCCGTTCCAGACCCACTGAATCTGGATCTCTAAGTGTGGACTCAGGAATCTGTATATTTTAAAAATCTCCCTGGGGATATTATGATGCACAACCTGACTTAGAAACCACTGGCTCTCAGCTCTGAGATGGGAGTTGGCAAAAGAATTAAGAGTGACAACAGAACAAACCTGAGTGTGTGATTGGAAAAAAAAAGAAAGACTCCCTCAAGTCCTCAGCTATACTAACAGAGGCATGCATCTGGCCCCAGGATTAATTAATGGTAAACAGTGTGGCAGGGCACAACACCGTGTGACTCAGTCTTGGTGGTTTTGATTCCTTGCTAGCAGGGCAACTTTTCTTTCTTCAAGCCCCAACTCAAATCCTGTTTAACTGCGTCCTTGGAGAGGAAAGTAGAGAGCAGATAACAGATATCAGATAAGCGTTAAGACCAGTCCAACTAAGAAGTTCTACTTCCAGAGAAATACTAGCTTGAGTACACCAGGAAATAGGACAAAACTCTGTTTGTGATTTTTTTAAAAAGTGGAAACAGTTGTCCATCAATGGGTAAATGCATAAACGATCTGTTAGTTATCTAGTGAGTACTACGCGGCAGTTAAAATTAGTGTGAGACATCTCTGTGTCTCAATTTGTCTCAGAAAAACAAGACGCAAAAAAATATCTATTACATGATATTATTTAAATTCTAAAAACACGAAACAATTTTGTATATAATTTGTGGACACACCCATACATAGAAAAGGTATTAAACTTGCATGGAAATCGTTACACATGTCATCTTCAAGCTACTGATTACCTCTGGGAGGGAAGGGACAAAGTCCTGGAAAAAGATCAGAAACAAATAGGACAAATGTCAGCATCTATTAAATCTCCGTGGTAGATCAATGGGTATCTTGTTATTTTCTATCATTTTAAATACATCTGAAATACTGTATGAGAAAAATAAAGCAAGCTGGCATTTCAGAGAAATCCAAGATGTAGGGGTTCATGTACACTGGGAAGGATGGGAATGAGTCCTGGAAGATTCGGGGTTCAGTGGGGGTACGTTTTGAAAACTTGTAAGGAAAAAAAGAATGACCTTGTTTGTTGTTCTGAGGTTCAAGTCTTTGTCTTTTGATGGAGGCATTTAACTCATTTATATTTACTTCAGAGCTGATTAAAAATATTTCCCCCTTATTGGAGGCAGTGCAGATGAGCGATGGATAGATTTCACAAACATGTTTGTTTCACAACTCCATGGTCACGAGCTCCACCCAGGCACATGAAACGTCAACAGAAGATTTGGGGTCAGTGAGCGACCTTTGTTTGGGTGATAAGAGCTGGGCTAGTGCCAGGCCTTTCAACCAGATCCATCTGAAATCGCAGTGGAATTTAAAATGAGCAATCTTCATCTCGAAGTGGATGTTGTCTCACCAGCTGGGACCCCATCAAACATACTGGTAAAGGACATTTCACTCGGAGAGGCAGGGAGGCGTGATGCAAAGAACATAGATTCTGAGACAGACACAAAACAATTCCATACATAGTTTGCCGCAGCTGGACACTCACTCTTGCTGAGTGGGCGCTCATCTCCACCCCACCCAGATGGCAGATTGAGAGTCGGTCAGCCCTGGGCTTGAGTCACATCTCTTATACTTACTAGCACTGGATGAATTAGTTCATCACTCTGAACTTCAGGCCCTCCTCATAGAACTGGGACACTGGCAGCTAGCTAACAGAGCTGTTGGCAAATTGAACCAGATAGCTTATCTAAACCCCTGACACGTGGTGGGCCCTTGGTGGACTTTTATTTTATTTTCCCTCTCGCATCTCTGGGGTACTGACACAATCTCATTTCACCCTCCCAGGAAGGTAGGCAGGAAGTGAGCCCCACAGAAGGGTTGATGCTGGCCTTGAGGCAGGTTCCTAAGACTGGCCACCAGGCTGTTATTGTCTGTGGTCTCCTGATCAGTCCACCGACAGTTCCATCAGGGAAGGCAGGGGGATTCAGCCACAGGGGAGGGGGCGGAAGGAGGGGAGGGAGGAAGGACGCCCCCTCCCCGCCACCAGCCCCCATCCGAGGAGTGTCCAGCCGGCCTTCCAGTGGCTGCCAGCTCTCCTTCTGAGCTTGCATCAGCAGAGAGGAGTAGCACGTTAAGGCCTGTCTGCGCTGGCTCCACGCTCCATGTGCCCTGGCCCCCATACACCATTTGTCGGGCAGCAGAACAGAATTTGCTCATAAATAAACAAGATCTTGGGTTTCACGTTGGGGAGGCGATGACAGAAGAGGGCCTGGGGCTCTCGCCGTTATCTGCACCCGGGCCTGCCAACTCCTCGCTGCCTGGAAGGGCCGAGAGCAGAGAGGAAGGAGAGCCCAGCCAAGAGCACATTTTTCGGTCATAGAGTCACTGCCTGGCGGCCAGCGCAGCTCCTCTCATTTCCCGCGACGTCCCTCACACTAGCCACCAGGGACTCTGGGCTCGGCAACCACCAAACCCCTGCCCAGCCAAATGTAAGCACCTGAACTTGGTTAGTAGGGAGGTGGATGGAGGGTCGTCCAGAGCCTGGTGTCAGGCCTGGAAGAGAGGGGTTTAGCAGTTTCTAGCCTAGACCACCTGAAGTGTCCCGAATGAATTCTCAGCACAACCCCACGTGGCCAAGGGGGGGCCAAGCCTGGTGCTGGCACAGGGTCTAGGCACTGAGCATTCTGTGTCCATGTCTGATGAAGATCAGATCCCAGGCAGAAAATGATCACCTTCAAGCCTTGGGAGAATGGAAGAAATGGAAAACTACACAACAAGAAAAAAGGATGAATTATTGCCACACAGATGAATCATACACACATAATGTTGACCGAAACCAGACACAAAAGAATATATACTGCATGATTCCATTTGCATAAAGTTCAAAAATAGGCAAAATTAATCTATGGTGATCAAAGTCAGAATCATGGTTACCTCTTGGAGGGGGGATTGACTTAGAAGGGGCATGGGTGCTGGTAAGGTCCTGTCTCTTGATGTAGGTGGGGATTACATGAGTGTCTCCATCAGGGAAAGACCCTGAGCTGTATTCGTGGGATGAATGTGCTTTTCTACTTTATCTTATGTAGGTTATCCCTCAAGGAAAAGTTTTTTTTAAAAGGATCTTAAAAAGAATGAAAGCAAATCAGATCACCTCCTTCCGTGATTAAAACCTTAACACCGACTGCCTACTGCATCTCCAAACTCCCAACTTAGTGTCACCTTCTCAGAGAGGCCGTCCCTGACCGCTTATTTTAAGTCGCTCACCCGTAATCACTCACTACACTGTCTTTTTAAATTGTCATCCTAACAAGTACCATCATCTGAGGTCTACACCTGAAGCCAGAACTATACCCGAACTTTCAGTTACATGACTCGTTAGATTCCCATTTTCTTAAGCTACTTTGTCTGGGTTTTCTTGCAACCAATGAGAGTCTATGCCAAGCCCTGTGCTGGCTGTAGAGGAAACTGAGGACAGTCTTAGCCAGTCTCTAGGGGGGCAGTAAGCACTGTGTCCACATCTGATGAAGATCAGATCACAGACAGAAAACAACACACCTTCCCAACAGTGGGAGAGTACTAAGCCGTTCAAAATATTCACTGAGTAAATAAGTCAATGGATGGATGGATGGATGGATGGGGAAAAGGGGTGAACGAGTGGATGAGTGAATGGATGGGTATATTTCTCTTGAGGAAAGTTGCTCATCATCACAAGGCAATGGAAGTAGAAAAGAACTTTAGATTCCAGGTGGGAGAGACCACTGGGTCTGGAGGGCTTCACAGATAAGGTAGGGATTGAGTCAGATATGCAGGAAAAAACTGAGGACTAGTATTTCTTGATACCTTTACCATGAGGTTGGTATTATTATCTCCACTTTGAAGATGAAGAATCTGAGTCCCAGAAAGGTATAATAGTTAGCCAAGGTCACACGGCCAGAAAGTGGCAGCCGGGATGGAAACCCAGGTCTGGCTGATGCCAAAATTTCTCTGTGGGCTCTCTTCCCAGTCTGCTGCCTGGGACCCTGTGTCTGCAGAGTCAGAAAATGAACTGGGAGGACAGCGGTCTCAAAGTCCCATCCTGGCGATGCTCAGGGCCCCCTGGGAGGCCCAGGCCGGATCCTCTCCACCCCTCGGAAACTCATGTCAGCGGCCTGACAGCTGTATTCCACTGGCTGGCCACAGCTGCCACTGAGGTCCTTGTTCCTGATGCTGAATGTTCCACCACTTTTTCCTGGCACCCCAGGCCTGACGGCCGCTCAGGAAAGCTACTGTACTTGTGAGAAAAGTGAGGTCAGTGCATGTTTCCATCTACTCGGAGAAGGAAAACAAAAACAAATATTCTCGCTACTGAATGTGCTTTTTATTCAGCAGAATCCATCCCCAGAAGGCTTAATTTATGGTTCACCCATGTATCCCTGAGCACATTTACCAGGGGACATCGTGGGGAAGGCTGGAGGGGCCTGTGGCCCTGGCTACATCCTGGCAGGGGCTCCAGCTCCTACAGCAGCAAAGGCCAGAGAGTAACAGCAAAAAGATGATGGTCGATGGTCAGGATCATAGAGAGTGAGGTCAAGCCTTAGGGGCATATATAGAACAGTGAGAAGAAATGGCTACTTGCATTTCTGCTTTGCACATGCTGTTCTGGAATACCCTTCTATTGTCCAGTCTGGTGAACTCCTACTCATTCGTCAAAGCCCAGCTCCAGCCTTCCCCAAAGGCTCTGGGCAGAGATGGCCCTACCTTCTTGGAACTCGCTGAGCCCTGCATCCATTCATCTTGGGACAGGCCACCTGGTATGCTTCTGTTTAGCCAGGGACCTCTCAGAGGCAAGGACCATGGCAATACACCTCTGAAAGTCCGACCTGAGTCATAGTACATAGTGAGTGATGAGTGAGAGAGAGAGTGAGAGAGCAAGCTGGGGCAAGAAAGAGTGTGGGCTACAGAGCGAGGCTGGTAGAGTCTCCAGGGCCCTGCAGGATGGTGGACTGAACGGCAGTCTGTCAGAGTTGGGGATGGGGCTTGTGTGGCTTTGGAGACCAGGCTCAAGAGGTACATTTTAATGGTGGGGAGGAAGGCATGGCTGAGATGGGGTGGGTGACAGCTGACCGTCACCCCCCCAAAGCTACTGGATTTCAAATCCAGGCTGACCTCTCATTTCACAGATAAGGACGTGAGAGCCAGCAAGGGGCTGTCTTGTTAAGCTCATTCTTGCCTGGTGTCCCATTCACACCCCACTGTTCTTAGACGCACCCTAAACCCCTCTGGGCTCCTGCCTCTGCCCCTCCCCTCCTCTCTCCCCTAACCCAGGAGATCTATGTTCTGCTCACTGGCACTTTCTGGGCATGTGGTCAAACCCACAGCTCTGGATGCCATTCCCTCCTCCCCCGGAGCCTCCGTTTTCTCATCGCTGAAACCAAGGCCGCTATCGCGGCCTCAGCTGGGTCAGAAATGAGGTTTTACAGGTGAAGCGCTTGACACGGTGCCTGGAACAGAGTAAGCACTCAGTTCCTTCCTTCCTTCCCCAGACTCTGTTTGGCTTTTCCTCCTCTCTCTGTGAAGTCTATCCCCTCCCCCAGCCGATCCCCACCCCAGGCAAAAGTCTGTCCGACCCTGGAGTCTTGGTGGCCACTGATCAGGCCCGTCCCCAGCGTTTGTGTCCATAGCAGCCTTGTTACCCTCGTGATGTATGGCTTGGGTCGGGTGGGTGTCAGTTGGCTGCCTGCCCCATTCCCTTCCAGACGAGAAGGGCTGGGAAGCTTGATTTCATTTATTTTCATACGTAAGAGACAAAGGGGCGGGGAAGAGAGAGAGAGAAGAGGGAGGGCTGGGGGGGGGGGCGCCGGGAGAGCAGAGAAGGGTGTTGGGAGCCTCAGGCCCCTCTTGTCTCCTGATCGCTCAGGTCTGGCCGACAGTCGCATGCCACCGCTGGAGGGGCTGACCAGGAGCTTCAGAAGCCACATGGCCACTCACAGTGGACGAAGGTCTCTTGTCCTCCTCTTCTGCCACGGTGAGCTTCTTCTCTGGAGGCTGGGGACATGTCTCCTATAAATTATTCTCCTTCACAGGCAGCACGTTTTTCTTTATGAATCATGCAGGATCTGCCTCCGGCCTCAGTGTGTGTAAAACAACAAATCAGGAGAAATTTGACTTGACCCAAGCAGGGAAGTTTCCATCCATCACAAGAGGAAAATGTTGGTGCAGCAGGGAGAGGCACAGAGCTGGTGACAGACCGAGGGGCGCGGGGACAGGACAGGGGGCCCCAGCCTGGGCTCTCGGAGGTTCCAGGGTGGGTGGGAGACACCCACGGGCTCCAACAGCATCAGCTTCTGGAGCAGCCAACATTCCCTGGTCTCTCACTGAGCACTGCCCTGACCTTCTCCTGGGGTCCTCTGGGCTCTGCCACACCTGGATAAAAGCCACCCTTCCCCCCATTCTCTCCCTTCCCCTCCACACAGAGCTCCTCATAGCTCCCCAAGCAGACCATGTTCCTCTGCACCTCTGTCTTTGTGCACGCTGTCCCCACGGACTGAAAGAACAGCCTTCCCTTCCAAAACCTGACCCATGGGCATGCCCGTGGTGATGTTTCCTAGACCCTCAGGGAGAGCTGCTCATGCCTTCTTGGGGGGCCATCACTCTCTTGAGTCAGTGAAATAATTTTCTATGTTTCTGTCCCCCCGAGCCCACCCCAGGCTGACTGTTCCACGCAGGCCAGGCTAGGCCCTTACAGGCCCCGTATCCCTACATGGCCACTCTACGGGGGCAGGAGTCCTGCTTTATCACCAGCACTTGGCACAGAGTAGCTGCTCGATGAACACTGGAAAAATCCCCTGGTACCCTGAATGGGGGTTGGTATACGCTCAGTGGTCTCTGACCTGCTAGAGGCCCCACTCAGGGCCTGACGCGTGTTGAGGCTGATGAATGCAAGATGGAATTGACGACAGGGCAGACTGGTGTCGGGAGGTGAGGGCTGGTTCCTTCCGCGGGCAGAAACTTCTGGCTCAGACTGCCTGCTCCAACCCAGGAAACCAGCTGACCTGTAATGTTCAGCTTCAACTTACTCATAGCCCGGCCCACTGTCTGGATCCAGACTGCCCACCCCCCCGAGCGAATGCACCTCACCTGGGCCCTGGGTCAAGCGGGCTACCTCACTCTGCAGCTCGGTGGATAGGCTCTCCATGAATATGGCTTTCGGGTCCTCTCCTGGACGTCTAAAGTCAGACATCCAACAGTCACCACCCCTCCCATACACATGCATGATCCCAACGCCTCCTACCTCTCTTTCTCTCTCTATCTGCACAAAAGTCCCCTCTGTTTTTTTTTTTTTTTTTTTTTAAGTCCCCTCTTGATTTCAGGGCAGAAATATGTCTAAAGAGGGGAGGGGGCAATATGGAAATCAGACCGGCACTGGGGAAGGGGGATGAGGGTGGCTCAGAGGACTTGCCCCAATGGCTTCTGAGGATGGAAGATGCCAGATGTAGGCCATGTTCTGGAAGGCTCTGAACACATCTTTAATCAGAGGCTTCAGTAAAAACAGCACTAGATTGCGTGTCCAGAGTCCTGGGTTCTGGTCCCAGCACTGTCATCAACTTACTGTGTGACCTAGAAGAGGTCTTCTTCCCTCTTTGGGTCTCTGTTTCTGTGTTTTTGAAAAATACTAACTCTAGTTACTAGTTATTGGCAGCTTTCTTCGTGCCAGCCACTGGGCTGAGCTCTTTTCGTCCTCTCAGCACTGCATTCATGATAGGAATCATGACTATCCTCTTTCTTCAGTTGTAGAACTCAGCTCAAGAGGTGACTTACTCAAGGTCATACACCAGCAAGAGATGGGGCAGAATTTGGTGCCTGCGGCAGGTTCTTCCTCAGCCACCACGCCATGCCATGAGGAGGGGGTTGGAGAACATGACCCCTATGACCCTACCTCTCTGCCTTGCTTGTCAAGTCCATTTCTACCCCTCCTCCAGGGAGCCCCTCGGGCCTCACTGACCGGCTTCAGGGCCCCTCCACCCTATTCTCACAAGGGCTCTCCACTGACCTCCATCCCATTTCCTGGTGACCAGTCTTCCTGCTGGGCCCAGCAGGGGGACATCACAGGTGCTAGGGGATGCACAGCCTTTCCAACAGAATCCATCCTACTGCGGGGGCTGTTTCCAAGGATGAGGGTGGAGGGAGCTGAGAACTGCTTACTTTCAAGGTGAAGAGAGCAAGATGTAGTTGAGGATGAAGAGACGGAGCAGGGTAATGGGAGGTACCCCATGGGATTCACCAGGCATGCCTCACTCTGAGGTCCTTGATCTTGACCCATCCTCACTCTTCCACCTCCCCGCTGAGTCCTGGCCTCTGGTCCGCAGGCCCCCACCAGTGGCACTTGGTGAGAATCACTTTAAAATACTCCCTTTCTCTGTATTTCAAGATTATCTTCAGTAATAATTATATAATAATCAGTAATAATTGCTATTTTCTTGTTTTAGTTCTCAGTTTTCATCATTAGCAACAATAAATTTTGCTTTTAAAAACAGTATGCAAATTCAGTAGACTAGTTCATGTATGAATTAAAATTTGCACTTAACAAAAAAAAAACTTACATCTCTCCATTTCCCCTCAGTTTCATGTTTTAATTTTGAATGCTAAGTGGTCACCTAGAATGACAGAATCAGAGCAGCTCACATTCCGTTTTTTCACCTTTTTAATTCCTCTGCTACCACTATTTAAATGTAGCAACATATAGTGCCACGAGGGATGGAGACATGGTCTGCGCCCGAAATGAATTCGAAAGATTCTGAAACTTTAGGGGTTTAGTTTCAAAATGAACCCACGTAGCTTCATCAGGGGTGTTCTCTAAACCAACTTCCATGTAGAATAGAAAGTTTATTAAAGGACAAGTAATAAAAATGTGCTAATATGAAGTTTACTTCATGTTTACTTATTGTTAAAACTCCACAATAACTGCAGCAATTGTTTGGAACTAAGACCAACATCATTTTCTTTTTTGGGGGGGAGCAGTGTTTTATCAGTGTCATTGTTTAGACTTGCCAGCACATGGGGATAATAAAAAGCAGATCGACTTGTAGTCAGTTTTCTTACTGCTTTTCAGTTCCCTACAGAAAACATAGCCCCTTATTTTCTGCATCCTGAGAGATGCCCCTGAGCCATCTTTGGTCTGCCGCTGCCCCAGCCAAAACTCTGAGATTTCGCCACAGTCCCTACACTAGGGTCTCTGTCTCCAGGGTCCAGGCACTAGCTCGCCTGCCTTGTACCATGACCTTTGCACTTCCCAAGAGAACGGATCAGACTTTTTTGGTCAAATGTCCCTCAATTTAAGTTTGTTTGATATTTTTTCATGATTGTACTTAGGTTTTGCATTTTGGCAAGAATACACAGGGATGATTTTGGAGCCTTCGTTCATAATGTTAATATATCTTATTACTGGTGATGTTGACCTTGATCTCTTGACTAAGGTAATTTCTGCCAGGTTTCTCCACTGTAAAGTAGTTACTTCTTTTTCTTTGTAGTTAATCTATAGCTTGGGGGAGATATTTTGAGACTAGGCAAATTCTGTTTTGCCCCAAGCTTTCACCACTAATTTTAGCATCCACCACTTTTGTCCACAACAATTATTACTGTGTTGTTTATCTAATGGTAATTCTCTATTTCCCTTTTTCCTTCTCCATTTGTTAATTGGAATTATCCAGTATGGAAGAACTGTGCCATCTCTTCTATTATTTCTTTAAACAATTACTTATATCAGTAAGACTCATGAATATTTATTTATTTATTTATTTATAAATATATTTTATTTTATTTATTTTTATTTTTGGCTGTGTTGTGTCTTCGTTGCTGTGAGCAGGCTTTCTCTAGTTGCGGCGAGCGGGGGCCGCCCTTCGTTGCGGTGCATGGGCTTTTCATTGTGGTGGCTTCTCTTGTTGCGGAGCACGGGCTCTAGGCGCGCGAGCTTCAGTAGTTGTGGCTTGCGGGCTCTAGAGCACAGGCTCAGTAGTTGTGGCGCACGGGCTTAGTTGCTCTGTGACATGTGGGATCTTCCCGACAGGGCTCAAACCCGTGTCCCCTGCGTTGGCAGGTGGATTCTTAACCACTGCACCACCAGGGAAGTCCCTGCATATTTTTTTTTCTATGGGTTATACTTCAATTATAACGCATAGAATTGAATATAAATATTTGATTATATTCAATTATAAGCCATAGAATAATTATATCATTATTTATTTAGTTTTTCAAATTGCTCCAGTGTTGGACATTAGAAGCTCTTCAGTTTGGGTCCTGTTTTTCTTTTAAGAAACCTACATATTTTTGATTTTGTGTCATCAAATGATGTTACAGGCTCAGCTCCTCATTTTATATTTTTCCTGTCTCAACCGCTTATCTAAGGAACCCTGGTGTTTTTTTTTTTTCTTTCCAACATGCTCTTTAGAAACCAAGATCTGGCTACTAGGTGTGCTCATTACTACTTGGGTGTCGCTGCTTCTAGGCCCTCTAGTGGGGACAGGTCTACTAACCCACACATATACTCACATTATCTGTCTGTCTATCATCTATCTATCTATCTATCTAGCCATCCATCCACTCATCCATCCATCATTTAAAATATGACTTTAGAGACTGATAATTCAGACTGCAAGCTAACATCTTAGGGTTCATTTTAGCCTTTGCCTTTTATTTATGGCTTCTTTCTCCAATAATGAAAAACTTGATTCTTTTATCTAAAAAATATTTGTGTTTTCATACTCATTGGTATTTTCCAATTTATTTGCATAAAAATCTGCAGAGCATTTGTGTATGATTTTTTAAAATTTAACATTTCCATGGTTATTTCCCCCCTTGTCACTTCACATTTTGTATATTTGTGCTTTCTTCATTTTATGCTTAATTAAATTAGCTACTGTTGTGTCTATTCTGTTATTTTTCTAAACCAAGATTTTGATTAATTCATTAGGTCTTTGCTCTATTGTCTACTTCATGAATCTCTGCTTTTATCTTTATTATTTCCTTCCTGTTGCTTTCTTTTGGTTTGCTTTGTTGTTATTGTTATGGTTTTTTGAGCTAGGAATTTAATTTATTTTATTTTCATATTTACTGATAAAAGTGCTAAAATAATGAGTTTTTCTCTGATCACTGCTTTAAATGAATCCCAGATTCTGATATAGAGTGTTTTCATTGTCATTATTATCATTACTTTAACTCTGTAATTTCAGTTTTTATTTTCCCTTTACCTAGGAGTTTTTTAACAGGAGATTTTTAAACTTCAGGTAGAAGGACCTGTGTGGTTTTTGTTAGTATTGCAGTTTTATTTTGATCAGAGTGTTGTTTGTAATATTTCTACCTTATGGAAGTTACTGATGTGTATTTTGTTGTTGTTGTTGTTGTTGTTTGTTTTTTTGCCATGCCACATGGTAAGCGGGATCCTAGTTCCCCGACCAGGGATTGAACCCATGCCTCCTGCAGTGGAAGTGTGGAGTCTCAACCACTGGGCTGCCAGGGAAATCTCCTGAAGTGTTCTTTATGATAACTTTTTTTTTTTTAATTTTTTTGCGGTATGCAGGCCTCTCACTGTTGTGGCCTCTCCCGTTGCGGAGCACAGGCTCTGGACGCGCAGGCTCAGCGGCCATGGCTCACGGGCCCAGCCGCTCCGCGGCATGTGGGATCTTCCCGGACCGGGGCACGAACCTGTGTCCCCTGCATCGGCAGGCGGACTCTCAACCACTGTGCCACGAGGTAAGCCCTATGATAACTTTTTGTGAATGTGCTATGGACACAATAATTTTCTATTATCAGAATGTAGACTTCAACCTATGTCTATATGATCTGCCCTATTAATTATGTTGTTTTAGATCTTCTCTCTTTCTTTCCCCCATATCACCTATATTGTACTATGAGTGGTGTATTACAGTCTATCATTAGTATGTTTCTATATCTATCTCCTTGTATCTTTTCTAGTTTTTGCTCATGAAAATGAGTGCAGTGTTATTTGGTGCATAAATATTCATGTGTTATATCTTCATTTTAGATAGAAGTTTTAGTGTTAATAAATGTCCTTCATTGTCATTATTAATGCTTGAATTCTACTTTGTCTGATATCAGTATCACTTCCTCTGATTTCTTGTTTGTTTATTTGTCTTCACTTGCCATGTATACCTTCATCCATCTCTATTTTTAGCCTTTCTGAATTCCTTTGTTTTGTGTGTGTATCTTTTACACAGCATATAATTGGGGGTTTTTTGTGAGCCACATTTAAAATCTTTTTCTTTTAGAAGGTGAGTTAAGCTCATTCACAGTTATTGTAATAACTGACAGGTTTGATCTCAATTCTATTGTACTATTTTATAATGATGTATATTTTGCTATACTTACTGTTTCTTAGAGGACATTCTTTATATGGTTAAATCCACTTAAAAGTTTGAGACTTGGGGCTTCCCTGGTGGTGCAGTGGTTAAGAATCCACCTGCCAATGCAGGAGACACGGGTTCAAGCCCTAGTCTGGGAGGATCCCACATGTCACGGAGCTAATAAGCCCATGCACCACAGCTACTGAGCCTGCACTCAAGAGCCTTTGAGCCACAGCTACTGAAGTCTGCTCACCTAGAGCCCATGCTCCACAACAGAAGCCACTACAGTGAGAAGCCTGCGCATGGCAACAAAGAGTAGCCCCCGCTCGCCACAACTAGAGAAAGCCCGTGTGCAGCAATGAAGACCCAATGCAGCCAAAAATAAATAAACAAATAAATAAATAAATAAATTTTTTTTAAAAGTTTGAGACGTATTTTATGACCCAGTGTATGGTTTATCTGGTTTTTGTAATTGATTTGTAAGAGCTCTTTATATATTAAGGATACAGATCCTTTGTCAAATACATTATAAATCCTCTCTGCTTTTAGTTGATGGAAAGAGTGGTTGTCTGAGGAGAACAGAGAGTCAAATAAAGAGCTGTATATTAAAAAGGGTAAATATTTCTCTATTACTCATGTAAACAACTTGAGTATGTTCTCTCTCTCTATCTTCAATTGCCTTTATTTAGATCTTCATCATTTCTCTCCTGTATTATTAGACAACCCAATTAACTATTTGGCACTAAAATTCCTTGTCTGTAGATTATATACTGCCTCCAAGTTAACTTTTTTCTTAAATTAATTTAGTTTGATAGCTTGTCTACAAATTCCCTGGTTTTATACAGTTGAAAGGTATCAATCATTCAAATAACAAAAATGCAACTGGAACAAAATAGTTATTTGTAGTGAGGTGGATGGACCTGTCTGTCATACAGAGTGAAATAAGTCAGAAAGAGAAAAACAAATACCGTATGCTAACACATATATATGGAATCTAAAAAAAAAAAAAAAAAAAAAAAAGCTTCTGAAGAACCTAGGGGCAGGACAGGAATAAAGACTCAGATGTAGAGAATGGAAAGAGGACACAGGGAGTGGGAAGGGTATGCTGGGACAAAGTGAGAGAGTGGCATGGACATATATACACTACCAAATATAAA
Source organism: Grampus griseus (assembly GCF_964374135.1). Classification (NCBI taxonomy): domain Eukaryota; kingdom Metazoa; phylum Chordata; class Mammalia; order Artiodactyla; family Delphinidae; genus Grampus; species Grampus griseus. The sequence continues at coordinate 146,388,835 of NC_139019.1, forward strand.
ATAGATAGCTAGTGGGAAGCAGCCTCATAGCACAGGGAGATCAGCTCGGTGCTTTGTGACCACCTAGAGGGGTGGGATAGGGAGGGTGGGAGGGAGCCGCAAGAGGAAGGAGATATGGGGATATACGTATATGTATAGATGATTCACTTTGTTATAAAGCAGAAACTAACACACCATTGTAAAGCAATTATACTCCAATAAAGATGTTAAGAAAAAAATGCGACTAATGCTCAGCTCTTGTATGGGCAGATTTTAACAAATTGTCATGATCCAGCTGATGTGTTTGGTAATAAAGTGTCATGTGTGATATAATCACTTCACTACAAATTAATTCAATCCAGACAGGATGATCCTACACACTGTGAGTCTCCTAAAAGTCACCTGGGAAGTGGGAATAATTAACATGAAGCAATACCTTCAGTCAGCTCTCCTCCCCAACCCCAACCTGTCACATTCCAGTCACACTTAGCTGGAAGGTCTTCGATAACATCAGGCTCTCTCAAACTCCCTTGCCTCAAGCCTTTCTTAACTGCTGCCTTAACTAGACAATTGCAGCTCATTTCAGGAGCCTGCTCAGTTGTCATTTCTCTGTGATAGGGACAGAACTTGAGGTCATCTTCCAGGAAGTAAGGGCATTACCTGTCGAAGAGAGACTGTGCTCTTCACTCTCCTTCCCAGAATGTCTCCTTCTCATCTTCCAGGATTTTTCATCTTACATGTCTTGTCAATCAGGAAACCATCCCTAATCCCTGAGTCCCAGTCAGGAAACTCCTCTTGTGTTTCTTCTTTCCCCTCTCCTTACCCTGTAGAGTCATTGTCTGTTTTCTAGGCTATTTCCCCATTAGACTGGGGACTTTCTGGGAGCAGAGACCATGTCTTTCTTGTTCACTTTGGGGTCTCTAGATCCTAGCACAGTGCCTTACACATGAGAGGGCTGAATACATCTTTTTTGAAAAGAAAAATTCATATCATTACTGCATACGATGATATGATGCTTATCAAAGCAATTATTTAAGCCTCAGTTTCTCTATCCATAAAATGGTGAGAATTCCATAAAATGGTATTTGCAAAATGCTTACCAGTATGGCCAGCACTTTGTAAGTGCTCACTAAATAGCGTTGATTTTTATTATTACTCAGGCATTACCAACGGGCTTCATTCTGTGGCAAAGTTGTCTCTGAGATGTAGTTTGAGAAAGTAAATAATAAAAGATGATGAGCATAAAATTTAGGGTCTTTGAAAAAAATGACCACTAACAGATATCCAGAGTTACAGCCATAGTAACAGGTTCACAAGCTCTGGTCGGCAGTATTGACAATTTGCTACTCTGGAAAAATAAATATTCCAGTAATGCTCTAGATACCCTATTTTGAAGAAATCCTAAAAAGTTCATTCAGAAGAACGTTATTGAGAGTGGTCTTGGTTAGTGCCACAAAGCAAAAGTGGAAATTGTAGAACTCAAAAAGAACTATTAATATTATCATTCCGGGAAGACAGCTGGCTTCTCAAATATTAACTAACTACTTAGCGAAAGTAAAACTCATTTGTGTGAGTGATAAGTGAAAAGTTCATATCATACCCCATGCTTGAAACTGTCTAATGTCTCCTCTTGCATTAAGAAAAAGCCTAGCCCTTCACTATGGTCCTTCCGATCCTACTGATGATGCCCCTGCCCTCTCCTCTGATTTCATCTCCTACGTTCCTTCTGCACGTTCCTTCCAACACATCTGTTAGATTCCTCCTGGCCTCAGGGCCTTTGAACTTGCTGCCTGGAGTGCTCTTCCTCCAGGTCTTTGCACAGTTACTCTTTATCATTCCAGCCTCACCTTCAGTGTCACCTCTTCAAGGGAAACTCCAGCCTGCTCTAAGTACATCCATTTCAGATTCTCTTTCTGTCCCATTACTTGTTGCATTTGTCACCATCTAAAATAATACTATTGTGTCAGTAGTTGTTTATTGTCTGTCTCTCTGTGAGGTAAGAGACATCGTAGGTTTTATTTAGCCATGTCTCTAGCACCTAGAACAATGCATGACGTATAGTTGGTGCTCAGCAAATACTTGTTGACAGGTGATGCTTTTGGATGCTTGGACAGCCTCAGGTGAATTTTTGCCTGAGGGACTTGGCCATCAGTCTGAGGCCTATTCTGATCAGAGTACACCTAGCTCACTGAAGGTATGGAAATTAAACAACAATAATAATAATGGCCAATGAATAGTTGTTTGTTTTTATTTCATCTTATTCTGGAAAGTAGCTGTGGTAGACTAGTACTCACAGGAGAAAAATCACAAGTTAACTTTCAGGATCAGAAAAATGACCATTGAAACAGGAGGCCAATGTGGGAGAAAGTGAAAGGTATTTGGGACATGCAGTTTGAAAAGCCATCTACTGCAATTTAACTGTAAATGTGTTCCTGAGCTTCCTGGCAGCTAGAGCAAAAATGGAAACACAAATATTTATTTAATTCTCCATTGCCAATAAAGTAAAAAAAATCCCCTTTTTGTTGAGAGAATCAAAACTCTTTCCCTGGCACAGATTTCTTATGAAAATTTGTCCCCTGGGACAGGTGGCAAGCCCACTGAGGAATAAAAGTAAATGACGCCTTTAAGCCACATCCCTTCAGTCCGCTCAGTGACTGGTTCCATTAGATCATTTCTTGCAAAGCCTGGACACGTGGCGGGATATCCAAGTGCATTGCTGCAGTGAAACAATGGTGGTTGATTCCATTTCAGTGGAACAAGCTTTGTTATCTTGTGCTGATCATTTCCCCTTTCTGAGACTTGGCTTTCTCAGCTGAAATATGGGATACGTGATGTTCATTCTGAATAGTACCAGCACTTAATGGGAGAACCAAAGAACAAAATTATTACCTTGATAATTCAGCCCTTAGACTGTGATAGGAGGATGAACAGCTGGAGACGTATTCTTCCTGAAGTTTGTCTAAGAGCTGGGCAAACTTTTGATAAATCCATGGGAGACTTGCTTTCTGCTGGCTAATTTACTGGAGAGCTGTTGGGGAATAGCCCCAGGAAGACAAGGCTTGATTTCGCAGGACGGGGCGGCGAGCGAGGTCTCCCTCGGACATGAAGAAGAAAGGGTAATTATGTTTCATCTTCTTTCAGAGTGGATTGCTGCTGTGGGCCTGCCCACCTGGCGTCTGAGAGCCCTGACAACTCCAAGACCAACTGTCATTTTCCCAGGTGTGAGGGTATCTTTAGCAAGCGCTCCTGGGAAACTGTCACACACACTCTGCCTGGCCCTGCACAGAATCCCAGAGGAAGAGATAGATTCTGGGCAGCGGCATCGCTGTGTCTGTCTGCCAATGCCCCGCTTCACCCAACCCAGGTCACCGGAGAGCCTGGGCAGCCACTTGAAGGTCTGTGTCTGTCTCAGTGTTCAGGGCAGGTTAGCATCCTACCAGGTGGGGGTCCTATCCCCGGCCCCAGATCAGGCAAACCCTTGGATTACGGGGCAGTAAGGGACATGCAGCGAAATACACATCTATCAAGTGGCCACCATGCACTACTTCCATTTCTTCTAACTCCCCACAGCGAGTCAGGGAGTTGGCATTGACTCCAGATGAGAACACTGTGATTCAGAGAAGCAAAGGGACTTGTTCACGGTCACACAGCCAGCAAGCGGTGCAGCTGGGATTTGAACCCAGCTTAGAGATGCTAAAAATCTGTGGTGGAGAAGGGAGAGGAATAGGAGGTAGAGAAAGAGGAGTAGGACAAGTGGATGGAAAAGGAAAAGGAGAATGAGATGGAGTTGGAAGGGAGAAGGCACTACATGAAGAGGGGACAGTGGAGGAGAAGACAGGAGAGAGAGGAGTGGAGACGGCAGAAAAGGAGAGCAGAGCAGGGGAAGGATGTATTCCTCTTGCTGCTGTAACAAGTCACCACAAACTCAATGGATTCAACCAAGACAAATTTATTATTTTATGGTGATGGAGTCAGAAGTCTGAAATGAGAATTATGGGGCTAAAATCAAGGTGGTGGCAGGGCTGGTCCCTTCTAGGGGCTTCCGGGGAGAATCTGCTTCCCTGACTTTCCCAGCTTCTAGTGGCACCAGCATTCTTTGGCCTGTGGCCCCTTCCTCAATTTTCAAAGCTCTGGTCTCTTTCCAGACACACATGGCCTTGGCTGCCTCTGACCCTCCAGCCTTCTGCCACCCTCTTGTAAGGAATCTTGTGATAATATCAGGCCCACCCAGATAACATGGGGTAACACATCTCTAGATGTTTAACTTAATCCTGTCTGCAAAGACTCTCTTGCCATATAAGATAATCTTCACAGATTCTGAGGATTACAGTGTGGCTTTTAGGGACCATTATTTGGCCTACCATAGACGTGAAAGAAGAAGAAGGAAAGATAGATAGGAAAAGATATAGGAGGATGTGATGGTGGAAATGAAAGGAGAAATGAGGGGCTGGAGGAGGACCTCAAGCAGATTCTTTTCCCTCTCAGGGCCTCAGTTTCCTGCTCTGTACAATGGGGATATGAGAGCCTCTACTCCTAGGGGTTGCGAAGATATTACAGAATTGTGCCACCCAGGGGCCCAGCCCAGCTACCACCATGGCCATGTTCTCTCTTTACCTCTCTGTCAGCCCAACCCCTGCCTTCCAGGGTCTTACCCTAGAGTTCCCACTTTTTTGCTTCCCCCTGGAAGCATAACCCCACCCTCACCCCAGCCAGGACCCTGGCCTAATACATTGCAGCTTGAGCCTGCAGACTGCCTGCTGGCTCCTTCACCCTGCTCACTCCCCGCCCAGCCCCACCCGTCACTTCCAATCACTCCAATACAAAGCATTCCGCCAGATCCGTCTCAGCTGCCTTTTCCTGCCCTTGAACGCCAGCGCCTGGCCTTGAGCTCAGACCTGCAGGGGTGGAGGCACGTGAACTCCAAGGGCCATGGCTCACCATCCCCTCTCCCTCCATGGCCTCGGAGCTTTTGAAAAACACCAACCTGTGCGCTGTACCCTCTCCTGACCATCAGCGTTCCCCATTCCCTCCCAGTCACAAGAGAAAGCCACCATGGACATCAGCTACCTAGGATCCTCAAGGCATCACTGTTTCTTTAGGGTGAGGAAACTGACATTTCTTGAGTATCTCTGTGAACCGGGTCCCTTGCAGACATTAGCTCAGATAATCCTCATAACACCCAGGGAAGTGGGATGACTGAGGCACGGAGCAGCCATACCTCTCTCCAAGGGCACACAGCATTCTTCCTTGCCTGTCTCACTCTGTATCTCTCCCCTCACCCACCAGCCCCAGTTATGGAGCACCTTCCGTGGCCAGGCATTTTATGGATGGTGTATTGGGTTGCGTCCCCACAAAAGAGTCCTAAGCCCTGGTACCTGTGTGACCTTATTTGGAACTGGTCTGCAGATGGAATCAAGTTAAGATGAGGTCATACTAGATCAGAGTGGCCTCTGATCCCATGACTGGTGACCTTATAAGAAGAAGGAAGCTTGGACACAGACACACACTGAGGGAAGAAAGCCATGTGAAGGCAGAGGCAGAAATTGGAGTGATGTATTTACTGGCCAAGGAATGCCAAGGATTGCTGGCAACAATCAGAAGCTAGAGGAGGCAAGGAAAGATTCTTCCCTGAACACTTTGGAGGGAGTGTGGCCCTGCTGACACCTTGATTTTGGACTTCTGGCCTCTAGGACGTAACAATAAATTTCAATTGTTTTAAGCCGCCAGTTTGTGGAAATTTGTTACAGCAGCTCTAGGAAACTCATACAGATAGTATTTAATCCTTGCTACAACCTTATGAAATAGGAACTATTTTTATTTAACAGATGAGAAAATTGAAGCTTAGAAAAAAAAAATGTGTTGCTATGAGTCCCACAGCCAGTCAGGGAAGATCTGTGACTTATGAAACCTGGCCCAGCAAACCCCCAAACCTGTACCCCCAAACCTGTACTTCCTGCTCCTCACCAGTAATGGATCTGTAAACCTGGATGCACCCCAGAGTTACCAGGGAAGCTGATTAAAATACTGATTCCGGGACCCCATCCTGAAGATTGCAATGCGGTCGGCCTGGGCTGGGGCCCCACATGCTGCATTTTCACAGCATCCCTGGAGCTTCTAAGGCAGTTGTGTTGGGGAAATGTCACTTCTCACCATGCTCCTCTCACCCAAAGAAGCACGTCCTCAGGGGTCTGTGAGTTGAGTCATTTGGTGATTTGTCACAAGGAGGAAGAGTTGTGGATGAGGTGGGAAGGTGGGTGGGAGGTGGCAGTGGGGGATGGCCGGGGTAAGGAGGACATTCCCTCCACCGCTGCTCAGGGAAGCTCGGTCCTCTTGTCACCCATCTCACAGGACCCCAACCATGTCAGCTCTACCCTAACCCCATTCAAGTCCCCCGTAAGAGGGGGAGGGTTCTTGTCCCAAAACACATCCCTGACAAATCTCTGCTTTAAATGCGGGCCCCCTGACTCCTAGAACATACTGTGCTAAGCCAGAAAGCAGCCACGGGCAGGAGTCACACCAGCAAAGAGCAGGTGATGGGCCTCAGAAGAGGTGGGCAGACAAGGTGAGGGACTGGAGGGGAGCTCGCATACGCTGAGCACACCGTGTGCCAACACTACTGTGTATGTCCATTTTACAGAGGCAGAAACAAAGCCTCAGAGGATAAAGAGGGGTAAAGGCACCTGCTCAGACTCTACGAGCTCGAAAGTGACCGACCGGGGATGTGAACCCAATTCTGCCCGCCTCTCAAGCCCCATGCCTTCTCCATCCTGCCTGTCCACCTCTCCAGCCCTTCAGCCCTGTTCCCAGACCACACCCTCCCAAATATGAAACTAATTTGCAAACCGAGTGTTCAGTGCCATTGGCAAGAGACGCAGGCCTCGGAGCTGTTAGTACACAGCAAGCGCTCAGCGGAGCTCCAGAAGACGTATCCAGTGGGTGTTGGCAGCAGGGCCCAACCACCCCCCCCCCCAGCAATATTTCAAGAGAGAGATTGAAGCCACATGTTTGGAGGCCATAAGCTGATTGCTGGAAGGACATCCCATATAAACAGCAAGAGGCAGAACCTGTCAGTTGGCCTCACCTTTGGTCTCTGACCCAGGCTCCAGCCCCTAGGGCCAGCTATTGCCAAGTACCCCCTACCCAAATGTCAGCTCCAGAGTGCTGAGGGGCACTGAGCTCTGGCTGGCCGAGAAAGGGTTAAGCAGAAGACAGCAGGTGCAAGGGCAGAGAAAAGACAGGTTCTCCTGGGCCTCAGGGTGGGTGGATGGGGAGAGAGAGAGCCAGACAGTTGGGAGAAAGCTGCTCTCCAATTGGCCTTGATCCCCTCCCGCTGCCTGTGGAGTCTGGGGTCAAGCTCCCACTTGGCCCTTTTTCCTCCAGCAAGCCGGGCTCCCTCCGTGGGCCTCAGCACCTCCTTCTGAGACAGAGCAGCTCTGGTGGGGTGGGGAGTGTCTCCCAGCCCCAAGCTCTTCGGGTCTTGGAGACCCAGGCAGCTTCCCCTTGCGGGGGCTGAGCGTGTGAAGCAGGCCCCTCGGAGACCCAGGTGGGGCGGGGAGGAGAGGGAGGGGGGACCACTGGACCACACGGGCTGAGGGCTCAGGGTTACCAGAGCCAAGGCGACACACGTGCGTTCAGAATTTCCTTTCAAGTCTTCTCAGGGCCTGCTTGCTCCCATCCCTCCCCCCAGCCTTCTTGTTCTGGGCTGTAATCAGTTTGGATGGAGAACAGCAGACACACTTGGGAGGGAGGATGTGTGGGGAGCAGTTGGGGCTGGGAATCATTTGGGGGTTTTGTTACCTGCCAGCAGCTTGCAGGCCCATCTGAGGGGGAGGGGCATGCAGATGCTGATGCTGGCTGCATCCCGGTGGGCAGAAGTGCTGGGTGGGGACTTGGGGGAGGGGCGGAAGAGGCTGCCCTGGAGCTCCAGCCGCAACCAGGGCCTACAGGGCCCTTGCTGGCTGAGTGACCTTGGCTGTATTGTTTGACCTCTCTGAGCCTCACTGGCCTCATCTGTGAAATGGGGCCTTAATGCATATCCTGGCTGTGAAGGTTAAATAAGCTTACAGAGGGCGTAGCACAGATAGGCAGTCTGCTGGCATGGACTCCCTTGCCCTTTGGGGGAGTGGGGAAGGGGGATGAAACAAGGCCCCTTGCCTGGAAACTGTGAGGCCACAAAGCCAGCGCTTGGACTGCTGAGGCCATCCTCTCAGCATAACTCAGGCCTGAATAGCAAGTCAGGCTTTCTGCAGTTCCTGACCGTCACCTGGGTCTGCAGGTATCACTGACATGGCAAGAGACATCTGTGTCATCCAGGCAGAGCCCCTCACCCCCTACCCCAGCCCCCAAAGCTGCTTCCCTCCCCAGGCGGCCGAGCGCCCACCTAGGCCTATCTTGCCCTGACTGTTGACAGATGCCCTAAGTCAAGAGGATCCCTGCTCAAGGATTTGAACCCCATCCCGCCAGAGAGAGTTGATCCTTGGGTTGAAAAATCCCTGCTCTGAGCCCTGCCCCAGGGAGACGGAAGGGGCTTGGTGCTAGATGGTCAGACCCCAGTAAAGGGGGGTCAGGAATTCTGATGGGCAACCCCCAGGAAGGGCCAACACTCATTCATCCTGCCCAGCGGCTGCCTTCCAGTCCGAAGGCCTTCCCCTCCCCCGACCTCGGGGACATGTTTGCTTCCCCACGTCAGAGCCAGAGGACGTGTGGAGCTCTGCTGGTCCCATCTTACAAACAGGGAAACCGAGGCTCAGAGGGGCTCGCTGGGTCAGCCGAGGGCACCGGGCTTTCTCCCAGTTCACGCTCAGCTCTCGGTGTCTGAGGCCCAGAGCACACGTTGGGCCTGGAACAGGGGACCTGGCTGATGCAGAGTCAGCCAGGCCACGGGGGCAAGGAGGGGTAGCCCTCACCCTCTCCCCACCCCTCGGCTTTTGTTAGCAACTGATGGAAAGTGGCAACTCGGAAAGCAGAGGTTTCCGGCTTGCCAGATCATAGCTGGGGGAACAGATGGCCAATTCATCCCATCAAACTTGGCACCTCAAACAAAAGAAACAATATGTGTTTGGCTCCCTAATCTTTTCCTCAGGTTCCCAGGCAGGTGACTGGAAAGTCTGATGACAAGAAAGCTTCGACTCACTTCTGTTAGGACACAAACCACAAACCCGGCCTGGCTATGTTCTGCATGCTCCCTCCACCCCATCCTGCTCTCCCCCTCACTCTCCCTCCTCCAGGGACTATCCAGCCCTCTCAGCAGCAGCTCCGAGTCTCCCCCAGAACCAGTCCCCTGTGAGGGTGGGGTGGGGACAGGGGGTGTCCACTCTCTGAGCATCACACCCTTTCTCTCTCCCAGCAGCCCTATTATGATCCCATTTTGCAGATGAGAAAACTGAGGCTCTACAGGGTTAATTGACAGGCCACATGGTCTAGAAGTGGCAGAGCCAAGCGTGATAACAGCAGCTGCTGTGTTTTGAGCTTCTCCTGGCACCAGGACACTACCTCACTTTCTAGATCTCAGAGAGATGGCATTGCCTGGGATCTGGTGAGCTGGGCATGGAAACACCCCCGTGGAGAAGTCTGAAGATGTGGCCCAGGTCTCCTGCAGAGCTGTGAAGTTGGGGAGCTAAGGGGCTCCATGGGAAGGCCTGGAGATGCACCCCTACAGCTGTGGGTGACTGAGCACCTACTGTGTGTCTGGCATTTTGTAGGTACTTCACGTGAGCTCCCCCTGATGGGCTCTGTTTCGTGTGAAAAATTGCCCCAGTTTTACAGATGAAAAATTGGAGGCTGGGAGAAATGATTTGCCAGAGCCGTGCAAGCAGTTAAGTTCCCCGGCGAGCTAGGACTCTTTCTGCGGCCTCAGCGGTTTCTCTTTGCCCTCCGGCCCAGCCCCAGGGAGGGTGTTAATGAGGCCGGCGCTGGGAGAGGCAGGGGGAAGGAGTTCTGTCCACAGGTGCTGGCAGGTCTTCCCGTGGCGGCCAGACCCGGGCCTGGCGCCACTCTGCCCCTGCCTGTCTGCTCTCCCCCGCCTGGGGTGGTGGTTGATACACCTCTGGGGTGGCCTGGGGGGCCCTGCATGTGTCTGGGCCCTGCCAAGACCCCGCCCTGGAGACCCAGAGCCTGTCTCTCTAGGATGGCAGTCATTCCCGCTCTGGAATCCCTGGGCGGGGCACGTGGGGCTTGGGGAGTCCAGGGAGGTAGGAGGTGGTGAAGTGTGAGCCCCAAGGCTTGGGGCACCTGGTCTCCTTTTGTCTTTTTCTCTCTCTGTACTGGCCGGTTGCATCTTTGATTCTTTCCTCTCTGCCTCTGGGTGACTCAGGGGTCAAAGAGTTTGTGGTGTGATGGAGAAGCCAGGATGGAAAGCCTGGAGACTGAGTTTTGGCCCCAACTCTGCTGGGGGACTCTGGGATGTGCTCTTCCCTCTCTGGGCCTCAAGCTGCTGGTCACACCTGCTGCACCCAGTTCAGGGCCCTGCTGGCCCCTTACGCTCCAATGCCCGGGTCATCCCAGAACAGTGAGGAGCTCGGGAGACAATGTTTGTCTGTTTGTCTCCACCCAGAGAACTCCTGAAGAGCAGCTCCGGGCTCTCAGTGGAAAGGGATTTAAAGAAGAAAATAAATAAAGTGTGAAAGTGCCTTTTACTGACAAGCTCAAGCCCTGTTAGCTTGGCCTCTGCTCCTGCCCTGCCTCTCCATCCTCTCTGTGACTTGGGAGCCATTTCTCAACCCCCCCAGCCTCTTCTCACTCCGTCCTCCTCTTCCATCTTCTGCTCAGGAAATGTGAGGTCAAGGGAGGATCAAAACAAGAAGGTTTTCAACCACAGAAGTGACTGGAGACAAAATGTACCACCAGCGCCATCACCACCACTGTCACTGCCACCATCATCACCATTATACCACCATTGTACGGTTTCCTTTTGCTGTGGTAACGAATTACCACAAACTTGGTGTACTGAATCTCTGGTTCAAGCTACTATTACAAAATACCCACAGACCGCATGACTTATGAATAACAGAAATTTATTTCTCACAGTTCTGAAGGCTGGGATGTCCAAGATCACGGTGCTATCGGTCCAAGGCCTTTCTGGTTCACAGACAATCATGGTTTTTTCCTGTGTCCTCGCATAGCAGAAAGGGCTAGGGAGCTCTGTGGGGTCTCTTATAAGAGCACTAATCCCATTCGTGTGGGCTCCACCCTCATGATTTCATCACCCCCAAAGGCTCCATCTTCTAATACCATCACATTAGGCATTAGGATTTCAACATATGAATTTGTGGGAGACACAAACATTTAGACCATAGCACTAGGTGACTTAGAATGACATAAAATGTATTATCTTATGGTTCTGGAGGCAGAAATTTGGAATGTGTCTCACTGGGCTAAAATTAAAGTGTTGGCAGAGCCATGTTCCTTCTGGAGGCTCCCTGCATTCCTTGGCCCGTGGCCCCACTCTTCCATCTTCAAAGCCAGTAAGTCTTTCTTATGCTGCATCACTCTGACTCTCACTCCTGCTTCCCTCTTTCACTATAAGAACGCTTGTGATTGTACTGAGCCCACCCAGGTCATCCAGGATAATCTCCCTATCTCAGGGTGGGCTGATTAGCAACTTAATTAACCCTTGCTATAAAACATAACATATCCACAACTTCTAGAGGTTAGGACATGGGCATCTTTGGGCACTCATTATTCTGCCTATCATAACCGTCATCATCACCATCTCCAAAACTATCACCGCTACCTCACTTATATCGCCATCACCACCACTATCACCACTACCATTTTCAGCAGCACCACCATCACCACCATCATCACCACAAGCATCTTTAACACCATCATCACCACCACCCCACGTCCACCATCACCACTATCACCACCACCATCATCAGTATCACCACCATTCCCCCACCATCATTACCATTATTTTCACCACCACCACCATCCCTGCTAGCACCTCACTTCACCTCTACTATTTAAATCCCAGCTCAAATGTTGCTTCCTTTTAATGGTCTTCTCAGACCACTCTATCTAAAGTAAGGCTTCTGGACTTCCCTGGTGGCGCAGTGGTTGAGAGTCCACCTGCCGATGCAGGGGACACAGGTTCGTGCCCCGGTCCGGGAGGATCCCACATGCCGCGGAGCGGCTGGACCCGTGAGCCATGGCTGCTGAGCCTGCACGCCCGGAGCCTGTGCTCCACAACGGGAGAGGCCACAACGGTGAGAGGCCCGCATACCACAAAAAAAAAAAAAAAAAAAAATTATCCACTGAATGAATACACAAATGAATGAACAAATAAATGGATGTATGTGAGCCTATAATAAGGGATTTGACCTAGTCCCGAATGCCAAGGAAGGTGTCTCTAAAGGGTAACATATACACACTACTATATATGAAATAGATAACCAGCAAGGACCTACTAAATAGCACACGGAATTATACTCAATATTTTGTAATAACTTATAAAGGAAAAGAATCTGAAAAAAGATAGATATGTATATGTATATCTATATCTATACATAACTGAATCACTTTGCTATACACCCAAAACTAACACAACATTGTAAATCAACTAAACTTCAACAGAAAAATAAAAATAAAAATAAAATAAAATAAAAGGGTGACATCAGAGCTGAGATTTGGTAGAAGACTGGGGGTTAGCAAAGTGATTGAAGAGCTGCAGGAGCAAAGCTGGACTCTGGAAGGGAGAGCTGTGCATTCTGGAAACTAACAGCAAGCAGGTTGGGGAGCTTAAGACCAGGGTGCAGGGGAGCACAGGCGAGGTGTGACCAGAGCAGCAGGCAAGCCCTGTAAGTATGTCAAGAACATTGCTCTTCATCCTCAGAGCAAGGGGAGCTTTTGGAGAGTCGTTAGTCTTGGATCAGACATGCATTTCCGGACGATCACTATCGCTTCGCTGGGATGAGTAGATAGTTAGTGGTTCGTGACAAGAAGAGTGTGGCAGCTACTTAAGACCTTCTTGCTATTGTCCAGGAGTGAAAGGTGGGGATGGCTCTAACTTGGACCAGAGTGGTGGGTGTGGAGATGGAGAGAGGTAGACAGAGTCAGGATCTGTAAGAGAGAAAATCAAAAGCGCTTGGGGACGGCTTAGATTTGGGAGTGAGGAGAAAAGGGTGGTGCCAGGGATGCTGCCTAGGTTTCTGCTTCCACAGCTGGATGGCGGGGACACTGACTGGTAGCTAGATGGCGGAGACAGTGCCTTATGAGGACAAGAGTACATCCATACTTATTATTGTTGTTGTTATTAGTACTATATAATAAAAGTGATAATATAGTCCAATAATGCTACTGGAATGCTTACCAGAGGCTACGTATCATACCAAGTTAAGTAATCTATCCAGGTCATCTAGGTAGTGTCTTAGCTTGGGCTCCCAGAAACCAAATCTTGGAACAAGTTTTCAAATGCAAGTAACTCATTTGGGAGGTGAAATAGCAAAATGGAGAAGTAAGACAGGGGAGGAGGAAAGGCAGCCAGTGAAGGGTGTATTATCAAGCAAGTTACGTTTGTGGGGAAATGGAGCTTAATCCCGCGGAGAGAGGGGGGAGTCTAGGATCCATGAAGAATTCTCACTCAGAGTCACCTTATCCAGTGATGAGGAAGCTGGGCTATTTATACACCAACTCTGGCTAATCATTGATTGGAGGTTGCTCCCAAGGGGAGTTAATTCCCCATCACTTCCAGCCTTCCACGCATAAGGACAGATAAGGCTCAGTGTCAAGGAAAAGCCCTCAGACACAAAGATTTAGGTTGTAGCAGTTGGAGGCCAGACTTGTGTGCATTGAGTTGGTAGGGACTGGGTGATGTGGGAAGAGAATTAAGAGCATCAGCTACTGGCAAGAAGTGGTGAAATAAGGATTCAAATCCAGGTCTTCAGGATTTCAAAATCTATGTATGGATGTGCGTACAGATGGATGGACAAATAGACACGGATGGACAGAGAGATGATCAGATGACTGGATGGTTAGGTGTTCAAAGAAATGAATGGTTAGGTGGGTGAGCAATTTATGGATGGATGGATGGATGGATGTTTAAGTGGGTGGATGGGCAGATATGTAATGGATGGATAAATAGATGCGGAATCGGTAGATAGATGGATGGGTGGATGGATGGATGGATGGATGAAAAATTGAGTGTATGGGTAAATGGGTAGACTGTTTAAAAACTGTGTCTATGACTGAATGGAAGGATAGAGATATGAGTAGATGGGGGTTAGCGGGGTGGGATATATAAGTAGATGGATGAGCAGGTAGATAGGAGGAGGATGAATGACCAGGTTTGGGAGAAGAGAAGCGCTATGGCTTAGATAGCAGAGCCTCAAGAGTGGCCTCGTTTGACGTGAGCTTGGCTAATATCACCCCCGTGACCCCCCCACTGCTCCAGGCAGTCCCCAGTCTCTAAGTCTCAGAGGCATTCCAGCTGTGGTCTCATACTGACGACCAAGCACATCAGGAAAGAAGTGCAGGGAGCAGGGCAGACCCAGCGTGGCTGTAGCAGAGGTTGGGGGAAGCCCGTGGGTTGGAACCGGAAGAGCAGGGTGAAGCCCAAGGGGTCTTGCACCTAGAAGAGTGCTGCCTGCCCAGAGCTGGTTGGGTGCCTGCCCGGAAGGCAACGTCAGAGGGCTGGCTCTGACCACCCTGCCATGTGGGTAGGGGCTGGACATATTTGTCCTACCACCCAAACAAAGTAATAGTTACAGCATGGGAAGGCAGCTCTCCCAGTGAGACCAGCACTGGCTCGAAACAGCTGGGAAACGAGGCCAATCTCAGGACAGGGAGTCCCTTCATCTTGGCAGAGCTGAGAGGAGCCCGGGGACACCGGCTCCAGCCCAAGCACAGTGGATGGAACTGGCGGTGCCAAGTTTCACTGCCTGGAGCACATTTTTATGACTGAGGAATAATGAGAGGCAGGCATCCTAGCCCTGGCCTTTCCCTGGTACAGCATGTGTCTGTGTGTGTGTGTGTGTGTGTGTGTGTGTGTGTGTGTGTGTGTGCGTGCGTGTGTGTGCGCGCACACATACACATGATTTGTATGAGTGAACATGGATGTCATAAGTGGGTCTCTGCATGGGTTTGTTTGTGTGTATGTCAGGGTTGAGCATACACAGTAGGACATTTGGCACGTGTGAGTGTGTGAGCCTGCTTGTGTGTATGTGTGAGTGTGTTTGCATGTGGGTAGATGCGTTTATGAGTATGTGGGCACATTTGTGCACATGTTATTGTTTGTGTGTGTGCTCGCACATGGATTAGCATATTGGCGTTTGCATGAGCATGTGTGGGTGCAAAGATATTCACATCTGCGTATTTGTACTTGCTGTTTGCAAGTGTGGAAACTTGTGTGTGTGGGGGGGGGCAGTGTGTGCGTGCACATGCTCACCAGGGAGTGGACTTCATGGAATAAAGTTCCCCCCTTCTTTGACCACAGCCCTATCCCTTACCATCCCCCTCCCCAACCTCATCCCTTCATACAAACTTCAGAAGCTAAACAGTAGTTTCAGAAACATTCTAGGCTATTTCAGGCCTCTCTGATTTTGCAGGTGCTGCCTGGAACGCCATCTCCTTCCTTTCTGCTTGGCAACACTCTTGTTCATCTTCCAGGTCCAGGTTTCACACCTTCTGTTCTATCTTCCTGGTCACCTCAGACTCCATCCTCTGGGCCCCCTGCTGCCTCTCAGACATTCTTTTCTTACCAAGAGGTGTTTTCTACTCCTCCTATAGACTGGGAGTTCCTTGAGGGTAGGGTCTCTGTCTAATTCCTTTCTGGATCCCCAGGGTCTGGAATAGGATCTAGCATGCAATGGGATGGGTGGATGAATGGGTGGGTGGACAGAAGGATGGATGGATCGATGGATGGACAGGTAGATGGCTGTATCAATGGACAAGCAGATGGATGGACAGATGTGTGGATGGATGGGTGAACAGGTGGGTGCATGGGTGAGTAATGACTAAACCCAGCACTTTTGCTCCCGAATCCTGGATTCTGAAAGGAGACTGCTGGCAGCTCTTGCTTAGCTTTCCTTTACCCTGGTACAGAAGCAGTGGTCTCTGCTTGCAGAGGAAGGCTGCAACCTCCGAGCTGGCCTGCTGTCTCCCCTCTCAGCTCTGGCTCTCAGGAGGGCTGGTTCCAGACTGGCCACCTACCTTACGAAGGAGCAGATTAGGCCTGAAGAGGCATTGCTGAGTGGCTTAAGTTAGCCCCTGTTTGTGCTCAGGGCTTTCAAAAGCTGGGGAGACTGCAGAGGAGGGGTCTGACGTCAGGGCCCACTGCTAAGTGGGCAGGGATTGTGTGAGCTTCAGGCCTTGACGGCAGGCGGCTTAAGGCAGGGCCCTGGGAGTTTTGAGACAGGAAAATGGTGTTTTGTCTTGTTAATGCATTCACATGGCTTTGAACTGGAGAGTAGTCAGGTGTCCCCAGACGGCTGCTTTTGAGCTGGTCTAGGGAGGGGGCAGGGCATAGCCAGGCCCCGGATTACAGAGGCCTTCCCCGGGGGAAGGGGGCCTTTGATGGGGCCGGGTCTGTTGTCCGGAGTCTGCTTTGCTGGTGGCTGGAGCCCCTAATGAGGGGAAGGGCTGTTCTGAAGCATTCCCCTGGTCCCCCTTGGGCAGCAGGCGGAGGCCTCCTTTGATGTTGGAGTCCTTAAGCCAAGTGGGGACTAATTGCCCCAAGGTACAGAATATTCTGGTTGCTTGGGGGGTCTGCAGCTCGCTCACAATGCCACAGCCACCCAGGGGTGGGGGGAAAGGCAGCCACTGTCCTGATGTGAGACAACTCAGGAGGGTTTGGGGTTGGTTTTTTTTTTTTCTCTTTCATGCACACAGGCCCAGCGCAGAATGGGAAACACACAATACATCACACACACACACGCGTGCACACACACGCGCACTCACACGCACACACACACGCGCGCACACATACCTTACTCTGCTGCAACTTTGTAAACAGGATTATGTTTGAAAGCATGATTTTTTCACATCAAAAAGTCAGTGTGGTCAGAGGGATAATGGCAAAGAGAAAAAGAAGGCAGACTCTGGTAGGCCGGTGGCAGACGGATTCAGATCCAAGTCCCACTTTAGCCACTTGTTAGCTGGGGCAGGTCTCTGAAGCTCACTGGACCTCAGCATTCTCCTCTGCCAAAGGCAAGACTATGCCTGACACCAGTAGGTGCTTATAGGAATTTGTTCTGTCTTTCAACAGCTAAGGTGACTGCATTCTTGAGACAGTTCACTAAAAATAGGTGTCTGTTTTCCTGGCCGTCATGGAGGCAGGTGGAGAGCCTAGTCGGCAGACATCAGTTAGATCGCTCTCATTTGATCAGAGAACAGGGAGAGGATGGTTTCCTTTGATATTTAATATTTGTGCCTACATGGTTTCCATCTCAAAGGAAGATGACATGCTTCTCCCTGTACACCCAACTCTCACCTCGACCTCTCAGTAGAATCTGGAGTTATTGTGTTTTCACACTATACCAGGCATGGGACTAGGTGATCTGATTATATTATCTCTAATCTTCACGGTGACACTTTTAGAGATTAGTAATCCCATCGGACAGATCATCGGGAACCCTGGAGTCACAGAGACAAATGACCTGCCTGAGATCATCCTATGTGCAGATGAGAGAGCCAGCTTTCTGATCCGCCTGGCTCCAAAGCCCAGGTTCTCTCAAGCCTGCCCCAGCTGAATCTTCTGATCAAGCTTCTCTGAGCTTCATTTCCCGCTTCTGGTCAATAGGAACAATAACAGTACACACTGCCGGGATACAGAGCCATTTAAATGAGACCCAAAGACCCTAGCGAGTGCCTGATGTACGTGTGCATGGCAGGCACTCAGTACACCTGCTGTGACCCTCCACACCACCCTCATCACCTACTTCCCCCGAAAACACACACACACACACACACACACACACACACACACACACGTATGCACGCACACACACATAGTCCCTCCACTCTCTGGATCTGGAGAAGGGGCAGATCTGGGCAAACGGAACACAGTGTTCATCAAAGTTGTTCTTGCAGTTCGTGGCACCCCTTCTGTGTGGTTGTGGCCTGACCTTCTGACCGCTTGAGAGGGGCCCTCTGACTGCTTGAGAGCAGCTTCCTGGGTGGAGGACAGAGGAGGGCCTACCCCGCCGGCCGATTCCCCAGTAAGCAGCTGAAAAGCAGGAGAGAGGAGCTCGTGCCAGGTCAAGAGGAACAGGTGGAGAGCAGAACGAGATGCGGTGCCACCTTCAGTTCTTCCAAGGCTGGAGGCCGGCGCAAGAGATCATACACCACCTACATCCTTCTGTTCATCGAATCCTTCCCACATCCCACAATCTAGATACGGTGACCCTTGGTTACACACAAGAGGAGGGGCAACGTGATGCAGCTGATAAGAGGCTGAGCAGAGCCTGGTACCCAGCCCCAGCTGACTTAGGGCTCTAGACCAGGCCTCAGGCCTAGAAGCGGCTGAGAAGGGGCCTCTGGCATGGCCTGTGGTCATCGCCGACTGAGATGGGTCCTTGGGGCCCCAACTGAGAGGTCTCCCAAAGACCTGTCCTGAGACAGGTGCCACAGCTGGCAAAGGGCACACAGTGCCAGGCCTCTGTTCACCCACAGCTGCCCTCAGCCTCCCCAGTTGCTCCAGTCTGGGGTAGGGGGGAGTTGAGGTCTCCCTGGCCGAGCTCAGGACACGTGGGAGAGGGAAGTCCAAGAGAGTCTGGCACACTTCCTTTCTTCTTTTAAAAGATCAGTGTGGAATATTGTTTTATAACAATACATAATAAATGTTTTTTTAGTGTCGAAAATACAGGTGGGAAAAAATGAAAATAAAGGTGCCCAAAGATAGCCACTGTCGTCCAGAGTCCATGGGGGTACACACACACGGCGGGGATGGGCGGAGGCTGCCTCTCCCCACTTAACATGCCTTGGGTGTCTTTCCACACATCCATCCCCATCGTGATTTTAAATGCTCACATAACATTCCCAAGGACTGTCTTAGCTTCTTTAACCAGTCCCCCGCTGTTGGGCATTTGGATTGTTTCCAACATTTTGTGGTGAGACATCTTTCCCCACTGGTGCAGCCCCTCCCGAGGCTCCGTTCTGAGAGGTGGCATTGCTGTGTTGAAGAACACGGGCATTTTGGATGCTTTCGATGGCCATGCTATCTGCTGGGAAGATCTGTAACGATACCATCAACCGAAGTGCCCGGAGAGCTGTTTCCCCTCCCTGGGGCCAACATTGGGTAGGAACAATCACATTTTCACCTTTGGTGATCTGACAGGTGAAAATAGTACCTTGTTTCCAAGTGAATGTCTCTGCTGCCTGAGCTTTTTTATTCATTCCTTCACTCAAAAAAAAAAGTATTGAGTGCCTATCCTGTGCCTCTACTGCAGGGGGCGGGGGGGGGGGGCATGATTTTAAGCAGAAAATCAAACAGATGATCTCTCCTTTATAGTTGTAATCAGTGTTATGAAGAATGGTGGCCAGGGGGGATGGGCTAGTGGGGTGTCTGCCCCTCCATAATCTCTAGTGGATTTGCCTTTCCTTGGCATGGAAAATCAACCCTTCTCGATCTTACATAAAGGGCTCCATAAATGCAGCTTCATTTCACCCCAGCAACTAACCCTTCTCACCAGATTTCTCCTAAATTCCAACAAAGATATTTAGCGTGACGCTTTTTTTTTTTTTTTTTTTTTTTGCAGTATGTGGGCCTCTCACCGTTGTGGCCTCTCCCGTTGCGGAGCACAGGCTCCGGACGCTCAGGCTCAGCAGCCATGGCTCACGGGCCCAGCCGCTCCGCGGCATGTGGGATCTTCCCGGACGGGGGCACGAACCCGTGTCCCCTGCATCGGCAGGCGGACTCTCAACCACTGTGCCACCAGGGAAGCCCCTAGCATGACTCTTGTTAAGGAGAAAAGTGCAAGGGGTTATTATTTGTCTGGTGAGAAGGTCTAGACATCATCTGAGGCCCACTCTGGATTCCACTTTTTCCAAAAAGGCTTCTGGGCTCCTGAAGATAACTACCTCTCTTTTGATAAGTACAGTGATGTAATCAAGGATGAATTGGTTTTCCCCTCCACAGTAGCTGGTCAGGATCAGTCCTATGTACCCCCAGGAGCACCAGCTCTGGGATACGGCATGGGGCTGGTGGGTGCTCTTATGTATGTATTGTTTAAACATCCTTTAAATTGGGAGCAACTTTTCATGATAACTGAGGTTCACAGAGCACTTTCCGGTTGCTTGCTTGGATCCTTGCATTATGTCCACTTCCCAGAGAAGGACCAGGGGCCTTCCCAAGGTCCCCAAAGCAGGATGGACTCCAGGGCAGGACAGTTGCCTCATGACTAAAACTCCTGTGAGTCCCGGGCCTTTCAGATTCTGGAGCTTCTAAGAAAGGGTCTTGTCAGGGGTGCCCTGGTCTGGGGCTTGTTCGTACCCCCAATTGCAAATCAAGTCCAGAAGCCCAAAGGCCAGCTTTGCAGATAGGCATCTGGGCAGTGCCTACAGATGGTTCTAGTTGTGAGCGGCCATGGGCTAGGCATGCCTTCCCTGCTGGCTGATGTCATGAGCTCATTAGAGCAATGGGGTTTATTGTACAAGGCAACTGTCCAAACAATAAATTAAGCTGCACAATTTAGCACTTAATTATCCTCTCTCGTCTACTTCACTCTTGTTCCCTGGATGTCTGTCTGGGCCCTGCAGCTAGATGGTAAGATCTCCCCTCTGCCTCACACCCCACAGTCAATCCATCATGAAGCCCTGTTGGTGTCATCTCGGGAACGTCTCTCAAATACTTTCTCTTCTCCATATCCCCATGGCCTTGACCTCAGCCAGCCCTCACTCTCTCCGCTGGATTATTGCCACCCTGATTTCTCCTGCTACAATTCCCCTCTTTGCTCTGCCCAAGTGATATGAACGTGGCTCCCCTCGGTCTGAAGTACACGATCCCAAGTCCTCATCTTGGCTTTCAAAGCCCCCATGACCAGGGTGTCCTGCCTACCTCACCAGCCTCCTCTTCCCAACTCCCACACGGGCTACCCACCCCCTCACGTGCTGCAGAGCTTGCAGTTCTGCCCCAAGGAGGGGCAAAAGCAAACTCCAGGCTATTTCACTGCATGAACTCCCACACATGCACTTGCTCTCTGTGAATTCTCCCCACACGCAGCCCTTGCCATTCAACTTGTAAACTCATGCTTGGCCCAGTATTCAGCTCTGGAATCTTCTCCTTCCAGAAACCCAAGGGTATTTTCTTGGCAAAGCCCACAGCTGAGACTCATTTCCTTTCCCCTCTTGGGGCTTCTCTTAGGATGCACGTCCACAGGGATGCCTGGGATAATGATATCAACAAAACTGCCTGTGGAGAGTGCTCTCACGCCCATTCACTGTACAGTCCCCAGAGTCAAACCCTCACAATCATGCCATGAGGAGCCATGTTAAAGGTCCCTCTACAGGTGAGGAAACTGAGGTTTGGTTTCCAGAGCCAGGTCCCCATTTGGCCAACTTGGCCTAGAAGGCCAGGGGCAGTGTGCCGGGACTCAGGGCAGACAGGCTGGAGGACCACATAGGGCATCGTGGTGGGTGGGGAGGCCCAGGGAGGGTACGAGGGGATGGAGGAGGGTGACAATTTGGAGTAGGACCACTTTTTTACCCAAAGGAATTTGGCTGGTGAAATAATAGCGCCTCCACCAAGCATTCCCTTTTGCTCCCCCATTTCACAGTTGGGCAAATGGAGGTTCAGAGAGAAAGAAGGAGGCACAAAGAACAAAGTTATAGAGGAATAAGGACCAAGTTAGAACCAGGTGTCTTGAGTGTCAGTCCAGCTGAGCCAGTGGGCTGCGGGTCCAGTGAGACCCCAATAGTGCCCCTTCTCCTCTCCCTCCTCCCTGGACCCACTGCTTCCATCAAACAGTCCTCCGAGGGCCAGGTTCTCTGCTACTTGTTAAAGGTCCAGAGGGCCCGCATCTGGTTTGCTCATCATTGAGCTTGCCTGGCACAGAGTGGGCTCCCGCTAAACATTCACTTCCTGAATTAATAAATGAGTAAGCAGTGGAAAAGTAACCTGCCTCTCTTCATGCCCAGAAGGACCTGAAAGAATGGATAAGCACCCACCTAAGCCCTTTATGCCCACAGTCTCCTCACAGCCATCCTATGAGGTCAGCGTCATCACACCCATTTTACAGATGAGGACACAGAGGCTCACAGAGGGAACAAGACTTGCTCAAAGCTCTGCAGTTAGAAAGCGGTTCTCAGCCACCCTAGGAATGAAACATTCCCCATGCTATGTTTTTTTAAAGAGAGGATGTTTTCCTTCTGGTGTGTAAACAGGAGAAGGGCTCCCCGAGAAGGCTGTTGTAAATATCATCACTTCTCCTCGGGGCCCTGTCAGCTTATGTTACTTTATTTATCAACATTCCACAAGGGGTGGATCCAAGAATATGTCCTCAAGTGGGACACCAGAGAAGATGTGTGCTTTGGGGGGATCAGGAAGGAGGGCTTTCCAAGCACAAAGTGCGGGTCTGGACAGGAGTTGGAAGCTGGGTCCAGGCGCAGGGCAGGGTGGGGTGGGCCCTTCCCAGCATCCCCGCCTGGGCAGAGCAGCAGGTTGGAGTTCAGCAGCATGTCCCTCATTTCCATAAGGGGGAGCTTGTGCACAGGAGATTTCCTCTCGGCTAGAGGGGCCGCGGCATCCAGGGACCGGCTCTGGGAAGTGGCCATTTGGGTGGCACCTGCAGGCGTCTGCCCTGAGCACTGTGTCCTGCCCTGGTTGGGGGGTAGCCAGGAGGATATATGGAGGCTGCCCCCTCCTCATTTATCCACCCAGGGAACCAAGGAAAACGAGGGGCATGGCCCCGTGTGGAAAGAGCACAGCTTTGGAGCCAGACAGGACTGGGGCTCGCTCCAGTGCCATCACAGACTAGCCACATGACCTTGGGCTCGTCACCTCCCCTGGACCTTGGTTTCACCTCCCCTGGACCTTGGTTTCCTTATCTGTAAAATGGGAACAATACCAACTTTTAGAGTTACACAGAGCAGTGACTACACTGCTTGGAGCACAATACATGCTTAAAAACAAAAGGAATATTACTATGATGATCGTTGTCTGGACTATTCATGCAGGTCTTAATTGCCACCCTCGCCTTCACAGAAATTTCTGCTTGTTATTCCCCAGCCAAACCTTGGCGGTGATTTGCACAGGGTTTGGCCTCCCTGGGTCCAGACCAAGACAAGCCCAGCAGAAAAGCATTTAGGGCTTGGATTTGCAAATGCAAAACCAGGTGCTTCTCTGAACAGAAATGATGACAAAGCAAAAATGTTAAAGAATATTTTAGAAAGAGGAGAGAGAGAGGGGAGTCCACATAACTTAATTCCTCACCCAGATTCAACCGCCAGTTTCTCTGAGTGCAAACTCCCTGGTCCACACAGATGTTTTGGTGGGCTTGTAATCCTAGTGACTCTACCAGGTGCTGTTTTATTACCAACTTGCTGTGGTCTTTGGTCTGACTCACTCCATCTCCTTTCCTTTGGCTCCTGCCAGAAAGCAAAGCACATATTTCACGGTCCCCTCTCCCTGGGAGGAGGAATTTCTCCCCAGGCCTTCTTCTGCATGTGTTCATGGAGTTGCATTTGGGGCAGAAAGATGGGATGGCAACACAGTCTGCTGCCCCTTGGCTGCCTTCTTAAAATTCTTTTTTTTTTTTTTTTTCCAAAATGGAAATAGCATTTTCTCCCTGATTATCAAAGTAACACGCGTGCATTGTAAGAAATGGGGCATTTCTGAAAAGTTCAAAGGACAAAAGTCACCCAGAAAAAAAAGCACTGCTGACATTTGGGTGTGTCTTTTCAGATTTTAGTTCATCCATGCATGTACCAACCCAGTTACAAGGGAATCTTACAGGGTACGTTGTTTTGTATTCTGATTTTCTTGGTCTACGCATGTGGTTTCACTTGCTTGCTGTAAATGGCTCTGCATCATTTTATTGTATGGATAGAGCACAGTTCATTTAACCAACCCCCTATTGTTGGACATTTCAGGTATTTCTGTTTCTGTCTTTTTTAAAAAACTTTATTTTGAAATAATTCTAGGTTCACAGGAAGTTGCAAAGATGGTACAAACAGTGTCTGTGTATGCTTCATCCAGTTTCTCCAATGGTTATGTAATAATTGTACAGTATCAAAATCAGGATATTGACATTGGCACAATCCGTGTATAGCTCTGGGTCATTTCAACACATGTGCAGATCTGTGTAACCACTACCACTGCCAAGATACAGAACTCCCCCATCATGCTATCCCTTATAGTCACCCCCAGCTCTCTCATCTCCCTCCTCCCTAACTCCTGGCAACCACTAATCTATTCTCTATCGCTGTACTTTTGCCATTTTGAGAATGTTATACACACACACACACACACACACACACACACACATTTTTTTTTCACTCAGCATAATGCCCTTGAGATCCATCCAATTATTGCTTATAGAAATTTTTCCTTCTTATAGCCCAGTAGTATTACATGGTATGGGTGGACCACACCTATTCACCATTCATCAATTTTAGGGCATTTTTGTTGTATCTATTTTTTAGTTATTACAAATAAAAACTGCTCTGAATATTCTTGTAGAGGTTTTTGTATGGACATATTTTCATTTCCCTGGAATAGATGTCCAGAGTACGATCACTGAGTTATTTGGTAAGTGTATGTTGAGTTTTCTTAAGAGACTGCTAAAGTATTTTCCAGAGTGGCTGGACCATTTTACATTTCCACCAGCAATGTTATGAGAGATCTAGCTTCTCCAAAACCTCACCATCATTTGATATCATCCCCATTTAAAATTCTACCTGTTCTAATAGGTGCGTAGTGGTATCTTGTGGTCTTAATATTTGTTTCCCTGATGGCTCATGATGGAGACATTTTTTTCATGGGCTTATTAGCCATCCATATATCCTCTTTGGTGAAATGTCTCTTCATATCTTTTGACTGTTTCCTTATAAGATTATTTGTGATCTTACTGTTGAATTTTGGGTCTATACATACATATGTATAATATACATTAAATATACTAGAATATGCATATATTCTAGATATGAATCCTTTGTCAGTTATGTGGTTTGCAAATATTTTCTCCTAGTCTGTAATTTATCATCTTCTTTAGCAGATCAAAAGTTTTTCATTTTGATGAGGTCCAATTTATTGACTTTTTTTCTTTTATAGATCAAGATTTTGGTGTCATGTCTAAGAACTCTTCACCAAGCCTCAGGTCCCAAAGATTATTTCTGCTCTTTCTCCTTTAAAAACATTCCTGTGTTAGACAGAATAATGTCCTTCCAAAGATATCCACACCCAAATCTCCAGAACCTGTGAATATGTGACCTTACATGGCAGAGGGATCTTGCAAATGTGATGATGTTAAAGATCTCGAGAGGGTAGATAACCCTGGATTATCCAGGTGGGCCTAGTTTAATCACAGGGGTCTTTCTGTGGGAAAGAGTGGGCCAGGTCGGGACTTCCCTGGTGTCGCAGTGCTTAAGACTCCATGCTCCCAATGCAGGGGGCCCAGGTTCCATCCCTGGTCAGGGAACTAGATCCCACATGTATGCCACAACTAAGAGTTCACATGCCATAACTAAGGAGCCCGTGTGCTGCAACTAAGGAGCCCGCCTGCCACAACCAAGACCCGGCATGACCAGATAAATAAATATTAAAATAAATTAATTAATTAATTAAAAAAATAAAGTGCTTATAACAGGGCCTAGGACATAGCAAGCACTTTAAAAGTATTTGCCCCTCAAGTAACTTGAAAAATATAAAAAGAGTGGGCCAGGCAAGTTGCAGGAGACGTGAATACGGAAGCAGTAGTTGGAGTGATGATACCACTGACTAGAAGGGTAGTCTCTCGAAGCTGAAAGAGGCAAGGCCACAGACTCTTAGAGGCTCCAGAAGGAATGCAGTCTGCTGACACCTTGATTTTAGCCCATTGAGATCCATTTTAGTTTCTGATTTCCAGAACTGTAAGATAATAAATTTGTGGTGTTTTAAGCCACTAAGTTTGTGATAATTTGTTACAGCAGCAAGAAGAAGCTAATGCAAACCCTCTGATAAATATCCTTATACATAAATCTTTGCATATTTTCCCAGCTATTTCCTTAGGATCAAATCCTATAATTCAAACTGGTGAGTCAAAAGGTATGTACCCAAATTGGTACCCATTTAAACTTCATCGTTAGCTTTTAAGCTAATTACCCATAATCATCATTACCCATATTATCATTAGATTTTAAGGATTCCTGTTTCCTTGCGTCAGTAAATACTGGCTCTTACTAGTGTAAAACACATATTTGGAGTTGCCTTGATTTTCTTGTGTGTGTGGATCCTGCATGTATGTGTATAGGAGATGAGGGAGAGGAGAGTGAGAAGGGCAAATGTTTTTTCTTATTCATCCAAACTTGCCCAGTTCAATATGGTAGCCATTAGCTAAGGGTGGTTCTGAAGCACTCAAAACATGGCTACTCCAATTGAGATAGACTGTAAGTATAAAATACACACTGGATTTCATATCCCTAGTACCAAGAAGAGAAAGACTTTTTAAAGATCTAGATGTAATGGATTATGAAGAATCATTGCTTTTTCCTTCAGACACTAACATTTGTTGAATTTGAAGACATTACAGAGTCTACATCATGAAGTCTTTTAATTACAAGTAAGCAAAAACTTATTATTGATATTTATGGTGCAAAAAGGAATTCTTTAACACCAAAGCAAAGAAGAACCGGAGAGAGTTCAGAAACACTGACTCAAAGAACCCTCGTGAACACCGGGGTTCCTCTCCGTAAAAGTCAAGTCATTCACCATCTACATTATTAACATATTTTATAAAGAGAAAGGATTTCTATATGATGACATGGAGTCTCCCTTATGCCCCATAAAGTCAATGCAGATTAAACATCACTAATTAATATTATACTAGAATTAATAAAAAATCTGAATTAAAGACTATTTTTTTTTTTTTTTGCGGTATGCGGGCCTCTCACTGTTGTGGCCTCTCCCGTTGTGGAGCACAGGCTCCGGACGCGCAGGCTCAGCGGCCATGGCCCACGGGCCCAGCCGCTCCGCGGCATGTGGGATCCTCCCGGACTGGGGCACGAACCCGCGTCCCCTGCATCGGCAGGCGGACGCTCAACCACTGCGCCACCAGGGAAGCCCCCTAAAGACTAATTTTTAAAAAAGAGAGAGAAAGAAAGAAGGAAGGGAGGGAGGGAGGGAGGAAGGAAGGAAGGAAGGAAGGAAATAAGGAAGAAAGGAAGGGGGGAGAGAAGAGAGAAAGAACAAAAGAAAGAAAGAAAGAGAGAGAGAGAGAGAAAGAAAGAAAGGAAGGAAGGAAGAAAAAGAAAGGAAGAAAGAAAAAGAGAGAAAGAGAGAGGGAGGGCGGGAGGAAGGGAGCAAGGAAGGGAGAAAGAAAGAGAAAAATCTCGAGTGATGTTTTATATTGATTACACACTGAAATTACAGTATCTGGATATATATTAGGTTAAGTAAAGTATATTAATAAAATTAATTTTACCTGTTTCTCACTACTTTTTTAAAATGCGGCTACTAGAAAATGTTTAATTATACATATGGCTTGCATTTGTGGCTCGTGCTGTGTTTCTACCGGTCAGCATGGATCCAAACTCTCTCACCCACAGCCCTTTACGATCGGCAGAGGGCGGTGATAGTGGAGTGGTCAGGGTGGGGGGCTCAGTTCTCAGCTACCGCAAGGGAGTCAGCCAGGCCCTGTGGCCCTGGTCTCAGCAGCCAGTGCCCAACCACAGACCCCACAGTGTGGTGGGAAAAAACCTGGGATCAGAGAGACCTTGGTTTGAATCCCAGCTTCTTCCGTCAGAATTTTCTTGTACTAGAAACTTTCTCCACTTCAGTTTCCTTGTCCGCAACACGGGGAAATAACTCCATAACATACGGAGACGTTCCTTTCTTCAACCAGCTTTGAGCAAACGTACCGTGTGCCGGGCACTGTTCTAGGCTCTGGCAATAAGGCAGCACACAACCCAGAAGGAGCCTAGCATAGTGTGCTGACACTCAGTGGGTCCTCTTTCCTGCCTCTCTATTGCTAAAGAGAATGTTTTGGTGGAACAGGACATCCTACTCACCACTTTTTATGAGCCTACTGGTTCCTGGATTTGGAGTAGCAGCCCTAGGCATGGATGTGAATTATCTTAGCCATCACTTTGTGACTTGAAGAAATGCCCTGCTCGATGAATGGGTAAAGAAGGTGTGGTATATATACACAATGGAATAATAGGCGTAAAAAAGAATGAAATAATGCCATTTGCAGCAACATGGATGGACCTAGAGACTATCATACTAAGCAAAGTAAGTCAGAAAGAGAAAGACAAATACCATATGATATCACATATGTGGAATCTGAAATATGACACAAATGAACATATCTATGAAACAGAAACAGACTCAACAGACATAGAGAACAGACTTGTGGTTGCCAAGGGGGAGGGGGAGTGGGGGAGGGAAGGATTGGGAGTTTGGGATTAGCAGATGCAAACTATTTATATAGGATAGATAAACAACAAGGTCTTACTATATAGCACAGGGAAATATAGTCGATATCCTGTGATAAACCATAAGGGAAAAGAATATGAAAAAGAATATATATATATACACATATATCTGAATCACTTTGCTGTACAGCAGAAATTAACACAACATTGTAAATCAACTATACTTCAACAAAATAAAAAAAAATAAATTCCCTGCTCTGTTCTTCATTTCCCATCTGTAAAATGGGGCTAATAACATTACTCTCCTCACAGGGTTGCTGTGAGCATTAAATAAGATAATATATGTAGGGCATAATTCCTGGACCTTTGTAGATGCTAAAAGTAGTAGCTGCTAGTCGTGAGAGTAGTACTAATGTTATTATTTTCTTTGCCTTAGAATCCCACGGATTTCAGGGCACTCCTAAGAGAGATGACCCAGAAACAGAAAGAAAGGTCTGGAAAGACTGCATTTGATAAGGCCTTAGGCTTTATCCGAGTGATGAATATGTTGCTGGACATCTTGTGGCTCATGTCAAGAAGAGCTGCCTAGTCTTGATCACGCTAAGAAAGTCAACCCTTTTCTCTGGATGAAAAGAGCTCTCGCTGCTGGCTGCCAACCCAGGCTTCATCCCTCTGTTTCAGATGCTGTCAGTGCCTTTCCCATAGTCCCCTGGAGGCTCACCTCCACCTGCGATCCTCTGCCTGAGGGTTTTTCCAAACTACTGGAACTTGCTAGGTTTGTGCTCAGGGCCAGCGAGCGTGCTGGGTTCATGGCACTGTTAGTAGCCCTGAACCAGTGGGGAAAGGGGTGCTGATGGAGAAACAGCTTCCTCAGCCCTCGGTCAGGGCACCCCTGAGGTGCGTTCTACATTATCAGGCAGGTTTCTCAGTGGATTAAAGTCCAGTTACCCACAGTGGCTACTGGCCTGATAAAGCACCCTCATTGACTGTCTTCCCATCTCTGTCCCATTTCCTCATCCTCCTGCTGGTGTTTCCTTAGCAGTTCAAATTCTGCTTCTAGAAGAACCCAACGGAGATACCCTTCAGGAAAAACCTATTTTGGATCAGTTATCTCCCCTCCTGGAGAGTCCTGTACCTTGAGGAGGTTGATTCCCCCAATTCCGTGCTAGCCTCATGGGCCTTGACGATAATTGGTTCAGACTGGTCAGATAACGGAGCTCTGGACAGGTTGATGTGAGGGCAGACCTGCTGCTAGCCATAGTTTTCTCCCTCCTAAAAACTGAGCTGCAGGAGAGGCACTAGTCCTCCGATGGATGTTTCTATGTTTGGAGGTGATGCTAGGGACTCCTGGTGCCATCTTGTTTTCATCCTGGGAATGAAGAATGGAGCCATCAGTACAGACGGCAGAGCAGAGGGTCTGGAAGAACCTGTGCCTCTGATGACAACATTGAACCACTGACCCAACCCACCTGGAAATCAGTGCGCCTCTGAACTTCCGTTTACGTGAGACCATAAATTTTAAGGAAATTTAAAGCCACTCCACAATTTGAGTTGGGGATTTTGCTACTTGTACTGCTAATAGAAGTATCTAAGCTGCTCAGTTCATCTTAATACAACTCAGAAAGCTAGCCATTATTATTGACATCCCTACTTTGCAGATGAGCAAACAGAAGCTTGGGGATTGGATACAGATGAGAGCCCTCTCCAGGTGTGGGAGGTCTTCTCGTGTGTCCATGCAATGACTACATGCTTGAGAAATTGCAGGTGTTACCAATGGAGGTCAAGTTCATGGGTTCTGTGTCAATTCCCTTTATAAAGTGAAAAATCCTTTCACAAAGTGACAGTATATTTCCTAGCTTAAAATAAAATCATTATTGAAGGTACAGTCCAGCTATCATTCCCATTTCATAGTTGAGGGCACTGAGGCTCAGAGATGGCCAGTCACTTCCCCAAGGTCACACAGCTAGGTAGGTGGAACTTCAACCCTGGGTTTGACCCCAGGGCTTTTTCCACCAATGCAAGCTGCTCCCACAGAGTCTGCTTTAGGCTGAAATGAGGGAATGTTGTGAAAGTGCTTTGCAGACAGTAATGATGCCCACTTCTTAGTTTGCCTGGCTTTGTCCTCCCCTTGCTCTGCCGCCACCCCGGATTTAGCCGGTGCCAGGAAGTACACCTCCCCACTCTCACTCCATTTTCTATCCTTTCAGAGCCAAAATTCCTGAAGGCCATCTCCCAGAATGCTAGGTTCCCCACGTGTTCCCCACCAATTAAAAAATCTATTATTTTAGAGATGATTTTTTTTTTTGGTTGGTTGTCTGTAATGCACCGTTTTCTATTGCCTGTTTGGCTCCTTCCGTTAGTAGGAGCAGCAAGAAAGAGGAAAAGAAAACCCATTAATACCGTCTTTAAAAAACTTGGCTATTCTGATGTTTCCACAAAGACAGGCCCTAGCAGAGAGCTTTCTCCTCAGACTCATATCATACTCTGCAATTTTTAAAGATAAAACTTGTAAGCTGTTCAGTCATTGTTCTTCGGGCTGCTGACATTTGATACCATTAGACGTGAGCAAGTGACTTGGCTTTCTCTGCTACGTAGCCTAATTTGGACAGGTCTGTGTCCCATGCAGCAACTCCCCCTCCACCCCTATTGATCTTACCAGAGCCCTAGTGTCACGGCTTTTCTCCCCGGGAGTCTGGGAGGATGTTTCTCTAGGGAAATGCACAGAAGACACCATCATTTCACACTCTCATTCCTTTAAGACAATCAGTGGTACAGAAGGGCAGCAACTAGTCATCTTGGCCAGTGGTTCCCCTCTCCTGGTGACTCCACCTTCCCGGAGGGCTACTTGCTATTGGGGTGCTACCAGTATGAGGAAGATTGGGGTTCCTGATTTTAAACACAAATTCAAATTTAAGAAGCAGATACGTGGAGAAGAGATATGTAATGGGTTGAATCCCCGGTCCCCACCCCGCAAACGATAGGCCCATGGTCTAACCCTGAGAATGTGTGAATGTGATCTTAATTGGGAAAAGGATGTTTGCAGATGTAATTAAATTAAAGATCTCAAGGTGAGTTCCACCTGGATTATCCAGAAGGGCCTTAAATCCAACGACAGGCGTCCTTATAAGAGAAACACAGAGGGAGATTTGAGACTCACAGAGAAGTGGGGAGACAAAAAGTGGGGACTGCTTTTTGAAGAACAAAGGCCAGCACATGTTTGCTACACTTCTCAAAGACTTTAGCTATTCTGAAGTCAGGACTTTGTTCTCCACAGTAGGCCTCAGCATTACATGGGCGGGCCTGCTGTGTGGTTTTAAACATGATGGTTGCCCTCTCTGAACCTGTTCCTTTCACAGTTACAGAAGGATGGCCATGGCGCCCACCAGCCAGGGCCATTATGAGGGTCAAGGAATCGTGGGGCATCAGAGGTTGGACAGCTCACAGACCACTTCAGGACAACAGACATATTTGGTTTGTCCCAAACGATTCTCTTAAAATTTCGAATTTGTTACCAAGCTTCAAGTACCAGGAGACTTCACACAAAAATCCCAGGTGCGCTTGAGAAGTCAAAAACCTGCCAACCGAATGTCACCATGAGATAATTGGCTGGCCCAGCATGGATGCCTCAGTTCCCCACATCCTCATCCCTCCTATAATACCTGCATGTTCCCCGCTTCATTCATTCCTCTCACCTGACTGGCTCCTGTGGGCAGCTGAGTTTGTAACTTCAGTGTGGGGAGAGCTTTTTGTACACGGTTTGCTAAGTTCATTTCTGTTTCACAAAAGAGAGATCCCAAGCCAGCATTCTCTTTCAGGAGAGTGTCTCCAGTAGGGAGAGGGACTGATGAAAACCTCTGTCAGACAGAATTTTTTCCTTAATAGAATGTGTTATAACCAGATCAGCAACCTCCTTTAATCCCAGGCCTCTGACTTGTGGAAATCTCTTTGTTACCCAGAACTAGACACAAATGATGGTACTTGTTAAAACCAGGCGTGCTGGTGGAGAGAGACCTACGCTTAGGCTTGTTCTTGCCAAGATTTTGATGTTCCAGTCCTTCTCCGGTTTAACAGTTAAGTAAACATTCATTTTGGATTCTGGTTCAAACTAGTTCAAAAGGCACTTTTAGGAA
Organism: Grampus griseus; assembly: GCF_964374135.1. Taxonomy (NCBI): domain Eukaryota; kingdom Metazoa; phylum Chordata; class Mammalia; order Artiodactyla; family Delphinidae; genus Grampus; species Grampus griseus. The sequence continues at coordinate 146,421,444 of NC_139019.1, forward strand.
AAAACAGCACCTTTGGTTTTGCATTTTGTCACCAAAACTAGTTATGATTTTCTTGGACTTCAGGGTTTAGAAAGTGAGTCCAGTTTATGGAATCAGACTCAAAATCTGGCTCTGCCTCCTGCTAGCTGTGTGACTTTGGGCAGTCGCTTAACCTCTCTGAGCCTCCGTTTCCTCTTCTTTAAGAGGATCAGGGTAATAACCTTCATATCACAGGGTTGCTGTAGGGATGCGAGATAAGTTGTGTTCAGCTTTGGCATAGGAGCCAGGACACCAGAGACAATTATTATTATGACTGATTACTGTTTTATGAGGCTGCCTTTCTTGTAGCTCGGGAAGTAGAAATACGGATTGTGAAGAGTTTATTGTTCACACATACCTGTAGAATCCTGGCTTGATCTGCAAACCTTAGAAGTAATAATAATGAGCTTGATTATAATTCTGAAGGCCAGTATTTATTGGATATTTCCAGAACAGATAGAATTCTCCTCCCCTCTCCCCTTTTGGTCTCTCTCCCCTTCTCTATCAATATCTTTGGCACTGGTGCGTTAGTTGTACATCAACATGGGATGTCTTCAAAGTCTAGAATAAGAAAACATTCTCCAAGCCTATGATTTGCACATCAAATCATATACTTTCTAAATGTGGGTGCTGCCTGCCTGGGGTCAGATCAAGAGTTGGTAAATGGGGAGTACTGTTGGCACACTAAGGGGACAATTCTCCAATCCTCAGCTCTATTTCTCACATTGCAGGAGGTTTAGCACTCCTGGGCCCCTGGCACTAATGGCAATCACTGCAACAACTAAAAATGCCCTCCCATGCATCTGAATGTCTTCAGAGGAGTTTGAGAACAACCTGATGAGAATATGCAAGCTCTCCTAAGCCTGCAAATTTGGGCCAGACCCTCTATGTATCTCTCTGAACCTCAGTTTTCTGACCTGTTAAATGGTAAGTCATACCCATCCCACTGGGCTGTTGGGGAACTAAGAGGGAGGGTATATGGGAAGTGTCTGGTGTGAGCCTGGCATAGAGCAAGTGTCCAGAGCCTGGGGTTGGGGGGGGGGGCGGCGAGGTGGCAGGCACATCACGGCGTAAGCTAGCATCCGCAGACCCTGGCTCCCCTCTTTCCACTGATTGTGTCTCCATATGACAGGGCCGGGGAGGGGGGAGCTTCAAAGCCCTCCAGACTTCACTCACTATAATTGGAAGTCATTGTGGAACGAAGTCCAGTATTTAATTTGGCCTGTGTTTGACAGATCCTGTGTGCACCGCTAACAGAGCTCACACAGGGCCCGTGATACAGGGGGGATTCTTGGCCTGGGCTCAGGGCAGATTGGTGGAGAAAATGTCGCATTCGATTAAGGCTGATTGGCCCTGACAGTTGTCTGGGTGAAGTTTATAAGGTACATCTAATCTGGATGCATCTGGTCATAAAAATGCAAAACAAGCCATTCCCACCCAAGTTCTAACTCCAGATGTGGGCTGATTCTCAGTGATTGACACCATATTTTTTGCAGCTGTCCCACATTTCAAATCTTTTTCTATTTAAAATATATTCATCATAATTATGGAATGCAGTAAACAAACTTCAGCCTGATGACAAGCATTAAATATAAGAATGTTTCGGCTTAAAATAAATGCCATGATTTCTCAGCCCAGGCTGGAGTGTTCTCCAAAGGAGCCTTGACCTTGTCACCATGAACCAGACAGAGTTATTTTCTCGCCAGTATTGACTGATATTTGGAGGGGGGCAGGGGGAGAAAAATCAAAAAGCTATTTATATCAGATAGAAAAATGTGCATAACCATCAGAAAGCCACCTTTGTAAGACAAAAAAGAAAAAACTGGATTCAACCTAATCATGTTTGAGGACTCCCCATTGTGCAAGTTCTTCGCAAGATACTGTAGGGCAGGGTAGATGTTACACGCCCTGGGGCCAGGTCCCCGGATGCGGCTTCCACACTCCACACACGTGTGTCCAGCTTCCACACTCCACACACACTCTGTTACCTTGAGCATCACTTTATCACCTCAACTCTCTGTGCCTCAGTTTCCTCATCTATGAAATGGAAGGTGATGATAGTACTTACATGGTAGTGCAATTATGAGAACTAAGTGAGTAAAGTGCTTAGAATAATGCCTGGCATGTAGCAAGTGCATGGTAATCAGTATCAGCAGACCTCTTCCCCAGCGCTTCTAAGAGACACTGAAAGTCACCTGACCTGCACGAGGTCACATATAGTGCACGGCAAAGCAGAGATGCAAACCCTGATCATCTGACTTCACTACAAAACATGCATACAAGGGGTCAGTTTTGCTCACGTTAGCATTTTTCTGTCTCTGAATGCTTCACCAAGTCTTATCTGATGGCTGTTCTCCCAACCAGTGGCTAGTCAGGCATCCCGTTATACCTAGACAAAAGAGCACCTTCTATTTCTTCTTCTGTTCCTGGGGCTCATCTTTTATTTTTAATGCTATTTAAATAAGCCTGTAATTGAGATAGTTAAATAAACAAACACTTAGGATAATTATAGATGGATCATCCTGTGACCAAGCTGCTGGATCTTTCTAGCCACTTATGGACTTCAGCCACGTCCGAATGGTTCTCCCGTAAACTGCGTGTACCATTTGGTTCTTTGAGAAAAACGGGAACTACCCGGAGTTCGTGTCAACAATCTGCTCCTCTTTTAAATGAGGCCATAAGTCACAAACCCTCTGAGTTCCCAAAAAAGTGTCTAGAGCTAAATTTGTATCCTGACTCTGATGATTGTTCTCTTATTAGGCTGATGAGAGACTTAGCAGAGCCAGGGCCTCCTGGGGCTGTGCTCACAGCTCGTGCCAAGATGGAAATGACTCTGTGAGTTTTATTTCTGAGATGTGTAAAAGGTTTGTCCATCACTGGGCCCGTGGGCACATGTTCAGTATCAAAATAGTGTATGCCACCTCTCTCGGGAGATGGACTCCAGTCCTGGCAGGCCCTCTGTTTCCAGCAATAATGAGAACTCTCCACCGGAAAGGGGGTGGCTGTGTTTTACTTCTCCCAGAGCCCTCTGGGTGGCCCCGGTGAAGTCTCTGAGCCTTGCCTTTCCTGCTAGATTCCTGTTTGGGGAGGGTAGTGTGGAACATTGGCAAGAGTGTGCCCTTGAGACACAGACCCTGGTTCAAATAGAAACACCATTAATTGCAAACTGGGTGAACTGGGGTAAGCAGCCCAGCCATCTTGCAGACTAGCATGTGAAATGGAAATAATTATGTCTGACTTACTCGCAGGGTTGTCTTGAGGATTAGATGAGATAATGTGGGGCAAGGATTAGGCTCCATGTCGTCACTGAGGTTTGACCTGGGGGGTCAAGAAGGTGCCTGGAATTGGGAAGTTTGTTTTTCCCTCTGTAGCCAGGATGGCAAATAGGCTGTACCTCTCATTTTGATATCAATCAATTGGAGATGCCTGCTTAAAGTGCAGTGATTGATTTGTAATGTCTGCCACAGACTAGGAGGGAGTAGTAAGAGCATTCCATGTTCTGCTATCTGCCTTCTAGAATCTAAGTTCTAAAGTCAGGAACTGGGTCTGAAAAATATTCTTTCAACTTTTACATGCTACAAAGCAATTTTTTGCATCTATAATCTCCTCAGACATGGTGTCCTGTGACTCCACATCCCTGGTGTTAAATCCTGTGACAATTATCATCTCCATTTGATGGATGTGGAAACTGAGGCCAGAGATCAAAGGAATGATGTAAGCAACTGATAAAACAAGATTAGATTTTTAAAATTATCTGTAGTATCACTCCAGAAAACTGCTACTGCCTACCATCTCCCATGGGAATCTTGTTACACACAAACACACACACACACACGCACACACACACACACGCACACGCGCACACACACACACACACACACATACAGTAAGGCACAGGAGATATGGGTTCTAGCCTCTGCCCTCCTGCCAACCAACCGAGGACCTTGGAAATGTCACTTTACCTTTCTAAGGCTCAGTTTACCTGTCTGCAAAATGGACATAATAACTAACCCATCCTCCCAATATCAAAGGGCTGTGTAAAGATGAGGGAAACAGTGAGTGTGTGATAATTAAGGCTGGGTAAAATCACCCTTCCTGCCATTATTTGTAAGAGGCAGGAGATACTTGTCAAATGGAGTCTTTGAAAGCTTATTTCTGGGGCTAGCAAATTACCTGCAGATTTCCTCAGACTGCCGTGGGGGATGCTTCCATACTGGAGGTTTCAAGGCTAGACTGACTTTGTGACCTTGGCCAAGTCATTTCACCTCTCTGACCTGCAGGCTCTTTACCTGTATGACCAGATGACTATCTTCCTGACAGGGCTTCTATGAGGCCCAGAGTCAAGATCGAAAGTCATATGGAATGCAGAAGTCACTCAGCAAGGTCCAGATTCCCTCTTCCCGAGGACCTGGTAGGATAACCTTGCCAGAGAGTCAAGGTACAGAATTTCTTTTCATCAAAGAAATGGCAATAAGAAATGTGTGAGTGTGTGTGTGTATGGGGAGTGGTGTGCTTGTGTGCCAATGTGTGTGAGTTTGTGTGTGAGTGAGTGTGTGTGTAGGAGAGGGTTACGGAGAAATAAAGCCATAGTTGGGAATAAGCAACAGAACATCTTAGTGACTTGCAGATGAAAGCTTCTTTTCGCTGGATTCATTTGCCTTCTAACACCGGCTTAGCTGTGTTTGGAAAAATACTTAACTTGCCATGGGATGCCAAGTCGTGACTATGTCAGAGAGAGAGTCAATTTTAGAGATTTGCATATCCTTCTCCTAAGAGAAAAAGTTCTATTGGAACAAAGTGCTTGGGGCTTGTGGGTAACATCTCTTTATTTGTTCTTTGTGTGAGGACGTTGGAAGAAAGTCAGGAGTAAAAGGTTTATGCAGATTCTTCTGGGAGATGGAGAGAGAGGAGGCAAAGAGAAAAGAAGAAAGAGGAGAAAAGACAGACTGAAAAAGAGCAAAAGAGATGGAAGCAGGGAAGACAGAGAGAGAAGGGCCAGAAAGGCGTGAGGAGGGAGACAGAGCAGAGACGAGGAGCAGGGAAGGGGGACAGAGAGGAAGAGAAGGAGGCGAGAGGAGAGACTGGCAGATGCTCAGAGCCCCAGGACAGACAGACGAAGGGAGGGGGGATGGAGCGGGCCCCACCCATCCCCCTTCATCTTGACCCTGCCTTGACTTACGACAGGTTGACGTCCTCCGTTTTCAGACCTCGAAGCTTGTCTCGGGGCCTGCCTGCCCCACCGGCTATAATGTTTAAATGCCCATTTCTCAAGTGGAGCCAGATGGTGGATGCGAGCCAGCCTGCGTTTGACAACCAGATGCTGAGCTCGCACAAAGGGGTTCTCCAGCCTGGCTGCTGGCTGGGAGCTTCGATTCGCTTCGCAGACCACTGTCCACTCTCCATGCCTGAGACCCAAGTACAGGCCCTGCCACAGCCTCGGCCACCAGGAGGGGCCCCGGAGGCTGGCGGGACCAGGGCCATGGAATCAGACAGAGCTGGGTTTGAATCAGGACCCACCCCTTACCAGTGGCTCTGGGCATGTGGTTTTTTGCCTCCATTTCCTCATCTGTGAAATGGGTCTAACCGAAAAAAAAAAAGCAGGTCTCATGGCTGGTTAGAAGATTAAAGGTGAAACGAAGTGTAAAGAGTCTGGTACAGAGAAGAGCAGAGGTGGTAGACCCAGGCTGAGCGGGCTGACTTCAACCTAAAAAGGGCTTCAAAGTTTTTGAATTAATTGCCCACATTTAAAAAAACCCAGGAGATTTCTTATAAAAATCTGTATTACTGTTTTCTTGTGAAAGCCTAGTACCAAAGGCTGGAAGTGAGAAGTAGGCCCCCCCTCAGACCCCTGCCTGCTCTGTCTACCACAACCCCCTTCCCTCATTTCCAGCCCCTGAATTCATCTGACCCTCCCTGAGAGTCTAGATTATCCTCCGGGCACCCAAGTTGTGTCCGTTGGCATTTCTGAGGTGGTTGACACTGCCTTTCACGGAGAAAGGAAAGCAAAAATCACTGAGAGGTGAGTCGTCATCTCATCTCAGCACAAAGATAGGTTTCTGGGGCGACTCCTGTCATCACCATCAACCCAAGGGGCTGGACCCACAGGGAGGACACCCCGATTTTCTGAGATTCCAATGAGCAGCTGCTTCTCTTTGGAAGAATATGTTTCGATTTAGTGTTTAAATGACATGGCTTTCAATCAAGCCATTGTCTGGGGCTCTCCAGGAATCTAGGCATAAAATAGGTAAAAATATGTGCCTCCCACCCCGCCCTACCACCAAATGGATGCATCCTGGGGACTTGGGTATACACACTCGGAAGGATACAACAGGCCAAAGAGGAAGAAGCGGCCGGGCTGATGGAGGAAGTTGCCTGCCATGGGTTGAGACTCTATCATGTCCTACAGCCAGGGATGTGGTCACCACATATGACCTGCTCACTCAGAGTTTATAGCCTAGCATGGAGGGGACAAGAGGTAAACAGACAATGACGAATTTCCAAAGAGACCGGCACAAGGAGCTGAGGGAGCCCTGAAGAAATAACCAACTCAGCTCAGAGGAGAGCAATTTGGCTCCTGGAGGTGGTGAAGCCTAAGTTGAGCCCTGAATGACAAGTGGGAGTTGGGATGGGGCAGAATTGCAGACGGGCCCTCCAGGGAGGAGATGAGAATGATGGAGGTGTGTTTGCGGGTCTGGAAAGATTTGGGGGCGCTGGAGCATAATGAGGATTGATGAGCAGGGATGGGTGCACAGGGTCCCATGGGGAAGGGCTCGGAATGCCATGCTGAGGGGTTGGGAGTTAAGTTGGAGATACTCTTGTGGGCAGTGGGGAGCCACGGACAGGTGTTTAGAACAGGAGCAACGTGATCAGATTTACGTTGCAAAGATGATTTTGGAGGCTGTGTTGAGGTAGCTGGAAGACGGTGAGCCTAAAGGTAGGAAAACCACAGAGAAAACTTGTGGTGGTGGCAGCTGTGAGGACAGAGTGGAGGCAGTAGGTGGGGGAAATCAGTGTCGCTAGAAAAGCCACTAAGACTTGGTGACAGCTGTGGAGTCCCCGAAAGACTCTGATTTGCATAAACACAGGGTCTCTGCAACATTCCATCCCAGTCGATGGGTGGTTAATTGAATTCATTCATCCAACAGCAAACATGTATAGATGCTGACTTCGCTGAGAGCCCCAGGCTGGGTGCTGAGAGGAACAGGATTCTCTCTTTCTATAGACTGGTTCCCCCGGGGTGTGTGGCAGGGAGTCAATATATCTCCAGTCCCAACCACCTGGGATGTTGTTAAAAAGGCAAATTCCCAGGCCCCATCTCAGATTGTCAGTAGCAGACTCTGTGTGTGGGATCAAGGGATGTGCCCTCTGACAAAGTTCTGGGGGTGATTCTGATGCACCCCAATGCGTGAGAGCCCAGTCTATTGGCTTCTTGGGAAAATTCAATAAATCAGCCCACACAGCCACAGGCACACCCATGATTTACGGAGCAGTCCCTAGGAGCTGCACTATTGACCTGAATCAGTTTATCGAATCATTGTGAGAGACAGTACTACTTTCATTCCCATCTTACAGATGAGACAACTGAGAATGCCAGAAAACCAGACACTTGTGTGAGTTGGGTGGGTAACCATTGGTCTGGACACAATAATAGCCGGTTCCCTTCCTCTTCCCTTTCATGGTTGGGGCAGGACATGAGAGGGACTGTGTGCAGCTATGGGCCAAAGCCAGAGGACCCCCCAGAGAAAATTCAAGGGCTGAAGGGGAAAGGCCATGGACTCACAGGAAACTGCAGAGGAGGGGCCACCTAGGAGGACCTGGCAAACTCATCCAAGCCGGCACAGCCTCAGGAGAGCCGCGCAACCTCTGCTGAGCTGTGAAATCTCAGTGGGTCATGTTAAATCAGCCAGGGTGTGTAATTCACATGAAGGGATTGCAAGCTCCAAACAGAGCTTTTTTTTTTCTCCCTTCTTTCAAATCAGGCAATGGGATTTGTCCATGGCGAGGGATCCTAAACACCCTGATTGCTTCTGAGAGGGGGAATTCTGTCTTGGTGAAATCGAGGCTTCTTTCACTGGCATCTTTGTGTGGAGGTACCTAGAGATGTATTTTTTAAAGCTTATAAATCATAAACCTTGTTTGAATCCCAATCCAGAACAGATGTAATGCATATGGTCAGTAGACTTGGAATTGCAAATAAATATGTTTGGAGACCAAATATTTGAAAAGCAATTCTTCTTCTCAGTCTTCTCTTTTTTAAGTGCCACTGCCAAGATCGGTTCAGGGATTTGGTTTCCCTGGAAGCTGTTGCCACAGCACTATACTCTCTCAGCCAAAACAGAGATGCAATGCCCCAGACTAGGAGAGCACAGAAGTTTCAACTTGCTCAGCAGTTCAGGTTGATTGTTTGTGGCTGCCTAGAGTGCTGTGCTGAGACTGGACCTCAAGCTCAGCTAGAAAGAGTGCCATGATCTATTAACAATGTCTGTCTCAGGACCAGCAGTAGGAAGTGGAGGTATAAGTGCCACGTAATTGCCCTCCCTGTCCTGCGTGTTTTGGGATCTGCTAACTCTGGACTACCTGCTTCTCTAATAAGACTGTGCTTTATTTTGATTGTAGTGCAGTGAAAATTTTAGGGTACAAAAGAATCAGGGACATTGAAGGGTTTCCACTATGTACCCTTTAAATGTAATGCCTAAGTAATATCAAAACCATCCTCTTGCTAATTCAGCCATCTGCCTGAAGGTAGGAATCTTTAATCATCTGAAGAGTCCCGGCATGCAGAGGTGGCACTTTTCACAAACAGCAGTTCTTTTGTTTATTTATCTGTGTACTTGATTACTGCCTGTTTCTCCCTAGGGTATGAGCTTCATGAGAACTGGGACTTCGTTTTGTTCATTGCTTTATTCCTCACATCTAGCTAGAAGTGTGTGTCACATAGTAGGGACTAGATAAATCTTTGCTGAATAAAGTTAATTTCTTTCCTTTCATTCCCTTGTACATATACTTATTTGTGCCATCACTACACTGGGCTTGGCAGGGCTCGGTATATAGATCCAGACACAATAAAACAAGTGAGAAACCTCCAGCCTGATGAGGGAGACAGATATATAAACTGATGATTCTAAAACGGCATGAAGGGCTTCCCTGGTGGCGCAGTGGTTGAGAGTCCGCCTGCTGATGCAGAGGACGCGGGTTCGTGCCCCGGTCCGGGAAGATCCCACATGCCGCGGAGCGGCTGGGCCCGTGAGCCATGGCTGCTGAGCCTGCCCGTCCGGAGCCTGTGCTCCGCGACGGGAGAGGCCACAACAGTGAGAGGCCCGCGTACCGCAAAAAAATAATAATAATAATAATAAAACGGCATGAAAAAGCCAACAATAGACATACGTGCTGGGGCAGAGGTGATTGAATTCATGGAGAGATGATGAAGTTGGCACACTAAAAGAGACTTCCTAGAGGCTTGCCACTGACCTTGGGTTTTGAAGAATGAATAGAAGTTTTCCAAACAAAGTGTTGGATGTGTTCTGCTTTTTTTTTTTAAGCCAGATTCCCATCTTGTGTGAGAAGGACAGTGTGATACATATGGCATTAGTGAAACGAGCAGTGGAATTGTCTTAAAGAGTCAGACACATGAGTAGTTGAATCTCAGTCTGCCATGGTTCAACCTTGGGCAAGTCACCTAGCCTCTCTGAGCCTCAGTTTCTACCCCACAGACTGACAATTCAGAGGACATAGAGGCAAAATACCTGGCACTGGCCCCAATACCTCACAGGCTCTCAGGATGTGACAGCTCCTCCTGGTAGGGTGTGATTAGAACCCCACTCTTACCCCAGTCTTTGAAGCTTCCCTGGGGCAATTCAGAGGAAGGCAGGTCTCTCTGGACCTGGTCCAAAGGGACTTAGCTAAGGACATCCTGCAAGGACCTTGTTATCAGTGGAGCCTTGACCCCAGGGGCTCTGCAGTGAGCTCCCATCCCCCTCCCCCACCCCTGCCCTGGGGATACTGTCCTGGCTGCCTCTCTGCCCCACCCAAGGGCACGTGCAGGCTGTTTTTACAGCTTTTCACTGAGCTGTGCTGTGAGAAAATGCCAGCTTGATCCATTTTTCCTTCCTGTTCTTCAGACACGTGCAGCCAAAAATGCTGGCTCAGCAGACTGCTTCAAGTTCAGAATCTCATCATTTAAAAGACCCGCTCTCTTCAAACATAATGATAATAAAAATAACAACAATTACAGTTACCATGGATGCCAAGCTCTCTCTGGGCTGTCATTTACATGCACTGTTTTGTATAAGTCTCACCAGGGCCTTGTGGCAGCTATTATCTTCTCATTTCTGATATGAACCGTTAAGTCCAAGTTTACACGGCTATGAGTGACAGGGCTGGAAAGGGAACCTATGTTTTCAGTCTTCTAAACTCACACCTCCCCTTTCCATTTATCTGTTTGCTTTTCATTTCTTTACTGATACTCTTGCCTTTCAAAAAGATTTGAAGCAACTAGTGGAAACACAAACAGCCAAAAAGAATAAAACCAACCAAGGAAATTAGAGCCAAGAGAATCTGAGACAGGAAAGTAAGGTGTTCCCTGCAATGGTTTGCTGCAGTGTTCTAGAGATGGCAGACAGAGATCACATTATTCAGATCTTCTCTGTCTTTAATGATTTTTGTCTGCTTCTTCAACCAGTTACTGAGAAGTCTGGGTTAAGACCTCCCACTGTGATTTCAGATTTGTCCCTTTCTCTTTTTGGTTTTCACAGTTTTTGCTTTGTTTTAAAAATGTTGTTACTAGGTGCCTGCACGTTTAAAATTATTGTGTCTCCAGTGGAATGATGCATTTTATCCTCATGATGAAGAATCTCTGGTAATGGTTCCTCCTTTAAAGTCTCCATTGCTGATAGCATAGTTTAGCCACATTTGGATGGCCTGTGTTTTTTTCCTTTTTACTTCTGGGTCCTTATATTTTAAGATGTATCTCTTGTAAACAGCACAGAGTTGTTGCTTTTTAAAATCCTAGCTTGACAATCATAGTCTTTTTTTTTCTTTTAGTTTTATGGAGATATAACTGACATACAGCATTGCATAAGTTTAAGGTGTACAGCATAATGATTTGACTTACATACCACGTGAAATGATTACCACAATACATTTAGTGAACATCCACCATCTCATTTAATACAAAACATTTTAAAAAATATTTTTTCCTTGTGATGATAACTCTTAAGATTTACTGTCTTAACAACTTTCACATACACAGCGATGTTAATTATATTAATCATGTTGTACATTACACCCCTAGGACTTACTTATCTTGTAACTGGAAGTTTGTACCTTTTGACCACCTTCATCCAGTTCCCCCTCCCCCACCTCCCATCATCTTTTTAATGGAATGTTTAGTTCATTCAACTTTAATGTGATTAACCCATATACTTGAGTATGGATGTGTCATCATATTATTTATTCTCCACTTGTCCCATTTTGTCTATAGTCTTCTGTCTTGACCTTTTTGCCTCTTTTTTTTTTTTTTTTTTTGCGCCCCTGGTGACCGTTAGAATGCCTTCTTTTTGATTAATCTTTTATTATTATTATTTAAATTGTACCCTCTGTTATCTTGTTAGTTTACATTCTTGCACTATTTTTTGTGGAGTGGTTCTTAGCATTTACAATAGGCATCCTTGACTGACTTAATTAAAGCCTGATATAAGTCAGTACTTTTACCATTTATGGACAATAAAATTAAAATCCTTTCATTTAAATTTATTTAAATCAAATTAAGTCAAATTTTACCCTCTTTGAACTCATATGTTATTGCTGTCAAATATATGATTTTACATATATTTTAAACTTCACAAGACATCATTATTATCATTATTTTATACAAACTTCATCTAGATTTACCTACGTATTTATCCCTTCCATTGCTTGTCAATCCTTCCTGCATTTCTGTGTATCTTTCTGGGATGATGTTTCTTTTCCTTGAAAAAGCTCCTTTTACTATTTCTTTTAGTGCAAGTTTTCTGAAAGTAAATTCTCTGCTGTTGTTTATCTGGCAATGTCTTTAGGCTTCATTTTTAATAGATATTTTCACTGAGTATGAATGCTATGCTGACAATAATTTTCTTCCAGCGTTCTCAGTATGTTATTCCATTGTCTTCTGGTTTACATCATTTCAGTTTAAGTCTTAGTTTGCTTCTTTGATGGGAAAGTGTCATTTTCACTCTGCCTGATTTTATAACTTCTCATCTTTAGCTTTCATCAGTTTTATTTATATTTTTCCTTGTGTTTATCCTGCTTGGGATCATAGTGATTCTGTGGTTTGACATTTTCATCAGCTTTTTAAAATATTCAGTCATTATCTCCTTAAAGATTACTCTTTTTCTCTCTCCTACCCTTGTAGGACACCAATTACATGTAGGTAAGAACTTTTCACCATATTTACGTGTGTTTTATGTTCTTTTTCTGTATTTCCATTCTTTTAATCTTCACACCTCAACCTAATATTTTCTATAAACCCATCTTTCAGGTCACTAAAACTTTCTTCAGCTATGTCTAATCTGCTGTTAAAACCATCACCTATTTTCAATTTTAATTATTATATTTTTAAGTTTTAGATTTTTTCACTTGATTCTCTTTCAAAATTCTAGTTCTCTGGTGAAAATTTTCACCTTGCCATATATTTTCTTGAATATGTTAGCATCAGTTTTTTAAAGACCATGTCAGATAATTCCCATATCTGGATCACCTGTGGGTCTGTTTCTTTTACATATTTTTTCTCATAGTCCTATTATTGGTTTGCCTGATAAATTTTTATTAAATACTGGAAAAATTGTATAAAAAATTACAGAGGCTGAAGTTGATGCTGTTTTCCTCCAGAGAGGATTTTCTTTAGCTTCTGGCAGGTTGTTAAGTAGAAGTTCACTTTGATGTAATCAGAGATTGAGATAATTCAAGGATGACTTTTAATCTTTGTAAGGCCTGGCTTATTTCCAGTTCACTTTTACTCCTAGGGCATAGGTTGATATGAATTCCATCTGAAAGCCAACTCAAGTTAGCGCAGGAAAAAATGTAGGATTTATTTTATTTTATTTTTGTTGTTTGTTTGTTTTTGCGGGCCTCTCACTGTTGTGGCCTCTTCCATTGCGGAGCACAGCCTCCAGACGTGCAGGCTCAGCGGCCACGGCTCACGGGCCCAGCTGCTCCGTGGCACGTGGGATCCTCCCAGACCGGGGCACGAACCCGCGTCCCCTGCATCGGCAGGCGGACTCTCAACCACTGCGCCACCAGGGAAGCCCTGTAGGATTTATTAGTTGAGCATTATTACTGTGGGAAAGTAGGAGTGCATCTGATCCTCAAGAACCAGGGGGTTGAACTCTTGCTTCTCCACCTGGCATGCCTCTTTCCCTCTGCTTTCTGTCTTTACTCTCTCAGACAGGATGTGGCTGGGAACATGGTCACTAGCAACTCCCAAGAGCACATTTCCAAGATTTTCTATCGTAGAAAGACTAAGACTTGCTCTCTCTAGTCTCCAGATCAAAAATCTCAAGAAAGAGCAATAATTGGTTCAGTTTGCGTCAATCATGACAACTAGGTGGGAAGATTCCTGGGGAACACAGCCTGCTCTTCTAGAACTACAAGGCTGTGTGGAGAAAGAAACGTTTCTCAAAATAATGAAGGGGGATGAGTGGTCACAAAATTATAGATGTCTAGTGCAGCTAGGCACTCTTTGATATTTTCCAGATAGATGTGCTTCTCTTAAAGTGAAATGAAATGAATTCCCTGTCATTGATACACTGTGAGTACTGAAGCATTTTTCCAGGCTCCTAGGCAAAAGAAACTTCCCTGCAGTATCTCCTGTGATGACAATCATAATAATAACTGCTATCTATAAGCAGCCCAATCCTGGGTCAGGAGAGCCATTTACACAAATCTCATATGAACATCTCCCATCTGCTTTTAAAGAAGATGTAACCATACCAATTTTCCAAGAAGATCCAGATATATCCAGGGACCTGAAGCTTACAAAATTAGAAATAAAAATGAGGTACAAGAGTATTCATTCAGTGGAAGAAAAGCAACAACACACATTTTAAAAAGCTGACAGAGATCACAAAAGTTAGAAAATTTTACTTAATATTTTTAATTAATTAGCTACCTATTACTTCTCTGTAATACACTTATTCCCTCATGTTTTTTGGCTGCATATTTGATCATCTTTATATATGACAAGGTTGTAATATTATTTCCTATGGAGAGAACAGAAAGATAATTCAGTCTTTCCTCTAGCATGGTTGGGCAAAATTTTTTTTTTTTATTGAGAACTGAAACGCAAAAACATGCAAATTCAGGTAAGATCATATTAGCTGTTTGTAGTTCTGCTAGAGGTTTGTGCTGTACAAACAAATTCAATAAATGATATTTCTCACAGTTCCCACCAAAAGAAGAAAAAAAATAGTGAGTTTATGATCGTATATGCCACATTACCGAGCACAATTCTGAGGAGAAAGAATTTCTGTTTTAATTAGATATCTATGAAAACCAAATCTCCTGCTTACAATTTTACATGGCTAATGATTGGAAGGCTAGCTCTTGCTCCATAGGTTTCAAACTTTGTTTTTCTTCTGCTACTCACATACTTCGAGCGGGAAGCACTCTAGGAAACAAGGCCTCTGGCTCTGCATCTTCGTGCCAAGACTCCTGGTCTTGGGAGTTAAGAGTATTCAAGGGGAGGTAGAAGTATTTTTAGAAGCCACTCCTACCCTAAGAAGGCACCTGCACAAATATATTCTCCTAAACTCAAGGCAAATGTAGCCCAATTCATCTTTACCTTAGCCTGACCCCCAAAATGACCATGGTGACAGAGAGGAGATCAAGTGGAAAGAGACAGTAGTCCTTAACCAATTGTGATGGAAATATCTTACTTTTCAAATTTTACTAAAACATGTGAACACGTTGCCAGGGCTCCTTCCTGGGCTCGGAGGAGACCCCTGCAAGGGAAAGACCCTGAAACTTTAGCTTCATTAGCTCCATGGGAAAGACGTCATTTCCACTCTCAGATGAGGAAACTGGGGTTGAGAGAGAAGAAGTCGCTTGGTCAAGGTCTTGTGGCTAATAAATGATGACGCTGGGAAATGGCAAATGTGGTCTTTGGAAAACAGCGGAGGTCTAAGGTGTGTAGATTCCCCTCTCTCAGCCTCCTCCCCTTCAACCGGCCTGGGAGAAAGTGGGGACACGGAGATGGTAAAGAGTTTGTCAAGGTTAGACTAAGAGTGAGTGTTTTAGCAGCACCCAGAACCCAGGGTACCTGGTTCCACCACCACAAACAACCTCTGTCTAGACATCAGCATAAACTAGGGGTCTTTGACAGAATCCAGAGGACCCCTGGAGGCTCCACCGGGGCCAGTGTGGAAAGTCAAAGCTCTGGAATCCAGGCCAAAGCTGTGTTTCTCATCTCTCTTCCTCCTTGGGGAGATTCTGCTGCCTCTTGTGCCAGACCTTCATTTCATGACCCTGAAAAGGTGCACAGGTGCAGGAGGCAAGAACCTCTCCACGTCACCTCGCTGTCACACAGCGTGGAGCGCGTTGCAATGAAGGATGCCTCTTGTCCACAGAAGACTTGGGCCTTCGTCTCTTTAAAAGCAAAAATGCAGGGAAAGGTTGGAGTCAGTGGGATAACTTTCCTTCCTAAACTCTTCGTTGCATCTGTGTTTGAAAGTCGGTGCTCACACATCCCTCCCACCATGCCTGAGGGGTGAGCAAGATTCCAAGATAGAATCTCCAAGAGCGTCTTACCCCAGAATCATTGGAAACAGACAGGCGATGCACTGTGTAGTGTTAACACGCAGGAGGTTAAGTCAAGCTCTCAGGCTCTTTGATGTATTAAATACCAAGGACTTTAACGTAATAGAACTGTAAACCTCAAATCAGAGCTAATCACACTAATTTGCTGAACTCCAAAACCAAACCGAAATGTTCACTTCTTCTTAAACAAATCCAAGTTGTTTTGATCTACAAATCTATCTAACAAAAGATTTGAGGGGGCTTACAAGAAATACATGCAATAAAAAAGAAATCTAAGCAGATAAAAACCAGGATCGGGGTAAAAAAATCAAAACCAGAGGGAATATTACGACATAGATATGTAAGACCTATATAGTAATTTGAGTTCCTGAGCCCCCTGGCAGCCAAAGCAATATGGAAGACACATTAGTTACATGACATGCATTATCCACAGAGAGAAATAATTTTTAAATAGCAGTTAATTGGTTTGAAACCAAACTAAATCTCAGATAGTAGGGGGAAAAATAACAAAATATTCTCTGAGTCACACTGAAAGTACTTCATTTTGTTCAAGATCTGGGTTAATACGCATAATGGTTTCAAAAACTCTAATTTCTTTGTTATTTAGCTTCTATTTTCTACTGGCTCTCGAAACCTGCTTAGAGACATTACAATTCCCATTAACCCAGTGTGTCCAGATTTTCCATTTTTGCATTCTTTCTTTAAATTCTTCCAAGTTCTTGCTGTATCTGTTTTGTACTGGACCTCATTGTTTTAGCAATTAAAGAATAAAACTTGCACGTGTGTCTCCGGGGGAAATGAGGATTCAAGAGGTTAAGTGCTGGCCTTGCACTGCAGAATGTGGTTCCTTAGCCCCAGAGGGCTCCCCTAAATTGTTTGGATAAACTGAGGAAACGTCAAGGGGAGTTCTGACACTGAGCATGACATTAATCTTCATAACCATTCCTCCAGATGTACACACGTGTTCTGAGGATGCCGAACGCCCACGTTCGCTGTGGCAGCCTCCTCCTCTCCGGGGATGGAGGTGGTTAGGTGAAGGGGGCGCGGGGCAGCTAGTTTGGTTCTCTTTCCTAAGTGTTCTTGAATCTTGAGATCTTGAGAAGGTCTGTGTGCTTGTGCTTGCAGAGAGTGTCATCTTGGTTCCTTGAAATGATATTAAACACAATGAGAAAATGTTTAGCATCTATTGTTAAATGAAAAAACAAATTATAAAACCGTATTTGCAAGTGTACAGATAGCTATATCTATATCTACGTGGAGATATAGATATATTAAGTGTTTGTACACTTAAATGATAACAATATTTTATAAATATTTATTTAAAATAACACTAGTTTTCTCTGAGTGAGAGAGTTTTATTTTTACTCTTTACATTTTTCTAAGTCTCTTACAACAAACATATACTGCTTTTACAATGACAAGAAAACCCAATAGCTGTTTCTTCTCTAAGCCTTACGCTTAGTCATTTTAGGATAGCTGAAGTCTCATATCTATTTGTGGCAGAAAACTCTCTGTACAAACATGATGTATCAATCCTTTATTCCTAGTGGCCATAGTCAGGCTGTGGCCAATATATACTTGGGGACACATGCACTCCAGGCAAACATGCATAAAGATTTTTAAATAGCGCCACTTTTCAGAGAGATTGGAATTGGGTCTCAGATTATACACTTTCTCTTATTGCTTCTGGGGGGCTCATATCAGTTTGCAAATATTGTTGAATTTAGAAAGGAGTTTTAATACCCGCTGTGTAATTTGTCCTCACCCCATCTGTCGACTGCAGAAACAAATTAGCTTCTCTCCACATGGCCTGCCACTACCCAGTTCCTTCCCCATCCCCCAGCTTCTCACGCTGCGAGCCCTTTCCAAGAATCCAGGACTTGGAAAGAAAAGCCAAGTGCAGAAAAGGCAAGAACTTTTCTTGCCAAGACAATAAGCAGAGTGGGCAGCATGTGTCTGCATCTGTGTGTGTGTTATGTGTTTATGTATGTGTGTTGATGTGGATGTGTGTGTAAGCATGTGTGGATGTGAAGTGTGTCGTACACACATGTGTAAGTATGTGTGCATATGTATTTCTCTGTGCGCACATGTGCATGTTTATAAATGTGTTTAAAAGCATCTGTGTAGGACTTCCCTGGTGGTGCAGTGGTTGAGAATCCGCCTGCCAAAGCAGGGGACACAGGTTCGAGCCCTGGTCCGGGAAGATTCCACATGCCACGGAGCAACTAAGCCCGCAGGCCACAACTACTGAGCCCATGTGCCACACTACTAAAGCCTGTGTGCCTAGAGGCTGTGCTCCACAATAAGAGAAGCCACCGCAAACAGAAGCACATGCACCGCAACGAAGAGTAGCCCCCACTCACCACAACTAGAGGAAGCCCACGCGCAGCAACGAAGACCCAAAGCAGCCAAAAGTAAATAAATAAGATAAAAAAAAAAAAGTATCTGTGTGTATGGAAAGTCATGCAGGTAACCAGTGTGTCCATTTCTCCAGCTCAAGGCACAAAATGAGGTCACATTTCTCTTAATGGTCAAATTATAGCATCTTCTGCTCATTGAGAAAAAGCCATTCTTTGCCAGTGGCCCTTCTGTTATGAGCAAGTGGTCCAGGACCTACTTGGTCCAGGAGGTAAGACCTGAGTACTATCTTCTGGAAGAGGAAATAAGGAAATCTGACCATGGCCTCAGCTGCCGCTGTCACCACATGGTGTTTCTGCAGAAACAGACAGACTCTGATACGAAGTCCCTCTCACCCCATGTAGCATGGCAGGAGCTACAACCCACCACCCAGGAAACCAGGACTGTCCAGTTCTGTCGGCTGCATCGATCGCTTCGATAGCACAGGCCCCTCCAGTCAGTCTTTCTCAGTGTGGGATGGGGACAGGAAATCCCATCCTTCCGGTGGTATGTGCCACTATGGGTCTCTGTGCCCAAGGAGGTGATGCCAGTGGCTGGGCCAGAAGGGACTATGCCCAGAATTGGCACCCTGACCACCTTCCTCACCCACAGTATTGTGCCCTGATTCCCAGGCCAGAACTCCTTTCTGGATGAGGAGCTTCTCATCAAAGTGCTCAACTCCCATCAGAGGCCTTCTCATAGCTTTGAACCTCAGAGGTGTCTGGGTCTCAATCGCCTTTCTTTCAGAGGTCCTCTTGGCCTGTGTGCAGATTGACTCACCTTCTTCCAGTGACCCCTGAGCACAGTGGATAAGGTAGGTGGGGAAACTGAGTCCCCTAAAAAAAAAATGAAGCCCAGGCTACAAAGAAGACAAGTAGCGACCCCCTACCAAAGTCCCAAGTCAACCCCAAGAGTGAGTGTCTATTTGTCTGACGTCCACATAATCAGGAAGACAATTCGAGTGCTTTTGGCTTGAACACAAAAGACTGTTTCTGCTAGCAACAGAACTGGATGACAATTTTTAAATGACAGTTTTTGCTTTAAAAAATAATAAAATGGAATAATAAAAACAAACCTCACCCCCATAAAACTCCAGTACATGTGTAAGTGAATATCTGTCTATAATAATCCTTATCATTTAATGAGCACCACATATGTGCCAGACATTGTGTCAAGCCCTTCAAGGGCAATGTATTCTTTTACTCTCCAAACAGCCCAGTGAGCTGAAAAGTCCTCCACTGCAAATGATGAAACAGAGGCTTAAAGGGGTTAAAACGATTTGTCCAAGGTCACATGGCCAAAAGTTGTATTATTAAATCCAGCATGCAAGCCCAAGCTATCAGACCCAAAGTCCTCATGGTGTGTGTGTGAATTTTTAAATTAATAGATTTTAATTCATAACCTTAATTGTTTTAGAACAGTTTCAGACTTACAGAGAAACTGAGCAAATAGTACAGAGACTTCTACACCACCCCCTCCCACCTGCATGGTTTCCCCTATGACACATGAGTTACAATGAATGAACCAATACCGATACGTGATAATGAACTAAAGTCCATAGTCCACTCTGATTTTTAAAGTTTTTACCTGATGTCCTTTCTCTATTCCAGGATCCCATCCAAGACACCACATAACATTTAGTCACCATGTCTCCTTACGTCCCTCCTGGTTGTGGCAGTTTCTCAGACTTTCTTTGTTTTTGATGACTTGACAGTTTTTGTGATTCCTGGTCAGGTATTTTGCAGGAAGCCCCTCTATTGAAATTTGTCTGATATTTTTCTCTTGATTAGACTGGGGTTGTAGGTCTTGGGGAGAGAGATCATGGAGGTAAAGTACCATTTCCATCACACCCTATCAAGAGTGCATACTATCGACATGATTTATGACAGCTAATGTTGACCTCGACCGCATAGATGAAGTAGTATGTTGGTGTGATTTTGAGACCCAAGCAGAAGGAATTCTTGGAGGTGGAATTTGTTGGTCTCTGCTCAGGATTCTACAAAACCTTCCAGCCAGCTTCATGTCGGTCCTCGGGGCAGCATTCACGCCCCTGAGTCATGGACCACCAGACACCACTGACTCCACAGGCTCCAGGCAGCAGGACCAGGCCCCCTGTCTCCATCCCTGAGACTCAGGACGATGGTCCCTGCTTGCCCCAGGTGTCCCATTACTTCCTTAATTACCACAAACATTCCAGCCTAGACACTCCAGGGTCCAAGAAGGCAGTGATGAGGTCTTGATCTATCCTTTATTCCAGGAAGCCTAAGACTGGCCACTTAACCCCAGACCGGGTGCCTGGGCTGTGGCCCAGAACTGTTTCACCTCTTTAAGGCTGCTTTTGTTACTTTGTGCCCATCAGGGCATCTGATAGGTAGGTACAGGCATCTCTGACATGACTACAACCTACACATTCTGACCTAATATGTACACTGGTTGGGAAAGATGAAGTCTTGAAACCAAGTGGTGCCTGGGTTTGAAGAAGTAGGGTCAGTTTCTCAGGGGTCACACGCTGGCAGTCAGTGGACCCTCAGGCCACATCCAGCCCATAAGCAGGATGTTGTTAATTTTTAAAATTAATACACTTTACTTTTTAGAGCAGTTTTAGATTTCACAACAAAATTGAGCAAAAGGTACAGAGGGGTCCCATACAGCCTCCGCCCCCCCCCCCACGCATAACCTCCTCCACTATTGACATCACCCACCAGAGTGGGACATCTGTTACAATCAATGAATCTGCACAGATGCACCATTATCACCTGGAGTCCATAGTTTACATTAGGTTCACTCTTGGTGTTGTACATTCTATGGGTTCGGACAAATGTATAATGACATGTACCTACCATCATAGTATCATACAGAATAGTTTCACTGCCCTAAAACTCCTTTGTTCTCTACCTGTTCATCCTTCCCTCCTTCCAAACCCTGGCAACCACTGATTTTTTACGGTCTCCATAGTTTTGCCTTTTCCAGGTTGTCATATAGTTGTAATCATACAGTATGTAGGCTTTTCAGATGGATTTCTCTCAGTTAGAAAATGTATTTAAGTTTCCTCCATTTCCTTTCATGGCTTGGTAGCTCCTTTCTTTTCGGCCCTGAACAATATTCCACTGTCTGGATGTACCACCGTTTACCCATTCACCTGCCAAAAGACATCTTGGTTGTTTCCAAGTTTTGGCAATTATGAATAAAACTGCTATAAACATTCACGTGCAGTGTTTTTGTGGGGATGTACATCTTGACATCATTTGGGTAAGTACCAAGGAGCACGATTCCTGGATTGTATGGGAAGGGTATATTTAGGTTTATAAGAAACTGTCCATCTCTCTTCCAAAGTGGCTGTACCGTATTGCATTCCCACCAGCAGTGTATGAGAGCTCCTGCTGTCGTATTAGTACGATGTGACCACACCTCGTGGCCCTGCTCTTTGGTGCAGGATAACCATGTGACCTACACAAGGTCCATTCCACTTGTTCCCCATGAATTTGAAATTTGGAACTGAACTGGTAGTTGTTGGAACTGCAGAGAATGGCAGCTACTGGAACAGAGTCACATAAAAGGTGACGCTAGGAGGAGAAGGTTCTGTGAACTCCAAACTTTGAAGGCCTCCCTTCCTGTAACTCATTACTTCATGCCTCTTCGAATTCCATGAGACCTCTTGAGTATCCATCCCAACTAAAAAAAAAATTCACTCACTCACCTTACTATCAAATCGTCTGTGAGCCAGACTCACAGGTGTAGGAATCAAGATGAAACATGCCAAGATAACTAGGAGACCAAAAGAACGACACAGAAATCATGTTCTTGTAGCCACTCTGTTACAGCTGAGCAGCCCCCTCTCTTCTTTTTTCAGCTTCTCTGGGAACTTTCTACTAGAGCTGCAAAGCGGTGAGGTTGGAAATCTGTGAGCCTTGATATCGATGGTGGCCACATTTTCTCAGTGGAAAAAAGTCACCTCTGAGAAGGAGAGAAGGAACCAACAGGCAAAGACAAGAGGGGTAGAGAAAGACTCCTAGCAGTACCCGAGGCTACCCCTGCGTTTGGTGATAGGTGACAATAAGGTCCCCCTTGACCTGAGCTAAGCTAAATTTGGTTACTTGGCCCCCAAACCTTCTGACCTAGGCAGACATTTCTAGCAAGGATGATCCTGAGGACAGGATGTCTCTTCCAATCATGGGCCTTGGCACAGAGTAGGCCCTCAATAAATGTTTGTTGAATGACTAGATACGTGAGCAGAATTCAACTGGAAGCTTCCTGCTCTTGGGGATTGGCACCATTGGACAGACTGGGCTTAGGAGGACAAGCAAAGAATGGACAGAGAAGATGATGGACTTTGGAAAACTTCCTCATCCCAGACTCCCCACAATTAGAGAAGACCCCAACTGGCAGCCCTGCCCATCATAGTCACAGTGGGCAGAAGCAGAGATGGCCATTGTGGGGTGATATAGAGGCAATCCTTGGGGGCAGTCGTGGTTGAACTTGCCTTGGCATCACCGTGCTTGTCCAGCACCTGTCACGGTGCCCAGTACGTAGTGAGTACTCACTCTATAGTAATGAGGGCAAGAATAAGTGAGTGGGCATCCATGAATGTCGCCCCCTCTGCATGCTGAGCATGGCCTCCCCCACAAGGGATGGAAAAGACCCAATCCTCAGCTTCTAGTTGAGGACAGCAAACTAAGGCACATTAACTGTAAAGTGAGAATTCAGGGTTAAGCTGCAGTGGCTAAAGACACAATGAGAGACTGACATCCCTTCAACAGATACTGAGAGAGGACCTGTTTTGCGGGTCTTCAGCTAGGCACTGGGAATTCAGATGTAAGATACTGCCCCTGTAATTATGGTCCAAGCAGGAGAGCTCCATAAAAACACTCATACAGTCATTTGTTCATTTATTCAAGAAATCTCACCAAACTCCTGCTACTTGTAAGGGAGGATGCCAGAGGCGTGGTGTGGTGCTAAGGCGGCTCCATCGTCTTAAAATCTCGGGGAAATCCCTCTTCCTCTCTGGGCCTTAGTTTTTCCACCTGTAAAAGTCAGCTAACAAGACCAAATCATCTAAGGGCCCTTCCATTTTTATTTTTTTTTATTTTTTATTTATTTATTTTTTTAACATCTTTATTGGGGTATAATTGCTTTACAATGGTGTGTTAGTTTCTGCTTTATAACAAAGTGAATCAGTTATACATATACATATGTTCCCATATGTCTTCCCTCTTGCATCTCCCTCCCTCCCACCCTCCCTATCCCACCCCTCCAGGCTGTCACAAAGCACCGAGCCAATATCCCTGTGCCATGCGGCTGCTTCCCACTAGCTATCTACCTTACTACGTTTGTTAGTGTGTATATGTCCATGACTCTCTCTCGAAAGGGCCCTTCCATTTATGACAACTAAGACAGATCCTCATGGGTGGAGCTGAAACCTAGTCCTCAATTTCCTCACCTGTGAAATGGGTTTATAGCAAACAGCACCTACTTCACTGAGTTCTTATGAGAATTAAATGAAAGAACAGATGTAAATTTCTCAGGACCATCTCTGGCACCCAGTCAATGCTCTCTACCCAAGAGCCTCAATCAGTATTATTACTATTACTCTGGCACCTGCCTTGTGCCCAGCACTGAGCTCGGCATAGTGGAGGGAAGCATGAAAGACCCTCCAGGGCCCACCCTCTAGGAATCTTCAGTGGAGTGGGTGGGAGGAAGGAATTCAAATCCAGAGCAGGAAGTAAGTCTGGGAGCCTGCTGGGGGACAGAGCCGCACAGGAGAAAGGAGGAACAGAAGAGAGGGAAACCCTGGATGGGAGGGCAGAGAGTGGGGGGATCCAAGGATGCCTCCGGGGGGGGGGAGGGGCTGGGCCAGCATCCTTCTCTTCCAGGAGCCCGTGGTTGCTGGGTCTGGGCTGGGGGTGCCGAAAGGTGGCCTTGTGGGTAAGTCCTTCCAGCTGCGGACAGGTAATCCCTGGCCTTCAAGCGGGAGAGATGATACCCCCCGAGGGCCAGGCCTGGTCCCGCTCAGGATGCTTCCCCTGTGAAAATGCTCAGCAGCCCTGGCGTTTAGGAGTGCTTAGGTCCAGTATGAATCATTCCTTTCTGAACTTGTCTAAATGTGTTTATAAAATAAAGCTGCGGCCCAGGGCTGCTCCAGGCGGAGTGGGAAGGTAATATGTTTTTAATTGGAGAGATTGGGGGAAGGAGGCAGCGGGCCAGGGTGAGCTCACCCCGCATGCATGCGGCTGGGCGGAGAACAATGTACGTTCACATTCCTGGACTACAACGGACCCAGCTCGGTGGGCAGTCCTCGGCCGCATCTCAGCCATTGCGCACGCAGTGCGAGGTTAGCCAGGAGCCTGCGGCCGGCCTGGGGCGGGGGAGCCAGAAACCCTGGGTGTGATGTCAGCGTGGGTCAGAGCAGGGGTCGCAAACTCCAACGCACTGGGGAGCCAGGCTGGAGCCGGCGACCTGCGCACACTCCGTACAGACCTGGTGGATTGGAGGTGCCGTGGCCCTTGTGAAGGGGCGAGTCACCACTCAACTCGCCCTCCCCCATCACCAGATCTAAGGATTTCTCAAGAGAAACCAGAAATCATATGTGGATGTGAAATCTCATTTTCAATGTTAGCTTTATTTGATTTTATCCTATTTTCTTACTTTGGCTGTGTGGGCCAAATAAAACAGATGTGTAGACCATATTCGGCCCTGCAGCTGCTCCGTGAAGCCCCTCTTTGAGACTGTGGTGTGAACCTCACTTTGTCATTTACTGGCCATCATGACTTTAGGAAAGTTACTTAGCTTCTCTGAGCTTTGGTTTCCTCAACCAGAAAATCTGGTACTTTAATACTAGTTTTCCCAACTTTTCAAATGATTTCCAAGTCGAGAGTAAGAAGGAAGGGAGGGAGGGAGGAAGGAAGGAAGGAAGGAAGGGAAGTAATATCCATCGGGTATCTGCTAGCATGGTGCTAAGTGATTTACATGTTTTTATTGTGGTTATTGTTTTCTTTTTTCAATCGTCACCATGATTCTCTAAGCTAGATCTTATTCCCATTCTCCAGATGAGGAAAAAGAAGCTTGAAGAGCTGAAACTGGAAGTCTAACCAGGATTTCTGACTTTAAGCACTTGAAATCATCCTCCAAATTTAACAAACACTTATCATGATAAGAATGGAGAAATTGAGTCAAGAGTTAACACTGCACAGCCGTGCCTAGTAAAGGCACCAACTATTTTGGATCCTAGCTCAGTAATAAAGATTCACCTATTCAATAGTAACAGTTTTTTTTTTTTTAACAAAGTGAAATAGGCAGAACCATCAAGGATATAATGAAGGGAGTACTTCCCTACAGTTGCTCCAGCTATGAACTTTCCAAAGGAAGGTAGGGCAATACATATGGGAAGATTCATACTCTCTAAAAGATTTACACTCTTTCACCCAGTAATTCATCTGGGAGGACTCAACCCTAAAGAAATAAAAGAGCCGTGGGCAAAGATTTTCAAAAAAGGATTCACAACAAATCAAATGTTCATCATCAATGAAATAGTTAAATAAGTTATATAATACCCATCCCAAGGAATATTATGTAGACTTGAAAGATAAATGTTTATGGAGAATGTGCAATAACATGAGAAAATGCTTATGATATGACGTTAAGAAAATAGAATGCAGAATTAGGTAAAAAAAAAAATATATATATATATATATATATATATATATATATATATATATATATATATATATATATAATACTCAAAGAAATGCAAAGAAAAAAGACAGGAAGGAAATTCACCCCAATGTCAATTCTCTGGGTGGTGGGATTTTAATTGAATTGTCTTCTCTCTTTTCTTGAAATTTTTATATTTTCTCTAATGAACATATTGCATTTTATATTTAGAAATGTATATAGTTGCAGGATGGAATGGCCCTCCTCTCATCCAGTCTGGGGAAGTGGATAGGTCTGGAGCCAGGTATCACATTTATTTAAAAAATAAAAGCCCAGATAGAAACCCTAGAGAGAGAAATAACACAACGTAAAGTGGTTATTACTGGCTGATAGGATTACGGGTGATTTTTTTTCCCTACTTCTTTATACCTCTATGTGTTTTTCAAACTTTCTTGCATCGAGATTTCTTTGAAATTGGCAATCAAAGAGACAAACCATAAAACACTCCCTTGCATTGATGACTGTTCCAAGCAGGGAGATATTCTTGGCAGGAGAGCTGTACCAGAATCCCGAATTGCTCTATCTCCATTCTGGGCTTTGTACCTGTATCCACAGCTGCTACTACCACCAATCCTGAAGGTTTTAAACCCGTTAAGTATCCATTTAGACCTAAAGAAACATGAAATTGGGGATTCTTTGGTAGCTTACTGAGGAATGGCTTGGCTTATTCTGTTCTTGAAACCTGTTTCCTACCACACTGCCAAGTTAAAATGGCCTAGTGTGGATTATAGTTAATTGAGGCGAACAGGCGTATAATCAGGACACTGCTGACCAATGGGGTACGTTTCTCTGACACCGCCCAGAGATCTGAACTGGGTCCTCGCTTCCTATATCCACCTTCAGGGAACTCATCCTTCTTCTGGCTTGGAAGGCCACGTAAAGTATCCTTGCTAAGAGTGAAGGCCCTCCCATTCTCTGGTCAGAGCTGCCTCGGGTCCCTTGTGGGATTTACCTACCACCTGTGTTCTCTGAGATTCCCCAGGCTTTATAGTCCGGAAGACCTGGAATTGAATCCTGTGTGGACTTGAACTGGTTGCTGCACTTCCCTCAGGCTTCTTTCTACATCTGCAGATAGGAATATAGCACCAATCTGACCCAGTTGTTCAGAGGCTCAAACTGAGACGCCTTGTTACATAATGCCTTGAACACAGAGCCTTTGACTAGCCTGCTTTCAAACAGGCATTTTGGCGAATTTCAACACGTCACCACATTCTCGTAATTGTGTTCTCCTCATAGGACTGCTATGGGAATGACCTGGGAGAAGGCAGAGATAGCTCTTCACTCGGGCCCAGGCATGTGGCACACCTGGATTCCATTTCACATGGTCCTCAGCACGGGTAGCTCTGGGAAACACGGGTTATAACCATCAGTCCCATTTTACAGGCTGCCGAAGCATAGGGAGGTGATGTGACAAAAGCCGGCAGGCCTCTTAGTGGGGATTTTGTGTTGGTTCGTGCTTCCCCACCTCCTTTCTGTTCAGCCCTCCTTTCCTTCCCTTCACTGAGGATTCTTCCAGGTTCACAAAAACTGAAATCTTTCTAAAACAGGAACACAAAATAAATCAGAATCCCTATTCTGGGCCAAATGACCTCATTTATTTAGACTCGAGTTAGTTCTTGATGAGTGTGCCTAGAGCCAGTCTTTCTAAAAGCCAAATAATGTAAATTTCATATTTACCAAGATAGCAATTGTTCTTCGTCAATGGAATGGTGCCAGCCTCTTTGGGGAGTTTCTAGATCCTCTGTAGCATCTTCTTCTACTTTTGGAAATCGTCAACGTTTCAAGATCTTTTTTGTTTTGTTTTGTTTTGCTTAAAATTTGTCGCCTACGGTCATTCTACCTTAATTTCAAGAAAACAAGCACATTTTAAGTTGTTAACTAGAAGGCCAGGTCATGAATAACCAGAGGAAGTGAAGAAAAAAATGGCAATCACCCTAGTGTGTGACCTTGGGCAAGTTACTTAAGCCTCAGTTTTCCTCATCTGTAAAATAGGGATAATAATTTCTATCTTATGGGGATGTTGATGACTCACTTCAGTGCCATAAGTTGTGCAAAGCACAGAGAACTCTACTATACAGTAAATGTTCAATTATGCACAACAACAGTTATCTCTTTAACTAGGGAAAAATGACCACAGCCTTACCCGCCTTCCTGTAACTTATGGTATCTCATGCTTCTGTTTGGCCTGGAGAAGAGACAAGCAGCTCAGGATGGGAGAGATGGGAACTTGGAAGTGTAAATGAGGCCCCCTCCTCTTGCAAATTAGAAACCTTTCATATCATACCATACACTGAAATGCATTCCAGATGCACTGAAGAATTGAATATTAAAAAAAAAAAAATCAAACCATAGAGGGGGAAAGGCTTGAATATTTATCAGACCTCTGGGGAGAAAAAGCTGGTTAAACTCAGAAGCGTCAGAAAAGATCACAAAGAAAGAGATGGACAGAATTGACTGCAGAAAAATTTAGCACATCTGTACATAAAAAAAGGGTAGGAAAATGTATGCAGCCAAAATGCCTGGCAAAGGCATCAT
Source organism: Grampus griseus (assembly GCF_964374135.1). Taxonomy (NCBI): domain Eukaryota; kingdom Metazoa; phylum Chordata; class Mammalia; order Artiodactyla; family Delphinidae; genus Grampus; species Grampus griseus. Next base: position 146,449,890 of record NC_139019.1, read on the forward strand.
ATCTCTATTATATAAAGAACTTGTACTATACATATGTACATATGTATGGAGAGAGATGAGGAAGTTATCCAGACCCTACTAGACAAATGAGCAAAGAATTCAAATAAATAATTCACAAATGAAGAAGTATATTTGGAGATAAAAGGGAGACACCAATCTCATTGGCAATCCAATAAATTCGTTAACATTTTTCTACCGTCAGAGAGCACTGTTTTTTAAAATCATAATAATACCTAGCGTTAAAGAGGGTGAAGTGAAATCAGTACACTTATACAGAAATAGGAATGTCAATCAGTCTAAACGTTTTGAAAAAAAATGTATAGCATCAGGTGCTGTAAAATAATTATCTGATGTTTGGGGAAAAATGGAGAAAAATAAAACTGGACCTCCACCTTAAACTATGTACAAAGGTGGATTCCAAGTGTATTAAACACCTGCCGATGAAAGGTAAAAGTATAAAGCTAATTACAGATAATGTAGAAGAGAGTCTCACTCTGACACTTATTAGCTATATGACCTTGGGCAGGACATTTCACCCCTTTGAGTCTCAGTTTTCTCTTCTGTAAAATTGGAGATTTAATACTCACCTTACAAGGTAATGTATGTAAAGTACCTGGCACAGGTAGGCGTCTTTGACAAAAGTAGCTGATTATTCCTTTTCTCCTGGGTACACAGCTAGATCCTCTTGCCTGGCCTCTCTTGTGTTGTTATGTCCGTGTGAGTGAGTTCTGGGCACTAGAAGGTGAGTAAAAATGATGAGTGCACTTCTAGGCCTCCCATACATAATTCCATATTCTCTTCCCCATCTAGTGGGTGAATAGAGAAAATCTGGGGCTATAGGTCCTCTATGGAGGATGTACAACCAGATGGAAGGAGCCTGGGTCCCTGAATCACCACCTGGAAGGCTGCTTGGCCAAGAACTGCTGATGAGACTTCATGTGCATAAGGTATAAACTTCTATTGGGTTAAGTCACTGCAATTTGGAGGCTCTCTACTATCGCAGCTAGCAATACCTATCCTAAACAACACAGGGCCCAATAATTATCATGCAGTTTGACCAACAGATTTCACTTCTGGGAATCTAATGGTCTGGGTTCATTAAATCTGGTTCCCGGTGTAGCTCCTGGTAGGCAGCAGTGAGGTTTCTTAATCCAGTCACTAATCAAAAGTGCACACTGGAGGATTTCCAGAGAAGTGGCTAATAGAAAAATCAATTCTGTTGGTTGACTTAAGGTTTTGTTCTAAATTGTTTCAGTTGGGTTTTTGTACTCTGAGGTTGGGATGGGCTAGAGTGTTTTGACTAGACTAGACTAGAGCTCAAAAACTATTCAAAGGGTAAGCCAAACTAAAAGTAGAAAAGGGAAAAATATGGAAGTAATCAGATTGTCTATATCAGCTGATAATAGTCTGTCCCCGGGCACACAGCCAAAAAACATTAACCCTGGGCAGCCGCTCATACACTCTAGGTGATCTGCTGAGGTGACAGCTAGCCCGGGGGAGGGCACAGCTCCAGGGGCTGTGAGATGCAGATAATTCCTCTGACCACGTGCCTCCAGCCTCAATTCCCAAGATAAAACATGGCGCTTAAGGGAACACCGAGGTGTGTGTGTGTGTGTGCGTGTGCGTGTGTGTCCAACCATCTCACCAAGGAGACCATTTTAAATGTGGGAAAATCTTTATGCAAAAGAATATTTAGGACAGTATTATTTACATAGTGAAAAACTTCCAAAGCAACTGAAAGGCCTATGGCAGTCACCTTACCCAATAGCCATTCCGGCTTCTTCCTTAGAAAACAGTATCCCAATTGCGCTCTGCCTCCAAATATTGAGTCAGGATTGTTCTAAGCCAGTCTTGGTTCTTCCATTTCTTCTTGTCAGCGATTAATCTAGGATGGGACATATGATTCCGGCCAATGAGTTGTAAGGGAAAGTTTGCTAGGGGCTTTTCAGAAAGACAGATGACAGAGGCTCTCAGGAAAATGGCCTGTCCTCCCACACCAGCATTTGCACTGTGGACCCTGCTGATGAAGATGTGATTCCTGGAGATGCTGTGCCTTCCTCTGCCGTGGCTTTTATCACTCTGATTTCATGGTCTGCCTCTGCTAGTCTCCTTGTCTGTGAGCTCCTTGAGGTCAGGGACCTCTCCTGATTCATTTCTGAGCCCCCAGTGCCTGGTGTAGGGTCTGACACCACGTGGGTGAGTTGATGGGTCAGTTGGATGAATCAATCAATAAATGCATAAATGGAGAGCCAACCTGTGCGGTATCCAACGTCATGAAAAACGAGGAAAGACTGGGGAGCTTTTGTAGACTGTAGGAGACCAAGGCAACATGAAGACAAACGCAGTGTGGTCTCCTGGATGGGAGACTGGAACAGAAGGAGGACATTAGGGAAAAAACTAGCAAAATTCAAATAAAGTAGATGCACTGTGAGTAGCTTAGTTTATCGGGCATATCAGTGTTCTTAGTTGAGACAAATGTTATGTAAGATGTTAACATTAGAGGGAGCTGGGTAGAGGGTTTTTACTATCTTTATAGCTCTTTTGTAATCCAAAGTTATTTCAAACTAAAGACCTAAATGCATAAATGCTGAGGAAGGACAGAAGCTAGGATTATCCAGGGATTTACTAAGTTGGTGAATAAACTAGGACTTGAAAGAGAAGATAGAGAAACTTGGGATCAGGGACCCAAAGGGAACAAATGTCTTATCGGGACCCAGTGGAAGGAAAGAACCAGTTTTGCTCAATTTTGGCAAGCCCTCTTGTCTCATCATCTGCGAAATGGGTGAAAACCTGCATGTCAGATCCCCATCTAGCACTTGCTAGCACTTGCTAGCACTGCAGGTCTAGCTAGGATTGCCTAAAAGCCCCAGTTCCAATGGCCTGGAGCAGTTTAGAACTTTCTGAGATTTCTGCAAATTTTCAGAGATTTAAGGTCTCATCATCTGCCCCCTTGTTGGCTCCTGCACTACGTGTGTGGTCTGAGAGCATCATTCGCTGGATTTACCACACGCATACCCCACTGGCGAGTTTAGGGGAGTAACTGAATGTTTCGGAGTCACAGGGCAACACAGCAGAACCTTCCCTTCTCTTGCTGACTCAACTCCTCACCCACGTCCTCTCCTGTCCCCTTACCTCCTCCCCCCCACCCCAGGGACTGTCTCTGTGGTGGGCAACCAAACTCTCCTCTAGGAGGTCCTGAGCCCCCAGGACCCTCAGTATCCTAACTCCTGCGATTCAGTCCATGTTAAAACACAATTCCTTTCTGAGGAGGAATTTTGACACCAGCTATTAAAGTACAATCTGCTTTAGCTCCTTGGTGAATCTAAAGCCAGGGCTGTCTCCTCTTGGACCCATTACAGCTGTGGCTTTGATCCACTGTGTCTAGACAACCTTGTGGGTCAGAATCAGTTGGGAGAAAACTGGCAAGGTAATGATTTGCTAACGACAAAGCACTGATATTTCAAATGATTTGGGTTAAAATCAGATGACTTAGAGTCTATCCAAGGTTAGTCCTATGACAATGTCATCCTTCCTCATTTGCATGCTAATGTGCTCTCTTAAGTGGGAGGGAAAGGGATAAAATGTGGAAGTGGTCCATGGGAACTGGGCACAGGAGAACACCACGTGTGTGTGACAACCTCGCCAGGTGTGCGTCAAGAGAAAAATAGGTTGAGAACTGCTGGGTCAGAGGATCTAGTGAGATCTTTACAAACTATAAAATAAGCAAAGTTAATGACTGAGGTTCACATTTGCCCCGGAAGAGGTGAGCTGGCCCAGTCCAAGCCACTGTCATTTTACAGCTGGGGAAATCGAGGCCTTCTTAGGAAGGAAGTGACATGCCATGAGCTAACGTCAACCCAGGGCTGGATCCCAGGGCTGCCCGCCAGCTCCGGACGCGCAGGCTCAGAGGCCATGGCTCACGGGTCCAGGCACTCTGCGGCATGTGGAATCTTCCCGGACCGGGGCACGAACCCGTGTCCCCTGCATCGGCAGGCGGACTCTCAACCACTGCGCCACCAGGGAAGCCCAGCAGCCTCTCTTTATACCTAGAGACATTCAGATGAAAATGGGACGGCCATGGGGAGAGATCAGTGGCTGGCCACGCGGCCCTCTGTTTTCCCCCCAAATTTCTAAGGATGCTGGGAGAGGAGCACTGTCCTTGGCCACCCAAGGACAGCATTGCTCTATCACAATTTTGATTTCTTTTCTCACTGGAGTGCATATTGTTTGACAATTTTAGGGATCATTAAGGCCAAACACGTGGAGTGAGCTAAGTTCCAAGTAGGAAAGGATGCCGCATATTGGGAAGGGTTGGGCTCTCTGCCCTGTGGCATCTACTGCCTGACCTTGGCCGAGTGAGTGGACCTGGGTAGGCCTGGCTTTCCTCCACTGTATACCTGGGACTTGATGTGAAAAGTCCCAGGTTTACAGAGGACTGATGTGAAAGTGAGTGTCCCTGGCTCACAGTAGGTTCTTCCTTAGACTTTCCACTGTCTGCCCCAGCCCAGAACACATGACTGTGCTGTTTATGAGACAGGAACGTTTCTGCACCTTATTCTTCCTTCCACAGGTGTATAGGCTGCTCTTCTTTCCCCCCAAAATCCTGTAAGAGGTGAAGGTACCACAGGCCTTCTGTGCCCGGCACAAGTGTCCAGAGTGGCGGGGAAGAGCACATGAATGAATTGGAATCTTTCTTTTGTGAGAGACAGAAGGCCACTTTGGACCACTGTATTCATCTCTTCAAGCACATCCCTTCTCCCGCAACCCAACATTTTAACACCGTGCCTTGCAATCCATTGGCAGTTCATTGGTATGTTAAGTAATGGTGTAGCTTATAATCAATGGCATTTTAGACTTTGTGAAACATGGTACCTGAAGCAACTCAGGGAACGCATCAGGTCCTGTAACTAAGCCATGGAAAGGAGCAATCATCAGGAGACACGAGGGACTTGAGGACCTGGGGGGTCCATTCTTTCTCTCCGTCTCCTTCTCTGTCTTCCTCCTCTCCCCTTCTCACTCCCCAGCCCATTCCCCATTCCTCTCTTCTCTGTGCCCTCTCTCCCTCTCACCTCCACTTCTCCGGGTTATCTTGGCTTTGTCCCCTTGGGTCAGCTCCCCCATAAAGCTGGAAGCATGGCCCAGGCATCTCCAGGCTTATAGAAAAGACAGCTCTTCCCCCATCATCTCTTGTAAGAAAAACCACAGCAAGGGACCCTGACTGGGTCACATGCCCATCCCTGGACCAATCACTTCTGAGCCTTGGCCATGTTCCCCCTCACACTATGGCTGGGAAAGTGGGATCCTATGAGTGCCAGCCTCCATCAGACCCACATGGCTGAAACTGGGATTGAGGGCTATTCTTCTGGGCAGACCGCACAAGAGAAGCCCACTATCTTGAGGCCTAAATTCATGTGTTCTACGGCAACGAGGAGCTTGGTTCCAAGAGCTCCTGGTACTTTCCCTTTTTGCTTCTCACCAGGTCAAGGTAATGTAGTCACTTATCATTAATGTCATGGATCACTATGGCCCCCATTTAGACTATACACTTATGTAGGACAAGCACATGTTCCCCCATTTATTTTGAGATGGAGGTCTCCTAATGCAATAGGCAGTCACTAAATCATTCCAGAAATTACTAATACTGCAGTTAATATTTACTGAGCACTTACAATGGGTCAGGCACAGTTCAAGTATATTGCTTGTATTTTGTCATTTAACCCTCAAACCCACCCAATGAGGTAGATGCTGTCATTATTCCCATTTTACAGGTGAGGCAACTGAGGCACGGGGAAGTTGAGTAACTTGCACAGTTAGTGGGGGAGATTGAATTCAGAGGTAAACAGCTGGACTCCAGCATCCATGCTCCCCACCACCACAGTGGCCTAGTGGGGCAGGGCTGAGTCTGTCCATCGAGTCCCACTGAGCTGAAGCCGCTGCAGGCCCATCCTGAACTCAAGCTCCTACTGTCCTCCAAATGGCCAGCCTGGGTGCCAGGACAGCAGGCGTTCGAATCCTCACAGATTTTATTTTAATCCTTGATAATAGTAGTTTACCGTTTGTTAGCACTGGCTTAAGACCTTAAATTATGATCTCAGTTTTCTTCTAAACAACTCATTTTGCAGATGAGGAAACAGAGGTTCAGAGAGGGTAAGTAATTTATCTAGAGACACACAGCTCGGAAAGTGGGGAGTCAAGGTTGTAACCCAGGACTACCTGACTCCAGCACCTGAGCTCTAACCACGCACTTCTCCCCAGAGTGAGGAACCCCCAGGCTGAGTCTGGAGTGAGGGTGTGGGCTCTGGTCAGAAGGAGAGCCTTTGGGAAGGTAGACTCTCCTCTGCCCACATTCCCGTGCCCATTCCCACCCTGAGAACTGCTGTGGCCTCAGGGGAAGGCTGAGAGGAGCTGCCCATTTCCTCCCATGCTCTTAAACTTATCCCAGCCCGAGTCTCCAAGTGTCCAGGAACAATGCCGCCACCATGTAGGATGCTTGTGTGGGAACTGTTCCCGCCTCTGGACTGCATCACTGTCAAGATTGTCTGTGATTTTCAGAGGACTGCCTTCACTGGGCCAATACATAATAGTAATCATAACTACCACTTAAGAAATGCTTCATACAGGCCAGTCACTGAGCCAAGGGCAGTGGAAATTCCCTCACTCATTCTTTCTAATGCCCTTTTATAATGAATGTTCAGGGAGTTGAGGCTCAAGGAGGTAGAGTGGTCGAGGCTGCATAGTTAGCAGGTGGCAGAGCCGGAACTTGAACCCGGGTCTGATTGACTTCAAAGTCCATGACTTTAATGCCAAGTTTATGCTGCTTTTTAGCCTGTGCCAAGACAACAGAGATCAAGAAGGTACAGTCCTTGTTGCCAAGAAGCTCAGCGTCCAGGAGCAGGGAAACATGAACGCACCCAAGTTGCAGTCGGGTGAGGACAGGAATAATGGATGCATGTGCCGGTCCTGAGGTCGCACAGGGAGGGAAGGTGTCATCCTGGATGGTGTATTCTTCAAGACTCACGAAAAGTGACAGGAGTTCAACTCAAACGGGCGGTGATGGGGCACAGAGTAATTGGCTCATATTGTAGAAAAGTTCATGGAGTGGCTTCAAGCATGGCTTGATCCAGGAACTAAAGAAGGCTAACAAGAGTCTCTCCCCAGCTTCAGGCTTCCCTGGTGGCACAGGGGTTGAGAGTCCGCCTGCCGATGCAGGGGACACAGGTTCGTGCCCTGGTCCGGGAAGATCCCACATGCCGCGGAGCGGCTGGGCCCGTGAGCCATGGCCGCTGAACCTGCGCGTCCAGAGCCTGTGCTCCGCAACGGGAGAGGCCACAACAGTGAGAGGCCCGCGTACCGAAAAAAAAAAAAAAAAAAGAAGGTTCTGCTCCTTGAAAGGCAAGACATCCACCGAAGGCACCTGGTCAACACTCTGTGAAGTCAAGGTGGTTAGCAACCCTAAGGAAGATCCCTGTTTACTTTTCATTTCAGCCAAATGCCCAGAATGGAGGGTCTTTGAGTTTCCTGGGGTGATAAGCCACTCTCTTCCGTGGTCAGAGGTGGAACCACTGCTCAGCTATTGGCCAGATCTGGGTCACCTGCTCACTCCTGAAATTAAAGGAGAGAGCCAGCCCCCAGCACACCGCAGTGCTGGCACTGGAGAAGGGGCAAAGGGGGCTGAGTGGCAGACAGGCAGTGCCCACCCAAGGTCGGTCAGGCCAGGGAGGTTTACGGAGGAGAACCCCTGCAGGGAGCTTGGTCCTGAGGGACAGACAGAAGCTCCCTGAACAGAGCTGGGACTGGGAGGAGAAGGGCGTCTCCCTCCAGGGAAGCAGCCTGTGGCCAGCCATGAACGTGTGAACTAATAATCTGAGTGTACATGGGAGAGGAGTGTGACATGAGACTTCAGGGGGACAGGCCAGGGCCTGCGGGCCTGGGGGCCATGCTCGGGAGTTGGAACTTGCTGCTGCAGACACCCCGGGGAGGTAGGGCCTGATGAGCAAGGGCAAGGGCTCTGGGCTGGACCTCCTGCCCGGCCCCTCCCTCTCTGTGCAACTGATTCTCAGCCTCCCTTTCTGTAAACTGGGGAGGAGACGACGCAGCCTTTGCAGAATTGAAGCGAGGGCAAAATGAGGCAAATCCGCGGTGAGCGCAGAAGAAGTACATAGGAAATGCTCAGAAACACAAACCATTACTGTGGACAGATTTTAAGCATCAGAGGAACACGCTCTGATCTACGCTCTAGAAAGCTCTCCCTGGGATGAGGTGGAGGATGGAGGCCAGGAGACCAGTGGGAAGAGGCAAATGTGACGCTTCAGGTCCTGGTGAGAGACAGAGAACGGCTGCAGGGAGACGGAGAACACAGGGCTGACGGGAGAGAACTGACGGAGAGAAAATTCCACTGCACTTGGCAAAGGATGCGATGTGGGGAGAGGGAAGAATGCAGGATAAAAATAAACAGGAAGACAAAAATCTATCCTTGACCTTGGATCCCTTAACTTTTCACTTTTGAACAAATAAATTGTCTCACATAAAATTCAACCATTTGCCCTAGGTGTTTTTTTTTCTTCTTTTTCTTTAAGTATCTCAGAACTATACCTCTGGATGATTTGATTCCCAGTTTTGAAATCTTAGAGCTTTGTGTTTAACCCGAATGTGCTTTGAATGTCCCACCTGCTCCCACTTGCTTCACCTGAGAAGTCTGCCCCGTTTTCTAGGCCATGAACTTGAGCTTGTTTGTGTGAATCTGCAAGCAATTTTATTCACCAGGATGAATCTAAATCCAAATAAGTTTCCGGGACTCAAGTTCTAATGAATCCTCACCAAAAATAAATGAAAAAGAGGAGGAGGTGAAGGAAGACGAGGTGGGGGAGAAAAAGAAAGCAGCAGCCATTGAGAATTCGAAAGAAAACAGAAACAACCAGAAAAGCCCCTCAGCCACTTCACAAAATCTTTCCCAAGAGCCATCTGACGTCTAACCGTTAACAGTGATGACGCTGAGACTTTGTACTGAACTTTGTCGTTTCGAAGCCATTTTTTACAATCATTAATTAATCCGTAAATGAATCAGAAACATATGGATCATATTTCACTGGAATCACATGATTTTAAATCAGAGGAAGACTGATGTAGGGAAAACAAACAACAAAAGGGCTTTAAAAATTGTTTTTTCTTACTTTTCGGTGTTGTTAAGGCCGAGCGCTTGATGACTGAGTGAAACGTTACGTGGATGGCAGATAGGATCAGGTTGTTCATGGAGTTTAATGAGAACATAAAACCCGGATTTCCATTACAACACCCAAGCTTCCTTGGGTGGAAACGCTAGAGGGAAGGAAGGAATAAACAGGTATATTTACCTGTCCAGGAACCCAATCAATCTTCCCTGGGGAACCAGCTCCTGGGTACAACAAAGCAAAGGCCCCTTAGGCACTCCGATGTCAAACTGCAGTGCACGTTTCAGAAGGACTTTCGGTGCGTGGCTCTCTGCTGGCGGGAGGTAGGCAATTCCCCAGACACCTGAAGCCTGGTTATTAATAATAAAAACAATAGTAGCTGAAGCCTAGTGAACTGTTACTATGAGCCAGGCACTGTTCAAGTACTTGACATTCATTAATTCATTGAATCTCATGCCGACCCTATGTCCCATCTTGCCCTGTATACGTAGCAAAGAGGGGTGGAGGATGGTCAAGTACGTTATTCCCGATTACCAGCGGTTACATGGTGAAGTGTATCTTCAAACCCAGGCAGTGGGCTCTTAAGCATGAAGCTGGACTGCCCTTCTCGGCCTGGTGGGGGTCTGGGGAACCTCCCTCTCCTTTCTCCTCGTCACCCAGCACACACGAGGTGGCTTAAAGCATTCTTTTGTCATGTTCCCCAGGGTTGTCTCTCCCAAGGATGGGATCTCATGGAGACACCAACTCCAAGCCCAAGCCTGGAGACCCCTTGTTCCTTCCGGGCCCTGGAGAATGAGCTCCCCACTGGGCTTGGCCTCCAGCCCCCCTGCACAGAGTGGCTGACAGAGTGGATGGCCCCTTGTGGAGGCAGGGGATGCCAGTGGCCGGCAGCACACACTTTCCCTAGAAAGCATCATTTCTGTTCAAAGAGCAGGGTCTTCCAGGGTGAGAAAGACCCGCACTCCGAGGAGGACGGGAGAAGAGGCCTCTGCGTGCTTTTGCACGTTCCCCCCACTCCTCCCTCACTCCCCTCCAGCCACGTGGGCCCCCCTTCTGTTCCTCACAAGCACCAAGCACCTCCCCACCCTGCCTCCCCAGCCTTTGCCAATGCTGGTCCCTTGGCCTGGAAAACCCTTTCCCGAGGCCTTCAGGCCTCAGCTTAGCTGAGAAAGCTCTCCCAGCCACCTCTGACCACATGGTCCAAGTAGGCCCCCTCTACTCTCTCGCGGCCCATGGCTTTCCCCCTTCCGTGCCTTATCCCAGTTTGTAATTGCATGTTTATTTGCTCACTGATGTGTTGATTCTCCCTCCCCTCCTCATCTGTGCCCCCCAGGAAGCTGTGTCTCTTTGCACCTTATATAATGGTGTCCAACAAAACCGGACCTAGCCCAGAGCCGCATACTGAGCCTGGACCACACAGTATGTGCTCAAAAAATATTTAATTAAATGAAAAAGTATCAATCAGATTCTGATCTCGCAGTGCAATTCTGATGAGAGAATTTTCTCTTCTTCGTTTGCTACTTCTGGCGCTTAAACTCCATGGCAGCTGGACTGGAGTCCTGGGAGAATCACAGAAAAGTATTTTCATTTTATTTTAATTTGACAAACGCATGGAGCTGGGAACCTGGGACATAGAAACTGGAAGTACGAGGCCCTGCCCTGAGGGGCTCCAGTCCATTGCAAGAGAACAATTCAAACTTTTGCCAGCTTGAGGGAGGCATCCAAGAAGACTGCGGTGGAGTTGGGATGAATGAACATGACCTTGCCCAGCAAAGCAGGGGCAAGGGCATCCCAGGCAGAGGGCAGAAGAGGCAAAGGCCGAGAGGTGGGAGAGATCACGGCATATTTGGGGAACTTCCCATGGGTTAGCATGGCTGGCGTGGAAAAGGTGGCAGATTAGGCTGGAGAGAACCAAGCCACAGCCAAACCCTCAAATGCGTCAGGGTTATGCAGTGGGGACCCCTGAAGGCTTTGCACCCAGAAGTGTGGTCGGGTCCTTCTGTTCGCACAGTGACCAGCATGGAGGGGGCAAGACTGGGGGCAGGGAGACCAAGAGGGGGTGAGGGAACAGATCGAAGTGCTCTTCAGAGGTAGGCCTGACTGGACTGGGCTTAGATCCCACGTTCAAGGAGAGGAAGAAAGTGCGAGAGATTCGGGAGTCCCCGCAGGAGTGGTGTCTCCTGCATCCCATGTCCCGGGGGTGCCGGGCTCTTGCGGCAGACTCTCATCTGAATAAGCAGCATCCTTAAGGTCTGATCCCACGTTCACTGGCAAATCGCCCCCAGTACCCAGCTCCACCCTGCCCCCAATAGAATTTCTGGAAGACTCTCTGAATGTCAAGGCCTTTTAAATCCATCAACTGCAGGGTGAAGCCGCCCAGCTCTCACCCCCAGCAATAACTCCTGGGTTCAAGGGCCGCAGGGAGGAGGATCTACTCTTCGGCACAGCTGAAATTGTTGTTTCCCTCACAATATAAAACCCCCAGTTCACGAGGGTGGGCGGGCAGGGCTCCAAGAGCAGAATGCCGCTTTCTTGCTCTGGGTTCAGAGCCAAGATTTAATTTTTAATTTTCGAAAACATGAGTGGTCAGACCATGGCTGGAAAATTGAAACCATCCTCTGAGCACCTCAGCATCTCCCACATGGACCTTCCCGACTGCAGAACAGGATGAACCTGGAAGGAGCCGCACCTCACAGCTTCCGAGCCTGATGAACTGTGGAGGTTTAGGTTTTCTTCTTGGGCTGCAACCAACGATACCTGCCCAGCTTCTCATTCTCGAGCTCTGTGTGACCTCGAGCTAGAGTGTGATTCCGAGCTTCTTCAAACCTTAGTTTTCTCATCTGGTAAAAGGGAGTATTAACATATAACCTCACAGAGCTGTTGTGAGGAACAAAAGAGATACACGTGCTAACTCTTAAGACCATGTCTGTCATATATTAGGTGTGTAATAGGAAATAGTCTAGATTTCGCTTGGTTATAAACTGACCCAAGGCTTTTAATTTAGAGGATTGAAAGTTACATCAACAATAACTTTGCCCACTCATGCCCCCATATCCTCCTCCTCTTTGGCCAAGTCTGTGGAAACTTTGAGAAGAGAGGGAAGCTGGGAGGCTGTGTGATCTTTAGCAAGTCTCTGAACCACTCTGGGTCTCAGTTTATTCATATGTAAAATGGGAGCAGTAATGCCCACCAATCTCAACATATGGATGCAAAAGGGAGTTATGCTTACCCAGCGCTCAGGGGTGAATCCCCTGATGGAGGGATGAGCTATGTGAGTGGTTCAGGATGCTGACCATGAGAGGGCAAGAGGGTTTCCCCTCCTTTCCCTTTCAAGAAGGAAAGAAGCACTTTGTGTCCTAGAGGACCAAGGTCCCCCCGGCCCATGAAAGAGATAAGGGGCTTTGGCATTTTCAAAATTTTAAGATCAGAGACACAAAGAACTCACTTGTCTGAAAGGGGCTGATTCCGAGGGGAGGAAGAGGGGTGGGATTTGCAAGGATGGGCACGTGGTGGAGGGTGGTAGGCACCAGATGCAGCAGACAGGGGCCTCCCACACCCATGAATGGCCCTAGGGGAGTAGAATCTCCAAGGAGGACAACACATGGCTGGACCTTTGGAGCAGGACCAGCTACGTGATATGCAGGGCTCAGGGCAAAATGAAAATGCGATCCTTCATTCAAAAGTTATTCAGAATTGCAAGACAGTGACAAGAACATTAAACCAAGCACTGGGCCCCTCTGTGCATGGGGCCTTGTGCCACAGCACAGGTCAGACACCCACGAAGCTGGTTTTGCCTTGCTCTGGCCTCAGAAGCCCCAGCAACGTTTCCACGGCTCAGGTGGGCATCAAGGGAGTGAACGCCGTGAGCAGAGAAGCCCTTGCCCTCCATCGGACCTGGGGACCTTGGACAAGTGAGGAAGACCTGATGCCCTGGTCTGAGTTTTGCTCTGCATAAAGTTCCCAGAATTCTTCACTAGTTTAGGGAAACAAAGCTCCTCCCCAACTCTGTACCCCTAAAGAGCTGAGGCTGAATATCCCGCCAGCCAGCTGGGTACGGAGCCAGATTTGACGTGACTTAGAAGAACGGAGAAACATGACCATCCTTGTGTCAGAGGGCTGTGTGGCAAAGGCTGCTCAGGCTGAATTTCATTGAATCCACAGAACAGTCCTATCTGCAAGCCTACGTTGACTCAGTAATAAAACTCACGCTCTGAGCCAAGCTCTGTGCTAAGCTATTGCTTTAGCTCAGGTAACCCTCAGAACTGCTACCCTATGGGGCAGTCGCTATTATTAGTCTCGTTTTGCAGATGGGGACACAGAGACTCAGAGAGGTTAAATAATTTGCCCAAATTCTAAGAACTAGTGTGTGGTGGAGCCGAGATTTGAGCCTCTCTATCTGGCTTAAAGGGTCTCTGCTTAACCACTCCACTGCACCGTGGACTAAGCCGGAATGGCCGTCTTCTTTAGCCCTTGTGATATAACTTCTCCCCTCTCTCCCTAGTTCATTTTTGTCTTTCACTCTGCATTCCTCAGTCTTAGTCTCTCCTGTGCTCGTGTTCTTAACTGCCCGTGCCTCCAATCCTGGATGGAAGCGGATGGAGTGATCAGAATGATCTTCCCGGCTCCCCTGCAAGTCGCCTCGCCTCTTTGCACCCCACACGACTGCATGAGAGAGGGAAGGGGGGTGCCATGTCACGTATGAGGAAACTGAGGCTCCAAGAGGTGAAGTCACTTGGCCAAGGTCACTCAGCTGGGGTCGAAGCCAGGTCTGGGTGATCTCAGAGTCCCACTAACAAAAGCCAGGGTGCATTTTCTACAGCAATTCGGTGAAGCAGGGAAAAAAAAAAATCCAGACTTTTTCACATCAGGGAATACATGTTCTCTGATGTCCTGCTCTGTAAGACAATTCCTTCTCCTTCTGGCCTCAGCTTCTCCATCTATAAAATGGGAAGCACTGAGCCACTTACAAGAGCACGTGTTCTACTGTCTAAACTCCCAGTTTAAATTCCAGCATTGCTGGCTGTGTGATCTTGGGCAAGTTACTTAACCTCTCTGTGCCTCAGTTACCTTATCTATAAAACAGGGATGGGGATAGTTATGTCTCTACCTCTTAAAGTTGCAAAGTTCGATGAGACTAAAGTGTGGAAAGCATTCAGCCCAGAGCCTGGCACATAGTAGGCACTGAGTAAATGTTAGATCTTCTTATGAACATGAAAGGTTGGTTGAGATCTTTTCCAGCTGGATCCTAAAGACCCCCATGCGTGGCCCCCAAGAAGTCTGGACCTGGTTCCCTGCAGCTTTGGGACAGATGCACAGCTGGGGTTGGCACTCCCCCATTCTCACTGCCCCAGTGGGGGCATTGGTGGGAGGGGCAGCTGACACCCTGAGCATGAGCCTGACCAGTGACCCAGGAGGTATCACCTGGGCATGAGGTACCGGTGGGGGGACCTGGGCTGGAGCTGAGCCGGAAAGACTTCCTCACCACTGAACGAGCAAGCGTCTGTTGCAGGGTGGCTCCACCCCCCTTCCCCACCCTGAGAAGGAGAAAGGAGAATGGAATCAAGTCAGGCTAAATGGGTGGAGTGAGCCGCGACTTCCTCATCTGTCACACTGGTGGGTACCTGACTCCGAGCCAGACACTTGAGGTTCAAGAGGTAAGAGGACCCGACTCTGCCCTACCAAGTGTTTGGGGCATGGAAGGGAGACAGACCTCAGAAAGTGCAGCGGTGCTATCTATGACGATTTAGAGGCGCACAGAGAAAGAAGCAACCAAGGGGAGGCGAATCGGAGAGGACTTCTCAGAGGAAGTGACCCTTGAGCTGGGTCTTACAGGGTGAGTAGTCTGCAAGACAGTCAGTCACAGGGAGGGTGTTCCAGGCAGAGGGCACTGTATCAGCAAAGGCAGGAGGCATGAAATAGCACCAAGCTTTCCAGTATCTACAAGCACTAGCTGTAAAGGATACAAGTAGGTAAGAGGTGGGTGATAAGAAGGTTTTCAGGGGCCACAGAGATGTTACTTATTGGAAGCTTCTTGGGACATACAGGCATCATCTCATTTCCTGTGCCCATTTTACAGATGAGGAATCTGAGGCTCAGGGAAGTAGCGCACTTTCTGCGAGATCAACTAACAGTAAGTAGGGCATCTTAGACTGGAAGCCAATTTCACCTGCTCTAAAGCTTAAGGTCTTGACTGCCCTGACCACCTCTTAAAACCCTGGGGACACTCAAAAGCCTTGGTAAGGAGTTTGGATTTTACCCTGAGGGCTGTGGGGGTCTGTAGAGCATTCAAGCAGGAGAACGAGGGGGTCACATTTGCAATGAGCAGGCTCACCGTGGGATAGAGCAGAGGATGAACACGAAGCATCCAGATGGCGTGAATTCAGAAAATCAAGCCAGCCCAGTGTACGCCAGCCCTGGTGTCACCTCCTGACTCGGCACCATAGCCCTACAACCTGGGCCCTGATCATCTTTCCAGCCCCTCCTCTCCATATACGCTCCAAGCATAGTGCCATTATTTCAGCTCTGCCCTGCTCCAGGCCTTCTCTTTTCCCATTTAGCAGCCCTTGGGAAACCGGGGGAACTGGGGTTCCAAGGTGGCAAGACCTCTTGAGAAAACCCTCCGTTCCATCACCCTCCTGAACCACAAACTCACCCCAAATGTCCATCCCCCCCCATACTCATTCACCACCTCCCTCCTGGTCTTAGAGACATTGTCTAACAAACC
The DNA here is from genome assembly GCF_964374135.1 of Grampus griseus. Taxonomy (NCBI): domain Eukaryota; kingdom Metazoa; phylum Chordata; class Mammalia; order Artiodactyla; family Delphinidae; genus Grampus; species Grampus griseus. Next base: position 146,465,781 of record NC_139019.1, read on the forward strand.
AGGCACCTAAGAACAGTTTTAAGGAAAGTTTCCAATCATTAGCTCTGAGCAATTGTGTTGTCTTAAGACTTGGAAAAAAGTGGGTCAGTTCAGGGGCCTTCTATTCTGAGAAGACTGATTTGTCTACTCCTCACTGTTCAGCCCCTGCCAGGCTGGGTTGGCGTCCCTCCTAGGCTCCTCCATCATCGGAGCCCTCATCCCTCTGGGTTTGCATGCCCACCTCTCCCACCAGGCCAGGTCTTACAGAGCTCCCTGTCTGAAGCCTGGCACGTGGCAGGTGCTCAGCGCCTGCGGAACTACTGATTGCCCTAATGAATAAGGAGCATCGTATGATCAGCTCAGATGGAAGGATGCCCAGGGTCGGACTGTGAACGTGGGGGCCGCCTGGGCTCAGCATGGAGGGACCCATTTATGAGCCGTCTCCACCTCTGATCAGGGACCGGGATGGGCAGTGACTGCAGGTGATGGAGACATGCTGCGACAAGGTGGGTACCTCACTTCCTGGGTGTCTCCCGCTCCTGGGGGCTGGTTGCTTCCATCCTTGATTCTCATCTGAGGGAGTCATAGAGTATCAGCCGCCTGGTCAGCCTGTTGTAGGCACCTGCTAACCCAGGTCCCTATCACAAGGGACCCAGAGTCTTGCCCTCCTTCATCTTGGGAGGTGGGGGGAGCAGGGGATGCCCAGGGCTACCTATTCCTAGAAATGTTGGGATACCCAGTGCTTGGAGTGAAAAACACTGTGGTCCCTAAGGCACAGCAGTGAATTTTTCCATATTAGCAAGAAGATGGGGAATTAAAATGTTAGCTTCTCCGATGTGCCTAACACTTTACAGACTTTGTCTCTAATATTTACACCAGCCTTAGAGATGGCTACCCACCTCCCCACACTTAACAGATGAGGAAACTCAGGCTCAGAGAGGCAAAGTGGCAAGTCCAAGGCAACACGCTGAATGGGTGGTTGAGCGGGGCTCGAACTAGTTTCTATATGGCCGGAGAGTGTTCCCAGGAACACTTCAGCTGGCTGGCTGCTGCACCCTAGCGCTCTGTGCCCCTCTTCCATCGCCAGGACAGGGGTTCTCGGCCTCCTCCACCCACTCGAGGCTCATGCTGCCCAGTCCTTGTTGCAGCTGCCAAGGGCTGGGACCTGATTTGAATTCTGGTTTCTCTCCACTGCAGCCCAACAAAGGTTTTTATTGGAATGCCCCTCGGATTTCCAGACTTTGAAGATGTTTCAACAGCGCAGTAAAAGGCAGGTCTTTGCCACAACAAAAGGCAGAAATATCACCGAGGAGTAAACAGAATTCCTTGGCCTCTTCAGAGCATGTGTCAACATCTCTTTTTCTTCTCCTTTCCCCCATTTTTCTTTTCTATTCTGCAGATTCAGAGCTCGTTGGGGAGGGTGCCTTGCTGGCACTGATGGGGTGGGCCACGGGCTGCCCCAAGTTCAGCATCTCCGCCTCAGAACAGATGCTGGGGCTTTGGTAAACTGAGAAAGCGTAAACTGCTGTGAGATGCTTTCCTGACGACCACAATTACCCACATGGAAAAGCCATTCTGCAGTCCCAGCCCCCTCGCCCTGCCCCCTGGCACACACATGTGGCGCGCCGCGGCTCCAGAAACAGGCCTTCCCAGAACGAAAATGTATGTGACAAGTACAAAACGGCTTGATTTCAACTGATGGCTGGAAATTAAACGGTTTTGAAATGTACATGCTTAAAAACAATTTGGGCCGAAAACATACCCATTTAATATTGCGTCTCTAAATGAGGCCTCACTCCTCAGGCAGGCTTGTAACGTGATGAAAACCAGCAGTCAGACCCCACCTGGGACCCCCAATCACCAAGGACACGATACCCAGGGGCAGGGTGTATATGTAAGCGTGTGTGAATGTGTGAGCCCATGAGTACGCGTATGAGTGTATGGCGGCATGAGTCCGTGTGTGTGTGTGTGTGTGTGTGTGTGTGTGTGTGTGATCTTGTGTGTGTCTCTGTGTGTGGAGAGAGGGATAGAATGGGGAGCAAGATGCTGCCCTTCCATATTTTTTCAAGTCAGCAAATGTCATCTGGGCACACACCTTGTGCCTGAACAAGGGAGGGGGTGGGGAGAGTGTTGATCACAGGAAAGGAGAGGTCATGGCCTCTCAGAGCCTATAGGCTATTTGAGGCGCTACAACCAAGTCATGGAAACACAGCAAGCCAAGACCATTTTTGGGTTGAACTAGAAAGGGGAAAGGGAAATTCACTGATTAGGCATACACTGAGCATTGGGATGGAATCGTGAAGAGTAGCTGAGCTCTGAAACCAGTGAGCTGGATTCATCTCTACCGCTTCTTGACTGTGGGACCTGGAGCAAATCACTTCTCCCTGGGCCTCCGTCTCCTTGCCGATAAAACGGGGCTCATAGAAGGTATCATGTTCGTGCCAAGCACTCAGGAAATAATGTGCATGTTATAATCACTTTCCCTGGATGGCAACTATGGGGTAGGCACCATCTGCCCATTTTAGAGATGAGAAAACCGAGGCCTCCCAGCCTCAGCGGCACACAGCGGCAGAGTGAAGACCGGAAGCCAGAGCCATCTGGCTTCGGAGTCCACCCCGTCACCTCCCCTGCTGAGGCTCTGACCTCCAGAAATACTGGTTTTAGAGACAGGAAAGCCGATTCAATGGGGTAGGAAGGAGAGGTCCAGCAGAGGGAAAGCTTTCCTGCTGCGGAAGATCATGGACACAGACACCCAGACAGGACCTCTTTTTCAGAGTGAGAGAGATAAATAGTTCTTCTCTGTGGGATCTGGGAAAGACCCTGGGGCTTGAGTGGTGACCAAGACCCAGCCCTGGGCCCTATAAAATACCATTTCACCCTGACCATATCTTTCCCCCCCCCCCGACCAATGATCATTCAATAGGCCCTGTTGGCCCCTTCCCAAGAAGAGAGGCTGAACATCACAGTTAGAAGCAATTACCTTTTCTAATGTTCACATCCATCAAAAATAGAATGGGCTCCCTGGAAGGGAAGGAGATCCCCATCAATGGCTAGTCTGGGATATTGTTGTAGAACTGAATAGATCCTAGAACATGCAGCCGTTCAGTGGCTGGTACAATTTAGTGTGACATTATATAACAAGAGGCTCCTTGCATCCAATCAGATACTCGGCAACATTTATTAGCCCTGACTGTATGCTAAGACCTGTGCTGTGCACAGGGGATTCCGAATTAATATAACGTAATCCTTGCCCTCAAGAAGCTCCTGTTCTAACTTAATTCTCTCTCTGCCCCTCAGCCTTTCTCTGATTCTCAGTTTGTTTTGGCTGTGGACTAAGTTTGATGGACTATGGTTTCCACTATCTAGGTAAGTATGTTGAATCTTGGGTATTTATGATTCTTTTAAAAAAGTCTTTAAAACAAGGCATTTTAGGTTGCTTTAGATTGTCTTTGCTAGTATGAGGCCTGTTTTCTTCTCCAGCAGGGTTCCTCAACGTCAGCACTATTGACTTTTGGAGTCATGTAATTCTTCCTTGTGGGGGTCTGTCTTGTGTGAACAGCCTCCCCTGGGCTCTACCCCCTGGATGCCAGTAACATCTCTCTGCCCAGTTGTGACAACCAAAATATCTCCAGATATTGCCAAATGCCCCCAGGGGACAAAATAGTCCTCAGTTGAGAACAACTGTTCTAAAGGATTCTCTCCACTAATACAAGGATCAAAATAAGATCAATAAAGGAAATTCAGGGTCCCTGCACCTCAAGAACTTATCATTCTCTAGGGCCTACACAAATTAGCCACACGGAGAATAAAACCTCACCAAGGACCTACTGTGCACGAGGCATCCGGCAAAGTGCTGCGGGGGAGGAGAGAGCCCCGGTTCTAGGTCAGACAGTCTGATAGTCGAATCCCATAGAAAAACCATGGGGTTCCAATACCAGTTTCCCCATCAGTAAGTGGTATTATTGTGAGCATTTGTGTGAAATCGAATTTGTAGAAAGCACAAAGCAGGTACAAAGTGGGTGTCCAGTCAAGGTGAATCCCCTTCCTTTCTCCAACCCTGTCCCCACGTTTCCAGATCCTGGGGTCAGCTGTAGCAAATGCATCTGGCTAGCCACTTCACCTCCCATCTCCACTGTCCCCGTCCAGACCAAGCAGCAAGGTAGCACAGTGTCCCCTTGGGGAGCCTGGTAAACAGATACCCCAGTATCTCCAACTTGGAACTTCCAGGGTCTGAAGTAAACCCATTGCCCTCCCAGGCTGCCCTTCTTTTATTCCACTCACACAGCATCCAAAAAAAAAAAAAAAGAGAGAGAAAAGACGGTTCCACAAGGCCAGGCTCCGAAAGCATAAAATTAACGTCAGGAAAGTCCTGAACTTTAGCTAGCACAGTATTGGGCAAATTTGGAGTGCCATTTGCATTCGTTTCAAACAGCTCTTGGAGGGGTTCTGGGAAACCTGTTGGGCAGTGATTTAAGGTTTCATTAGTCACTGGATGCACAGGCATCGTAGAGCTCTGAGCATCATGGTTCGTGAGCAGCTGAAAACCTGAGATCAAGTGCAGGGAGGACGCTGGCTGCCAAATTTCAGGGCAGAGGGAAAAAAAAAAAAAAGAAATCTGGAATGTGTTTCTACTTACTGTCCATTCCAGTAAAATGAAACGGTCTCTCCTCCAAACATGTGTTACTGCTTAGGCCAGAAACTGTATATATTGGTCTAAATCCAGAATGGTCTATGTGACATATTACTCCATATGACAAAATTACTACAACCTGCATTCTCTGTAGAAAGCCTGTTGCAACAGTATAGGATGATAATTTGTTGTACAACAAAAGTACATAATAATTTCATGTCAGTGTGGGCCAGGCCTTGGGATTTTCAAAGGGAAATTTCGGGTACATATGGACCAGTGCTGAAAAGGCACCCCCCAAACCCCCCACCTCCACTCGCACACATGCTCATATGGTGTGTGATCAGGATGGGAGAAAGTGGGGCTTTATTTATAACACACCATATTCTACATGAAAGTGACAAGAACACACACACACACACATACACACACACACACACACACACAATCGAAAACCTAAAAATAAAGCCAAATGGAAATCTGGTGTTCTCATGCGTGAGGCATCAGTGGCCAGAGCTGATTCACCTACCAAAGGGGGAGGAGAAGAAAGCCAGGCATGTTCATCTTTCAGCGCTGAGCTCTTTCGAACCCATCCAGAGCGAAGCCACGTGAATTCCTCAAGACCCCCCAAACCACAGCCTCCTCTTTGGCCCTTGTCTGGGCTAAGGTTTCATTACGAACCCCGGGCCTCGTTCCAATCCTCTCATCTGTCCCTCTAAGCGGCTCCGACAGATCACTCCACAGTACACGGATTCTCGTCGGGATAATGTCTTGGAGAGGAACAACCTGGAATCTGATCCAGTCAGAGTGCGTTAACGGGAAAGCATTTCTTTATGACACTTTTCACAAAGCAAGATTGCAAACCGGGGAGAAATATATGACTAGAAAAATTGAATGCAGAACATAAAACAGCTCAATTGTTAATACTTTGTAGTGTGACACCATTTTTCCTGCTGTGGAAACTTCGGTTATGGGATAACGTTAAAACGTTCTTTTCTCTTCCCTCCCTCCGTCATTCCCTAAATTCTTTCCCTTTCTTCCTTCTTTCTTTTCCTCCCTTGCTCTTTATCTCTCCTCCCTTTCTCTTTCCTTCCAACTTCTTTCCCAGTGGATATATTTTCAAAGTGGGAGAAAAAAGAGATTCTTCTGGGGAGCTTTTGCAAAGTCCTTCTTCCTACATGTTCCCCCAGAGAAATAGGACATCCAAACACCACTGATTCCTCCCACATCGTGTCTGTATTTCAAACCTACTGTTCTCCCAGAAAATTAGCTGGGCTCTTCTCAAACACACTGAAAGTGTTCCTATAAGGAAAAGATCTTGTAAAAGCCCTTTATGCCTCAATTACATCAAAATCTTACTTAAAGTGTGTCTGCTATCAAGGGCCATGGCTTAAGCTACCGTGGCTTAAGGGAAACGAGTTTTTCTCTCCAGTCAGCCTGGAAAGCTCGACCTGTCTCCTGGGTTTGGTGACCGTCGAAAATCTATCTTCTTAGAGTTTTTTGGTTCAATAAAACCTGAAACATATTTTGCCTGGCATTTTTCCTCAGGATTTTAAAACCCGTATGCACTTTATGGCAAATGAGATCCATATGGCCCTGATTCATTGATACTTAAGCCATTAGGATGCTGTTTTGTAAGAACACTTTGATGTCCAAGGGCCATCGAGCTGTTTGGAGGGCTTTTTTCTCCTTCACAAACAGGAAGTTTTCCTTTCTCGAGGTGTACACAGAGTGAAAGGCCAGCTCCCCCAGAATGAGTGACAGCGAGTGGGAAGTGGTTCTGGCCCATCAGGATGTGTTTATCCTTGTGGCTACAGGACGGCCCCTGACCCTGCTCCTGGGCGTAGGGTGGGAAGGCGTCTTGTGTAAGGAGCCTTGGAGCAGGGAAGGAGCCTGGCCCTGGCGCCTGGGTCATGAATGCACCGCCCACACCCTTGGGACTCAGATCCGTCTCCCAGAGTGGACTCAACATGCCTTGGCATGTTTATGGCTTTTATGGGACATCAAAATAACATGTGACAAACAGCAAAAGAGCATGGCTGGGCAGCAGAGGTGGGGTGGCATCTGCCCTCTTTTCTCCTGGACTGTTGTGGGGAGGGTGACCTTGGCTTGGTTCAGGGGATGGGTAGGAGTCAAGAAAGGAGGTTTGGGGACAGTCGCAGGTGTGGCAGAGGCCATTCCTGGGGCCCCTGAAGGCTGCGGTATTTGATGTGGTGATCGGGGACCAGCCTGCAGCTTACAAGGTCCCGGTGGACTCCACTACCTCCAGGGCGGGGAGAGAGCAAGCCAGGGCTTTGAACTCCAGCAGGTCTGGGCTGGGAAGGCCACTCTGCCACCTGCCAACTTGGACGAGTGGCTTCACGCTTTGGAGCCTCCGTGTCCCCCTATGTGAGCAGTAACACGCAGCCCTAAGCGTTGTTACGAGAAATCATGAAAATCACCCCAGCTGTCACTTCCACATCCGATGGACATTTGCTACTTGTTGGGCATTTCAGAATCGGATTTGCGCTTTCCTGTCTGCCCACTGCTCTCTCTTGCGTGTTTCCTGGGTGGGAGTCTCCCTCTCCCAAGAGGCCAGATCCTATCCCTCCTCACAACAGTGCAGCCAGGGGACAGATGCATCACTTAGGCATGGCCAGTAGGATGCTTTCATCTGTGATTTTGAATTCTGAGCTTATGACTTCAGTACTCAAGGACAGCGGGAGGTCGGATTCGCCCCACCAGCCGTGGACCTGGGGACCATTTGTTTTCGTTGTTCGGTCCTGTCTCCTGATCCTGGGACGCTCTTGGTTCCCACTCCCAGTTTAACCCTAGCTCTCTAGCCACCTGTTGATTCTGAGAGAGCCCAGAGTCCTTCTAACGAGGACCCTTTTTGCTTAGGCTAGAGGGGATTTTTGTTGCTTGCAGCCAACATCCCTGAAAAAGCCATACCCTGAAGCTCAGTCCTCACTTTCATTCTGAGGTCTACCCTGATGAGAATTCTTATTCATGCTAGCTTCTCATCTAAACCAACTTCCCCACCACAGCCTCCCATCCTTTCTGCTCCCTCACTCCCTGGCTCTCACCACACTTGTTTCACACCATCTCCCTGTGGCCACTTTTCCTCTCCTGCCCATATGTAGAGGACCCCTGCCCCTGTCTGTGTCTCAAATGGGACTGATTCCAGAGATGAGCACATGACCCAGACCTGGCCAATCAGAGAAGTACATTCCCCTGGACAAGGTCACTGGTTCAGGAATGGGCCCATGACCTGGGCTGATCGACTGTGAGTATATATTGTATGACATTTGCTGGAACTCTTAGGAGAGTGCAGCTCTCTTCCAGCTAGAGTTGCTAAACTAGCTGGTTGCAGACCTGAAGCTTCCACAGTCAAAGATGGACACGGCAAGGGAAGAGACTACCGAAAAGTGAAGCCAACACAAGAGAGCAGAATTGAGAGAAAAAGACAGTGTCTTGATGACATTGTTTACACCCCTGGATCTAGCCATGCCTGAAACTGTCACAGCCCTGAACTTGCTGGATACATGAACCAATCTACTCAAGCCAGTTGAAGTTGAGATTTGGTCAATTACAGTGGAAAGAAAGCTGATTAATACACCACCTTAAACCCCATGACTGTTCACTTGGACCAGTCTTACCAATTCCCTCAGCATCCTTGTCCTTCTATTGCTCCCATCTAGCAAAACACAAATCCTAGGTAAATCTATTGACCTTCCTTGTTCCAGCTCTCAGGCTACAGAGAGCTGCTGGGAAAGACCACATCAGACACACTGGAGTCACCTCAACTTCATGGTCTCCAAACCCAACCCAGATCTCGATGGTGACTTAAAATACTGCTGGGGGCCCTTGGTGAGCTCCCTCACTCCTGGACCAATGCAGCTGTCCCAGACATTCAACTCCTCTTTCAAATCCCCTGTCTCAACAGTTTCCTCCTGCTCTTAACAACTGTTCTTGCCTATGTTAATTAGCTCATTCGTGGTGATCATTTCACAATGTAGACATACGTCAAAACGTTAAGTTGCATACCTTAAATATATAGAATTTTTATTTTTCAGGTATACATCTATAAAGCTAAAAAAAAGGCCACCCTCAACATTCTGCCCTTTCTGTCCACACACCCACACACTAGCCTCACAAAATTGGTTAGGATAGGCACACCTATGCAAGTGGGCTGTCTCTTGTCCAAATCTGACCTTCATCCCTTCTCTCTTGGCTTTGGGATCAGACACACCTGAGTTCAACGCCAGCTCTGCCACAAAACTAGCCACACATGGCCGTGGTCACTGGCTCACTGTCGTCAGGCCCTCCTGGGCTTTGTGGCACCGCAGAGAACAGTGCATGTCCTCAGAATGGTCATGCTTGCATAATTGCAATGTGACCGCTCACGGTGGTGTCACTTCACTATTGTATGACTTGTAGGTCATGCAGCAATACGGTCCTGCTGGTATGGGAACCAATTACTCCTGTGATTCAATTTTTATAACTATACAAAGTATTTGTGTTGGAGTTCCTAGAGGATGGGGCTGGGCATAGGGTTGGGGACAAGAGGCCTGAAAGGCATCCACTCCAGGCTTCCCATCACCTGGCATGATCCCACACTGCCACTACCCGAGGGCATCTCTTGAAAGGAAATTGGAGGAAACCTAAGAAGACGCTTGGCCAGAACTCCCTAACCTTACATCCCCTGGTGTCTTTCACTATGATCAGACCTCTTTGGACTTATGCCATGGGCAATATCGTATAAGGGTGTGTGTGTGTGTGTGTGTGTGTGCGCGCGCGCGCCAGAGCACTCATTTCACCAACCCTCAAGTGCAATATTTCAAGGAAGATTCCACCATGTGTCTCGGGGAAGCCTTTCTGAGTTTGGTTGCCTCGTCTGCAGGATCAGGATGATGGGACCCAGAATGATGGGACCCTCTCCTCTGAGGGCTGCGGGGAAGATGGGAGGAGGGGATGGAGTGTTGCCCTTGGCACGGCGCCTGGTGTGAGGTCAGTACATGATGAATAGTGCCTCATTCCCCACCCACCCAACTGGAATGTGCAGCCTCTTTCATACCATTAATTCCTCTCCTTCCCCCCATAAGCCCATTCCAGTTTCTTGTCTTTTAAATTAAAATAAGGAAAAAAATCTTTCCTCAGCCCGCATCCAGCTATAGCGCCATCTCTCTCTCCACTCTATAAGCAAAAGTTGTGAGAGTTCCTGCCCTGACAATTTCTACTCCTGCATTTCCCTCGAGGCTCCCTCCCATTTGGTTTCTGACTTAACCTCTCCTGCAAAGGCTCTCCTCGGGTTTACTAAGGACCCGTGGCAAGGCCTCTTTTTGTATGTACCTCGATGGCATAAATACAGAAGAAGCTGCTGGAAGGCAGGGATGTGTTGGAGAAAACAGCCTCAGTAAGTTCAGGGCTAGGGTGTGGCGAGCAAGATGCCTAGGGCACAGAGCTCCAGGAGGCACTCACTCTCAGGGTTGTGCAACTTTGCACCCCAGGCATCTCCCCCACTTCACCCCAGGCCTGGCCCTGCTTCTCAAGATAATCCAAAGTTCAGTTTATTTTCGATTGAAAAGGATACAAAATTCCCACACCCAGTAGAAAACTGCACTCACTAAGAGGAATGAAAAGGATGCAGCTACTCCCTCCGGCCATCTGTTGCCATAGAAACACAGGCCCAGGGTTGCCAGACCCTCTAACGTTTCAAGAGAAGTTGGAAATGCAGATTTTTGTGTGGAAAGCTCATGACTTTAAAATGTTGGCATCCAAGTCAAATTAAAAACCAAACGTTGTGTGTGTCCCCAGAAACGTGTATTAGGCTACATTCAGCTCTCATGCTGTGGGTCACAGACCTCTGGCTTGAACCGGCTGAAGAGATGATGGTCAGGGTCAGAGAGGTGTAGATGTGTGTTGGGGGTGAAGAGAAACCAGAGAGGTAAGGGCACACAGAGTGAGGAAAGGGATATCTCCGGGTCCAGGAAGAGTGAGGGATCAATCCCCCCCACCTCCAGTGGCAGTGCCCTAGGGGATAGCAGGACCCATGTGTGTGGTGTGACCCTACACACTGGGGTTTCCATTCTCCTTGAAGACTCCATTACCATGTGGACTGGAGGAGAACATATTGGCCAAGGCAATGAGTGTCTCCTTGGCAATTAGCATGAGCTGGGGTGACCAAGGAACCAAAACTCCTTCCTAACATAACCCAGGGGTGGGGAGTCCCTTTAATGACAGAAGCTGAGTGTGCTGCTAAAACGTCAGGACGGCACCTTTAGATCCCATTTAAAGCTGGTTGGAAAAAAATAGGAAATGCTTTTTTCTCGCCTATCTGATGTTCACCTCCTCTGTGCGTTTAAGTGCACTTTCACATTTTCGTCTACAGTTAGCCTTTTAGAGATTTTTTTTTTAAAGATTTTTTCTAACCTAAGAACTGCCATTCCTTATGTCTGCTCTTCTCACCACTATATTCCTGGTGTCTACACAACACCATCCAATAGAAATAGAACACAGCCATGTATAAAATTATAAATGTTCTAATATTAAGTAAAAGGAAACATAAAATTAATTTAATAGCATATTTATTAACCCAATATATCAAAATAAATCATTTCAATGGGTAATCAACATAAAAAACTAAAGAGATATTTTGTATTCTCTTATTTGTAAGTCTTCAAAATTCATTGTGTGGGGGCTTCCCTGGTGGCGCAGTGGTTGAGAGTCCGCCTGCCGATGCAGGGCACACGGGTTCGTGCCCCGGTCCGGGAAGATCCCACATGCCGCGGAGCGGCTGGGCCCGTGAGCCATGGCCGCTGAGCCTGCGCGTCCGGAGCCTGGGGTCCGCAACAGGAGAGGCCACAACAGTGAGAGGCCCGTGTACAGCAAAAAAAAAAAAATTCATTGTGTGGTGTATGTGCAGTACGTGCGTCTTCACATGGACTTGTGTGTTGTACTGTGCTTGAAACATTGTTTGATCGAGGAATAATGTGTGTGTCTGTCTATAGCGCTTATTAATATTCCCTGGCACTGAAATTCTGCAGAAAACCCTTTAGGAAATGTTGATCTAGCTGTATAATCTTTAGTTAAAAAGAAAAAAAAAAAAAAAAGAATGGCCTCCCCAGCCATTTGTGAGAGTACAATTTGTGAGAATTCTTCAGACACACTACCCCTCAAATATCCCTTCTTCCCATAGTCACCAAGGTGGAAATTCTGTAGATAATTGCCTTTTGAGGCTTGATGTCTTCTTCAGGCATTGCCTATGGAAATGAAACTACCCTTGGGAGAGGTTCGATAACATTCATTCATCCGACATGCTTGCCCTGTGCTTGATCTTCAGAGACACAGAGATGAAGACATCCTCTTCCCCTTCCAGAAGCTCATGGCTTAGTGAGAATGACAAGCATGTTGGCCAACGATTATGACACAGTAGGAAAACCTCTGTGAGGAGCACTGCAGCTGACTTGAGTCAGGAGGGCTCAGGCACGCCTCCCTGATGAGATGGCATCTGGGTAGGATGTTGACAGCTGAATGGGTGGTTCACAGGTAAAAGGGAGAGGGAAAGGGCAAGGCAAAGGGTGTTTTGGAGGAAAAGTCCATCGGAGGTAGGCTTGGCATAGCTGTTGCTTCCCTTGATAAGAGACAAGACCCAGGTGCACTATGAGACCCTAATTGCTCTCCCTGCATCCACTGTGGGGCTCTCCAGTCCTTTCTGTCACAGCAGCCCAGATCATCTTTCAGTGGGAATACCTGATAAGAATTCTTCAATGGATTCCCAGAGCTTTTAAGATAAGGACCAAAATCCCCAAGTAGACTCGTCCCCAGCCTGCCTCTCATCTCCTGCCTTCCTCTTACTACTGGGCCCTCCAGCCTCTGCAGCCTGATCTCTAGTCTCAAGGCTGCCATTCTCCCTCCCACCTCAAGTCCTTTGTCCATGCTGTTCCCTGGAACAGCCTTCCCAGGCCATATGCCCACACTCCTTACTTGAGTGTGTTCCTACTCTTCCTTCAGAACTTGGTTCCAAATGCCACTCATCAGGGAAGCTGTCCTACACTTCAGATGATATTATGTCCCCTCACAGTCCTCTAAACTTTTTTCAACCATAACATTTTATCACAGGGTATCACTGTATATTTGCTTGTCTGAGTATTTGACTAAAGCCTGCCTCTCCCACTTAGTTCCACGAGGTCAGGGACCACATCTGACTTGTTCTCTGCACAGTATCCGGTATAGAGTAAGTGCCCAATAAATATTTGTTGCAAATTTTAATGAAATATCAGTGGGAGGCCAAGACTTGTCCCAGGGAGGGAGCTTGCAGAGAAAAGAGTACACACATAGGGAAAATGACATTGTTCAACCAGCAAAGCAGAACCAATAGGAGATTGAGAGATTTATTAGAAGGAATTGGTTTACACAATTGTGGGACCTGGCTAGGCAATCTGAAATCCATAGGACAGGTTGTCAGGAGGGCAGACTGGAAACTCTCCAGCATAGAAGGGCGCTGCTGTCTACAGGTGGAATTTTTTCTTCATCAGAGAAGGCTTGCAACTGATTGAATCAGGCTCACCCAGATTCTCTAGGATAATCCCCTTTACTTAAAGCCAACTGATTATGGACTTTAATCACATCTATGAAATACTTTCACAGCAACACCTAGATCAGTGCTTGAATAACTGGAGACTGTAGCCTAGCCAAGCTGACACATCAAAAGACCATCGCATATATCAAATAAAATCTTCGATTCAAAACTGGGAGGCAACTTAGAGAAAAACTGAAAGGTACTGAGCTTCAGAATCCAGCTGATCAGTTCCCCTTCTGCAACTTCTAGCTAAGTGATGCCACTGTGGCAGAGACTATCAGGCTCTTTAGCAAAATGTTTCCTCTTCTTCCTGGGCACATAGCTAGACTACCTTTCCCAGGTTCCCTTGCAGTTAGATTTGGCCATGTGACTGAGTTCTAGCCAATGAAATGTGAGAAAAGGTATGTGCCGCTTCTTGAGCTGGTTCATAAACTCTCTCCTGCCCTTCTCCATGCTCTTTTCCCCTTCTCACTGGCTGGGATAGAGATGATCTCCAGGATAAATTTGGAATTTACATGTTGATGACAGAAGCACTTCTATTATCCTGGATTTCTGATGGATGAAGAGAAAAGGCTGCTCCACTGACTTTTTTTACCCACCCACTACTGTTAAGTGATCAAGAAATAAACATCATAGAGTTTAAGATCATATATGTTTGGCATTGGGTCTATTTGTTACAGCAACAGTGTTACACTAACTAATACACTTTGGGCAAGTTATTAATTTTTTTGAGGCTTGTTTTTCTCATCTCAACAAAGGATAGAAGCATGTTCTCATAATGATGTATATTACTGTTGGGATCTCTTTTAAAGCAGAGCTCCTAGAAAATATTTGCAAATGATGCAACCGACAAGGGATTCATCTGCAAAATATAAAATCAGCTCATACAGCTCAATATCATAAAAACAAACAACCCAATCAAAAACTGGACAGAATATCTAAATAGATATTTCTCCAAATGTCCAAAAGGCACATAAGAAGATGCTCAATGTCGCTAATTATTAGAGAAATGTAAATCAAAACTGTGAGGTATCACCTCACACCAGTCAGAATGGCCATCATTAAAAAGTCTACAAATAATAAATGCCGGAGAGGGTGTGGAGAAAAGGGAACCCTCCTACACTGTTGGTGGGAATGTAAATTGGTACAGCCACTATGGAAAACAGTATGGAAGTTCCTTAAAACACTAAAAATATAGCTACCATATGATCCTGCAATCCCACTCCTGGGCATATATCCAGAGAAAACCTTAATTCGAAAAGATACATGCACACCAATGTTCACTGCAGCACTATTTACAATAGCCAAGACATGAAAGCAACCTAAATGTCCATCGATAGATGAATGGATAAAGATGTGCTATACACACACACACACACACACACACACAAGCATCCAGGTATAGGCAATTTGGGTCTGATTCAGGGGCTCCATGGTTACAGGACCCTAGATTCCTTCTCTCTTTTTGCTCTGCTATCCTCAAGGTATTGCTCTGTCCATGGGGTCCCAGATGGCTCACTGTCATACTTGCATGCCAGCTGGCATGTAGAGGGAAAAGGATATTGCCTTTCCTTTTAAGGGCAGGATATTGACATTGCACATATCTCTTCTGCTCACATCCCACTGACCAGAATATGGTCCTAGCTAGCTAAAGGAGAAGAGTGGGACATGCTGCCTTTATTCTGGACAACAGTGTGCTCAGCTTAAAATCAGGGGTTCTGATCCTACAAGAGAGAAGGGAGAACGGATACTAGGAGTCACCTAGCAGATCTGCACAGATGTAAAGCCTTTAGCACAAAGTCTGACCAGCAGTAAAGGCTCAAAAGGTTTTCACTAAACAAGTCACAAGACACCAGGCTGGACAGACGCCTGCCCTGCCCTCTCCATGAGGGTGCTTGCCAGGGCCAGCCTGTGGCCCGAGCCCTCATCAAGCCAGGTCCCCATGGTCTGGGTGACAGAGACACAGCCTCACCACGCGCTTCTCTGAGCCCAGATGTCAGCCACATGAAGTCTAATGATCCGCAGCTGGTCCTTGGGCATCTTCGGACTCCCAGAGGCCCAAGCCAGGGAATGATAATAATTATGATAATAATTGCTACCATTTAGTGCTTGCCAGTGGCCTGGGTGCCAAATGGGGCCCTTTACATGAGTGCTCATTTGCACACAGACTGTCACTGGGGAGGTATGTTCTCCACTTGACAAATGAGACAAGTGAGGCTCAAATAAGCAGACCTGTCTGAGTCCACAGAGCAAGGAAGTGGCTGAGCCAGAATTTGGACCCAGAGCTTTCTTGCCACTCTCCCCTGTTCTCTAAAACGTCAATAGCGAAGGGCTTGCGGTAAACCCTGGGCGGCTTGTCGCTTGCCTCCCCGGCATCCATTGCCATTGTCTCTCAGAAGAGCTCTGGGTTCACTTGTGTGTATGTGAGGGGGGAGGACCACACTCCCTCCACCCATGTGGTCTGGGCAGGCTTCCCACCCCCACTGCCCCGGAGTGGAGGATTGGCCCAGGACTAAGCTCATTGGTGTCTGACACCCCAGGCCATGCTGATTGGTTCGGGAGTGGGCTTGTGACCCAAACGAGGGGGCCTCTGACCGGGAAGGTAACACCGAATCAGAGAGCACGGGAGGCTTGGCCCTGCGGCAGTCAACTTGTAAGGCATGAAAAACGAAGGCACTGAGCAGATTCAGGGAGAGACGGGGAGGAGGCATGTCTGGGAGTATCCTTGATTCCTCTCACTGAGTCCTGCCTGAGTTGGAATTACCTGGGCCCAAAGCCACACAGGTAGCAAGTGAAGCAGGTCTGGGACACTCGCTCACTAACCAGAAGAAACATGGTGGCCACGCCACAGCCCCATAGGGGTGGATTCCCCTCTCCCCTGTGTCCCTCTCTCCAAGGACCCAGCCCTTTCACCTTTTCTCAAGTTCACCTGGAACCCCCAGGGAAGTCCCAAGGCTTATTCATTTATGGCCAACATGGCATGGAGCAAATGACTAGAAATTCCTTTAAAACTTCAGAGTAGTCAAAATAAAAACAAAACGACATAGCAACTCCTACACTGTTTTGGAAGCTGTTGAATGCCCTCCCTAGATGGTACTTAAGTGTTTTACCCATAAGATGCTGGAGGCACCATTCTAAGCTGCTAGGCGTGCAGGGAGGGGTGCTGGTTGGTACCCACTCAGGGTTTCCAACGTGTCAGGGTTTGCTCTGCATCCTGCACTCTCCCAGACGCTGGAGAGCTGAGGGTGAGTGAACACAGAAACGACTCCTGCCCTTAAGGAGCTAACAGTCCAGAGCCTCGTGGAAACCACTGGGCCTCCTTCCGTGAATGAGTTCAGAAATTACCAATAGATACTACCTTCCGCAGCCAACCTGAGTCTAGCTTCCTGCATTAGGGCTTTGCAACGGAAGACTTCATCATTGGCCAGTTATGGACTGATTAAGTGCCTGTGCAGTGTGTGCCTGGGCGTCCAACATGAGGGAGAATAACAAGGGACGTTACCTTTTAATAAACTGTTGCATAATTGGGTATATCAGTCAGGGTCTCAGGAGGAAACAGATGGTGCATTCAAAAGAGTGTTAGAGGCTTCCCTGGTGGCGCAGTGGTTGAGAGTCCGCCTGCCGATGCAGGGGACACAGGTTCGTGCCCCGGTCCGGGAAGATCCCACATGCCGCGGATCGGCTGGGCCCGTGAGCCATGGCAGCTGAGCCTGCGCGTCCGGAGCCTGTGCTCCGCAACGGGAGAGGCCACAACAGTGAGAGGCCCACGTAATGCAAAAAAAAAAAAAAAAAAAAAAAGGGTATTAGAAGAGAGTTTAAGGATGTGGGAGTCAACAAGGGAAGCTGCTTGTTCCCACGGGAAGCCCCCCACAGGCAAAGGAGGCAGGGGAAGAAAGGCGGGGCAGCAGAACCCAGGAAGAACCTAGCTGTGGCTTTTCCCCAGCATGACTCCGGCCAGAGTGATGCATCTCCTGGTTCTGCATCTACAGCTCAGTCTTTTCTCCTGGGCTCCAGCCCACCGCAAGCCTGATAGATGTCTCCACCTGCATCTCCTACAGGCAATGCAAATTCCAACTGTGAAAATCAGAACTCAAAATCTGCTCCACAGACACATGCAGCACGCATCCAGCAAAGCAGAGGGACCAAAAATGTGAGAAAAAATAGAAAGCGTTTCGATAGATTGCTATTTCCAGAAAAAAGTACCCAAGTGTGCAAGATGTTTACACTCATGCCAGAATGACTAGACGGCTATGCAGGAAAAAGCGAGCCTTGACCCTTACCTCGCACCATGCATAGAATACAACTCTCGTAAGAGCGTAAAATATTTTAATTTCTGGAAAAAAACACAGGAGGAAATCTTTACAAACATGGCGTGAGTAATGATTTCTTAGATGGGACAAAAACCATGAGCCATACACAAAAAAATTATAAATTGACTTTGTCAAAATTTAAATCTTCTCTCTTCAAAAGACATAGTCGAGAACAATCAAAGGCAAACTACAGATAGGGAGAAGGTATTTTCAGAATAATTATCTGACAAAGGACTTGTATCTAGACTATAAAAGAACTCATACAAATAGATAATAAGGAGACAAATAATCTAATATTTTTAAATGAGCAAAAGGTTTTGCTTCTCAGAAAGGGTATATGGGGCTTCCCTGGTGGCGCAGTGGTTGAGAGTCCGCCTGCCGATGCAGGGGACACGGGTTCGTGCCCCAGTCTGGGAAGGTCCCACATGCCACTGGAGCGGCTGGGCCCGTGAGCCATGGCCGCTGGGCCTGCGTGTCCGGAGCCTGTGCTCCGCAGTGGGAGAGGCCACAACAGTGAGAGGCCCGCGTACCACAAAAAAAAAAAAAAAAAGTGTATATGAGTCTACAATAAGCATATTTAAAGATGTTGGTCGTCAGGGAAATACAAATTTAAACCACAATGAGGTAACACTTCATATTCACTGAAATGGCTTAAAAAAAAAATAAATGTGACCCTACCAGCTGTTGTTAAGGATGTAGAACAACTGAGACACTCATGCACCATTGATGGAAAAATAGAGTGGTACAACCACTTTGGAAAAGAGTTTGGCAGCTCCTTTAAAAAGTTAAATATATACTTACCATATGATCAAGCCGTTCCAAGCCAACAGAAATATATGTTCTCAAAAAGGCTTACACAAATGTTCATAAGAGTCTTTTCCTAATAGCCCCAAACTGAAGATAACCCAAATATCCATCAACACATGAATGGATAAACAAATTGTGGTATAGTCATACAACGGAATACTACCCGGAAATAAACACACTACAGACAGGCAACACGATGAGTCTGAGAGGTCTGATGCTGACCCAGAGACGCCGGACACAAAAGAGTATTTCTGAATGATTCCATTTATGTGACTTCTAAGAAAGGCCAACTCATTTATAGTAACAGATATCAGATCAGTGGTTGCCTGGGGTCGGGGGTGTAGGGACTGAGTGGGTAGTAGCACGAGGAAACTTTCTGCAATTATGGAAAGATTCTCTATCTTGACTGGGGTGTTAGTTACACAAGAAGTGTACACATTTGACAGAACTCATTGAATTGTGCACTTAAAATATGTTCATTTGTTGTATGTAAGTTATAGCTCAATAAATTTGACTTTTGGAAAAAGAGTCTAAGCTGTTATAGGAAAAATCAGAATGCTGTTGGCCTTCCTCATAGGGGAGATTTTTTTGAGAAAGTGCTGTCATCTTTTCAGTGCTCAGGATCTCTTGGTCTCAGTCAGAACCTGCTAGAAGTCCTAATTTTTTTCCCAGCCCACAAGACTTCTTCCCCATGGACTGGCTCTGTGGATGTATACCCAATGACTCGCTCTGATTCTGATCACCAATTCGACATGTGTGGGGTTTTTTCAGACCACAAAGCAATTCTCCACACCAGCTGGGTGTCCTACAATTCAACTCAATTCTGACACCATCCACCTGGAGACAGCATCGGATTCCACAGGTTAAGGGCTCAGTCCCACAAGACTGCCCCCCACAGACATGCTTCAGTCCAGGCTGTCACCTGGGTTTCTGACTCACTGGCTATAAATTGGAGGTTCCCACAACCCCCTCCTTGGGTTCAATGAATTTGTTAGAATAGCTCACAGAACTCAGAAAAACATTTACTTACTAGGTAGCCGCTTTATTATAAAAAGATGTAATTCAGTAATAAGCCACATGCAAGAGATGCATAGGGCAAGGTATGGGGAAAGGGCATGAGCACACCACTCTCCCCAAATCTCCATGTGTTCACCAACCCGGAAGCTCTCCAAACCCTGTCCTTTTGTGTTTTTATGGAGGCTTCATTTCATAGGCACGATTGATAAAATCACTGGCCATTGGTGACTGAACTCCAGCTCCAGCCCCTCTCCCCTCCCCAGAGGTCACGGGAGTGGGACTGAAATTTCCTTTTACTCTAATCACTTGGTGGGTTCTCCTGGTAACCCCATGGTTAGGTGTGGTCCAAAAGTCATCTCATTAAAATAACAAAGGCACTTCTATTGCTCTCATCACTTAGGATATACCAAGGACTTAGGAGCTCTGTGCCGGAAATGGGGGTGAAGGCCAAATATATATTTCTTATCATAAATCACGATATCACACTCCTCCCCCACCCTCATATCCCATCCATCACCAGCTTTATCGATTACATAATGTTGATTCCACCTCCTCCACACCTATTTCTCTCCATCCCTGCAGCCACTAAATGAATTCAGGCTCCTTTAAACCCTCCCTACCTCCTGTTTCTTTTGCTCTTCCCAATCTACAATCCACAGTGCTGGCAACATGACCTGGCCACATTCCTGCTTCTGATTCTCCTACCGCTCCTCTGATGGAGACTGTTCTCTCTCTACCCAATACCCATTCTCCTCTTCTCCCTTAGGAAAGGAACTCTGATTTTGGTAGGATTGACCCACCTGGGAAACTACATTTTCAAGCCCTTTTAGATACACGTCTAAGTTTTGGCCAACAGTATGAAGGTGGGAGTCACTGGGTAGGGCTTCTGGGAAAGCACATTCACTGAGGAATCGACTCAGCTGGGAAGCCCTTTTGACCTTCTCCTTCCCAGTTCCTCTTTCTCCCTGACTGGAATGCTAATATGATGGCTGGAGCAGCAGTGGCCATCTAATGACCATGAAGAGATGTTGAGGATGGAAACAGGCACTAAGAATGGTAGAGCTAAAAGATTAAAAAAGAGTCTGGGATGTTGACAATATTGTGAACATCAGTTAACTGTGAACTGCCAACGTCTGGATTCTTTCACAAGAGAGAAACATATCTATCTTGCTTAAACCATGGTTATTCTGTATCTCTATTACAGAGAAAGCTGCAAGTATTTCCTACTTGTTATAGTATCTTAACTGACCTCTGAATAAAGTCTTGGATTCCTCAACACGGCTTACAAGGCTCTTCATGCTCTAACCCTCTAAATTTCCATGCATGAACGTCAGTGGGCTCATCAAATTACGTGCAAAATGGTGGAGGGGGCTGTGCACGTGTGTGTTTGTGTATTTTTCCCTAGAAAGGGGATCAGCAGTTTTCAACAGATTCTCAAAGGGACCTGTGACACCTGACCCACCCCACCCCCAAATGTTTTCAACCTTATTTAACAGCCCCACTTAATATGTATAATTACCTTCTTTTCACCTTAGGAAACAGATTCTGAACATTCGGGCACCTTATAGAGTGCTACACTCTGGGCAAATAAAGGGAGAAGGAGTAATGGATGAGTTTGGAGAAAAAGATGCCAGGAAAGAAGCAGAATGTTTCTCATGGATTGGAAGCCAGAGCAGAGTGTCTGCATTTGCACTCTGGGCCCAGGATGTGCCGAGCCTTTCCTGAGGCCTGCTGGGTCTCTCCGCCAGTATGGTTTTCATTACTGAGGGCAATCCTTTTAATGAGTTGTCTGCCTTCAGTTATGCTCGACTATAATGTTCTCCAGCTGATTTCTCAGTAATTGAGAGGCTCTGGCTTTTGAAGTCGTCTTGTCAACCTGGTCTGTTGCTCTGTTCAACTTTGGGGTTACCCCTGAGAGGTGCACAGCCCCCATATCTCCAGGGTGCATTAGAACATGTGCTTGGAGCCTTGTTCAGTGGCCCCAGAGGGGCTTAACAAGCCCAGCTATTTCGGTAACCCCTGTCTTTGCTCACTTCCAGGGGAGAGTCGACACAACTTCTGAGCACCTGGTCTGCTAAACGGCTTTTCAGCCTCACAGACTCCCTTTGAAAGCATCGTGTCAGACTCTTGGGACAACATCATGAAGGACTTTGTGTTGTGGACGTTTTTCTTCCTATGTTTAGCTGTCCAGAATCTGAATCTCCTTCCTGTGTTTGGGGAACTCCTACCACATGAATCTTAGTCAAAGGCAGGGTTCACCTCCCTCACTTTCCCAGCCTCCCTTGCAGGGTAAAGGACAAGGGCACTGCCAGCCAGACCTCCACATTGTCAGATGGGACCTGGTGACTCCACAAAGATGGACAATGGAGAAACCACCGCAGGTGAAGCAGCCAGAGTAACAGAAACTTCTCACTTCTGGCACCAGCCCCTGGTGGCCAGTGCAGGACGGTCAAGGCAATTTGCGACATCTCGAGCTTGGTGGCTATAGCAGAAACAGGACAGGTTCTGTGGCTGGATGGTGGCCAAGGTTCTGGTTGCCCTTTCTTCTAAGCCTAATCCTCCCCTTGGCGTTGTACATGGGGAAACTGAGGTGCCTGGAGGAGAAAGGCTTAGGGAGCACAGACAGCCCATAGCCTGGGACCGTTGTCCAGGTCTCCCAAGCTCCAGTTCAAAGCACCTTCTTGGAGCTATATTCCCTCCTTAAACTTTTAAATCATCCAGGAAATATACTAAAGCCACTTGAAAGTGTAGGTCCTTCATTCCATGCCCTGAGACTACCTCACTCCATAAAACAGGCACTTACTGGGTATCTAGTAACTGTGCAGGCACCAGGACAGTGTATTAGCTATTCTGTCACAATCCATCCTTAAACGTAGTGGCTTAAAACCACAAGCCTTTATTATTGCTCACGAGTCTTCAGGTCAGCCAAGTGGTCCTACCGGTCTTAGCTGGCTTATTGACACGTCTGCAGTTGGCAATGTGTCATCCATGTAGCTCTGCTGAGGTTGGCTGGGACCTCTCCCATGCCTGGGGTTGGTTGGCTGTAGGATGGCTGTTCTTCACGTGGACTTCAGCCTCTGGCAGCCTAGCCTAGGATGATTCTCATGGTGATGGTCGGGTCCGAGACAGCAAGTGGTGGTCCTCAAGGCCTCCTGAGGCCAAGGCTTGGAAGGGGTGCACCCTCCCTTTCACTGCATCCTATTGGCCAAAGCAAGTCACACAGCAGCCCAGCTTCAAGGGGTGGAGAAATAGGCTCCACCTCTTGTGGGAGGAGCTTCAAAGTCACATTGCAAAGGACAGTCTACTACAGACAAGAGACAAGAGACGGAGGTTATTTTATTTATGTGCTATCTATACCTCTACCTCATGGTTCAAAGGATTTAAGGTAGCTTATGAAACAAACAAATAACAATTGCAAATATAAGTAAGGAAACCAAAATCTAGAAGAAGAAAATCGTTAAGTTCTAGGAGAAAATCAAGACTCTGAGAAAATAAATAACTCCAAGAACTGCAGCATCCTCTCCTACCATCTCATCCAGCCCTTCACTGGACCCTCCACCTTCCCCTCTGGGCTGTGAGCATCTCAAGTCAGAGGTATAGCTTGCTTGTCCTTTGACTGGTATAGAGATTGGGTGCTTGGTTAAAGTCGTTGATCTGCTTGTGGCTTATTCCACTGAGTGTCCCAGCAGCCAAAGTAGGGAGAAGGGCACAGCTGCCTAATTTTTATTGTGAGAGAGAAAATAGCCTGCAAAGACTTCCCTTAACACCTACTTATGGAAAAAAGAAATAATCCTCATGTGGGGCTTCATCCAGGTGACCCTAATCACATAGAAGGCCAAGTCTCTATAACAAGCTGTTTCCTGGGCTGCCTCTGGATGAAGGATAAGGCAAAGATTGACAGACACAAGGCAGAAGGGAAACTAACACGATGTGGAAATCAGGTCAGTGGTGCGGCTCTGCAAAGGCACAGAGACCTCTGGTACAAGAAGCCAGGGACGCCCCCCTGCAAGGGGGAGCCACCGCTGCCTTACGGAGGCCTCAGTCTGCCAGGCACTGTACTAGGTACCACAGATCAGCATCTCCTTCTACTATCTACAACAACTGCCTGTGATGGGCATTTCCTCCTTTACGTGAGACAAAACTGGGACTCAAGTTACGTGACTTGCCCAAGGTGCCATGGCTAGTGAGCAGCCAAAACCCGTCTGATTCGCATTAATTTTTCTTCCCCTAGGCCACACAGAGAAGCAATCCACCTCCACAGGGGCTTCAACTATCCTATTAAAAACAGAAAGCTGTGTGGGTCAGGAGAATGAAAACTCATGGTTCCTGTAATTCACATCAGTCCCTGGATTTGGGGGTTTCTGCCTAGTTTTTCAGGCTTCAACTCAGAGGAGATGTTAGCATAGTTACAAACTCCTTCTCTCCTACAATCACTATTATATAATGGTAATAACGTGGATACATTTTATTTGTTTATAACATGCTTCTTCCATTAAGGAATTTGCAAAACAAAAACATATACAGTATATGAGATACAGAGAACATAAGAACCAAGGAAAAGAAAATTGTTCTGATCACAAGGTGGTATAGAATAATCTGAGATTGAGGTTTAAATCCAGTTCTGGGCTTCCTGGCAGCCAAAGCAAAAAGGAATACAAGATTAGTTATCCACGCATTTTCAGAAGGGGAGGAGGGCATACCCTTTCCTTGGGTTTCTCCTAACACTGAATTCTAAAAGAAATTTACTTATGAAGGCACCACCGAGTGATACATAGACAAGGTCTTCAGTGATTTTTTTTGAGAATAAATACATTAGTGAATTTCATATGGCTGTTTATGTATGACATTAAGGCTCAACTCAGAAAATAAAGTTCCAAGACAGGAATTCTGATGGGTACTGCTGATAGAAATGGGCTTTTATATACTGCTAAGAAGGTCACACTGAATTGTGTCTTTTGGCATTCAGGCATACTATTGTGGTTCTTATGACAGTTAATGCTCAAAATCATTATTTCACTTTATATCAGTTAGGACCTTTTCAGTTGCAGGTGATAGAAAACCCAGCTCCAAAGTACTTTATCCAAAAAAAAGAAGTTTTGATTCATGTTAGTGAAAAGTCCTGGCTTCAGGCACAGCTAGATCCAGGGGTTCAAATACGGTCAAATAAGGTTGGTTTCTTGACAACTCTCAACACCATGTTGGCTCAGGATTCTTGTGGTGGCAAAATAGCTCCTGCAACTCTGAACCCTTTATCTGATCTGCTTCATGCCCAGGGCGAGAGAGAGCTCCCCCAGCAGAGAACTGTGCCAGCAGCCTCAGCAAAAAAAGAAAACATTTTCTTTTCATCATCTCAGGTTTTGTCGTGGGTACAGCCTTGGGCCAACGATGGTGGCCAAGAGGAACGTGACACCAGCCTGGCTTAAGTCTCAGTCCCCTAACTTGGCTTAAGTCTCAGTCCCTTAACCTGACCACATACCTTGAGAACCATACAGAAGAAAAGGAAATGGATTATGAGGAGAGAAACTGCAGTGGTTCATAACACATGCTTTCTAAGTTCATGGACCTGCTTGCAAGAAAACAGGGCTCAATCTATGAAATCAGATTATTTTCGAAGGCCCAAGAGCTTACTAATTCCTTGCAGAATTTCATTCTTTTAAAAAAAATTCATTTATTTTTTTATTCATTTATTTAGTTTTGGCTGCCTTGGGTCTTCGTTGCTGCACACGGGCTTTCTCTAGTTGCGGTGAGCAGGGGCTACTCTTCGTTGCAGTGTGCGGGCTTCTCATTGCGGTGGCTTCTTTTGTTGCACAGCACAGGCTCTATGCGTGCGGGCTTCAGTAGCTGTGGAGCATGGGCTCAGCAGATGTGGCTCATGGGCTCTAGAGCGCAGGCTCAGTAGTTGTGGCACACAGGCTTAGTTGCTCCATGGCATGTGGGATCTTCCCGGACCAGGGATCGAACCCGTGTCCCCCGCACTGGCAGGTGGATTCTTAACCACTGCACCACCAGGGAAGTCCCTCATCCTTTCTTTAATGACCAATCAAATTTATGAGTATTAAGTTATTGATAGTTAGAGAACTCTCTAACCCATTTTCTAGATGGGAAAATTAAGGCTGAGAGAGGGTGACTTGACTAATGGTCACTCTTACCATGCAGTAATTACAATCTCTTATATCTCCCATTTTTTGGTTCTAAGATACACAGTTTTTTTTCACACGTTAGCATCTCTGTAACTGAACTGTGTGGGAGTTATTAAGCTGTGTCGAAATACACTGGTTCTCTTTGCTCTAGGAACAAGGTAGCATGCACTTCTCCTGTTGCAAAGCCCTTGAAGTGCAATATGCCCGTGTAACTTACTTTGGCCAACAGTGTGGTTTCCGAGTGGAAGCCTTGACAAGCCAGTGCAGCTTGCCATGTACCCTTGTCCCTGCCAAATATTGGCGGGAGCACAGGATGAGACGGAGCCTCCACTAGTCTGGGTTCTTGCCATGGTCTGAGTTGTGTCCCCTCAAAATTCCTATGTTGAAGTCCTAACCCCCAGTACCTGGGGATGGGACTGTATTTGGAAACAGGGCCTTTAAAGAGGCAATTAAGTTAAAATGAGGTCATTATGTGGGCCTTAATTCAGTATGACTGATGTGTTTATAAGAAGAGGCGATTAAGACACAGACGCACACAGAGGGAAGACCATGTGAAGACACAGGGAGAAGGCGGCTGTCTACAAACCGAGGAGAGAGGCCTCAGAAGAAATGAACCCTACCAGTGCCTTAATCTTGATCTTGAAAGCTCCAGAACCAGTGAAGGAATAAATTTCTGTTGTTGAAGCCACCTGGTCTGTGGTACTTTCTTACGACAGCCTGAGTAAACTAATACAGTCCCCAAGTGACCACAGTGAGCAAAGCCCTCCCACACCCTGCATTTGACATGTAACATAAGCTGGAAATAAACTTTGATCGTGTAAGCCACTAGAACTCTGTAGTTGTTTGTTATAGCAGCATAACCTGCTGTATCTGAACTGAAAAGGATGTATCTCACAGTGGATGTAACAAGAAGGCAGGCAACATTTTTCTTTCTTAGAGAAAATAAGATAATCATCTTGCAACCGATATCATTTTATGTTGATTGAAACATGGTACATGCAGCACTTAATGGTTGATCAAATATGTATATATCCGTTACTCCTTTGCATTTCCACAATTACACAGTTATAGAAGAAATGATAATAGTGATAGCAACAATAATAATAGCTAACATATTCAAGTACTTACCTTGTGATAGCTACAATGCTGGGCACTTTCTATATTTTATATTTGTGATCCTCTCCAAAAACCTATGAGGTATTTTTATCATGCCCATTCGAAGATGAGGAAATTTAAAGAGGTAAAATGAATCCCTGTACTCCCCACTGCCCCCCAGTAAATTGTAGAACTCAAACCAAGTCCTCTAAACCGAAGGTCTCTGCTTCATTCCAGGAGGCAGTCTATTGATGAAACTTTCCTTTTTATTATGGAAACCTCACTTATATTTTATTTTAGAATATGTAATATACTTGATAGTAATAAAACTTTCATTTTTTAGTTTAGTAATTTAGGCTTTCCAGTGAAATCTAGGAAGCTTTCCTCCTTCGTCTGACTTAATACAACTTCAAATATCTAAATATATGGAGTTAACTGCCACGTATAAATACAGGGGAATTTTTTACGCTTCCCATCCATAGCTCACGATATGCTATTTTTTTGTTCTGCCTGGAAAAACAGCCATTCTCTACAAACTGTGGGATGATTTATTCGATTGTTGTTATTCATGGCTAGGAAAAACTTAGAATGCTCAAAATAAGCAAAAACATTTCTGCAGCTGCTGCCGATGCTCTACTCCCCAATACAAAGTTGGCCTCCAATAGCGGTGATCATGCAGAAGTACCAGCCTCACATTGAAGCCATGAGCACTTTAAAAGGAGCATGTGCTAATGGGGATGTCCTTGTGAAAATTCTGATTACTGGGAGAGCGCCCAAGCTAATCTTTGACCCTGAAGTAAGCCCTGATCTCCATCTCGGGGGTGTGGGGGGGGCGGTCCTTGAATGCTAGAGCACCCTTTCTCATGTAACTGGAGCTGCGTGGAGCAGGGAAGGATGAGGTGTTAAGAGAGTCCTAATGAGCCATGTTACAGATGTATAAAACAGCTGGGGGGATGATGTCACTAGGCTCACCCTGCTGCCTCTGCTACTTGCTGCTGTTATTAGAAACAGACACTGGAAGAGGGCACCTAGAATGTGTGCCTGTCCCTTCGCGACCACTCTCTGGTCCTAATTATGTAGGCTGGGCCCCAGCTGCTACACATAAACCTCACCAGGTGACTCCAAACTGCCTAGGTTTACAATCCAGATGAGCTCTGCTGCAGCTTGCACTAGAAGGAGGCCATCCTTCAGTGAGGGATTTATTGTACTTGTTACATTGTAAGCCTGACCCCTGGGTGGGTGGGGAGAAAAATGAAATTCTCAGGGAAAGGATCTGAAAAGACTACAATTAATCACAAACTCAGAAAATGTTCAACTAAGAGTGTGATTCTTAAACTGTCTGATATCGGGTGATGTCAGACTCTGTCATGGCTGTGAGTTTAAGACTTATTTTCCAAAACAAACAGGAGGAATCAACTTGTCCTGTTGCTAACTCCAAACATACTTTTTTTCCCCTCATTAAGTCAGAATAGGAACCATTTAAATGCTCACTATGTGCCAAGGGTTTACATAGAGTGGCTTCTTTAACAACTTTAGGAAAGATTGCTGCAGAAGATGTTGGGCTCAGAGAGGTGAAGTGACTTACCCAAAGTCACACAGCCAGGAAGTGGAGTGGAATTTTAATCCAGCCCAGCTATTCTGCAGACCACGTTTCTGGCTTCCCCGACCACATTCATCACTCCCACTTCCATCCTAGGAGTGTTTCCTTGTTATACATTATCATACCACTGGCTTTCCTTTCCTCTTCCAATAATGGTAGAGTACTTTGTATTGTAATAACCCTTCTGCAAATAACAGTACGCCCTGGACAAATCAACTATTTGAAGGCAATGGAGAGTTACCAAAAGCAGAAAGAAACAAAAGGGAAGTTGACTAGGTTTTTTCCTGAGAATATACCCCAATCTACTTAGCCCAGAGTGGTTAGAACTCAAGTAAAAAGCTTCACTTATACTGGATTGAAGAGTCAGAGGATGGAGTTTGAGGCTGCCAGAGGGTAGAAATCAAGGGAGAAATACTGGAAAGGAGGGAGCCACAAAATGTGAAACCTCAAAAATCTGCATCAAAACTACCTCAAATTCTTGTTGACTCCTGATCTGTGTGTGTGTAGGGAAGATTGCAAGATTCTCAGTAAAAAGCAGTATTTGGGAAGTTGAAGAAATTGAGCAGTTTCAGCTTCTATTCATAACAGAGGAGACTGAGTTTGGATTTTAAACTGAACCAAGTCATCTGCTTGCTAGAACAAGAATCAACATTCTTCAAAGGAAGATAACTGAATCCAGAGGCTGTATAAGATATTGTTTAGGGCTTCCCTGGTGGTGCAGTGGTTGAGAGTCCGCCTGCCGATGCAGGGGATGCAGGTTCGTGCCCCAGTCCGGGAACATCCCACATGCCGCGGAGTGGCTGGGCCCGTGAGCCATGGCCACTGAGCCTGCGCGTCTGAAGCCTGTGCTCCGCAACAGGAGAGGCCACAACAGTGAGGCCCGCATACCGCAAAAAAAAAAAAAAAAGATATTGTTTAAAATCTTCAATATACAATAAAAAATTATTAGACATTCAAGGAAACAAAAAAAGTGTGACTCAATAGAAACTAACACTGAGACTATCTAAATGTCTGAATTAGCAGAAGAGCGCCTCTAAGGGGTTTTATAAATATGTTCAAGGATTTAAAGGAAAACATTGTTATAATTATAGAACAGATGAGGAATTTCAGCTAAGAAGCTGAAACTAATGAAAAGAAGTAATAACACAATACCCACACAAAGGAATAAATGTACAAATGATGGCCAACTCCTCGTCAAAACAATAACATCCAGAAGGCAATGAAAATGTATCTTTAAAGTGTCAGTGAAAAAAATTATTAACCTAGGATTCTATGTTAAGTACAAATACCCTTCAAAAATGGAGGTAAAATAAAAATTGGGGGGGGGTGGTAAATAAAAATGTAGAGACTTTCTTATCAGTCAACTTGAAATATAAAAATGCTAAATTAAGTTTTTTCAGGTTGAAAAGAAATGGCATCAGATGGAAACCCAGGTCTACTAGAAGGCTTGAAGAGCATCAGAAATAATAAATATGTGAGTAAGAACAAAAGGTTATATTTTTTCTTCTATTAATTAAAAAAGTCAGTTTAAGAAAAAAAGAATATATTGTGGGATTTATACATATATATAGGCAATGTATATGATAATAATGGCACGATAGGGTAATCACATCAGATTTTTTTTCAGGCTGCATTAATTTATTTATTGCCAAGAGATTACCTACAACCATAACAAGGCATAAAAATTTCACTGTAATTTTTTCACTTTTTATGTAGAAATAATTTCAAAATTAGAGAAAAGTTGCAAAACTGGAAACAATATATAGAACATTCATGTACCCTTTACCCATATTTACCCCCATTTGCTTTATCATATGTTCCCTCTCATTTCCCCCCGCACACACACACACAATTTTTTCCCCCTGAATCACTTGAGGGTAGGTTGCATACATGTATACCTCATGGCTCTTTACCCCTAAGTATTTCAGTGTGTATTTCCTAAGAATAAAGATATTTCCTGGGAGTTCCCTGGTGGCCTAGTGGTTAGGATTCTGGGCTTTCACTGTCATGGCCTTGGTTCAATCCCCGGTCAGGGAACTGAGATCCCACAAGTTGCACAGCGTGGATAAAGGGAAAAAAAAAAAAAAAAAAGATATTTCCTTAGGTAACCATAGTTCAGTTATCAAGTTCAGTACATTGTAAGTTGATATAATACTTTAGTCCAATTTTTACCTAATTTAACATTGATACAAACTTTTATTCAATTCTAATTTTATCCATTTTGTCTAAATAATGTGCTATACAGAATTTTTTGTCTTTATTTTAGGATCCAGCCTGGGATCAGGTATTGAACTTAATTGTCATGTCTTTTTAGTCTCCTTTAATCTGGAATAAATCCACAGCCTTCTGTCTTTTATAACATTGATATTTTTAAAGAATTCAGTTCCTTCTTTTTTTAAAATAGATTTTCCCCCCATAATCTCCTTATAGTTAGATTCAGCTTTTGTATTCCAGGCTGTGATACTGTGTCCTTCTCAGCTCATTGCATCTGAGGGTAAATAATGTCCATCTACCCCTCAAAGTTGATGTTAATTTTGATCATGCAGAGTAGGTGTTCTGCAATTTCTCTACTGTATAGTTACTATTCTTCACTTCCAACTAATACATGATCTGTGGAGAGACACCTTAACATCATGCAAATATACTGCTCCTTATCAAAATCCCCTCCTAGATTTAGCAGCTATTGAGTAAGTATCCTTGCCTGGACCGTCTTTACCATGATGGTTGCAGAATGATTTTTTAACTCTAGCATCCTCCACGTTAATCAGTCAGTCAACAACATTCTGCTGTAAGCAAGAGCTCTCCTTACTCCCCATGTACTTTTCTATCTATTTATTATCAGTATTAACTCATGAATCATTATTTTTCAATGTCTTAAAATTAATTGTTGTCCTTAATTTTCTTGGTGCTCAGGTTGTCCCTCATTTGACCAGCGAGAGCCCCTTCAAATGGGCTCCAATGCCTTGTGACTTGTATAGGCAAGTCACATTTTATTTTCCAGCATAACAAAATACTTCAGGCTTATCTTGTACTCACCCTGCCTCAGCCCTGAAATCAGCCATTTCTCTGAGGATCCCTGGTTCCTTTAAGAGACAAGAACTGGACACTAGGTGTGCTCATTGCTCCATCAAAATATTTTACAGAATTCAACAAAGTGATTCTAAAATTTATGGGAGGGCTTCCCTGGTGGCGCAGTGGTTGAGAGTCCGCCTGCCGATGCAGGGGACACGGGTTCATGACCCGGTCCGAGAAGATCCCACATGCCGCGGAGTGGCTGGCCCCGTGAGCCATGGCCGCTGAGCCTGCGCGTCCGGAGCCTGTGCTCCGCAATGGGAGAGGCCACAACAGTGAGAGGCCCGTGTACCGCAAAAAAAAAAACCCAAAAAACTGGGAGACAGCAACCCCATGTGCCTCCAGACACAAAGCCTTCAAAAAGACACACCATCACTTTGATGGTATTCCTGCCCCAAAAGGCATAATGTGAATATAATTGTGAGAAAACACCAGGTAAACTCAGATTTAGGGACACTCTGCAAAATAACTAGCCTTTCATTTTCAAAGAGGTTATGGTCACAAAACACAAAGTAAGGCTGAGGGCCTATTCTATATTAAAGAAGACTAAAAAAATGTAACAAGAAACACAATCCTGGTCCTGAATTGCCTCCTGGTCTGTATAAAAATGACTATTAAATACTAGATTAATTGGGTCAACTGATAAAATGTGAACATGGTCTGTGTGTTATATAACAGAATTGTATTAATGTTAATTTTCCTGGTTTTAATCCTTACCTTGTTGTTATGAAAGAGGATGTTTTTGTTCTTAGGCAAGACAGACTGAAATAATTAGAATTAAAGGAGCATCATATGTATATGTAGAGAGAGAAAGTAGTATGAATGAATGAACGATAAAGCAAATGGGGCAGCAGATAATAACTGGTGAATCATGGTCAAGGATGTTTAAGAATTCTTTACCTTGGTCTTGCAACTTTTCTGTAAGTTTGAAATTACATCAAAATAAAAAGTTTAAAACTATTCAACTACACATGCTTTTAAGTACAATGAAGAGATAAGGCACGGAAAGCCTTTAGCCCAGGGTAAGCCCCTAATCGATAGCACCTATTGTACTGATTCTTGTAGGTAGAAGAAAATGGGAAGGAAGGAGCTGAGTTTCACAACAGTTAGATAACTCCTCTCACTTTTTGCCCAGCTCTCTCCTTACAGATGAGGTGGATGAGGCCCAGAGATGGGGAGCTCCTGAGAAGTGGCAGGGTTCCGTTGGGTTTTGGTTTTTTACCCTATATCAGGAATATCCACAGTCTCCAGGGAAATGGGGGCTGCATGACATTTCCATTGATAATATGGGGAGATCTTTTTTGAAGTAGGCCTTAGCTGTTATGTAATGTAATCCAAATATCGAAATGCATCTGCCTTATTCCTGCAGTGATACACAGTAATAGGCCTAGAACAGGTGATGGCTCCGTCCTCCAATGTCGATGGGTCTACACTCATGTAGCTGACATGTCCGTCACTCTTCTGTTACAATATGTTGGTCAGGACACTGATCAAGACCTTTTAAGCACACAGTAACAGAAAACCCAAACTAGAATGGGCTAAAATAACAGGAAATATATGTAAATAAATAGTCCAGGATCAGACTGAGTTCAGGCACGGCTTGATTCAGCACCTTAGACACTGGAATCTAGTCTGCCTCAGCATTCCACTCTGCTCTCCTGGGTCTGCAGGCTCCACTAGCTGGCAAGCTCCAGGTCCAAACTCAGCAAGAGAGAGCCAACATGCTTCTGTGGTGACAAGAAACAGCCTTAGTGCTGTCTTTGATTGGCCTAGTTTGGTGTGGTTTGAATCGCGTGCCCATTCCTGTACCAATGACTCTGGTTAGGAGCATAACACACACTGACTGGCTTAGGGCAAAGGTAAGCACTGTACTCCTGGAACAGCTGAAGGACTCACATACAGTCTAAGTGGAAACCATCGTCCAAACTAAAATTGGGAGTTGACTTAAGAGTAAATGGATGTTTGAACATTTCTGAGTTAACCTGACCCAACAATAGCTACTGGAAGGAGCACACCAATAGCTCCTGTGACCCTCCCACTCCACTTACACACACATCCAAACCATAGAGGACTGAGCGCCTGAACCAAAAGGAGCCAGTCCGAGCCAATCAGATTCCCTCTCTGTGATAGAGCGATTGTAAAACTGGCCCCAATTCTTCATCCCTTCCAGTAGCCATACCCTTTGCAATGTAACTTCACAGCTTCACCCATCAAAAGGTAGAGCCTACAACAGGCACACGAAAAGATGTTCAACATAGCTAATTATTAGAGAGATGCAAATCAAAACTACAGTGAGGTACCACTGCACACCAGTCAGAATGGCCATCATTCAAAAGTCTACAGATAACAAATGCTGGAGAGGGTGTGGAGAAAAGGGAACCCTCCTACATTGTTGATGGGAATGCAAATTGGTGCAGTCACTATGGAAAACAGTATGGAGGTTCCTCAAAAAACTAGAAATAGAGTTGCCATACGATCCTGAAATCCCACTCCTGGGCATATATCTGGACAAAACTGTAATTTGAAAACATATATGCACCCCTATGTCATAGCAGCATTATTCACAATAGCCAAGACATGGAAGCAACGTAAACGTCCATCCACAGATGAATGGATAAAGAAGATGTGGTACATATATACAATGGAATATTACTCAGCCATAAAAAGAAACGAAATTGAGTTATTTATAGTGAGGTGGATGGACCTAGAGATTATCATACTAATTGAAGTAAATCAGAAAGAGAAAGACAAATACCATACAATATCACTTATATGTGGAATCTAAAATATGACACAAATGAACTTATCTATGAAACAGAAACAGACTCACAGACATATAAAACAGATTTGTGGTTGCCAAAGGGGAGGGGGGAAGGATGGATAGGGAGCATGGGATTAGCAGATGAAAACTATTATATAGAGAATGGATAAACAACAAGGTCCTACTGTATAGCACAGGGAACTATATTCAATATCCTGTGTCAAACCATAATGGAAAAGAATATAAAAAAGAATATATATATATATATATCTGAATCACTTTGCCATACAGCAGAAATTAATACAACATTGTAAATCAACTATACTTCAATAAAATAAATTTAAAAAAATAAAAATGAAGATTAAAGAAAAAGGTTGAGCCTATTTCCCCTTCCCTTGATCCTGGGCTAAGCTTGTGACTTGCTTTGGACAAGAGAATGCAGCAGAAACCAGGGTATACAAGCTCTCAGACTGGACTCAAGAGACCATGAGTGCTTCCAATCTCTCTTGCTTTCTTCCTTGCTTCTCTGTGAGGACAGGACTGAGCTAGCCTGTTGGAGCGTGAGGCACACAGAACAGAGCCCAGTCAGCCCATTTGTGCCTGGTGAGGTCTAGACCTATGAGAGAGCCTATCCAACATTCGCAAAGCCACCCAGCTCACCCAAAGCTGACCACAGATGCACACATGAGTCCTGCCAAGCTCAGCTCAGCTCAGCTCAGACCAGCCAAACCACCCTGCAGCCCACAGACTAGTATGCAACAATAAATGTTTATTGTTATTCACCACTGAGGTGTTAATGATTGTTACACAGCATTATTGTGGTAATAGATAACTGATACACTCTCCTGAAAAACATCGGAGATTCCCAGAGATGGCAGTCAGAAAGGATGGTGCTAAACTTGTAGAGTCATATGGAGATGGGATTGAAAGCAGTGCCAAAATCTTGGTGCAAGCCAAAGTTGTGGGGAGACAGAAACCATAGGGAGGCAAAAAGATTGGTCTGTTGCCTTTCAGAGAGAAACAGATGCCAGGCGGCTCCACAAAGGGAGAAATGGGAAGACAAGTTGCCAGACCACTTTCCAGTTCCCAAAGGCCAGGCTTTGCTCTGCACTTTCTTTCCATGAGAATCCCTTCTATTAATCACCCTTTCATCTGAGCTATTTTAAATGGGTTTCTTTCCCTTCCTTACAGCCTTCCTTTTCCACTGTGGAGTAGATAAGTCTCAGTTATGGCAATCCCATTGAAAACTAACATATTTTCACAGATACATGTGGGACCAAACTTTGTCCAGAGCTTGGGTAATGGCCAGGAATATCAGAATATAGCTGTAGGATTTATACCCACCTCCATGACTCAAAGTCACCGGGGCTTCTGGATGGGCACTATTTTCATTCTGCCCTAGGTCATCAACTTAAAACCAAGCCACACCCCATAGTTTGGGCATCTACTCCTCCAGATCCCTTCATCTCCAGGTGTGTACAGTTAAGGCAGCCCCTTAAGCCTTAACCAAGAGTCACGACTCCTGAGAAATCTGAGATTCTGTCCTAAAGTATGACCATGTCCACAAAATGGCATGGAACCTTCCAAATCTGTGATGGCGGAGTGGTCAGTCAGTTCAGCAATGAAATATGAATTCTGCTTCCAGTTGCTGAATGCACATATTCAGTCTGACTCTGGATTTCTGCACTTCCATTGGCAGAAGGGCACATGATGTGGTTTCTTTTCCCTTAATTCTCAACTACAGATTCACTCAGATGTCTCTTCTTTGCATCATTAAGAAAGAATAATCCTGAGTAGCCACTAGAGGGGTCAATAGGTCAGGTCTCTCCAATCGCAAACTTCTTGGGTCTGAGAAACTCCAAAATTTCCCCCTAGGAAGCTGCATGAAACTAAATGGATTCTTCAAACACAGATCAAACTTCTTTTAAATATCTGACAATAGAAACTGACAGACTGACAAATAGAAAAGGCACAAATATTTAGAAATTCACAGCCTCCATGGATTTCTCCCTCCCTTACATCCTACAATGAATCACACGTGCAGAGTTCTCACCTTAGACCTTTCTGACGGTTAAGAGATGAAAGGAGGGTGTGGGGCCTCCTTTTCTGACTCAAGGAAAGGGTTAAAATGCTTTTTTCCCTTTCTCTGCAGGTGCCCCCTCGGGGTTAAGTGAACTTAACTTTTCCATGTTTAGACCAAATGCCGAAATTCCTTCCTGGCAGGTGTTCATGATGTGAGCAAATTAGGTTTTGAAAGTACTTTTGCTACGAGTCTCAGGCCTGCAATATAGGTTACTTGTTGGAAGTTGGGGGCCAGCCAGTACCGCCTCTCGGAGACACTGGAAGTCGGGGCAGATGAAAAGGAGAGTTAATAAAGCATGGAATACAGAATCAGGAACACCTGGGTTTGAATTCAGGGGCTGGCCCTCACCAGCCGTGTGACTTTGGGCATGTCACTGCAGCATCCTCCCTCGGACAGCGGGTATACCCACGCTTTCCGCACGGGGGCGTTCAGGAATCCGACGAGACGTCACATGTAAACTGTCTGGCTCGTGCTTCGCGTTTACCAAACGGTTGTGTATTAGTCAGGGCTCTTGATTACAAGCTGTGTGGTAATCAAATGGAATTTATTGGAAGGCTATCAGGGGCTCAGAGAATTGGCAGAGAGTAGTGATGAAGTCTGGAACACGGCCAGAAACCAGGAGATTGCTGGAGGGTTAAGCAACAGGGCCTTGGTAAGGTCACGGGAAGAGACGGCCGGCACGCCACCGCTGCCGCTGGAGAGCCTCCAGCCCTTCTTCCCATCACTCGCTCAAGGTGCCAGGTCCTGGAGGGAACATCTGGTTGCCCCCATCTGGATTCCATGCCCACCCCTGGCTGCAGCTGGAGCAGAGGGAGGGAGAACCGGCTGCTTATGCTTCCGTGGAGGAGGCAGGGGCACCTGCACCCGCCCCCTACCCCCGCCATGACTACACACAGGGGCAGGAGGGTGAGTTTCCATGGGGAAATCGAGGGGCTGTTAGAATGCAGGCTGGCTGCTGTATAGCCCCAAACCCACAAATGCTTGCTGCAGATGTTACTATTTAAATCCAAGAGAAAAGGCAGAGTCTTCTCCACGAGACCTGGGCGGAAGTTACATGGCATGGAGAAAAAAGGGTGGGTTTGCGTTTCCCGCAAGCTCCGTCTGCAGGGGTTACAATGACCTGAGGAACCTAAGAGGCGTAGTGCCCAAGCCTCTACTGATCCTGCCCATCACCTTGGGCAAGCAACTTCACCTGCCTGAGCTTCTATTCTGAGCTGGAAATAGCCATGGAAGTCCAACAAGATGATCCGCCCAGAACAAGAGCAGGCACGTGGCGAACACAGTAAGGGTTAGCATGGTATTACAGTGCCTTCTGCACAGCTTCCCCGGCCGCCTGGGGGTGCCCAGAGCAGAGAAGCCGTGGGGCGAATACGCTACCCATACGATACAGGTATGCTGCCGACATAGGTTGGGGACAGGGCCACAGACTCTTGTGCAGCCTCCAGCAATAACACACTGTTATTAATGACTACGGGAGCCTGGGGTGTGCATTTCTCTCCTAACATAATGCCTTCGCACCTAAAATACTCCCCCGAGTAACACTCAGTTCTGTCCTTGGAGGTTTTCCGGGGACATTGAGCAACTTACCTATTTTGCAGCCCAGAGCTTCCCATCCCACCCACTCGTGACTCTGCTGAAATGTCAGAGAAACCCCAGCCCAGCTTCATGTAACCCGAGAGTTGCCAAGGGCAGCCACCCTACGGAAAGAGAATCTGGTTCAGTGAAAACATTTGAGATGGAGCAGACATACACATCTCTCTTTTTCTTTTTTCTGGAAGATGATTTTCCACAGTTAGCCACAAGATCCATTTTCTAAATGAGAAAATAATGGCTTGTATGTCGCCATTGGGAGCCAAAGCATTTATCATTGATGAACTCGGCAGCATTTATTAAGTACCTATTCTATACGGAGCACTCCATTACATGCCTTGAAGGGATAACGGGGGAAGGCAAAACAAACACAGGATGTGCTCTGCCACTCATTTTCTCCTGGTTTCCAGGTTTCCCAGCCTCGTTCTTTGCTTCCAGTATAATACAGTGCTGACTTTGTCACATCCTTGCTGGAAATCCGTTATGGACTTTCCATTACCTTCAGGAGCCTCTTTGCACAATTTCCAAAGTCTTTCAGGACCTGGCTCCTGCCTACTTTTCCAGCCTTTCTTCCTTCCCTGTCCCTCATGACTTCTACCTCCAGCCATTTGTTCGCTCATTTCCCATTCATTCATTCCCCAAATACTTACTGGGCAGCCACTCCAAATTTGATACTCTGTCAGCTGCTAGCCGGGATGCAAGACAATGAGCTCCCTTCTCTTAGGAAGCTTACATTCTAACGTAAGTGACGAGAGAAAGAAAGAAAGAGGAGTGTTGCAGACTGTGAAAAGTGCCACACACGGAATTCCCTGGTGGTCCAGTGGTTAGGACTCGGTGCTTTCACTGCCAAGGGCCCAGGTTCAATCCCTGGCTGGGGAACTAAGATCCACAAGCCACACAGCGTGGCCAAAAACAAAAAAAAGTACCACACACACGAATAAACACAAGAGGGTGATGTGATAGAAAGTGATGGGGGAAGGGACCGGGGGCATTTAGATCCTGTGGTCAGCGAAGGCAGCCATGTGTGAGTTGAGAACCAGCCCATCCGAAAGACTTGCAGTTCCGTGATCGTCCAACACATGGTCTCTCCTCTGTGCGCATGCTCACACCACTGTCTCCGCCAAGATGCCCTCTTCGCCCCCCACCCCAATTCCTCTTCTGCCCATAAGGCTGGCTCAGTACCATCTCTGCAGGGTTAGCCAATCTGCCAAAGGCCGGCTTGAGCGCCCCTTGTCTGTGCTCCCCAGATGCCCTGAGCCTCTCTCCAGCTTAACTCCCCACTCCACTGTGACACACCTACTCCACCCCCATGATACCCAGCATCAGGAGAGCAGTCACCCCTGCCTCGTGGGGAGAACCAGGGAAGGAGGAAAAAGCTAGAGGGAGCGTGGGGGGACCCAGATGGGGTCTGAGCTTGGTGAACATCAACAATTTTTTCCAACATTTTTTGTTTGATTAAATCCCAAAGGACATTTTTCCCTCCAACTCCTTTTTCCTTTAATTTTTAAGCCATATGGTTCTGATTCATTTGTACTTAACTAATTACAACATTGGTTTTGTAAGAGCTATTTGATGTCCGTGAGTCTTCTGAGCCCTTTCATACAATTTTCTAACCCTTTTTACTGTGAAACCCAAAGTGGTCTTTCACCAGCAGTAAACAGCTTCCAGTGCCAGAAGGTTACGGTTGGGTCCTGGTTTGGTCACAGGGACCAGGCCTTGTGGTTACAAGGCCTCGGAATTTGGCAAAATGTGTTTTTCGACTCCCAGTGAAATTCTAAAAAGGTTTTCAGAGAAATAATGGGAAGAAAACACGTAAATAAGAAAAGCAGCTCTTAAAAAGCAAGGCCTTTAACTGCAGAGAAGCCCTCCTGTGGTCATGGCTTCCTCCAGGCTTGCCCCAGGGACAGCGGCCAGGAGCTGGATTGCTCAAGAAAGTCTGGAGGCATTTTCACTTTGCCATCCTGCCCTGCCTCTTAGGATCTTAGAAAGTGGCATTTGTGTAAACAGGTAGGATTTTATGGGGATACCAGTGTTCCAGCCAACTTGGCGGCCAAGTGCCTCTATTTTTGTTATAGAAGATGAAAGGAACTAAAACCAGCTGAGGGCCCACTGGGTGCCAGGTGCCCCGCCATGCCAAGGGCAGACAAAGAGGAAAAAATGCAGTCCTTGCTTGCAAAGAGTTCAGTGTCCAAAGCTGCAATAATGTGCAAGGGCAACTACTATTGGTTGACCTCTTACAATACACCAGGCAGTATACTGAGTGCTTCCAGAACGTTATTTCAATTGATATTTGGGATAACTTGGGAGGATGAGGCTCTTCATATCTCCCACTAGCACATGAGGAAAGTGAGCGACGTGGTTGGTAAGCAGTAGAATTGGGATTGGAACCCAAATCATTCTAACCCCAAAGACCACAGTCTGTGGATCATGGAAAGATGCTTATAGGTAGGCCCACGGATTCTGAGAAGGTGCATGCCAGGAATCAGGCCAACGGTCATCACCCATGAGGCATGGGTGGGCGAGGTGGCCTGGCAGACAGAGACATGAACTAATATTGCTGAAGGCCTATTATGTGCCCTGGCCCTACAACCCCAGGAGGTCAGCCCTATTCACACCCTCATTTTCTAGAGGAGGAAACTGAGGCTCGGATTGCTGAGATCACTTGCTCAAGTCCACGTGGCCAGAGAAGAGAAATGCTAAAATTTGGACTCCATTCCCTCTGGCTCCAAGGTGCTCTCTATTTCCAGCACATCCTTCCAGACGTGGTGACCTCCCTCTCCCGCCAGGTTGATGATAAAACCACCATCTCCTGCGTTCAGCTAAAATCTATGTAAAGTGGGACAGTTCAGATGAAATCTAAATAAGGCCTATGTAAGACAACTGAAATAAGTGTTAAATGGGGAGAGGAGCTCAGCCCTGAGAGAGGGATGAAATCATGGAAATTGGATTTGGAATGATTAACAATGGAAAAGAT
This sequence comes from Grampus griseus, assembly GCF_964374135.1. NCBI lineage: Eukaryota > Metazoa > Chordata > Mammalia > Artiodactyla > Delphinidae > Grampus > Grampus griseus. The sequence goes on from NC_139019.1 coordinate 146,506,396, forward strand.
GTATGAAATGCAATCACCCCAAATGGTAAGTGTGCAAAATTCTCAACAACAGAATGAGGAGGGAGCAGACAATGGCCAAATTTGGATGGAAGCTAAGTGGATAGAAGAGTAAAACTGTGAGACCAAAACGTGTCTAGGTTGGTCAAAAGAGAAGGGAGTTTCCGGGTGGATGACGACTTGCAGTTTCTTTTAAAAAGAAAAAGAAGAAAGGAAAACCTTCACAGAGGTCTGCCAAGGCCCAGCCATTTTCAAATAGATTTATCTCATTTTGCACACTTTCTCATTTAATCTTTACAGGCTCCTTCAAAAATTGGCCTGATTCTCAACTACATTTCACAGAGGAGAAAAATAAAGCCTCAGAGACATAATATGACTTTCCCAAGGTCATACACCTTGAAAGCATAAATTGGATCGTGTCACTGTTCTGCATAAAAGCCTCTGATGGCCTCCCACTGTTCCTAGAATAAAACATAAACATGGTACCAGGACCTATAAAAGTCTGGCTCCTGTTGACATCTCTGATGCATCGTAAAATGCTCTCCCCGTCACCCTGAATATTCTAGTCCTAAGTTCATCTTTAGTTCCTCAAACACACTGTTTTATTCTCAACTTCAGATATGTTGTTTCTCTGCCCGCAAAAATATTCTTCCTCTAGCTCCTGATCCATCTGGATCTTTGGATCGTTCAAGCTTTAGCTCAAATGACTCTTCCTCCGAGGAGCCTTGCTTGACTGCACAGTCCACAATGGGTCCTCCCACTGCTCTCTCCGACCACGCCCCATCTTTCACCACAGACTGTGTAACCAGTTTTATATTGGCGTGTTTGTCTTTTCTAGGAGTTTCACAAAAGTCCCAGGATCATTAGATGACTCGGGCACTTGGTCTTGAATTGTAGCCCAATGGAAGGAATACTCTGATTGGTCAAGAGCAGATCCTGTGATCATCCTTGGCATGCAGATGCTGGGGATGAGGGGAAAGGAGAAGAGTCAGTCTCCCCAAGCACATGGACTGAGAGTGGAGTTGAGGTAGCTCCCCCAAAGGAAAACTGGGGGTGTCACCAAAAGAAGAGGGAATGGATGCTGAGGATGCAAAAACTCCAGATGCCCCCCCTGAGAGTCTAATCCATTCGAAGCAGGAGCTACTTGAGGAGAACTTCCCTGTTCTCCTGCTCCAGGAGTACGATCTGATTATAAGAGGAAACTTGTAGCAACTGAACCTGTACAAAAGCATTTCCTAGGCCTGGTCCTTGGGATCCCAGCTTCCTTACCCCAGAGTATATTTAAATGAGGAACAAGGACTCCTTCTTGAGAAGCATCTGAAACCATTGAAGGGATGGAGTGGTTTCTAAACAAGACAGATCCTGGGCTGGAGGTTCTGATCTTCACTCTACCACATATCTCCTGGGTGATCCTGGGCAAATCCTCTCACCTCTCTGAGTCTCAACCTCCTAATCTACAATATCCCAGTAAAAATACCCACTTTGCAGGTTTGCTCTGAGGATTCAATGAGTTTATACAGGTAGAGGACTCAGGACAATGACTAGTACAACATAACACTCAAGAGACAATGATGATGGTGATGATGGTGATGAGGATGATGAGGATGACGATGTTGGTGATGGTGATGATGTTGGTGGTGATGATGATGATGTTGGTGTTGATAATGATGATGTTGGTGATGGTGATGATGACGATGGTGATGGAGAAGAAGAAGACAACGACAGAGGAGAAAGAAGAGGGGATAATGATGATGTTGGGGCTGGACTCCAGTCTTCCAGAGACTCAGAGTTGGAAAGGAACTGGAAGGTCATCTGAGCCATTCAACTCCTATAGTTCTCCTACACAAAGACCCTAAGAGATAGGATTTGACTTTGCCCAAGCTGGGACAACTGGGGTTCAGAAGGAAGAAGAGCTTGCCCAAGAAGCTCTTGGGAAGAGACGGGCAAGAAACCCAAGTCAGTTAACTCTGGATTCTCTACCAAGAGCTTGCTACCACCCAGCAGACTGAGGAATTCTTTCAGTCTAGCAGAGTATACGCAGTACCTCCACACAAACACACCCATGAATTTGTAAATTTGCCTCCGTGTATCGGCAGAGGGGCCATTGAATTATAGGACCCTCATCTCTTTTTCTTTGGGCTTTTTTCTACCCTCCGTGAGCACCAGACAAAAGAAAAGATTCTATTTAAAAAGAAAACACACGCACACAAATTATAAAAGCCACCCCTATTTCAAAAGCAATTTCACATCTGCACTGAAATTCCTCAACTTACAAATATTCGCAGATAAGAACAAAGCCATGCACTAAAGAAAAAGTGGGCCAACTCTGCTGCTCCCCACAGATGGTGTGAAGCAGTCATGCACATCCATTATAGTCTTGGCCATCACGTTATTCATTAGTGTTGGCCCATGAGCTGTTTAAAGAAGTGTCTTCTTACCATGAAAAGAAGAAAGTCAAAGTAAAAACATCTTTGGATACATTTCTGAAGAGCTGAAAAGAACCAAGTAGAGCTACAATCAATGCCAGCACATCACTGGTTCTTTCTTAAAACTCAATTTTACACAGACACGGACACTGCAGAGGCTTATATATAATGTCTCTTTGGGCTGAGAAAGAAATGGACCTAAACACCACCTTTTGGACACGTGCTTGTACATGGACACCTTCTGAATTTCTGTCAGCAGCAATAACACTGAGCATTGCCTTATTTTAACCAGACAGTTAATGGTGTTGTCCAGAGATGACCAAACTTGACATCCCGCTATGGCAGACACTGTTGGTTGCCTATGTAGCAGCCATTCCCCGCCACTTTCTTCCTTCCTAGTGAAGTCTCTCTAATAATAGAAGTTGGAAATGGCAGGTATTTTCTTAGATTCCCTCACATATATAGTACTAACCAATGAAATGTAAGAAGAAATCTCCAAGGAACACCCTGATAAAAAGAAATGGATGCAGGAGGAGAGGGCTTGTGCTTCCTGCTTTGGTTGTTACCCCATGAAGCTGTGATGCCTGGAGCTGCCACAGCCATTTTGTAACCATGAAGTAACAAACCTAAAGACAGAAGCAAAAGGTTAAGGATGGCAGAGATAAAGGACAGAAAGATGCTGGCTTCTTGATGACAAGGTTAAACTGTGAACCATAATCCCAGGATGTTTTTGCCCGAGCTGGAGTAGACCTCCCATCTCCAGACTTGTTGCTGTACCCTGCTGACTTCAAAAACCAGAACTAATATTTATTGAGCATTTACTAAGTACCAGGCCCTCTTTTAAATCACTTCACATGTGTTACATTTAAACCTCACAACAATCCTATAAGATAGGTCCTATCTTAACCCCATTCTCCAGAAAAGGAAACTGAGGCTCAGAGCTTTTAAGTATCTTGCCTAAAACCACATAGCCAGCATGTGACAGAGCCAGGACTTGAACTCCGGAGCTCAAGCCTGTAACCACTTTGCTTTACTATCTCACCCTCCTATTCCTTCTCCCTACCCTAACCCCTAGTAGACTGACATGTCATTCAAATGTTTTCAGTGGGTGTATCTAAACTGTCTTCTGTCTTGCTATGTCCCCCATAATGCCTTGTATACACTTGGAAGCCCAGATGCTTGAGCTACTAACTGCCTGAGAAATCCAAGAAGTCTTCCTGGAAGAGGTTTTTTGAGTAGCGTGTTTATAAAGATAAGTTGAATTTGCCAAAAAAAATGGAATGGAGAGGGAGGGTGTACTAGTCGGAGTTCTTAGTTACAAGTACAGATGCTGACTTTGACTCTATTAAATAGGAAAAGAATTCATAAAAAAGGATGCTGGGAGCTCACAGAACTACTGGGCTGAATGGAGAACGACACTCTAAGCAACACGGCCAAGAGAATTGCCCTAAATCATGTCACAGTACTAGTCTAATGAAGACCTCAGAACCACAACGCCCCGCCAGCACCACAGCTCCACCACCAGCCCAGAGGGGGCTCTGCAGTTTCCTTCTACTCTGGGGAATAATTCCTGATCTCAAGGCCAGGCCAAGTGCATCTGACTGGCAGAGCCTGGGTCACGTGCCAAGACCTAGCTGCAACGGACATTGGGAAAGGAGGTGCTGGCATTCTCACCTCCTACTCTGGAAAATGGGCTCTGTACCCACCAAGACTCATAGGAAGGGTATTCAGAAGCTGGATGGCCCAAGATAATGTCAAGTTGTCAGGTGTCCACAGCAGGGGGCATCTAAGGCAAAGGGAACAAATCTTGCAAAGGCACGGAAAGCATGTGCTTATCTTGGCTCAGAGCAATGAGATGGTCACTGCGCTCCTTAGGGTATATATTTAGTGCTGAATTATGCCTCCTGAGTTGCTGTTTGGACAGCTTGCATTTGCATTTCAATGCCTTCCGTCTGCAAGGGCAGACTCTGTTCTTGACAGATCTCAGAAGGCCTAGAGGGGTGCCAAGTGTTCCAGAAAGGTTCCACTGCTATGAGAAGAAGGATGAGGTAACAGTGGTAGAAGGACAGAGCCACAGTGTAGGACCCTTTTGTCCAAGGTCCAGCTCCCCAGAGAAGCAAGTTCACAAAGAATCCTGGTGCATAAAAACTGCCCTTTCAGGGCTTCCCTCGTGGCGCAGAGGTTGAGAGTCAGCCTGCCGATGCAGAGGACACGGGTTCGTGCCCCGGTCCGGGAAGATCCCACATGCCATGGAGTGGCTGGACCCGTGAGCCATGGCCGCTGAGCCTGCGCGTCCGGAGCCTGTGCTCCGCAACGGGAAAGGCCACAGCAGTGAGAGGCCCGCGTACCGCAAACAAACAAACAAAAACAAACAAACTAAAAAAACAACAACTGCCCTTTCAGAAGGCAGTGGAGCCCCGCAATTCTTAAAGGCCCAGCTGCTGCCTGCCGAGTCCTTTCACCCCAAAGCTTTCTCCACCTGCACAGAGCTCAGAGGGGTGAGGGTAACATCTTCTCTAGCTCCTTCTCTCTCTCCCAGCCAGTGGGACGGCCTTCACCCTCCAAATATGGGCTAGAAATCCTGCTCCAGGCTCTGGTCCCAAGAAAGCCACAATAAATTAATGTCAGACAGTAGCAAGAACGTAGCCAGAGCCCGAGTTCTCTGTTGGAAAGGTGTGAGCCTTCTCTGGCCAGGGCAGTGACCCATCCTGTCTGCGCTCACTCTCCTGCCTGGGAGAGCAGTAGCTATGGGGACCTGTCCTCAGAGATATTGAGGAGACATATTCCAGACAGGGCCGGGGAAGGCGGAAGTGACAGGAGGATCTTGACCTTCTCCCCTACTCCCACTCACCCAAAGTGAGCCCTCGTCCAGGTGTCCTTTCTTCACTCCCGGAACGGAAGTCTGCACAGCAGCCCAAGGCAGACACCTGCAGTCATTCTCTGCCCCTCCCTCTCCCCTGGGCCCCAAATCCAAACAGCAGCTCCAGGACACCTCCCAGATCCAACTCGTCTCTCCAGAACAAACCCAAAGGCTCCCTTAATGGGACCCTGGTCTCTAGTCTTACCCTCTCTAAATTATTGCCCCAGAGTGATGGGCAATGTTTCTATGGTCCCAGTAAAACACTCTTGCACGAGAAAGATGCTCCTTTGTTCACCTTAAGGCTGTGGTTCTCCGTCTAAGTCAGTTGTAACCCCCAGGTGACATCTGGCAATGTCTGAAGACTTTTTTGGTTGTCACAACGGGGGGTAGGGAGATGATAATGGCATCTAGCAGGTAGAGACCAGAGATGCTGCTAAGCGTCCTGCAATGCACAGAACAGCCCCCGCAGTGGAGAATTATCCCACCCCAAACGCCAGTGGGGCCCAGGATGAGAAGCTTTGCATTAAGGTGGAGCTGCCCCATGCAGGTTCCGGGGGCCCCTTCTAGGCCTCCCAGGGACCACCACAAAGGCTTGCCCCACCATAGCTTCATTCATCTTCGACCTCTGGCCCTGAGTGTCCTGCCTGTGCCCTTTGCTATGACTTTCAGGCCTGGGCAGGACCACAGATGCCCCAGCCCCCAGCCCCCAGCGCCACTGCCTCAGCTCTAGAGGGCCCCCTGGCAGGCCTTAGAGCGCCTTGGCAGCCCTCCCAGCAGAACCAGGGAGACACAAGACACAGTGACCCTCTGACTATTCAGAGACTGGTTTCTCTCCAAAGAGACTGGAGAGGCGCCTTCACTGGTGCCAAGAGGGAGAGACGGGCAGGGGTCATTCTGCTTTGGAGGAAAAACTATGCTAAACAGCAACAAGGCCCCAATCACTCCTTCTGTCCCCCGAGGCCCCGCGTCACACTTGCTGCCAGGAAGGTTAGCCAAGGTAGGGGCCCCAGATGCCTGGGGTTCAGTGGAGGGAGCTGGGACAAAGATGACCACCGCCAGGCTTCAACACCCTCCCGGCCGTGGCTTCCCTTCAGGCCGAGCACCCCAGCCAAGTGGCCAAAGGCAGGTCCTGCTTTCCTGCCTCCATGCCTTTGTTCGCACTGGGCCCTCCCCCGGAAGGCGTTTCCCCCGCTCACTCTACACACTCGGGCCCTGCCTATTAGCGGCTGCCCAAGAAGCTTCCTTTATCCCGTGGTTAGAACGGATCATAGTGTTTTGAAAGCAAATTTGCTGTTGGTTTCTAGTCCTGACGTCCTCATACTTCATCCTTCCTAACGGACAGTGACTTTCCCAAGGGCAGGAGATCACCATTCCTCTCAAAACCCTCAGTGCCTGGCACAGGGCTGAGTCCCAGGAGATGGACAGCTAGTGCAATAAAGAAGCCACCTCAGCCATGAGCTCTCCTTCCTCTTTGCCTTCTCAGAAGCTGTTCCCTCAGCCTGGAACGCCCTTCCCACCACCCACCCCATAGCCATGTCCACACACGAGGCCATCACTCCAATCTGGCTTCACAGAGTCACCTCCTCCAGGAGACCCCTCCAATCCCCTGGCCCAGGTATGTGCCCTACCATATGAACCAATAACAGCTGTCATCTTTTTTCATAGCCTTTGCCATGTTTTTGTAGATGCTCTCCTAACCAGCCTCTACTTAACGAACTCCCTGGATTAAGAGATGCTCTCCACCCCTTCTCTCTGTAAGATACACAGCTGATGTGCAGAGCAGGCTGCCAGGCCACAGTGCCCTTCATTTTGGGCTAACACTCACTCCCTTTCCCTTCATCCTTTCTGGCAGAGCCCATGTGCCTTTATAGAGGTTAAAGATGCCAGTCACCTGCTTTCCTAGCCTCCTTTGCAGCTGGGACATAGGCAAGTGACCAATCCTGGCCAATGGGAGCAGAGCAGAAGTCTGCTGGGGCTTCTGGGAGAAGTTTCCTCTCCCTCTTCTTTGCTGGTTGCAGTTGTGTCTGCATGAAACTACTGTTGGATGTGGGAGCCATTCTGCACCATGAGGGCAGATGTTACTAATCCTCTGAGGATGGCAGAAAGAAATCTTTGGAAAATACCTGTGACGGCAGAAAGAAATCTCTGGAAAATACCTGTGACCTGAGGACACTGCTGGGCCACTGGGCAGCTCAGGGACTCCCCTGACTCTGGACCCTTTCCTATATGAGATAATAAATGTTTTTACTGTTTAAGCCAGTGGTTTTCACACTGTGGGTTGTACCCCTTAATAAGGCATGAGAGTATTTTAGTGGGGTTTTCTTTTAATGGGATAGAAAAGAATAGACTAGAAGACATTAGATAGCATCCCACAAAATCAAGGTAAGTAGTGTTTATGAAAATGTGCTTCTGTTCATATTTTTTGCATGTGTATGTGTGGGTACACTGAGTCACAATGCAAAATGTGTTTTTTACTATGTACTGAAGGATTATTGAAAGAAAAACTTAAAAGCTAGTTTTAGTGAGAGACTCTGTTACTTGCAGCCAAATGCATCTTATGTTGTTCAGCCCCTCTTTAGCGTGCCTGTCGACTTTGGCTCATAACTTGAGTTGTCCGTTGAACTGGATGGAGGTGAGAAGAAAACTCCAAACAATTGGAGACAATAACCATAAAGTTCTAGAAGGATTATATACCTGTATTAATTCATAATACCTTGCTTCTCATTAAAGAAAGTGGTTTATGAAGAAAAATATAGAACCCCACCCTGCAAACTCAAACCCCCAAGAAAAGACACTTTCCTACATCAAACTATTGGCAAATGAGCATATATGTATATATTTTTGGTTAAAACAAAATATTGATTGGTTAAAACAAAATGATATCGATATCATTTTTATAATTTCTTATGGTAATCAAGGTTTTTTTTTTTGTACATGCCCCAGCACAGTACCCAGTACACAGGAAATTCTTAATAGATATTGTTTCAATGGATAAATAACTAAACAAATGAACAAACAAACTCATTGCTTTGTTTTGTTAGCTCATTTGATCCCCACAGAAGCCTTGTGAGGAATTCCCTGGTGGTCCAGTGGTTAGGTCTCTGTGCTCCCACTGCAGGGGGCACGGGTTCAATCTCTGGTCAGGGAACTAAGATCCCACAAGCCAAGCAGTGCAGCAGAAAATCAAAGCTTTGTGGGATAGGGAGGGCTTATATATTTTTATCCTAACATTGGTGATGAATTCATTGATGTTCGCAAAAGTCACACCACTAGTACCGAGAGACAAGCCAAGACAAGCCCCCAGAATTCCTAGCTCATGGGGTTACTCAGCTGCAAGAGGGTTACAATGTGAGGTCATCACATTACCAAAGAGCCTTCCTTATATTCCACTTCCAGTTCTTTGATTTTGTGATTTATTCAGAATGCTGAAGAGAATTCTTCTGTTTTGTGAGTCCCGTTAACATTTGGAGGGTTATTGGTGAGGTTTTATTAGGGAATTGTTTTTTTAAGTGGGAGCCTACAGCCAGAGGCCAACATTTGTTTCCCCCAAAGGGAGTGTTTCCAATTTTATAATAGCAGTTGACGGGAAAAGATTCTTTTTGACAGAAATTCACTTTACAGCTGACTTTGTTGGGTCACATCTATTCAGTCAAGTAAAAGATTCCTGATCCTGAATAGCCAACCAGTTGGTATTACAAGTTGTTATGTCTTTGGTTCAGCTTTGTCCTTCAACTTCCTTGAGCATCTACTTCTTTTTTTTTATTCTAGGACACGCATGGTAGCTTATAAAAGAAAACATATAATATAAATATAAAGTCTTCTTGCCTGTGTGTGTATGCTCAAAAAATGTGGGAAGGGGCGGGCATGAGGAAGCATTCTAGGGTGCGGGGCAAGTTCTGCATCTTGATCTGGGTAGTGGTTTCCCAGCGTACACATGAAAAGGCCATTAAGTCCTTTAAGACCTGTGTACTTTACTGTATATAAGATATACCTAAATAAAAAGTTTTTTTAAAATATGCCTGGCTTTAATTTTATAAAGGGCTAGAACGTGGGGAATGGAATTAGCACATTCTAGAGCAAACCAGTTCAAGTCTATAAACAGTTACCAAGTGCTTACTATGTACATGGCACAGGGCTAGACCCTGAATAAGACAGATTACAGTGATGGTACTAATTATAAATGGTCTTTGACACAAGATGGGTCCTCAAAAAACACTTGTGGAATAAATCACTGAGTTAATTAATTCATAGCTAGCACAGACAGAGGAGTTAATTTAAATAGGAACAGAGATGTACTGTTCCCTGATGCTGGAAGAAGGAAGATAAAAAGTGTATGAGTATACTGGCTATCCTCTGGTCCCAGGAGATGGTAAATCCGCATGTAAATAGGTGGTCTTATTTCTGGAATATCACAGTCATTTCTGTGGAAAAGATTAAGTTGGCACCTGCTATGTTCCACACATCAAGCCTGACGATGGGGACAGCAGTAAGCAAGCTGTTCCCTGCAGGAGGTGAAGAGAGAGGAATCTGAGGTGGATCCTGTAGGGCATGAGGAAGTTATTGGATACTTCACCGTGGAAGGGTGAGAGAGCAGAAACAAGAACTTGGAGGGCTAAGCGGGAAGCGAAAAGGGCCAGACCACAGGTGTAGATTCCTCTTTTGAAAATTTTGTATGAGAAGCAGAAGGAGATTAGACAGTACCTGGAAAGGGACAATGAAACAAAGATTGTTTTATGATATAGCAGGCTTGATTATGTATGTAGACTAGGGAGAAAGAGAAAAGAAAAGAAAGGGGTTGAAGATATTGAGGAGAAGTGAAGCGATGGCTGCTGAATTAAAGTGTTGGATAAAATGGGAGAAGAAAGGAGGGAAGAGCCTTTTGGCAAGGCTTCCGTCACCTCTCAGCGATTGCAACAGACTCTTCATTGGTCTCCCTGTTCCTACCCTCACTCCTCCTGTCCCTGCTTCCGAAGAAGCTGTGGCAATCTTCCTGAAATATAAATCCAAGCATGCAACACTCCTGTTTAAAATGTCCAAAACCTTCTTACTCCATGTTGTATAAAATCCAAACTCCTTGCCATGAGCCCTGTGTTGGATGGCCCCAGCCTCCTTGTCTCAGCTCTTCTCTCCATTTCCTTCTTCCCTCGCTGTGAGCCACCACACTGACCTACCCTCAGCTCCTGACATGGGCCCGTCGCCTTTCTGCCTCAAGACCTCGGCACATGCCAGTCACTCATTCTTTTTTTTGCGGTACGCGGGCCTCTCACTGCTGTGGCCTCTCCTGTTGCGGAGCACAGGCTCCAGACGTGCAGGCTCAGCGGCCATGGCTCACGGGCCCAGCCGCTCCGCGGCATGTGGGATCTTCCCGGACCGGGGCACGAACCCGCGTCCCCAGCATCGGCAGGCGGACTCTCAACCACTGCGCCACCAGGGAAGCCCCAGTCACTCATTCTTAAAAGCTCCCCTGCCCCACTCATCATATGGCTACCTCATTCTTATCTTTTGGGCCTTAGGATTCTGGTCACCAATTCTGATGTGTGGGACGGTTTCCCACACCATTAAACAATTCTCAGACACCAGCTAGATGTGGTACAATTCAACTTGATTCTGACAGTATCAACCTGGAGATAGCATCAGATCCCACAGGTTAAGGGCTCAGTCCTACAAAACTGCCCCTCTCCCCCCGCCCCACCACACACACTTCAGATGTCAGTTGCAAGTCCAGGTTGTTACCTGTGCTTCTGACTCACTAGCTAAAGATTGGAGGTTCCCATGACCTGGAGTTTGGATTTTATACAAACTGGAGTTTGATTAATCCGCTAGAACGGCTCACTGAGAAGTATATTGCTTACTTACTGGATTACTGGCTTATCATAAATGGATAAAACTCAGGAACAGCCAGATGGAAGAGATGCGCAGGGCAAGGTGCGGGGAAGAAGCATGGAGATTCTATGCCTTCTCCTATGCCCACAACTCGCCCTACATCTCCACATGTTCACCAGCCTGGGAGATCTCCAAACCCTGTCCTTCTGGGTTTTTATGGAGGCTTCATTATGCAGGCACGATTGATTAAATCACTTGCCCTTGGTAACTGAACTCGATCTCCATCCTGTCTCCCCTTTCCGGGAGGTGGGGTGAAGGGTTGCAACTCAACGTTCCAACCCCATGGTTGGTTCCTCTCGTGGTCAGTGCCCATTCTTAGGTGACCTAGGGGCATTCCAAAAGCCACCTCATTAACATAACAAAAGATACCTTTATTGTACTTTTGACTTAGGAAATTCTAAGAGTTTTAGGAGTTCTGTGCCAAGCATGTGGTCGAATGCCAAATACATATTTCTTATTGTAAATCACAATACCACAGGCCTCCACTAAAATGTTATCTTCTCCACAATGACTTCCATAACCATCCATTGTAAGGTAAGCGTCTTAAGCTCTTCTTGGTAGGACATAGTAAGTAGAGGCAGGATACATGGTCTACTGTGACAACAACCAACAAATGGATAACTTATAAAAATCATATCTTAAGGACACTGTAGAACTGTGGAAGCAAAGAGGACTAGATGAGCTAAGTTCTCAATCAGGAAGAGCCCTTTCCAGTGATTGAGGTGGCTGGCCATTTTCTTACCTGGGGATATTTACAGACATGGGCACTGGTGGATCAGGTTTTCCATAGGCAAAGAGAAAGGAAAAAAAAACAGTGACATGGTAGACTTGAATCCTACTAAAACAATCATTACACTAAAAGTAAATAGACTAGAAGAAGCACTTCTGGAATGGTGGAGTAAGGGCCTCCAAAAATCTGCTACACCGTGAAAGCAATAAGAACGCTTGCAAATATTGTCAAAACTAACAGTTTCAGAACTCTGGAAATTAACCAAAGGCTTGCAACCGTCCAAGGAGATGATCTTTAAAGCAGAAAGAGAGAAATGACACATCCTGTACAAAGAACCCTCAATGAGGTTAACAGCTGAGTTATCAGAATCAATGGAACCAGAAGATATGGGATATGGGATAATATACGTAAAGTGCTTAAAGGGAAAAAAACTGACTGACAAACCAAGAATTCTATATCCAGCACAACTGTCCTTTAAAAATGAGGGACAAATTTAGGCATTCCCATATAAACAAAAGTGGAAGGAGTTTGTTACTACTAGGGCTTCCCTACAAGAAATTTCAAAGTGAGTCCTTCAGGTTGAAATGAAAGGGCACTAGACAGTAACTCTAAGCCATAAAAAAAGATCTACAGTAAAGATAAATACAGTAACAAATATAAAAGTCAGTATTATTATATTTTTTATTTGTAATTCCACTATTTATTTCCTACAGGATTTAAAAAATAAAGGAATAAAAAATATTATAAATCTATGTTACTGGAAATACAATGTATAAAGATGTAATTTATGACAACAACATAAAGTGTGGGAATAGTGGAGAATGCTACTAGAGGTAATAAAGGAATTCAGCAAAGTTGCAGGGTACAAGATCAACATGCAAAAATCAGTCACATTTCTATACACTTTCAGTATACAATGTGGAAAGGGAAGTAGGAAAACAATTCCATTTAAAACAGCATCTAAAAGAATAAAATATCTAAGAATAAATCTAATCTAAGGGGTGAAAGTGTTGTACACTGAAAACACAAAATATTGTTGAAAGAAATTACAGAAGACCTAATAAGTAGAAAAACAACCCACGTTCATAGGTGGGAAGACAGAGTATTGTTATGATGACAATACTACCCAAAGTGATCTACAGAGTGAACACAATCCCTAACAAAATTCTGATGCCCTTTTTTTTCAGGAATGGAAAAGCCAATCTTCAAATTCATACGAAGTTGCAAGAACCCTGAATAGCCAAAATCATTTTTAAAAAGAACGAAGTCAGAAGACTCACACTCCTGATTTCAAACCTTATTACAAAGCTACAGTAATCAAAACAACACAGTATTGGTATAAAGACAGAGTTATAGACCAAAGTACTAGAATAAATATCCCAGAAATAAACCCAGACATCTGTGGTCAATTGATTTTTTGACAAGGGTACCAAGTCCATCCAAAGGGAAAGAACTGTCTCTTCAACAAGTGGTACTGTGCCAACTGAATTTTCACATGCAAAAAAATAAAGCTGGACCCCTACCTCACACCATACAAAAATTAACTCAAAATAGATCAGAGACCTAAATGTAAGATCTAAAACCACAAAACTCTTAAAAGAAAGTATAGAAATAAATCTTCATGACTTTGGATCTGGCAATGGACTTTGATATGATACCAAAAGCATGAGAAACAAAAGAAAAACTAGATAAATTAGACTTCATCAAAATTAAAAATATTTGTGCCCCAAAGACATTATTATAAGAAAATGAAAAGACAACCTACAGAATAGGAGAAAATATTTGCAAATCATATATCTGATAAGGGTTTAATATTCAGAACATACAATGAACTCCTACAACTCAACAGAAAAAAGACAAACAACCCAATTAAAAATGAGCAAAGGACTTGAATAGACATTTCTCCAAAGAAGATATACAAACGGCCAATAAGCACATAACAAGACACTCAATGCTGTTATTCATTAGAGTAAGGCAAACCAAAATCACAATGAGATACCACTTCACACCTGTTAGGATGGCTATAAGCATTTTTTTTTAAGTGTTGGCAAGGATGTGGAGAAATTCGAATCTGCATACATTTTTGATGGGAATGTAAAATGGTGTAGCCACTATGGAAAACAGTTTGATGGTTCTTCAAAAAGCTAAACATAGAATTACTATATGACTTGTTAATTCCACACCTAGGTGTATACGTAAAAAAATTAAAAACAGGGACTCAAACTTCTATGTCAATGTTCACAGCAGCATTATTCACCATAGCCAAAAGTTGGAAACAACCCAAGTATCTATCCACAGATGAAAGGATAAACAAAATGTGGTACAAATATACAATGAAATAGTATTCAGCTATAAAAAAGAATGAAATTCTGATCCATGCTACAACATGGATGAACCTTGCAAACATTATGCTAAGTTAAGTAAGCCAGACACAAAAGGACAAATATCATATGATTCCATTTACGTGAGGTATCTAGAATAAGCAAATTCATAGAGACAGAATGCAGAATAGAGTTTACCAGGGAGGAAGAGAGGGGAATATAGGGAGCTATGGCATAATGATTACAAAGTTTCTGTTTGGGGTGATGGAAAGGTTTTGGTAATAAGTATGAGTGATTTTTTTTTTTTTTTTTTTTTTTTTTTTTTTTGCGGTACGCGGGCCTCTCACTGTCGTGGCCTCTCCCGTTGCGGAGAACAGGCTCCGGACGCGCAGGCTCAGTGGCCATGGCTCACGGGCCCAGCCGCTCCGCCGCATGTGGGATCTTCCCGGACCGGGGCACGAATCCGTGCCCCCTGCATCGGCAGGCAGACTCTCAACCACTGCGCCACCAGGGAAGCCCAGTATGAGTGATTTTTGCACAACATTGGTAATGTAATCAAAGCCACTGAACCATACACTTAAAAATGGCTAAAATGGCACTTTTATGTGATATATTTTTACCACAGTAAAAATATTTCAAAAACAAAAGTAAATGGACAAAATACTCCAATTAATAAACAAAGATTGTTAAGACTGGACTTTCTAAAAGAACCAACTATGTGCTGTTTTCAAGATACACTTTATTTTTTGTTTGTTTGTTTCTTTGTTTTGGCTGTGTTGGGTATTCGTTGCTGTACACGGGCTTTCTCTCTAGTTGTGGGGAGCAGGGGCTACTCTTCGTTGTGGTGTGCAGGCCTCTCACTGAGGTGGCTTCTCTTACTGTGGAGCACAAGCTCTAGGCACGTGGGCTTCAGTAGTTGCAGCACGTGGGCTCAGTAGTAGTGGCACGTGGGCTCTAGGCACATGGGTTTCAGTAGTTGTGGCACACGGGCTCAGTAGTTGTGGCTCGCGGGCTCCAGAGTGCAGGCTCCGTAGTTGTGGTGCACGGGCTTAGTTGCTCCGCGGCATGTGGGATCTTCCCAGACCAGGGATTGAACCCATGTCCCCTGCACTGGCAGGCAGATTCTTTTTTTTTTTTTTTAACATCTTTATTGGAGCATAATTGCTTTGCAATGTTGTATTAGTTTCTGCTGTATAACAAAGTGAATCGGCTATGTGTATACATATATCCCTATACCCCCTCCCTCTTGCATCTCCCTCCCACCCTCCCTATCCCACCCCTCTAGGTGGTCACTAAGCACCCAGCTGATCTCCCTGTGCTATGCGGCTGCTTCCCACTATCTATCTATTTTACATATGGTAGTGTATATATGTCAATGCTACTCTCTCAGTTCGTCCCAGCTTACCCTTCCCGCTCTCCACGTCCTCAAGTCCAAAAGAGAAAAATATCGTATGCTAACGCATATATATGGAATCTAAAAAAAAGAAAAACAAATGGTTCTGATGAACCCAGGGGCAGGACAGGAATAAAGTCGTAAATGTAGAGAATGGACTTGAGGACATGGGCAGGCAGATTCTTAACCACTGTGCCACCAGGGAAGTCCCAAGACACACTTTAAATAATAAAAATAGATTGAAAGTAAATGGATGGGAAAAGATACATCATGAAAACACTAACAAAAAATGTTGTGTAACTATACAAATATGTAAATGTATAGCCAAAGTAACTGTAACTAGAAAGTAAAACTTAAAGATACAGAGGAACATTTCATGACAATAAAAGGGTCAGTTAAACAGAAAGACGAAGCAATCCTAAATTTGTGTGCACTTAATAATATAGCTTCAGAATATATGTAGAAAAATAGACTGAAAAAAGTAAAAAGGGGAAAAAAAGTAGAAAAAATAGACAAATCTACAAGTATAGCTGGCGATTTTGACACATTTCTCTGAATAACTGGTATAAGAAGTAGACAAAGTCAATTAGGATACAAGGGATTTAAATGACAGTATTAACCAACTTGACCTACACTGAACACTATACTCAATGACTGCAGAATACATATAAGTGCGCATGGAATACAAAATAAGCACTAAAAAGAAGTCTCAACTAATATCAGAGGAGTAAAATTATACAGAATATGTCCTCTGACAACAGTGGAATTAAACCAGCAATCAAAACGGAAAGATAACTAAAGTATTCCCACTCTCCCTCCTCCACCACCTAGTCATTCTCCATCTAGCTCCAGTCATAACATTTATTACAGCATGATTTTAAAAATATGTTTCATTTTTTCCCTTCTCCCCACCTAGACAGTAAGCTCATGAGAGAAAGACCTCATCTACTTGTTTACTGTGGCATCCCCCAGTGCATAAAACACTGTCTGACTCAAGATGGGCTTTCAATAAGTATTTGTTGAGTGAATTTAAAGCACTGATGAAGGGGTTAATCTTAAAAAGAACTGGATGTATTGTCCCCTGATACTGGAATAAGGAAGATGAAGATGTGGGAGCATTTTGATCAGGACATTTTTGGTTAGTAGTAAAAGAAACCCAGCTTAAACTGACTTAAGCAGAAAAGGAAGCTTCTGGTTCCCTTAACTAAAAAGACCAATGGTAGTGTTACCTTCAGGAGTAGCTCGATCTAGGGGCTCAATGATGACGTTTGTTTCATCTCTCTTCCTTTCTCCATCTCTTAGAGCCATTTTGACTTCAATCTCATGTAGGACTTCTCATGGTGAAAAGATACTCATGAGTATCTCCCAACCTTTATCCTCCTAGCTTAGTCATCCCAGCAGAATGTAAACTTCTCAGTCTGAATCATTCCAACAAAACTCTGAAGTGATTTCTCATTGGACATTCTTTGGTCCTATCTATATCTATTCAAAACCCAATTACCAGGGCCTGGCAGATAGATGCTACTTATTGGATGCCTAAATTCAAGGAGAAGGGTCATTCCCATCCAAACTAGACACACTGAGCATGGCAAGCGTTCTCCCAAAGGAAATCTGAGATGCTGTCACCAGAAGAAAGGGGCACGTATGCTGTGCAGGCAAAACCTATAAAGGCCCTCTCTAGGGCAGATGTAACAAACTTATGGATAAAAAATGGAAAGTTGTGAAACATCTCCCCTAACAGCCTTAATGGGCCACTGCGAAGGAGATGGTAAAGGTATGGATGAATCTGTGAAGGGTGTGGGAGATTGAGCTGAACAAAAACAAGACAAAGATTTACAAGGTACAGTGGGCATGGCAATGATGGCATCAGTCTTCACAGTTGTACAGTTTTATTTTCAAGTCACCTGGGGATTAGAGTGGAGAAAGCTGAGAGAAGTACTGTCCCAGAGCTGGGTGTTTGCTTGGTGGGTTGCATGGAGGGGCAGAGGTACAAAGGATTGAAGATTCTGGAGGGGGAACAAATCAAATAACCAGTCATGAGATCGGACAGAGCAGTGACAGGAGAGGAGTAACAGATGAAGAGAGCATGAAGAGACCTGGGAGGCTCAGTGGGGCACAGAGCAGGCATGAAGTGTGAAGGACCACCTCCACTTTCTTCTGGAGAACCTCCTGCCCACCCCTGCCCCCATGTTTAGCCATGTGCATAATGAGTTGTGTGTCACATCCAGACTCCATGTTGGGCACATGACAAGGCCTGAAGATCATTGTATTTTATTCTCCAACCACAGTGATTGGATCAGGGTGAACACATGACCCAAACTAGGCCAATAAGAGCCATCCCTAGGAATTTTGCTATTAGTCTGTTAAGACATAAGCTTTCCCTTTCTGCCAGGATAGTTAATCAGCCATAAGTCTGCAGTTGCTAGAGGTCTACTCTGCAACATCAGGGGCAAACCTCTTTGAGAACAAAGTCTGTAAAGAGTGAAATGAGGGCTTCCCTGGTGGCGCAGTGGTTGAGAGTCTTCCTGCCGATTCAGGGGATGCGGGTTCATGCCCCGGTCCGGGAAGATCCCACATGCCACAGAGCGGCTGGGCCCGTGAGCCATGGCCGCTGAGCCTGCGCGTCCGGAGCCTGTGCTCTACAACGGGGGAGGCCACAACAGTAAGAGGCCCGCGTACCGCAAAAAAAAAAGAGTGAAATGAGCTGAAAGAAAGAAAAAAAGAAATGCCAGATCATATCTTTGGTCGTCTGGACTCAGCCATTTCTGGAGTTCCAGATCTATCCTTAGACTTTTCAGTTAAACCAGAGACTTCCTCTTCCAGGCATGATGAAGTAGACCCCAGCAGATCTACGCTCCCTCTGAGAACTGGAAAAGTTGGGGGGAAATATCTATTTTTAAAGACTACTTAAAGACACTGGAAATCCACTGAAACAAGCAGAACTAGAGGGAACAAGATTCAAAGAGGAAGAACTGTGAAGGGTGAGTTGGATTCTGCAGACACACTTTCCTTAGGGGCACTCTTTGATTCAGGGTGCAGGGAAAGGAGACGGGAAGGCAGGCTTTTCCTGAGCAGAGCTCCCTACTAGGGGACAGAGAAACTGACAGAGCTTTTGTAAGTCTCACAGGTCTGGAGAGACAAACCTGGAGACTAAAGAGGCCAGGATTACTATGAGAAGGAGGGGACAGAGATCTGAGCCTGGCACTAGTTTTCCCCTCAAGATATCTGTGAAACTCTCAAGCTAAACAGAAAGACTTTAGAAACCAGAGTGGTGTTTTCAGCAATCTTATGACGCTGGGGAGCCAAGGGCTGGAATTCAGGCCTAGCCAGAGGAAGGGGTCCCAGTGAGCACACCAGTCTCTCAACTGGAAATCCTGGAGGACTGTGCCCTGTGAGCAGGAGGAAACCAGAGTTATATGGAGGCTTCCCTAAACTGCAACCTAGCCTCAATTCAGCTCAGTTTGATTAGGTTAAGGTGATTAGTCCCCACACTATCTGCCTAACTGAGGAAAAGGGGAATGAACCTTCTCTGAAGAAAGAAAACATCATCTGGAGACTTACAACTTTTTTAAGTACAATGTCTGCTATTTAATAAAAAATTACTAGGTATGTCAACAGACAAGATCACATGACTAAAACAAAGTTTAAAAAAAATAGAAACTATTGTAGGAGCCAATAAATTTCCTTTTTTGTTTAAACCATTTTGAGGTGGGTTTCTATCATGCACTATAGAAAGATTCTTAACTAATACACTCAGAGGCCTTCACTGCCCACTCCAGCCCATTAACATCACAGCACCCATGGCAGAACTTATACCACAGTTTTCTCTCCTGCTTTATCCAGGTTTGAACTAGAGAGAACACTTCAGACCCAAAGGTCCTGATTTTTCACTAAGACATTATTGGGTTTCCATAACAAAAGTTGTCATATATTTACATTCCCTGTCTTTCAGCAGCAATAGCAATCGTGGCTATCCACTTGTGTGGAACTTTCTAGTTTATCAAACGGTTCACATACATTACCAATAGTCAAAGTCACATGGAGTATTTAAGGTAAATATTAGTTTCTCCATTGATAGATGAGTAATCCTGAGTATGTGGCTATACCTTGGGTGTAGATGAAGAAGCTAAATATTAGGGAGGTTAAATGACTTTCCCAAGGTCACACAGAAGTACACGGCAGAGTAGTGTATTGGACCCAGGCATTCTGACTCCACAGACAATGGGTCCAGTAGCCCTGCATTCTAGTCCTAGTTCTAGTGTTCATTGGCTCTGCAACCTCGAGACAGTCACTTCACCTCTCTGTGTCTCAGCATATTCAACTGCCCTCCAACGCTGTATGTATTGCCCTCGACCTTCCCTGACAGTCTTTAAAATGTATCTAGTCTATACTCCCAACTTTTAGAACGAAAAGATCTTACTATGAGGTCCCTGGATTCCCATTTAGGTGGATCCATTCACACCACGGAATTATAAATAAATTTTGTGTGATTGTGTGAATGTGCATTTTGTGAGGGCATATCAGAGTTCTCTGACTCCAAAAATTTAAGAATCCTGCCTTAGAGCCATGCTGGATGAGCCGCTACACATGACATGCCTTAACAGGTTTCCTCTTCTCCGGTTGGATTTGCAACTGAACATGAACTTTCAATGCCTAACCCAAGGCAAAGATAAATGTCAGAATTACAGACACCAAGGCTAGGCCAATTCAAAGGACAGTTTAGGGTGTGAAATTTTTGTTTCCTTCAATAAAAATAACACTCATCATGATAGTGCTTCTAGCACTTACAGCTGATACCTCCATTTTGGTTTTGAGCTTCATTAAGAATTCTGTCTTTAAGAAAGGAACGGAAATAATGATACCCCACTGTATGGTTCTAAGAGGTTAAAAGAATTGTTCAGGTTCAACAGTCAGTGCCTGGTCCCTTCTTTTTCTCTCTTCAGAGGCATAACCAGGACTTGGAATCGGGAGTTCCTGAAATTGCGACTGCTGGCCGTGTAGGTTCTTTATTCCTCCCTGGGGTGGAATCAGTTCAGTGAGAAGGGGGCAGAGTCCTAAGCGCATTTCTTCCCCACACCCCTTTCCTGTCTTCTAAAGCCCAGACTCAATAGGCAGCCCACACAGCTGCCCTCCCAGGACGCCATTCCCAAGGCACAGAGAGACGGCAGAAGTCGCCAGGATCCACAGCATAGCGTTAACAAATCACATTTTCTTAATAGCATACTATCCCCTTAGTCACATGTGTGTTTGTGGGCATGCTGGAGATTACTAACCAAGTGCAGCTGGCCTCACGCTGACAGCCAGGACACACGTGTGTGAGCGCATGCGCGCGCGCGCACACACACACACACACACACACACACACACACGTTTAGAGGATGCCTGAGGCCAATTTCTTGCCTGGCAAACCAGAAATATTTCAGTGGTTTATAAATATGATCCCCATCCATCTTGGGACACTTCTCAGGTTCAAGCCCATCTGGGTCAGGTGCTCACAGGGCTCTGAGTTCCTTTCCATCCACACCCACGCTCCACCCCAGCAAGCCTCCCACATCCCATGATGCACAGCGAACTCCTCAGCACTGAAGAAACACCTAAACTGGACAGTTTCACAGGCTGCATCAGTCATGTCTTGATGTGTTCTTTTTTTCTCTCATGTTACTGAAATGTTATTTTTTCCACTCCTATACCACCACCTCTCACCCCTCCCCAATCAGTCTGTTGGAAAAGATGTTTATTTTGCTTTTCCCTTGGCATAATTTAATATCAGACAAGTGCATCTCTGATGCAGACAGTATATTCCTGGGGCATACGTTGGAGATTCTGGTTGATTAGAATTACAAATGTGTCATGCAATCCTGGCCAGGTTGGAATTGGCACCCTGCCATCATGTTTATGTCCTTTCGGCCCTGCCAGTGGTTGCTAATATTGTCGGGAGGGGCGGGGCGCTTTTCTCAGCAATAAGTTAGGATTTCATAAATAGTTGTCAGGGCCTTAAAAGAAGCCTGCTCTTTAACCTGAGATAATGTATGTTTTCTTTCTACTTACTTGGAGTAGGTCGTGTTGGGAGCCACCCAAGCTCACTTTTAAATCATGTCTCTACACGCCAGACGCAGCTTTTGAAGTCGTCTGCCCCAGCCCACAGGGAAGCCAGAGCCCTGGCCTCTACCAGCGGCCCCACTGTGTGCCCCACCGCCCATAACAGGAAGTGTGTCAGAGCCGGGTGGGCACAGGGTGGGTGGAGCAGGCCCACAGGGCTCGGTTCCACCAAACGGAAAATCCTCTGACGTGTCCTCGGTGTACGCGTCTGGAGCTCCAGCAGGTCAGATGTCACCCTTGCCTCCAAGCCTCAACACCCTTTGTGTCTGCCCTGTTGGCCTTCAGATGTAGCACATGGCAGAACAGCATGCTTTTTCAAAGTGCAGGCCACAGGAAATCACATTTGAAGGGCCTGGCATGGAGGGTATTTTTATACTGTTCACTTTTTCCCTTTTCTTTTCATCTGTTTTCTGCATTTTTTTCAGTTTGCTTTCGCTCCTTGATTTATTGTTGTATTATTCTATTTTTAAACCAAGACATACTTTCCCATCAGACCCTTTAATGTAACTCATATGAAAATTAGTGATGGGTGGACCTCAGACGGTGCAGGGGCTGGTTCCAGTAGGAATTGACTTCCCAAAGTGCAGATGCTTATCAGAATCCACACCAGCTGCTGTGGGCTAGGGGAGCAAAGCAAGCAGGAGAAACAACCTCCTCTCTTCCTGCCTCACTAACCAACCTGGGGCTCAACTGTGTGGGCTCCTGCCCCTTCTGCTTGAACTTGTAACGAAGGGTGTCCTCGTCCCAGTTTGCCTCCCCTTCCACAGGGAAACATGGGCAATCCAGTAAGGATCATGGAATCCCCAACACGGGAAGGAAGAAAACCAGTCTGACCTAACCTAGCGTGCTCACCTTGGGGACTGGTCTATGGGAGCCGGATTTCAGAGCAGGATGGGATGATGGGTCCGGGTCCTACTCAACCCTCTTTGAAGCTCCTCCACGTCTCAAGGAAACCACATGAGCACCAAAGCCAGAGAGACCTGGCCTGAGATCCCTGCTAGCGTTGTGGCCAGGGGTGAACCTCTTTTAACGATCTGTGCCTCAGTTAGAATCTGAATGAAATGCTTTTCTTCTAGGGTTGTAAAAATTAAAGCAATGGTTTGTCAAAGAAATGGCAGGTGCTCGGTAACGTGGTAGCTGGTCCTATGATTCACAGATTTGTCCCTATCTCCCCATTCAGTCTGAATTCATCTCCTTTCCCCCCATCCTCCAGCTGAGAACTGGTCAGTCTCCCTTCTATTTATTTCTTATGTGTCTTATGGGTCTCTCCTCCCTCTGCCCAAATCAGAGAGTTTATGAAGGATAAGGACCATACACTGTGTGGCCTGGCAGTTAGAAACACAGACTTTAGACACCAGTAGTCTATCTTCACTGCTCATGAGTGAGCTCATTCATCCATTCAGCACAGATGACTGAGTTCTTTTAAGTGTTGAGGATTCTGCAGAGAGCAGTATAAACCTGGTTCCCACAGCAGAAACCCCTGGTCCTCCCCTTCTTATTTCAGCCCGGGCTGCGGCAGACATTTCAAGCTCAAAGTGGCCTCGTGCTGGCAGCATCCACCTAACAGGTACACTGCATCACGTTCTGCTTCCTGTCCCAAGAAATTTTCTGACATCTGAAGGGCCTATTTGGATCTTATGCAAATGCAGCCCAGGAGTGTGGGGTTAACACTCCTGGGAGCTACCCTCAACCAATGGGAAACAAAGCCAGTGGAGACATCCTGCAGCCTCCTGTCCTTCACGTAGACAATTCTGGGAGATTTCTGTACACTTGTCACAGGTCCTAGGGGAACTGAGCCCCTACTGTCTACAGCGATGACCTTGGTAGCGCCCCCTCCTACTGACTTTTCCTTCTGCTCTCTCCCACTCTCCCTTCTCCCTCCTTCCTGCTTCCTCCCAAATCAACCACCTGCACCTGAATCCTTGAGTTAGGCTCTGCTTTCAGGAGAACTAAAGCTAAGATAATTTCTGCTCTTATAATGTTTATAATTCAATGAGTGTAGAGAGACAATAAGTAACAAAGAAATCCGATAGTGGGACTTCCCTGGCCGCCCAGTGGCTAAGACTCCACGCTTCCAACGAAAGGGGCGTGGGTTCGATCCCAGGCTGGGGAACTAAGATTCCACACGCCGCACGGCACGGCCAAAAAATAAAAGAAAATAAATTAAAAAATCAAAGAAATCAGATAGTGCTGTGAAGAAAATTAAAATAGGCTGATGCAACAGAGAATGATGAAGGGTCGAACTTTATGCTGGGTGGTCAGGAAGGTCTCTCTCAAGCCACAATAAAGAGTCACCCTTGTGATGTCCAGGGAGAAGAGCATCCAGGGCAGCCAAATAGCTGGGAGAAGGCCCTGGGATGAGAATGATGTTGACACAGTCTAAACACCTGAAGAAGGTCAGGGTGGTTGAAGCATGTGGATGGAAAAGAGAATGGTCCAAGACAGGCTCAGAGAGGGAAACAGAGCCAGATCAAGTAAGTTTTGTCTAAGTCAGGATAAAGAGTTTAAATCTTATTTCTAGTACGTTAGGGACCATCAGAGGGTATTTTAAGCAAGCTAGTGTGACATGACCTGATTTACATTAATTAACCTCTTCCAATCTCAGTTTGTTCCTCTGTAATTATCCATAACACTGGTGGTAATGAGGATTTAATGAGATCACGTGTGTGAAGGGCTCAGTACAAAGCCTGAAATAGATCTACTCCACGTGTATGTTCACTATAATTATTATTCCTATTCTGTGTCCATAGCTTACTCTACAGGGCCCAAAACAAAACAGGCATTTACATATTTACTGGATGGTTTAGAATACGAACAATAGTCAAAGAAATTATCTCATGATAGAAGATTATAGTGTTCCATGGATTCGGATCCCAACTCTGTCACTTAGGAATAAGTCACCCACCTCTTTGAAGACTCACCTCCTCTGCAAAAGAGGGAAAGTGGTATCTATCCCGTGGGACTGTTGTGAGCTAATGCATTTAACATGTGAGGTAGATGTGGCTTCTGGTGGGCAGGATGGGGGTAGGGGTGTGCAGTGGTGATTGAAGCACAGTTTGGGGTTTCTTGAAACTCCATATAAAAACAGTCAGAGCAACTAGATAGCAAAATCCAAAACCCATGTACAGCATTTACACCCAAACTAAGTAAAAGCGAATGCCCACAAATCCTGAAGCACCAACAGCCATAAGACCAGCATGTCACTGACATCTGTGAGGGAGAAAGTAGGAGGAAGTAACAGGGTATCTGATGGCCCTGAGTACAGAAGAACCCCCGCAACAGCACAGAGGCGTTCAGGAGAAAGTGCAACAGGCCAATTTGAAAACAGCAGCTGAAACTAGTAGAGATTTTGCCAAATCTAATAGGGGATGAGTGCTATCATTAAGGGCTGAGGACTGGTGTAGTTCAGTCCCTACAAAGTCTCAAAATGGACCCACAGGGCTCCTTTCCAAGACAGGATCCTACAACAAGGAGAAACTGTTGGGTATGGAATCAAAATTAAACAGAGCAAGGAAAACATAGAGAAAGGAATGAAAAAGTACAGATAAAGTGGGGGAGGGGAACAGAGCCAGGAAAGCTCAAAAAAACAAGCTGCTGTATTTTTTAACTTAACGTGAAAATAACAGAAGAGGGAACTGTGAAGTTATAAAAGCTTCCTAAATCAACTTTCATTCTAGAAGTTCAGGAATATTAGATTAACAGAAAAAGTATCAAAAACAAATTCCTTACAAAGTTACTGTAAGAAGAAGATTAAAGAATAGAAAAATATTCCAACAAATAATAAGAGAACACCAGAAAAATCCTTTTAAAAAGAGATTAAAATTCTAACATATTTCAAAATAAATAAAGATATTAAGAATAACATACATCAAAATTTTAAAACCTCAGAAATCAGATAATAGAATTCAACACAGAGTTAGAAATAAAAGAAAAAAATAATTTTATAAATGAAGACTAAACTGGAGGAAACACAAGTGCAGACAATACAACAAATAATGCCTTAAGAGAAAGACAACGTGAAAAAGAGAATTAAAAAAAAAAGATTTAGAAAAAATAATAATAATTTGAGAGAAAGTTACAAATACTGAACATAGGCAAAGAAGATCCAATATACGGATAAAAGAATTCCCAAAAGAAAACCAAAGCAAGACAACAAAACTGATACTAAAATCTATGATTTGAGAAAATTTCCTAAACTAAAAAGATTTGAAACTGCCTATTGAATTAGGACACCATGCACCTGAGAATTTAGTGACCTAACTTGACCAATACCAAGTCATATTTTAGTGAAATTATTGAAATTTAAAGAAAAAGAAAAAAAAATCCTTTGGGCATCTAGAGAAAAAAAAAAGATTGTGACTCATAATGGAAAGAAAATGTGATTTTCATCAGACTTTTTGACACCAGTGCTTTATGCCAGAAGACACAGGAAAGAAAAAGTGAGCCAAGGATTTTATATCCAGCAAAACTAATTGTTGAATATAAAGGGTACAAAGTGTTATCAACTCCAGGAATATTATTTCCATAAGCCTACTGTAGACTCTACAAGAGAACAAGCTTCAGACAATAAAAACACCTAGTGGGATAAATTATGTGTCGAACTAAGACTAAATGAGAGTTAAAAGGGAGAGATCACAGCAGAAAAATGGTTCTTTGTTCTAACATTGTGGATAGAGTACAGCCATTGTTTTAAATGAGGAAAAATGGAGCTAATATATGAGAATAACTGTTTCCAGTAATTTTAATCAGTGGTGGTAGCACTGATATTGTTATTTTGAGGTTGCTATATGTATAAAGTGGTACCAAGCAATGAGTAATCGTGGTCTATTCTAATTTGACCATCTCCCGTGTCCTTAAGAACAAAGATTCTCAATGTGGAAGAAAGCAGATACAAATATAACATAGAAGAGATTAACTAAAATCTCTGAAGTCCTAAATTTGAATTAGAAACATCAGTATAAACTCACAAGATATTCGTGCATGTGTGTGCATGCACATGCATTCTACTGAAAGAGACCCAGGAACAGTGACCAGTCCAGTGGCAATGAACAACCTTAGCACTCAGATTGTGATCTTTAAGTACTACATCCTATTAGTAGAAACTAGGGCTCCTTGGAGAAATGGCTGATTTCATATCTGGAACTGGACATACACAACAAGCCTGGAACATCTTGACAGGCCAGATAGCTTCAAGCTATCAAAGGCTGCCAAAGTTGTATCAAAAGGAACCAGAAGCCAATGTGCAGAGACTCCCACTTGCCAAAGACAGGACAATTTGAGCTCCAGCAAGGCTAAGAGTGGCAATGTACTGAAATCCATCAAATATGTTAAATCCATGAGTTTGTCATTATATGTTTAAAAAACTAATTGGTTTAGAGATTATAATACTAAGTGAAGTAGGTCAGAAAGAGAAAGACAAATACCATATGATATCACTTATATGTGGAATCTAAAATATGACACAAATGAACTAATTTACAAAACAGAAATAGACTCACAAATATCGAAAACAAACTATGGTTACCAAAGGGGAAAGGGGGTGGGGGAGGGATAAATTAGAAGTCTGGGATTAGCAGATACAAACTACTATATATAAAAAAGATAAACAACAAGGTTCTACCGTATAGCACAGGGAACTGTATTCAGTGTCCTGTAATCAAACATGATGGAAAAGAATGTGAACTATATATATATAAAACTGAATCACTTTGCTGTACACCAGAAACTGACAAAACAAAACAAAGCCAAAACCCAAAAAACGAATTGGTTGCTTTTGGTGGATGATAGGGATCCAATTTATTGTCTTGAAAACTAGATAAATAAGGGAAACAATCAAGTGTTAACCTGTCTTTCCTATATACACGTACCAATCAGTAACGCAACAGTAGATTGGGGAAGCCATCTCCTTAAAAATTGTTGCAGGAAATATGTAAAAACAAAATGATAGTACTAGGTTATCACTATTTTTGCAACCCCCGGTGAATTAATGGATGTAGCACTGAGCAACAATGACTGCCAAAATCACAAAAAAGCAAAACCAGATATATAGTCCCTGATGAAAAGTATACACCACCACCTGCAGTCCTGCCAAAGGGATTAAACCTGAGTCTGATCAAGCCTCCACCAGCTGCCAATTTGCAGGAAATATAGGGAACAAAGGAATGTGTTAAACTGCACCGAGAGAACGCAGACAGCAAAATCCCTCGTGTTGGGGAGTACTCAGGTCAGCTGATCTGGGTTCTTGAACACGTACATTACAGGGGGGAAAAAAGAGTACGGGGGAACCTATAGATTAAAAAAGAAAGTATTAATATCTGGCGTAGAGTAGGCACTCAATGAATGTTTACTCCTGTTGGTTGAATGGATGACAGATTGATCAAAGACTGGATGAATAAGTGAATTTCTCGAGAGTGGAGACCTCATCTGTCTTTGAGCACTGCTGCATCCCCAGCACCAGCACAGTGCCTGGGAAATAGTAGGTGCTCAATTAATATAAGCTGAAGGGATGGACAGCTATGTCTTCAGTGTGTTTCACCAGCACAGGTGAGCATCTCATTTATTCTCACAACATTCCCCATTCAGAATCCCCATGCTTTCTGTCCTCTGGATTTTAACAATGCTAATGACATAAACTGTCTTCCTTTTCTCTCTTCAAATCCACACACCTCAATTTCTCTAGAGGCTCTCCCTGATTAGCACAGTGCACCTGGAGCTCTCTCCCCTCTGAACCTTGAATTCCAGCTATATTTACTGCTTCTCTCTCATATGGTACAAAAGCCATCCTCATAGCCTTCTTGCATACAACTTGAGCTGCCTAACCCGACATCCAGGATCCATCATGAGCTGATCTCTGCTAGTTTCCACCACTGCCCTCCTGTAGCCAGTTACTCAGATGCACCATGCTCTTCCCGTTAGGCCTGCCTGATGTTGCACACGTGGTCCCCCTACCAGTACCACTCTCCCTGCTCCTTTCTCTGCTCGTGGGTTCCTTTAAGATTTAACTCCTCTGGAAGCCTTCTTTAGAGTCTCTCTCCATAGATCTCAGGCTGAGGTGCTCTTCCATATTCCTTATACTACAGTGTGATGGTCTGCCTACAGGCTGCCTTCCTCAGCAGACTTGGAGTTCCTTGAAGTCCAATCGGATC
Source organism: Grampus griseus (assembly GCF_964374135.1). Lineage (NCBI taxonomy): Eukaryota > Metazoa > Chordata > Mammalia > Artiodactyla > Delphinidae > Grampus > Grampus griseus. The sequence continues at coordinate 146,535,250 of NC_139019.1, forward strand.
ATTTGCCCCTGTGTCCCCAGGGCCCAACAGAGCACCTCAAATCCCCATCCTCCAAGCCCCCATAAGTATACTTTTCCAATGTCCCCTGTCTGAGACACTATGATTCACTGTCAGAGCCGTGTTCTCCCTTGCTTGGCTAGTTTAATAAACTCAGTTTCCCCGCTGGTTCTTGAATGGACTTCAACAGAACCGAGGGCAGCGCCTGGCACTAGTGGATACTTGGGAAGATGTCTGTAGGCAATGGAGGGATTATAAAAGCAGACTGAGTATTGTGGATCAGACATGAATGATGGATTAAAATTTTGTCATTTTGTTATTATTCATGATTTTTCAAAAGGGCACAGAGAAGGGTAGTTTGGGTTGACAAATATGTATTTACCTTACTTTACCTTGGAGACAGCCAACCTCTCCCAGCTTGATCTATTATTTCAGAGACAGAAAAAATAACTTGCTTATCCCGAAAAGAAGGGGAAATTTATCTGAAAAAGTATTATTCTTTTATTCATCCAAACATACACACACACACAAATCCCTTCTCCCTTTGGTAGTGTAGTCTCTGACTTTTTAAAAATGGTTGTTCCTTTCTGCTTGAAAGGCTGTATTAGCTATCCAGGGAATACTAGCCCTTTCCTTGGACTCAAAAAAGTATTTTATCCATTAAAATCTAACCAGGGTGTAGTAACCATAAAATGCAGCCACTCTGTTAGGAAGACGGATATCCTCAAAGATTTATGTCTGGCCGTCTCAAAGAAAATGTGTAAGATGGAGTTTTCTCAGAGACTTCCTGGCTGCACTCCACCCCACACATAATTTCTGTTTGTATAAACCTCAGATCAAAACTCAGGAAGGGTTAAGGGAAACCTTTCTGAACCACAGGTTATGTCTGCTTACCACCCTCGGTTGACCGTTTGGAATGAATTAACCAGTCCCTAACCAGCACACAACTGGTGTTTGGATGGAATTAAGCAGCCTCTTCAGTCCAAATGCTCAGATCGTCTGGGGTCTCAGATTCCATCCAGATTGGGGATGAGGGTCTACTCAAAGTCATTTGCATGTCCCTATAATTGTGGCAAGAGATAATGAAAACACACCACACGATTAGTCTCCAGGATATGGTGGAGACCATTGGAAACATCAGAATTCGGGAAGGGGTGGAGAAGGGGGTGTGACTATTTTGAATGAACCTGAAAGAAAATACTTCCCGAAGCTTCTTTCAGAAGGCGATTTCAGTTCCAATTTTTCATAAGGTTGGAAAAAGTTAAGCAAACGAGAACTATAGACACTTGTTTATAGAAGGTTTTTCTCTTTAATTGCTGTTTCTGTTTCATGAAAGAAAAGTCCCATAAAATAAAAGCTCGTTTCTGGTTCAGCGAAGCAGCGAGACTCCTGAAAATGCCACAAAAGAGGCTGACTTGACTCTGGCCAGCTGAGGAGCCCTGAGGACTTGAAGGTCTATATATTTCCGTAGCAAGGTATGTGCTTTCCCACCCTCCACCCTAAAGGTCTCTCCATACATTTGAGACGGTTTTTAAAATCTGAACTGTGGGACCATCTGGTCTCTGGCAAGCATTCCAGACAAGTGGTTTTCTAAGAAGCCAAGTTCTGGTTTGACTCTTTGATTGGAAAAGTATCTATTTCACTAAGGGTGATAGGCCCCTGGATGTATTCTCACCAAAAAACCCATAAACCAATACTTGAAATGCCAGCAATGAGTTGAAGGGAATTCTTCTGGTCTGCCTTCAAGGACATAAAACATCACAAAGGTCTTCTCTTTGGCAGAGAAGGGCCTGGCATGAAGAGTTGGCCCAGGGTGTGTGTGGAAAGAGTCAGACGTGGGAGTCAACAGGTTCGAATCCGGACTCTTCCACCAGCAAGCCAGTCTGACCTTAGGTGGGCCTCTTCACTTCTCCTGAGTCTGACTTTCCTCCTGTGTAAAATGGGGGCATTACCCTCAGTCTCGGGAAAGGTGGAGGCTCAGGGAGATGACATTTGTGTGATTCCTTCCACCATGCAGCAGGGTCTTACTAAGCACTGTTTGAAATCCACCTCCCCACCATTCCAGTAGAGTGATGGAGACGCGAAACCTCTCTGAGGTCACTGAATCCCTTCCAAGACCTCCATGTGGGGTCTTCAAAGAAAACAGAGTTTTTTACCTGCTTTCATGAATGCAGTTAACAGGCTCATAAACCCTGGGGCTGGTATAAGGCCCCAGACAGGAGGGATTCTAAAGATGGAGAGGAAGATATTTCCCCTTGGAGCTGGTGCCAAGAAGAGGTGGACCAAAAAAATGCGTGGGAAGTATTTGCTAGTAACTCAATTAGACAACTAAATAGAGAGTAAGAATCACCAGGCCACATGCTTCGGGGCCAGACAGGTAGCATAACCACGTCTGGTAACAGCAGGAGAACCCAGGCCCCATCTGAAGGCAGCTGCCAGTACCAGGGAAGTGTCACCATTCAGGAACGTGAGTCAGTGTGGCCTTCAAGAAAAGACAGAAATCTGGATGTACAAGCTTCTAACTTTTTAATATTGACAGTTTTTTTTTTAAATGTAAACATCTGTCTGCAGGCCAGACAGGTAGGGAGAGATGGCTGTGGTTTGAGGGCTTCACCAAGAAGGTGGGGCTCATGCCAGGTCTTGAATGGGGAGTGGAATTCAGATTTGCTTATTTGCGTGTACCATGTGGACACCTCTTGGGAGGTGGTATGGCTAGGTGGTTATGGACTGGGTGTCTGATTCCTCATCTGCAACATAAGAAAAATGAAGTCTGTTCGGAGAGCGATAGTGAGGACCAAGCGAGATCAAGCACGTTAGGTTCTGCACAATCAAGAGCTTGGTTGCATTAGCCATTGTTATTCCAATTATCTTGGCTGTGGTCATTGCTATTGTTATCGAGAGCAGAGACAGATGGCACATACAGCTCTGCCACTCTTCACCCTAGCTCACCCCATTTGGAGAGCCCACGCTTCCACTACTTTGACACAATGGTCCAGTGAAAGAGACGATACCCCCATTTTACAGATGAGGAAACTGAGGCAGCACAGAAAAGTGAAGAACCCACGAGGGTTACACAGAAAGTAAGCTTCTGGAGGAAAGATGGGAACCCAGGTCTCCTTGGCTCCACAGCTCACCTTCCATCTGCTCCACGGAGTGTGTCCTGGATTCCACGAGCCCCACGCCCATTAAGCTTCTTGTGGGTTCATCTCAAGGAAGCCCATGACAAACCGTCCTCACCTTGCCCGGCCCCACCACCCAACCCCATCATAGGCTCCTTTGAATTGGGTTGTAAGGCTCGTACACAAAGCCCAGGAAGCATCTTGGACGCAGAAAAGAGTTTCACGGTGTTCCTTATAAAAGCACAACCTGACATGCAGCTGTTGTGTCAACGATCCCTCTATTCCCAATTGCCAAAAACCCCAAACAGCTTAAAACAAAAAGAAACTGGCTCCCGGTCTGCAGGTCCGTGTCTACACGCTCACTCTGTTTTTATTAACTTGGCTTGTGGCTCCCAACCCGCAGGTCTGGGGCGGGTCTCCCAAGAGCAGGCACAGCTCTCCTCAGGACCCCACTGGGGAGGGGATGCCGGGGCAGTGGGGTCAGGGAGCGAGGGCAGTCCGTACTGGGGCAGCACTGTCAGCCCACAAATGTCCCAGACACGGATGTTTTGGTCTCATCTTGAAGCCATTTCCAGCCAAGGCGGGGTTCAGGGGGCCGGTTGCCAACCCCAGACACTCACCCTCGGCCACGTTCCTTTGACAGACACTGCATGCCAGGAGTGCCATGTATCTGCAGCATCTGTACAGGGTCTTCGCATCCATGGGCCCCTGGCCATTGACCTTACTCAAATTCAAATATGAACAGTCAGAGAAGGGAAGAAACCTCCGGAACGTATCCAAACAGTGCTGCCCTCCCAACTCAGCACCAGGGACTGCCCCTCTGAGGGTAACTCTACTGTTGAAAAGGCTCTTTTAGTCCCATATGTTCCTGTAACAATTTCAACTTATGCTCAGATGAAGACACAGGGGTCTTTCCCATTGCCGCAAGGCAAGGAGACTGCACTGGACTTTTCAAGATCCTGTGATTCTTCTTACTGGACAACGTATGCTTTTTGCTATAAGTGCTTCTCTTTAAGACCCAAATCTTCCTGTAAGACAGTAGATGTTAAGAACTCGGGCTCTGGAGGTGAACAGGCCTTAATTCATATCCTATTTGTATGATCTTGGGTGAGGCCCTTGATCTCCCTCAACCTCAGTTTACCAATCTGTAAAACAGAGATAGTATGTTTCTACAGAGCTGCTGGGAGGATCCATGAGAACAGATGCAAAGCACTTAATTCAACAGCTGACAGTAGATGTGCCACAAAAGGGAGCAGTTATTATCACCACGGATCAAGAGGACACTGAAGCCTACAAGGTAGAGTGTGCAGCCCAAGGTCTCCCAGTGAATGAATGACAAGGGTGACATCTGTTCTCAGGACCCCCTTGGCTCTATAGCCCGGGACCCTAACCACTATTCCATCACAGCTTCTTTAAGGGAATCCAAAGCTGAGCATGGACACCCCTTCATGTTCACATACGTCATCATTCTATGCAACTTCTTTTGGCCGGAGCAGAGCCAAACCCATCCCCCTCTTTCCTGCATCTGCAGAAGCCCCTCTGTCTGCCGAAAACCCAGGTTCCACTGGGAGGACTTCCAGAAAGAGCAAAGTCACAGATTTTACACTGACACACACTGGCGTCTCCCATGGCAAAGGAGATAGTCACCCTTCCAGCCCCAGCAAGACCACTTATGGGAGTTCGGGGGGATGCCTCTTGATCATCTCTACACCCGTCAGCAGGGCCCTTCTCACATCCAGCATCAGGTGAGTGGCTGGGCTATCACATCTCAGAATTCTATTCCTAGGTCAACTTTGCATGGACTCGGGAGCCCGTGGCCTTGGGAATTCCACAACCACCCTGGGATTTCTCCCTCACCCTTCCACCCAAGTCCCGACTTAACACACAACTAACTGAGGTGTGTCCTCCACACTACGATCTTTCCCAGCCCTGCTCCTGCAGGTGGCAGCTGAAGTCATGTGCATAAGGACCCAGGTGTCTGAGGAATTCTCAGAGCCCTGTCCTCGATCCATTTGTCTGCAGACATTATCTAGACTGCACGTCTCCGAGACAGGCCACGACAGAGCGCATTACGAGGTGAGACCGCCTTAGTTTTCCCTCCAGCTTTCCCCCTTTTTTTACTTCTTGGCCTCAGCGCCCAAAGTCTTCTGGACATATTTTTCATTTTTCCAAATATCAATTGCTCTTTTATTCCCTCTTCGAAGCAGTGAGTAATAAGAGTTGTGTCTGGTCCTAAAATTCCGACTGAAATAAATTAGCCCAATGACCAACAGGAGGTGCCTAGAACAATAACAGCGGAATATTTGGCATATTACAAAAGAACCCCTGGATGTCAAAGTACAGTAAGTCTAGAAGCACATTACAGGGCTATGTTGCCAAAACGGGTATGCAATGAGCCATCCAGGCAGCAGAACGCCTCATAAATTAATCCCGCTTTTTTTTTTCATTTTTGGTCCACTATTCACAGTTCTTCTAGCCCTCTGGTTAATGGGGTATGCAGAAGGGTATTTTTGGTGTGGCCCGCGTCCCCAGCAGGCAAGCATATGCCAAAGCTGTGTGCAAATGTATACATTTGTCCCCTCATTCGTCTGGCATCCCAGGTACCTCTTGCTGCAGTAACAGGGGCAGGGAGAGACACAGACTTTGGAGGTAGCAAGCTGTTAACACATACTGAGCTCCTACTAAGTGCCAGGCATTGTGCTAAGTTCTGGGGATGCCGCAGAGGATGACAGGGAGATGGTCCATGTCCTCAGGGTGCTGGTAACTCAGACACGTCTCAGTTGATCTGAGCTGGGTCTCCATCTTGGAGCAGATGGGAGATGGGGACAGCAAGCAATGGTTTGCTCTGCATCCCAAATCCCTCTTTTCCTTGAAGGAATCCCCCAGATGTGAGGCTTGGGAGGAGTGGGGGCCAGACACAGCCCTATCTCCCACTCTGCAGAAGCAACAGAAGCCCAGATTCTCCTCCCTACCTCGGGGGTGGCCAGGGGCCAGGCCTGTGACAAGGCTCAGTCTAGCCATTGCCCCAGTCCAGAGCTTTGAATCTTCCGGGAATGTCCCAGACACTGTGGTGGGCTGGAACAAGTCCCCCAAAGATATCTATGTCCTAATTCCTGGAATCTGTGACTGTTACTTTATATTGCAGAAAAGGACTTTACAGGGGTCATTAAATTCAGGATTTTGAACCTCAGTTATCTGGGTGGGCCCCAATGCAATCCATGTATCCTTATGAGAGGAAGATTTCACACACACAGAAGAGGAAGCAATGTGACCATGGAGGCAGAGACTGCAGTGATGGGGCCACAAGCCAAGGAATGCTGGCGGCCACCAGAAGTTGGAAGAGACAAGAAAGGGATTCTCCTCTAGAACCTCCAGAGGGCATGCAGTCCCTTGGTTTCAGCCCAGAGATACTGACTTTGGACTTCTGGTCTCCAGAACTGTGTGAAAGTTAACTTCTGTTGTTTTAAGTCACTTAGTTTGTAGCAATTTGTTATAGAAGACATAGGTAGCTAATGCAGACACCAAGAGAATTTGGAATTCTTTCATGTCTTTGGGATCCAACATTTGCCCTCATACAATTCTAGGTTCAGAATGTTCCTGTGACACGCCCTGGCCTGTGGTTCCTCTCTCTGGATCTCCAGGCTCTCCATCTATTTTTCCAGGAATTCCCTTTGGACCTCCCTCCAAAACTTACTTTTTCTAAATTTAGTGAATGATAAGGACTTCTGTTGCCTCCCATCGTCGGTAAGAAGCCCCACAAGGCCAGGCTGTTATGAAAATTAGGGACAAGCCATGTTGGAGCCCAGCACAGCGCCCATCCCACAGCAGACATACAATAAATCAGAGTTCATAAACCAGTGACCTGCATTTCACCCATACAGTGCGTTTTTTGTTTTTTTCCTAAAGTTGAATTTGTTACCAACATTTACGAGTCAGGAGATTTCACATAAAAGACTGAATTTCTAGCTTCTCTTGAAAAAAGTCAGAAGACCTTATGACACCAGATCTTACATTCTCACGGCGACAATTGGCTGGCCTTTCCAGACATGCATGTTATAATTTGCCACAGTCCCCACCAGGCCTTTTTGTTGTACACCCAGCCCACTCCTCTCATTTTATTAATTGTTCAGTACCTCTATGCATTTGAGTTTGTAATCCTTGTTACACATGCAAGTCAGACCCAGGTTAGGACTGGGTTCCAGTGTAAGACCCAGGTTGGGAGGTCTTTGCCCAGGGGGCTCAGTCTCCCCAGATTCCCTTTCTTCTCCCCTCCAGCTAGCCAAAACGGCCTCCTTTATGGAGCCATCCCAGTCTCCCTTCTCCATACCCCACTAGGCCCCACCCATTCTTATCCAGGCTTGCCTATTAGACCACGTGTATCAGTTTTCTGGATAGATTTTTCATAGAAAGTTTTTGCCTTCTTAAATTTACTGGGCGAGACTTTTGCATTGAGTTGGCACTGGAGCAGCCAGTCTATAAAGACTGGAGAAGCAAGGAAGAAAAAGGAGGGGGGAAAGGAGAGAGAGAGGGAGGGAGAGAGGGAAGGGGAGAGGGAGGGGGGCTAACTGGGTTCCTACTTTGAACCAGACCCTATCCAGTTAGATTATCCCAGTTGGCCCTCCCAGTATCCCCACAAGGCATACGTTATTACTGGTCTCACTTTTCAGATAACTGAGACTCAGAAACACCATGACACAAGGATTCGAACCCACATGTGTTTGGGAGACAGAACTCAAGCACAGAGCACTGCTTGGACACCGCCTGGTAGGTATGGGCAGACTGCTCCCTGCAAACGGTATAATTTTTCCATTAGTGATTTGCCTGGAACTCTTTTTTCACTCACACATTTTCCATTCATCCCCCCACTCCCCCATTCACTCCCACGTTCACTCAGGAAGCCTAATTCCCTAGTCCGCGGTCCCTCCCTCCTTTCTCATCCCCTCCCTCTTCCTGTACTGGGTAGTGGAGTGCTGGCTGGCAGGGGAGGTTGGGAGGCACCCCACCCAGAGCCCTAGCTCCTAGCACCTACCCTGCCCCAGCCCGCAGCCCACACCGGCTTCTGGGCAGGCGCTCTGAGGGCCGGGCAGGGATGCTTGGCTTCCCTCAGTTTCCTGCCCCAGGAACTGGCCCTCAGAACTAATCACAGAAGCTCCCCAACTCATCAATGCTCTTCAGAGCAGTTTCCTGGAAGAATTCATTGGGTTTCTAGGAAAATGTTTCCGGTTGTCTTCTCTTTCCATGGCTGTAATTCATTACTTTCGATATGCCACAATTAGTTTAATGGGCAGTCCTGGAGTAACTGCATTTCACATTTGAAACGTTTCCTGGAGGTAAAACCCAAGAAGCCAGTAGCTGCCCATGTGCAAGACCATGGAGATGACGCAGATGGCCTTGTGAAGAGTCCCCGGGTGGGAGCAAGAGACTTGAGATCTGGTCTCTTTTTTCCGAATGGCTTGGGGAGATCCCTTTCTTTTTCTGGTCTTGAGTTTTCCCATGGAAGGGGCAGTATCTCATGGCAGTCAAGACCCTGGGTGCTGGAATCAGACCCACGGAGTTCAGATCTCGGCCCTGCTTCTCTGTAACTTTAGGAAAGTGACTTAACCCTTGTGAGCCTCAGTCTCCTCATCTGTAAAATGGAGATAATAATATAATTTGCCATCCAGAGTTGAAATAATAATACAGTGAGTCAACACATACAAAGCACTTTGCATAGAGCCCTGTGCTCAGTAATTTCTTGATGTATCTTAGCTGTGGATGATAATAATAATAAGGAGATGCAGGAGAAAGGGGAAGAAGAAGGGATGGAGATGGCTTGACATTCCTGGGTGCCAAACTGGGGTCGTCATGAAGTTGAAGAGGAAAGAGGGAATATAGCTACTTTTGATATTTCAAAAAGCTTAATGAGGACACATCTACTCACCCACAGTAAAGCCACAAAGGACAATGAGAATGGCAATTTTCTTGGCTTTTGGCTGAAATTACATTAACCCCTTGGGGTAAACTAAAAGGCTTTGGAGTTAAATAGACCTGCACTCAGACCCCTAGCAGAGTGTATGATCTTGAATAAGGAGAGTAACGTCCAGACAGACAGACAGCCCCAATCTTGCAGGGCAGTTATGAGGATTAGATGAGATAATGTATGGAACGCACTTAACAGGGGTCTGGAACAGAGTTGATAACTACTGTGGCGAATATCCTTCCTCGGCTACCCTGGGCCTCAGCTTCTTCATTGGTAAAATTAAAATCATACCACCTGCTTTCCTCATTCAACAAATATTTTCTGATCCAAGTACTATAAATACAAAAATGTATTCACCAGACATAGTTCAGGGCCTCTCAGAACCCACATTTTGAAGTTGCTCATTATTCATCCATTCAACAAATATTTTTACTGAACATTTAGTATGTAACAGGCTGCAAAATGGGATTTAGAGATACAATGGCTAGTAAAACAGACTTAATCCCCAACTATCTACAGAATTATAGCCTGGAGAAGATGTAATAAATAAAGTAGTGAAATGCCTAGCATACAGTAGGTGCTCAATTAATAAAAGTTATCTGGGTGCTAATCAGGAACTTTGTGTGTGTCACTTCGGGAAACTTAGATCACCAAGACGTTGAAAATTAATGATTTCTTAACACATGAAATTTCTTTGGTAGATGGAGGCTTTTAAAATATGAGGGGAGTGCAAAGTAAATGAAATATTTAAATATACACTTAAAACATGTATAGGATCTGTATGCTGAAAACTACAAAATGCTGATCAGAGAAAAACTAAATCAATGGTAAGGCATACCACATTCATGGATTGGAAGACACAACATAATAAAGATGACAGTTCTCCCTCAAGAGATCTGTAGGTTTAATGCAATTCCTGTCAAAATTCCAGCTAGCAAGGTTTTGTTTTGTTTTGTTTTTGTAGACACAGACATCTTATTCTAAAGTTTATATGGAAAGGCTTAGGCCCTAGAAGTGCTGAAAATAATCTTGACAAAGAACAAAGTGGGAGAAATCACTCTACTCAATATTAAGCCTTACTGTATAGTTATAATCAGGACAGTTGGTGTTGGTGTGGGGATCAATACATAGATCAATGAAACAGAGTAGAGAACCAGAAATAGCCCCACTCAAATATGTTCAGCTTATTTTTGACAAAGATGCAAAAGAAATTCAAAGGAGAAATGAAACCATTTTCTACAAATGGTGCTGGAGCAAATGGACATCCACAGGCAAAAAAATGAACCTTGATCCGAACTTGACACCTTATACAAAAATTAACTCCAAACATATCATGGACTGGAAGGTGAAGCATAAAACTATAAAACTTTTTAAAAATAAGAGAAAATCTCCTGCTTCTAGGGCTAGTGAAGAGTTCTTAGATTTGACGCCAAAACCCATGACTCACAAAAGAAAAAAATTGATAAGTTGAACATCAGCAAAATTAAAACCTTTTTCTCTGCAAAAGTTCATGTGAAGCAGATGAAGAGACAAGCTACAGACTGGGAGAAAATATTTACAAACCATACATCCAGCTAGTATCTGAAATATACAAAGAACTCTCAACACTTAACTGTAAAAAAACCATTCCAATTAGAAAATGAGCAGAAGATGTGAACAGACGTTTCACTGAGGAGGAGATACAGATGGCAAAAAAGCACATGAGAAGATGTTCAACATAATTAGATATCAAAAAAATGCAAATCCGGGCTTCCCTGGTGGCGCAGTGGTTGAGAATCTGCCTGCTAATTCAGGGGACACGGGTTCAAGCCCTGGTCTGGGAGGATCCCACATGCTGCGGAGCAACTAGGCCGGTGAGCCACAACTACTGAGCCTGTGCGTCCGGAGCCTATGCTCCGCAGCCAGAGGCCGCGATGGTGAGAGGCCCGCGCACCGCAATGAAGAGTGGCCCTGCTTGCCACAACTAGAGAAAGCCCTCGCACAGAAACCAAGACCCAACACAGCAAAAATAAATTAATTAATTAATAAACTCCTACACTCAACATCTAAAAAAAAAACAGGGAAACCTTAAAAAAATATGCAAATCCAAACCACAATGAGATATCACTATATACCTACTAAAATGTCTAAAATAAATAATGAAAACACCAATGCTAGGGCGTATGAGGAGGGACGGTATTGTTCCTATATTGCTGATGAGAATGTAAAATGGTACAGCCACTCTAGGAAATAGTTTGACAGTGTCTTATAAAATTATCATGCAATTACCACATAATCCAGCAATTGTCCTCTTACACATCCCAGAGAAATAAAAACTTAGGTTCACACAAAAACCTGTATTGGCATACCTCGGAGATATTGGTTCCAGACCACCACAATAAAGTGAATATCATAATAAAGCGAGTCACACAATTTTTTTGCTTTCTCAGCCCACATAAAAGTTATGTTTACACTATACTGTAGTCTATTAAATGTGCAACAGCATTATGTCTAAAATGATGTGCAGACTCTAATTCAAAATACTTTATTGCTAAAAATGCTAACCATCGAGCCTTCAGGGAGTTGTGGTAGTAATATCAAAGATCACTGATCACAGATCACCATAACAAACATAATAATAGTGAAAAAATTTGAAATATGGCAAGAATTACCAAAATGTGACACAAAGACATGAAATGAGCAAATGTTGTTGCTCTATGCAGGGTTACCACAAAACTTCAATTTGTAAAAAATGCCGTCTCTACGAAGTGCAATAAAACAAGGTATGCCTACACAAGAAAGCCCGTATTAGCTTTACGCATAAAAGCCAAAACCTGGAAACAGCCCAGATGTCTTTCAGTGGGTAAACTGTGGCACATCCCTGCCATGAAATACTACACACAAAAAGAGAGGGACAAACTACCGATGCAGGATAATCGGGGTGAATTTCCAGGGGATTATGCTAAGTACCAAAAAGCCAGTCTCCAAAGGTCACAGACTATTTGATTCCATTGATACGACATTTTTGAAAAGATAAAATTTTAGAAATAGACAACAGATCAGTGGTTGCTAGGAATTAGAGACAGTGGAGAGGGGGGCGCAGAAGGGAGGGGGCACGGATCAAATGGCAACACAGAACCCTGTGGTTTGGGAATTCTTCTGTATCACGACTGTAGTGGTGGATACCCAAATCTAGCCATGTGACAGAATTATTTAGAATTAAATACACGCACAAATGAATACAAGTGGAACTGGGGAGATTTTAATAAGATTGATAGATTGTATCCATGGCAAGAGCCTATGTTACCATCAGTGGAAACTGAGTAAAGGGTACCCAGGATCTCCTATACCATTTCTTACAATTGCATGTGAATCTAAAATTATCTCAATAAATTCAGTTAAAAATATTTTATTGTTTTTTTATTTAAAGACATGCATCTTATAAAAAAATTTGAAAAGAGAAGAAAAAGGATCAGAAAAATCACCATCCTGAAATAAAATCTTTCAGTGTATTTCTTTCTGGTCTTTGTTTTTTACATTTATATGAAAAACAAGTTGGGGCTAAACACCAGGGTGGTGCAGAGTGGGGGCCTGACTGTCCCCACCTTCTGTGACATCAGAATTCATGGCTTGAGAGATGCTTGGTGACCAGAGGCCGGGGAGGTGAGGGTACCCTGTTCCACCCAGACAGCCTGACCTGAGATCATGGTGATCCAACAGGTGCACAGCAGGGGGCGAGTGGCAGCTGAGAGAAGGGGAGGTCACTCTGAGGACAAGAAACAGGTGAGGCCAGACCAGGTGTACATGGCTTTCCTCCCATCTGGACTCCATTTGACACTCCAGGAAGACTGTAAGGCCCTCAAAGTCAGGAACGGGCTTTCAGCCCGACTCTCCCTAGAGCCCAACCTGGTGGAACACAGCAGGGCTCAGGAGCTTCTTCTAGAAGTCATTACTGACACTCTTATTTAATTCTCCACACTGCCAGCAGAAGCTATGCTCCAGGAGGGCTGGGATTTTTATTTAGCTTCCTGCTGTATTCCTAGTGCCTAGAATAGTGGTTGGTACATAACAGGTGCTGAATGAATGAATGAATGAATGAATGAACCGAAATAAACAGGATAATACACCTGAATTGGAGAGGTCGTGGAGCTTTTCTTCTTAGGGCTGAAATTCAAACCTCACATAGGATTTTGTCAAAATGGAAAATGTTAGCACTTATGTGCACAGCCTGGTGCTTCTACCCCTCTCTCTTTCATGACATTCCCGAGAAGCAATTATTAGCAAATGGGTAAGCTGAGGTCGGAAAGGCAAAAGGCCAGACAGCAGGGATATACTGGGATTTGAAACCAGGGCCATCTGATTCCAGAACCCTTAGCAAGGTGACCCTGCATTCCACCGCCTCCCAGGTGGAGAACTGAGGGAAGGATGTAAAAGGAGGCTGGGAAGGTCATCTGGGCCTTGCACACTGTGGAAAGGGGTGGGATTTTATTCTGAGATTAGTAAGAAGCCATTGAAGGGTTTTAAGCAGAGCGATACATGACTGACCTATATGTGTTTTCAAAAGATTTGTTCACTCATACATTTAACACACATTCCAACGCTTCCTTTATGCTGGACTTTGCGGGGCTCCCATTATGCTGCAGCTTTTGCTAAAAAAGTGTCCCACGAATCTCAAACCCCAGGAATGCTCCTTTTAGAAAAGTCATTTAAAAGCTTCTGTGGTTTGGGGAATGCTGATACCCTTGTTCCCTTCTTGGAGATTTACACAGCTCATTCACATAATGAAGGCTCTGACAAGTCCTGCAGCAAGGAAATCCACATAACTTTGTTTACCACAGCATTTCCCAAATCAATTTGATGACAGAGTCCCCACCTTGCCTTTTTGAAAGACCTTTCAGCATATATCAAAATCCACTTTACAGGTGAAGAAACTGAGGCTCAGAGAGAAGAAATGATCTGGCTCAGGCCCCACAATAGCACAAGAGAAGGACTAAAACTCAATTTTAGTCCCTGTTCCCTGCCTTTGTCTCCACCCTGCACACACACAAAAAAAATATAGCAGCAAGTATGCTGGTGAAGACACCATCCTGTAAAGCACATTGACAGAGGAGTGGTTAAAGAAACAGAAGAGCTTTCAGACCACAGAATGTTCATCAGCCGTTACAAAGAATGAGTCAGTTCTATGTGTCTTAGATAAAGAGAGTCTCAGGGAATATTGTTAAGGAATTTAAAAAGTGCCTTAATCTGAAGTGTACAATGATTTCACCTTGGGTGTCCACACCCAGGCAGTTGCTACCCAGATCAAGCTATAGAGCATGTCCAAGTTTCCTCCAAGGCCCCTCCCAGCTCACACTCCATAACCACGATTCTGAGTTCTATCATCACAGACGAGCTTTGTACGTCCCTGAATTTCATGGGAATGGAATCAAACAGTGTGTCCCTTCATGACTGGCTTTTTTCACTCCTAGTGTGTGTGACAGACTCAGTCACGTTGCTGCTACGTAATTAATTTTTACTTTTTTTTACAGTTAATAATAATATAGTTGCTAGTATATATTTTTGAAAAGCTATCCAGGGAAGAGACAAATTATGCAAATCTCTTATCTTCTTTGTTTATGGTAGCCAGTCTAAATCTTGCTTCACAAAGACAGGTACGTAAGAAATGTATTATTTCAAGTCAGATTAAATCTGGCTCAGCCCACATCCAGTGAGCTGGGGGGAAAGTCAATGTCAGTCACTACTGTGTCCACCTTAATCCTCTCTCCACTTTTGTTTGCCCCTGACACCATCACTGTCCCAACTCACATTGTCTGTTGAAAGCAGTTGTCTCTGAATTCCCTGTGCTAAGACCTCCCAGCCACACCACAAGGGCCACCCAGGAGAGGGAACTGGGCCCCTCCCAGACTCAGATTCCCCCTCTATCTTCTCCCACCTCTCCAAAAGGCTCTCAGTTTTCTCCCCTTCTGATCCTGGCACACCCATCAGAATCTCCTATGGTCTTGGACTGACCCAAGTTCCAGGGAGCAATGTTGTCTTCAGGCAGCCGTTTCAGTCCTGCACCCAAACCCCAAGAGGTAGACTTCCAACTGCAGCCTTGACACAGTAACTGGGGCTAAACTAGCCCTCCCATTCATTGTAAGCAGCCATGAAACTGACAAAATAAATGAAGCAACTATTTTCCAGTGAGGGCAGCAGACAGCACAAAAGTGCAATCCCTGAGAAAAGAAAACTGGTTATTGCCTCAACTCTTTCCCAACGACGGCTGCACCAAGAGTCAGAGGGCGAACAGAGCCCAGCAGTCCTGCTGAGCTGCAGAGAGTCTGCGCAACTGAAGCAGCTGGACTCCGTAGGACAAGGCATTGGAGAGGAAGAAGAGCTGTGTGTCGAGAGGACCCCGAAAGCCCAGGCGGGGATCTCCGTGACTTCTTGGCTGTGGGCTGCGTGCAAAGGATTAGATTACCCACGGCTTACCAGACAGCAGCTGCTATGGGGTTTAGAGCAGAGATACTGGAAGTCCAGCAGTGCTGGAGGTGGATGGAATTCTGATCCAGCTAGAACCATGAAACCCCTTAAGATCCCAGGCGTCCATCTGAGAGCACACATATATGTACAGACACACACGCACACACACACATATATTCTATATTCATACAATATAATATTACTCATCAATAACCTCAAACATGAAAACATGGAGACATCTCAGAAGCATTATGTGGAGTAAAAATAGCTCAACAAAAGAGTATATAATATATGGTTTCATTGATGTGAAGTTACAGAACAGGCAAAACGGCTCCACAGTGACAGAGAGCAGATGAGCGGTTCCCTATGGCAGGGGCGGGGGGAAAGAGGGGGTTGGCCGCAAAAGCACATACAGGAACTTTCTAGGATGATGGAAATGGTCTACATCTAGATTGGAGTGGTAGTCCACAAGCACAGACATCTGTCAAAACTCATCAAACTGTCCGTGTAAAATGTGCATTTTACTGCATGTGAATTATACCTCAATAAAGTCCACTCCTTTTAAAGATCATTTCAAAGAAAACATGCAAAAGCGAGGCAAGGAATGAGAATAGAGGTGGGCCTTCCTTCTCAGCAGGGAGAAAGGGAAAACACCAATGAAATGTCAGTAAGTTGCCATGTTACCTAATTCTGCAATATTTGCGGGTTTTGTAGTAAGTACACATGACTTAGATAATTAGAAAAAAGTTAAGCTCTAACCATGATCTTATAGCAGCCCCACGCCTAGCCCTCTGTGAGGGAAGCAGGGATGCACGTATGCCCTCCAGAAATTTACCTCCTCCCTCCTCCTCTTCTTGCCCCCAGACACTGTTGGCGTTGCTGATCTTGGTGCTATATGTGGGCACAGGAATATCAGGTGAGCATTCTGGAATCTAAGGAGGAAGGAGCCATGTCCACACAGAGTCAGGAGCATATTCTGGAGATGGCCGCATGCCAAGGGGGCCTCCACAGCTTGCCTTCTCCCATCCTCTTCATCCCATTGGGATGATCAACCGAGTTTATTCCAACTCACTCTCCTTTCCCTTATTAAGAGGTGGTGTTTGTGCCTGTTTCAGGAAGAAGTTGGGAGGTGTCAGAAAGAATCAGAGAATGTAACTACGTCCAGAATCCTATGACTTCCCAGGTAACATATTCAAGAAGGTACTGAGGGACGTCAAGTTTGGCTGAGGAAATCTGAGAAGGCTTCCCGGAGGTGTCATTGATGGGTCTCGGCCGGGTGGAGAAGGTGGGGATGGGTACTTTGGGCAGAAGGAAAGCATTGCAAAGGCTCGGGGAACTTTTAGAAACCAGTGGCAAGGGAGGGTCTACATGAAAAGGCTCAAGATGCAATGTGAGTGTCTGCCTTTCAGGTGTTTGAATACCAGACCAATGACCCCTCAGAAGAGCCAATCAAGGTCATCAGGACCTGGTGGAAGGAGAACTTGCATGTTTTCGTGGAGAAGCTAGAGAAAGGGGTGCGAGACCTGGAACAGCTGGTGCAAGACCTGGAGGAGTGGCTCGATGCCCTCCTGGGAGACGGGTACCCAGAGGAACCCAGCGCCACCCTCAAAAATCACTTGTGAGGGGCCAGGGCTGGGACCTGGGCAGGAGACCAAGTGGAAGGGGGCAAAGATTCCCAGGGGTTCCTCTAAGTAGGGCTGAGCTGTGACACTTGAAGTTTAAGGCAGCCAAGAAAATAAAGTAGTTGAGACACTGAGAAATCTAGTTGTCACCACTGCTGGTCCATGAAAGCTGAACCCAGGTCAGGAAGACACCAGGCTCTGCTGAGATACCATCACTTGTAGCAGGACTCTGGTGCACAGGAACCAACACCAGCCTCAGAGCCAGCCAGAGGGTCAGGACCCTTCTCTTCCACTTTACTTGAGTCACTGTGCAAAACTCCTCAACCTCTCTGCAACAAAATATCTCATTAATAAGAATCAGGGAAACAGACTTTGCCTCACAGGGTTACACTGAGGATCAAACGTGTATGTATCGTGTATGTCTGGCATATAGTAGTACCTGATAGACAGTTCTTCCTTTTTCACATTCCTTTTTCCTTCCTCCTTGGAAGTCAGCAGGAGGAGGCTGGGTCTAGAGTATACAGATAGTATGCGGCAACTCAACCTTCTGACACTGCTGGTAGAAGCGTAAGTTTCCAGAACCCTTCTGGAGGGCAATTTGGTGAGAGCTATCAAATTCACAAATGCATTTATCCCTTGACCCAGCAATCAACTTCAGCGATTTATCATATGTATCAATATATGCACATTGTGAAGTTACACACTTTGCTTCTAATAGCAAAAAAAAAAAGGAACAATCCAAATGAAAATGACATCAGTAGGGCACTGGTAAGTACATCCAAACAATGAGATACCCTGTAGCTGTGAAAGAGAAAGAAGAGGAGGCTTTCCTACTGATATGGAAAAGCCTGAAAGATATGTTGTTAAATGAAAGAAATGAGTCCATATTTTACTGTTGATGACGAGAAGTTGTGATTGAATACGCATAAAAACTCTAGATGGATACAAAACAGGGGGAGCTTGAAGGGAGCTGAACTGGGGCAAATTTATGACAAGGACGGGAGGGAAACTTTCCATTGTTTACTTTTCACACTTTCCTATTTTCAAACTATGTGAATGTTTTGCCTATTCAAATATTTTTTAAAATAAAATTACCCATTATTTTGCTTGCAGACAAGGACTGGAATAGTGTATACAAGCAAAAATAACAATATCGCTGTGATGAAATTGTGAGTGACTTTGAATTGTTTTCTTTTTGGCCATGCTGCACGGCACAGCTTGTGGGATCTTAGTTCCCTAACCAGGGATCGGAGCTGTGCCCCCTGCAGTGGAAGCACAGAGTCCTAACAACTGAACCACCAGGGAATTCCCTAAGTTTTTAAAAATAGTGCCAAGAGAAAACCTCTCTCTTTTGATTATTTTTATTAAGCAATGAGAATGCTTGTCTAGGATTTTCCCTTTTTCCCTTGACTTCCAGGAAACTCAGAGTTCAGCTGTCCATTACAGGACTTATATTGGCCTCACTTCTTTAGGTTATTTATTTCCCCTTCTTATGACTTTTTTGTTTTTTATTTTAATGGAATTGTTCTATATCTGCCAATTATTAGGACCACCTCCAATCTTTGAAAAGTCATGAGGGTTCCAGTTAAAATAATCTCAGAGGATATCTGACTTACAGGGAACGTCACAGCAATCCATTTGCCAGAAGGAATGAATCAATTGTCATTTGGGTTGGAAAAACTCTTTGCAAGTTATGGTCACAGTTTGCCTGGGGGTGGGAACCAGAATCTGTTTTTTCTCATTTGCAGTTATTTCAGCAAGAGTTCTACAGGAAGAGGTTGATTGATATTTCCTGGTGTTCATGTTTACTATTACCATACAAGTTGTAGTTATAAATCCAAAATCGTGTATATCATGTATGTTCTATGGGTACTTTAAAGGGTTCTCAGGCATAAATATGACAATATACAATACACAATTAAGCCTAAGACACACTTTAGACTTTAAACCAAGTTGTAATTCTCCTGTATCTGTAATATATATGTATGTGCTTATATGATACTTATATATTATATGTACTTATATATTTTGTTATATGTAAAAGACAGTTTAGATGTTTATATATGTAATTTGGGGGATACATGAAAAAAAAGAAAGCAGAGCCTAGATCCTTGAGGACTAGGACCACCCCCGTGGACATTACCAGAGCCTTTGAGGAGTTAGTCCCCTGAAAGCTCTTGGATGCCACTCATCTTCCCCTCCCCCCCCCACAAAAAGTGCCTAATAGGGACCCACTGACGGTGGTTTCTGTTGGTTTCCTGCCTTGTGAGCCCATAAAGAACAGCGAGCCCTTCAGGGTGGCTCAGGCCATGAGGCCCAACAAGGGAACCGGGATCTCACAGGAACTGAGAGCATATCATGACATGGGATGGTGGAGACTGGAACAGGAAGGTCTTTATGAACCGAAGGTATCCACCAAGGCACTCCGGGAGCCCTCGCTGCAAGAATCTGGGTTCTCTCCAGTGTTCCACCTTTACCTTGCCTTTCTCCGGGTCTCTGCTTCCCTTTGTGTGACAGCTCCATCTCGTCTGCTTCCAGTGGCTTCCTTGCCCTCCACTCTGTGTATCCCTTCTTGAGCTCCATGCTTCTGCTTCTGAATCCTCGTAACTCTGATTCAGTCCTAGTCTCACAGGCCTCTCTCTTCCTCACGACCTTCTAACTTCTATTGACTATGTGATTCTGCCCGTAGTTCCCAGGTCAAACTCTAGGGGGAGTGGATGGGATAAAATTGGCCCATCTCATTCACTGGAGTTTCTGGTGCTGAGCCAGGCTCTGTGCCAAGCAGCCTTTGGATTGAGTGAGCTTGGGGAGGATCGGGTGCTCCAGGACAGAGCTGCTCATACAAGAAACAGCCTGGGCCCCTTCCTGACAAGAGGCTTTGGACCACATGTGATGACCTGATTTACATTTCCCAATGGGGTCAAGACGTGGCAGAGAGAGTGACGGCAACCCTCGTACCTGGAGCCCCAAGAGTCTATATCAGCAAAGCAGAATTATGTGAGACAAACATTCAAAGGCTGAACACAATTGCTGAGAATGAGGTGGGAGGGGCTTGACCACTGGAACCACATAGATGCATGGGGCAGCCCAAACAGAGAAGATTTAACTCTCTGCCTTCACTTCCTGGGTGTGAAAAATACAAATGACACACTTCAAAATAAGAGTAGGACTACCGTCTATAACTTTGAAGTCTTCTAATTTCAATGATTTTAGCAAAATGTTGCCCAGTAAACCTATTAAGGGGCCCACTTTCATATCTACAGAGTAGATTTCCCTTGAGAAGAGAAAAAGGCTTTTGCTTAAGAAGGCAACTCTACATTTCTCCAAAGAAGACACACAGATGGCCAACAGTCACATGAGAAAATGCTCAGCATCACTAATTATTAGGGAAATGCAAATCAAAACTACAGTGAGGTACCACTTCACACTGGTCAGAATGGCCATCGTCAAAAAGTCTACAAATAATAAAGGCTGGAGAGGGTGTGGAGAAAAGGGAACCCTCTTGCACTGTTAGTGGGAATGTAAATTGGTGCAGCCACTATGGAGAACAGTATGAAGATTCCTTAAAAAACTAAAAATAGAGTTAGCATATGATCCAATAATCCCACCCCTAGGCACATATCCAGAGAAAAACATAATTCGAAAAGATACATATACCCCAATGCTCATAGCAACACTATTTACAATAGCCAAGATATGGAAGCAACCTAAATGTCCTTCAACAGATGAATGGATAAAGAAAATGTAGTGTGTGTGTGTGTGTGTGTGTGTGTGTGTGTGTGTGTGTGTGTGTGTGTGGAGAGAGAGAGAGAGAGAGAGAGAGAGAGAGAAAATGGAATAATACTCAGCCATAAAAAAGAATGAAATAATGCCGTTTGCAGCAACATGGATGGACCTAGAGATTACCATACTAACTGAAGTAAGTTAAACAAAGACAAATATCATATGATATCACTTATATGCAGAATCTTAAAAAAATGATACAAACTTATTCACAAAACAGAAATATACACACAGACATAGAAAACAAACTTATGGTTACCAAAGGTGAAAGTTTGGTTACAAACTTATGGTTACCAAAGGGAGGAGGGGTAAATTAGGAGTTTGGGATTAACATATACACACTACTATATATAAAATAGATAACCAACAAGGACCTACTGTATAGCACAGGGAACAATACTCAATATTTTGTAATAACCTACAAGGGAAAAGAATATGAAAAAGAATATATATCTGAATCACTGCACTGTACACCTGAAACTAACACAACACTGTAAATCAACCATACGCCAATTAAAAAAAGAAAGAAAGAAGGAAACTCTTCCCAGCTTCTTCCATTCAATCAAGATTGTGAATAAGATATACACACTGTGAGGGACTTCCCTGGTGGTCCAATGCAGGGGGCACGGGTTCGACCCCTGGTCAGGGAACTAAGATCCTGCACGCTGCATGGCACGGCCAAAAACAAACCCATATACACAATACTATATATATAATAGATAACCAACAAGGACCTACTGTATAGCACAAGGAACTCTACTCAATATTTTGTAATAACCTATATGGGAAAAGAATCTAAAAAAGAATAGATATATGTACATGTATAACTGATTCACTTTGCTGTGCACCTGAAACTAACACAACATTGTAAATCAACCCTACTCCAATAAAAATTTTTTTAAAAAGAAAGAAGTATCGATTGGACCACGCATGTGCCAGCCACCGATGAATGAGACGTTTATAGGCTAATGGTGAAAACAAATGAAAGAAACAAGTAGAAAAGTCAGGACAAGGCAATTTCAGAGAATAATAAATAAAAGAGTGGAAACGAGACCACTCAGCAAATCACTGTAGTTCCAGGTAGAAATGGTGGCTTGGCGTGGGGGAAAAGTGCCCAGAATCAGGAGACATTCTGAAAATGTATTCAGTGGGACCTGCTGATGGATGAGAATGTGGGAGAAGAGTCTAGAAAGCTGTTGGCCAGGCCTCAGGACTTCCTCTCTTTTCAGCAAGGAGGAACCTGAGCCATGAGTCGGGTTTTGACCCAGGTAGCCCAAGGGGGCAAGATGGAAGAGACAGGTTTGGTCTGGTTAAAGGGAAAGTGGCCAGTTGGAAAAATGTCATGACCACTCAAGTATTCACATTCCTTTCCTTTGTCTCAGGCACCTGGAGCATGAGGTCAGCATTACAACAGTTAAAAACTTTTAATTAATTGTAATTGATGGTTCTCTCCCTTCTCTCTCTTTTACTTAATAGATTTGGCAGCCTTCCTCATGCTCCCTCTTTGGCTAACACTGATTCATTCTACTTTTTTAATTTGCTCGTCTTATTGCATTCGGTCAGCTGCTTTTCTGTTCTTTCGCCTTATATATATTATATAATGGGGGAAAAACCCACAATCATTCAGATAATTCATGTTTTAAAGATAAGAATCTGATAATCTAGACAAAACCTAGGTAAGGTAAAGTCCACTTGCATGTTAGCCGTTAAGTAGTTCATAAGCATATTATGATTATCGGGAAGAAATAAGAAAACTGTGATAGCTGACATTTAGAAAATGCTTCCTGCATTTCTGTTTTAGGGGCTCGGTCAAGTGCTATTGTTATTTCCAGTTTTGGGGAGGGGAAACTGAGGCAGGGAGCGAGTCTATCATTGTGAAAATCATACCATAGTAAATGGGGAGCCAGGATGCAAACCCACACCGTCTTGGCATCAAAGCCCTCACACTAACCCAATGTGCTTTACAGCCTCCCCTCCGTTAAGTCCAGCCAGGATAATCTCTTTCTCTCTTTAAAATGTTATCCTTTTATTGTTAAGGAATCATATGCCAATTAAATTTAGAAGGCAGTCAATACTACATGTCAGGTACATATATAGAGAAGTAGAAGTCATATTTCCTGCCCACATAGAGCTGGTCTGTCTACCATGAAGCCAAGAAACAAAGATGGAAAAAAAGAAATCTCTAGCTTGTTTTAAAAGCCATTGGGTGAAGTACCAAAGGCACCTAACTAATTGACAAATGAGTAAAATATTTATTGACTTGACTAAGAGTTCAGAGAAGGGATAGGGCGCTTGAGCTGGCACTAACGTGAAAATCTGTTAGTCCAGTTATAGAAAAATGCTGAAATTTGAATTAGGCTATGGCCGAGAGGAAATCATGGGAGAAATGGAAGAAAAGATGAACGATGGGCAGGGGCAGAGAGGGGCCCTTCCTGCTAGAATCACAGCTCAGGTATGGGTACTGTAGCCCAAACTAAACCCAAGGGTCAGATCTGAGGTCTCAGGTAAAATTTGGAACCAGCTTCCCAAAGGTCTTTGTGAGAATAAGGTTTAAAAAAAAAAAACCCTTAAGAAGGAGGGACTCAGGCTCCATTGAAATTATTCCAAGACCAGGAAGGTTCATTTCCAGTCTTCATGTCATATTTTTGATGATGTCAAATAAAAAAGTGGAGTTAATCTGTTCCCTTAATCCACAGATTTGTTCAACAAAATTGTGAAAAGCACTAAATCCAATTTGGTTCAAATCTGGCTGTCAGAAGGATAATTGAGGGATGAAACCAAAGAAGACGCCTTTTGGGGCATCCAAATCCTGACACTTCCAGGAGGAGGAGCATCCTTGCCTTAGGGCAGGGCCAGAGCTTTAGTCCAACGGTGCTGCTGGCCTCCTTAGTCCAGTGGCTGAGCCTTCAGCAGAAGGCCCCAAGTTACCTGAGTGCTTTGGCCAAATCACTTCCTCACTCAGAGCCTCAGTTTCCCTCCCTGTCATACAGTGCTACTACCCTTTTCTGAGCAGCTGTTGAGACACTAAGAGGACATGATGACAGTAAAGCACAGTGCTAGGAAAGCTAGTAGGTGCTTAGAAAAGGAAGCATAACAGAAAAGCCCAGGTAGATCCAAACACAGGCTCAGGTAAATCCAGGGACATTGGGCTCTCTCCCTCCCCCTCCCCTCCCCCTCCCCCTTCCCCCCTCCCCTCCCCCTCCCCTTCCCCCTCCCCTCCCCCTCCCCTTCCCCTCCCCCCTCCCTCTCCCCCCCTCCCCCCCCCCGCCCCCGTTTGCCTCTGGGCTGGCCCCATTCTCAGGCATGCTGTCCCCACAGTGGAGGCAGCATGGCTTCTGAAGTTCCAGGCTAGATCACATCCTCTCCTTCTCCCCAGAGGAAAAGAAATGCCTCTTCCCTGAGAGCTGTGCTCGAAGTCCTGCATTTGAACCTGGTGGCCCTCGGTTTGGATCACATACCATTCCTGAGCTACTCCTCGTGGCTGAAGTGATGCAATGCTCACATTGGCCAGACCTGCTCATACACCCATCTCTCTAGCCAGGGATAATAAGGGATAAGCACAGACTGAGGGGCGGGGAGCCGTGGTTCCCCAAGGGAAATCGGGGTACTGTTAGCAGAATGGGGGAAACCAGTGCTAGGAAAAATTTTTTAAATACTTTGTTAAAGTACCGATAACAGCAATTCATTTTCATCACACTCCAGCAGGGTGTAAAGTGCTTTCTCAGCTATCCTACCTCACGTGGATCTGAGCTCTAGACAAGACAAGGGATCTTTTTTAACACCCTGGCGCATGGCCAAGCTACAGCAGAATTTACTTCTCTTGCCTGTGAGCCCAGGCAAAGTGCACATCAACGGAGGCGAAATGAAGAAGCTGAAAGGTCAGGGCTTTGGGGTAAAACAGATGTGGTCCAAACCCTGCCTCTCCACTCCCACCTCGGCACTGTGCCCTCAGACAGGTCACTCCATCCTTCTGAGCTGCCCATAAAGTGGGGTTTGTCTACATATCTCCAGGGCCTACTTAGAGGATTAAGTAATAACAGCCAACTTTTAATTAGTGTTTACTAGGCTCCAGGCACAATTCTAGATGCTTTATGGGCAGCACCTACCTTATTTAATCATCACAACAAATCTATGCATCAGGTACTATCAGTGTCTTCGCTGCACACGTAAGGTAACTGGAACATGGGGTACATAACTCTTCCGGGGTCACACAGTAAGTGGTAGAGCCAGGACGCAAACTCAGACAAGCAAATTCCGGGGCCACGTGCTGAAACCCCACCCTAGGCTCCTTCCGGATTAGATGAGGTAATGCGCATGCAAGAGCTATGTAAACTGTAACACGTTGTATAAATGTCACTTGCTATTACTTCTTTCCTCCCACCCTGGTCATTAAGGCCACGAGGGACCTCATGAATCTACCGTTCAGATATTTTCTCACAGTGCTAGACTTGGTCCCTGAGCTGCACTTCCTCCCAGCCTGCCTTTGACTCTGAGGCTACCCCTCGAGAGCCATCTGATTCGTTTCATTCTCCAGTCTCAGCAAAGACGCTTTTTGCACACAGGCATGCATTTCCTCCACAACTCTTAATGACCACAACGATGAGCTGTAGCCATACTGGACAGAACAAGAACCAATATGGTCTCTGTCCACATGGAGCTCCCAGTATGGTGGAGCAGTCACAGAAAATGGGGCCAGGGGAGGAGATGCAGCTTCACGGATAAATGGGACATAATATTAGAACCTGGCTGTCAGGGTGGTGGCAAGATATACGTGAGAGGAATCAGGCAAGAAGGGTACTCAGCACAGTCAGAGCTGAACACACTTAGCTATTGTCACAAAATGAATTCTACTGCCTCACGCCCTCTGACACAGAGCTTAGGACTCACTCAGTACAACTTACTTGTTCCCCTCTCTAGACATCCTTTGTTATTCTTGGTTTCTGCTTTATTTCTCATATCAAAACACACACTCATTAGCAGAAATTCAGAAAAAGTAAAACAAATGTACATTTTTTAAAAATAACAGGCGTATAGAGACAGAAAGCAGATTGGTGGTTTCCAGGGGCCGGTGGGAGGAGGGAATTGGGAGGGAATGCTTAATAGGCACAGGGTTTCCACTTGGGGTGATGAAAAAGTTATGGAATTAGACAGTGGTGATGGTTGCACAACACTGTAAGTGTACTTAATGTCACTGTATTGTACACTTTAAAATGGTGAAAATGGTAAATTTTATGTTCCGTGTATTTGCCACAATAAAAAAAAAAAAAATGCTGGAGAGCATAACCTCACTACCCAGAGTCAGCCAAAGCAATGTTTTGTGGGTTTCCCTCCACCTTTTTTTCAATGCATATTTTTAAATAGTTAAAGTCATACTGCAAGTATAATTCTGTATCCTCCTTTTTCAATCCAGCCATATGTCATCAGCGTTATTCCCATGTCCTGCATAACATTGTTGGGCATTTAGGGAGTTCTTTTCTTCAAAGAACTATTCACTATTATTAACAAGTGCACTCAGAAAATGAAAGGAAAGCCATAGATGGGGAGAAATTATTCACAATACTATACCTGACAAAAGACTTATATCCAGAATATATAAAGAACTACAAATCAATACGAAAAATATAAACCACCCAGTTTTTTTTAATGTGCCATAGGTTTGAAAAGACGCTTCAAAAAGAAGATTTATGAATGGACAATAAGCATGAGGAAGGTGCTCAACATCACTGCTCATCAGAGACATGTGTATTAAAATCATAGTGAGACACCAGGGGGATATTCCACGTTGGAGAGGACGGGAGGGAGCTGCAAATCTCATACATTGCTGATATAATATTATGCAAACCACTTTGGAAATCAGTTTGGCAGTTTATTATAAATACACATATAATTCACTGTACCCTAATGATTCCATTCTAAGTATTTACCCAAGAGAATGAAATGAATGAGGCCACACACACACAAAACCACAAACTCAAACACAAAAACAATAACAAAACCTTGCACAAAAATGTGCGTAGCAGCTTTATTCATAAAAGATAGCAACTGGAAATAACTCAAATGCCCATAAATAAATTGTGATTCTATTCATACAGCAGAATACTATTCATAAATAAAAGAATGAACTACTGATACATAGAACAGCATGGGTGAGTCTCAGAAGCATTACCTTGCTTGAGATAAACAAGATATAAGACTACATATTGTCAGATTCCATGAATAACTAGACTATGGTGATAGAGATCAGGTCGGTATCTCAGGCAAGGTGTACAAGGAAACCTGCTGGAGTGTTGGGAATAATCTATATCTTAATATGAGGTGGTGGTTACATGGGTGTTTGCATTTGTTGCAATTCATCGAACTGTATACTTCAAATCTATTTTATTGTATATAACTTATGCCTCAATATCATTAAAAATAATAAAATTATATGCCAACTCTATGACTCAACAGTTTCATTCCTAGATGTTTACCCAAGAAAAGAGCATGTACTCACAAAAAGTCTTGTATAAAAATATTCATTGCAACTTTATCCATAAGAGCCAAAAACTGTAAATGGATTAAATATTCCAATTGAAACAGAAAGATGATTAATCTCAATTTGTTTAAATGCATGTTGCTTACAAGAGACACAAATATAAGGACCCAGAAAGGTGGAAATAAAAGGATGAGAAAACGTATCTATAAAAATACTAAAAAAATAAATAGGTATGTTAAAAAGCGGGTAGAGGTCTACTAATATCAGATCAAATAGACATTAAGACCAGAAGTATTATTAGACATAAAGAATAACAATTCATAATTATAGAGGGGTCAATTCAACAGGAACATGTAACAATCCTAAATTCAAATGAGTTTAGTAATGGAGCCTCAAACACAGTAAGAATTAAAAGGAGAAAAAACCACATCCATAATCATAGCACAGTGTTTAGAAACATGCCTCTCAGTAACTGATAATACAGATATAAAATTAATATAGATATATTAAGATTTAGTGACATGAATAACAAATTTGATCAGACCCAAACCTATTCAGTCACCTAGTTTATGGCAAACATACCACTACAGTGTAGCAGGGGCAAACGCTCTTGCTAATAAATGGTGCTAGATAAACTGCACAAACTTATGGAAAATATGGACGTTGACTCTGATCTCATACCACACCCAAGATTCTATTTCAGGTGAATCATGGACCTACATATGAAAAGTAAAACAATAAAGCTTCTAGAATAAAACATGGGTATATATTTATGGCTATGGATAGACAAAGATTTATTCAACAAAACATAAACACTAAACATAAAGGAAAAGATTAGTAAATTAGACTATTTTAAAATTAAGAAATACTGTTCATCAAAAGACATCATTAGAAGATTAAATGAACAAACAGAAGGGGAGAAGATATTTGCAATGCATGTCTCCTACAAAGAACCTGTATACTGAATATATAAAGAACTTCTACAAATCAATAAGAAAAAGACAGACACCACCCCCCTCCCCATGGGAAAAATGTTGAACAGGCACTTCACAAAAGGGCATACCCAAGGGGCCAATTAGTTATTCATGAAAACCTAATTAAAACCACAATGAGATACCATCACCTAAAATCAGAATGTTTACATTTTTTTGAACTGATACCAAGTGTTGCCAAGAGCTCCTGGCGCTCTCACATACTTCTGCAGGAGTGTAAATTCGTACAACTGTTTTGGAAAACTGTTAGCAGGACCTAGTGAAGCTGAACATACACATGTTTTATGAACCCAAAATTCTACTCCAAACGTAGACTCAGAAGTATGTGTGTGTTTGTGTGTGTGCAGGTATGTGTGTATCGAAAGTCACGTCCCAAAATAACACAGCAACATTATTTTTAATACTTAGAAACTAGAAACCATTCAAGGGTTCATCACTGGTAGAATGGATAAATAGTTTTCCATTCATACAATGCAATACTATCCAGCAGTGAAAAAGAACAAATCAATGCACGCAAGACCATGAATAAGTCTCACAGATATAATGTGACTGCAAGTCAGATACGGTTCTCTGTGACCCATTCACATGAACTTCAGAATCAGGCAAAACTAATCTATAGTGATACAAGTCAGAATATAGGTTTCTTTTAGAGGGTAATGATCATGAGACAGCACAAAAGAGACCTCTTGGGATGTTGGTAAAATTCTATATCTTGATCTGGACGGTGGGTACCTACATATATTCACTTTGTAAAAATCCATCAGGCTCTTCACTTAAGGTTCATGCATGAAGCTATATCACATTATCCTTCAGTTTAAGTTTAGCAAAACATAGTATATGAAGAGTACTAAAGTTTACAATACCTATTGCCAAATTACTTTTGAGTAACTTTGTACCAATTCCCACCAGCCTTGTTGTGTCCCAACCAAAGCCTCCCAAATATTAAGCATTATAATCTTCAAAGAACATTCTTTAGCTTCATTTTAATTTGACTTTATCCAACAAGTCAGCAAATAGTTACAACAGCTCAAGCTACAATGAATCCGGATCAAACTGTTTCACTTTCTATCTCTCTACTCCCTCCTCACCCCCACCAATGCAGTAGGAAAGGATGGGAAGGGATGAACTTGAGCAAGATATGATAGGGAGTAAATCATTCCTCCGTGTCTGCGGGGGATTGGTTCCAGGACACCCCTGCAGATACTAAAATCCAAGGATGCTCAAGTACCTTACAATATAAAATGACGTAGTATAGTTGGCCCACCATATCCGTGGATGCAGAATGTGTGGATACTGCAGGGCTGACTGTATCAACAGGACTTACCATGGAGTGTGCCTGCGTGGTGCTCAAATCCCTTCCCAAAAGCAGCCTTTAGAGAAATTGGTGATGGGGGCTCCTAAAGACAGGTGGCCTGGAGGAAAGAGTCTGGGACAGGAGTCAGGGGGTCTTGGTTCTTATCCCAGCTCTCCCACTAGTTCATGGTGAACTTGGGCAGTCCTTTCCCCCTCTGGGTATCTGTTTCCTCAATTGTAAATAAACAGATTAGCGGGTCTCTGAGCACTTTTCCAGTTAGAATTGGCTATGATCACATATGATTCTGTGAGTCTACATAACACTGTTTTAAGTGCTCTGTGAGGCACCCACGTGTACATTTATGTATGAGCTGAACATTGTATTCACCAGAATTCTCATTAGGAAGAGAAATTTATTTGTCAGGGGATGTGAGGATGTGCGCCTCCATGGGCACCCAAGTGTGCAAGGAAGGGGTTCTCCTGTAGGAGGAAAGGGGATAACTTTGCTTATATCTCCAGAGGGAAGAGGAAAGAGAAGCCCTGATAGACCCACAAGATGCTGGAAGGCTCTGTGTGTCTATAAAGCAACCGTTTCCCATAGCCTCGCCAATCGTCAGTAACATCGCTAAATGCATGACACGCTTGGAGGCAGATTTTCTTGTGAAAACTGGTGAAAGGCTTGAGCTCCCTGCACAGATCCACATGGGCCAGTCCCAAGGCAGCACACGCAAATGCAGGGGCCAGGAGGGAGAGGGAAGCGTGGAAACATTCTGCACAGGGACTGGCATATCAGGGAGCATGCACTCAGCTTACACACCCAGGGCAGGCAACGGGGGTTTCAGTTTCGTTGAACCCAGCCTCCGGGGTGCAGGAGAGCCTTACCTGACAAATACCTCACATCTTCTATGTGGAAGACTGCTATCCACTGCCCTCAACCTGCATGAAATAACCTTGGGGGACAGACAGGGCTCTTCCCTCCTTTCTAACTGGAGTCCCTCTTCTGGGGCTGGGACTGTCTCGCAGCAGCTGCCTCACTGATACCCTCACCCCTAGCGCCCTCTTGTTCCAGGGCACCCTCACCTGGGTTGGGCGAGTACCCATGGTTGGCAGTGGGTGCTCTGCAGACACGGTCCTCGCTACACGTCGCACAGGCTTTGCACGCTGGAAACCATTTCCCCCCCTCCCTTGATTGAAAACAAGGTTGAATTCATAATTTCACAATTTTTCAAAACTGCCTAGCTCCGAGGGGGAAAAGGGAGTTTTCAGTAACCCCTAGCCGGTAGCCAAGAATTAGCAAGGAAAATACTGCTTCCCACTTTCTAATTGATGCGTCTGCCAAGGGCCCCAGGTATGCCGGCTCCTGAGCACGTGCCTTTGGGGAATTACTCTCAGGAAACATCCTCCGAGGCCATGTGCGCTTCCTGTCGCCCGCAGGGCTCCCGAGACCCGCTAGACGCTAATTTTCTTAGTACAAAACCATTCCTTTTTTTGAAATGAAAAATGACTTGTTAAACCCCTCTCGGGTCCCCTTTTTTTCTCTCCTCCCAGAGAAACACATTAAAGTAAACAAACTTGAGATGTAAAATGAAAACAGGGGCCCCCGTAGCACCTGCAGGGTTTACCAGCTCACATTACAAAGCCCTGTCTGAAGTGGCCCGAGAACTGTTTCCATTACAAATAGCCGGTTCTCTTGAAAGTAAGGCAAAAGCCAAATTAGTCAGATTACATCAGGATATATTTTCCTGTAGCATAAGTTCTTTGGAAACACCTGCCTGACATATTTCAGACGTGTGCCGAGGCGAGCCGGGCCCTCGGCGGTTTCCAGGGCTCGTCAGAGTCTCAACAAAAAAGGGTGTTTGGGTTTCACTAAGTAAAACTGGGTGAGATGCCTGTGTGGAATTTGAGTTGCTACAGACTGACTTTCTGGCACCTCTGAAGAGACAGGTTTTAACCAGCTCTGTCCCTGCCGCACTCGGCAGCGTCAAGAGGGTCCTGGCACATAGGCAACTTGCGTCCGAACCTCCGTTGGGTGCAGGGGGAGACGCATGGGGGTTACGTGGTCAGGGAGGCTTGAAGGGCCCGGTTGGAGTAGGAGCGTGTCCTCACTCTCTGGGAAATGCTAAAATTAGAGAAGAGAGCAGAGCCCACAGCCAGGCGGGGAGTTGAATGGAGCAGACAGACGAAGGCAGGTGATGCTCTAGGTCACCCCAGCCCTCTTATCTTTCCCCAAAACCCTAATTGACATTCTGCCCTTGACAACCCTCTCCCGCTGTAGACTTTATTATATTTCAGTAACTAATATGAATAATTTACTTTTTCAAATGATCTGCGTTGCTTAGAAAGTGCCCGGTCAAGTGAGTTGAATAAAATTATGGTAAATCCACAATGTGGAATATTACATAACCATTCCAGTGAGTCAGGGTGAATGACGGGGATTCTTGTGGAAAGACCTCCAAGGTGTACTAAGTGAAAAAAATCAAGTTGTAAAACAACAGAGATAAGATGATCCCATCTATTTAAAAGGGGACTTGGGGGGTGGGGGCAAAGGCATACACATGAAATACACACACGCCAGAAAATGCATAGAAAGTGGACCAGGAGAAGAGACAGTAAACTATTCACAGTGACCACCACTGGGGAGGGAATGGGGATGGGGGAGGGAGAGATGAGGGGGCTTTCATTCAGAATATGCTTGAAATGGTTACGATGAGAACGGAGTCATGTATTACTTGTATAAAGAGAATGTCCTTAATAAATAATACAAAAAGTACATATACACACTACTATATATAAAATAGATAACCAACAAGGACCTACTGTATAGCACAGGGAACTATACTCAATATTTTGTAATAACCAATAAGGGAAGAGAATCTGGAAAAAAGTAGATGTATATGTATGTATAACTGAATCACTTTGCTGTACACCTGAAACTAACACGACATTGTAAATCAACTCTACTTCAATAAAAAAAAATACAAAAAGTGTGTGTCGGGGGGCAGTGCCTCAGCATTCCCGTTGAGTTCCTAAATCCCGAAAGCTGAAGAATTCACATCTCCAAGTGTGTGATGGGCCCGGGGCATTGGTGGATTTTCTTACACCCTGGCTGGGTCAAACACTGGCCAGCGATGCACTTGGGAAGCACACAGGTCGTGGAAAGTGTTCATCAGCAGTGAGAGTGTATCTAACAGCACAGTGAGGATAGAAGTGCTAAGATCCACCGTCCTGGATTGACACCCTGACTCAGCCACTTACAAGCAATAGGACTTAGGACACCTTCCTTAACCCCTCTCTGTGCCTCATTTTCTTAGCCATAACATGGGGAGGAGAATAGAAGGTATCTGATACAAAGTGGTCGTGGGGATTAGAATAGGTAAATCAAGTGACAGTACTTAGCACAGGGCCTGGAGCACAGTGAACACTCTAAAATGGGAGTTCTTATCGAGATTGGACACATCATAAAGTTTCTTCTTACATTTATATGTTCTAAATGAGTACCTGATGGGGTCCAATTCAACGGATAAACATTTCCCCTTAAGATAAGGATACGGGTATTGCCACTGGCAGAGTAGGACCACTCAAGCACCCCGTGTGTGAAGGGCGTAGGACTGGGTCCTTTCACACCCATCAGAGAGGTCTTTACTCTGTCGGGAGAGACCCAAGATATGTAGACACAGAACTCCAGCGTGCCTCAGGTGAGGTATTCCAACAGGTCACCCAGAGGGCCAAGAGCAGACAGCAGAGCCAGAGGAAGGCACCGAGCAGAACTCCAAAGGCCGGGAGAGCAAATCATCTGTCATCTGGGCGCCGGGACCTCGAGGTTTGCGGAGGAGCATAGGGAGGGGCGGGGGGGGGGGCTCCACCCCAGCCGCAGCACCTTGCCAGGGCACACCAGCTGTGTGAAAAGACCAGGGTGGAACTAAACAGCCAGAGTTTAAACTTAAAGCCAGGAAATTACTGACCTGGAGAGCAACCGTAGACGGTCATCAGACGCAAGGCGTGTCGGCTCCAACCTGCCTCCTCTCCCAACCAGCAGGAATCTGAACTGTGCAAACTGAAATCAGCCCCCTGGACTCCTTTGTCTCCCACATCCCAGCCCAGATTGTCAGCACAATTCCCCCTGGTAGGGTTTTTATGACTGGTGATGATGTAAGGAGTCAGAGAAAACACAGCTGGTCTGGCGTGCAGTTTACAAAGAGGGCGCGGGGAGAAAGTGTGCCTGTCCCCAGACGCCAGGCTTACAGCTGCTCAGGCCCCCCCACAAGGCTGAGGGTCTCCACCACCTCTCATGGAAGGAAACACATGGCTCAGACCAATGAGACATTGCTTTCATTTTAAAAAAAAAGTCAGATGTAGGCATTTTAAAAACACTGCGATGTCTGGGGTTCTCCTTCCCTGCCCCCATCATCAGTGAGTTCTCATTCTCGCTAACTTGACCCATTAAATACCAGTCTCAAATTCATTGCTTTCTCGGCATCCTCAGTACCATTTCCTGGGTTGGGCCTCATCGTCTCTCCCTCCGAGTCTATAACCACCTTCTAACTATTCTTCCTGCCTTCAGTCTTGGTTCCTCCAATCCAGTCTCCACCCAGTAGCCAGAGGGACTTTCTCAAACACAAATCATATCAGTCTCTCTCCTGTTTAAAACCTTCAATGGCTCCCTATTGTTTCCAGAATAAAGCCTAAACTCCTTTGCTGGTGCAGTCCATTCTTGTCATTCACAGAAGTCCTATTCTATACTCACCACCAACAGTGGATTCGCAAACATGGAACCATTGCTCTTAGGGGAAATACAGAGTTAGGGTCCTGTGAGTCTTTTGTTGTTGTTAACCAATCAATAAATAACCTTGTTGTATGTGTCTTTCTGTTTAATTTTAATATATATTTAACATATATTGCTGATTCATTAACATTGAACTCATGGCCAACAGGACTGTAACTCATGCCTCAACGAAGCTTTTCCAAAGCAAGTATTTTCTGCGTAAGGCACAGGATGTGATCATCCTTCTTGAGGTTAGGAAAAGTAGACAGCACTACAGCACTATGCTTGGGGGCCATTTGAAACAGCGAAATCACCATCAAAACGCACAAAAATGGGACTTCCCTGGTGGTGCAGTGGTTAAGAATTTGCCTGCCAATGCAGGGGACACAGCTTCGAGCCCTGGTCTGGGAAGATCTCACATGCTGCGGAGCAACTAAGCCCGTGCGCCACAACTGCTGAGCCTGTGCTCTAGAGCCTGCGAGCCACAACTACTGAGCTCGCGAGCCACAACTACTGAAGCCTGCGTGCCTAGAGCCCGTGCTCTGCAACAAGAGAAGCCACCACAATGAGAAGCCCGTGCATCTCAACGAAGAGTAGCCCCTGCTCGCTGCAACTAGAGAAAAGCCTGCGAGCAGCAACGAAGACCCAACACAGCCTAAATAAATAAATAAAATCACAAAAATGGGACAAACATAGCACTAAATAGACTGAGGAAAGAGCACTTGTTTATAATAGTATGAGAGCTGAAAGAGGAAGGCAGAGTGCCACCTTTTTAGTTCTCAGCTGGGAACATGGCCATTAGATGACTCACATTTTTCATTGCTCTCCACATGTCCACGAATGACCACAAAAGCACTGTGAGTATTGATTTTGAAGTTGCAAATAAATTTTATTGAGTAAGTGAATTTGCAAATACGAAATCTGCAAATAACGGAGATGAACCGTATTTATTACCATTGCCTGCCCAGCACCTCTTTGTCCTGCTTCCATCTGGGAGCAGAGTGACCACTAAGGGTGGGCACATGACCACACAGAGCCGATCCCAATGGCCTATGCTCTTGGCTGTAGTGATTGGTCCATAGATTGGCACATGACCCAAGCACAGCCAATCAGAGCCCTTTCCCGGGATTTTTTCTACTAGTTTTCTTCTAAGAGGGAAGAGTCTTGAATTTGGGGGAAGGACTTGGAAGGATGTGACTCTGGGCTGCCAAGGACCATGTTCCTTGCTATGTTGGCCACCTGTGGTAGGAGAGGATCTAACTGAGGATGGGAGAGTGCGAGAGGAAGACAGACCAGGAACTCTTAAGTCTGGTTTTTCTTCACCTCTGCCCTCAAGTCTCCAGAATCCTTCAAAAAACACTCTTTCTTGCCTCTTACAATGAAGAGTCCAGACTAACATGGCACAGGAGGCTCTACCTGGGCTGGTCCCCATCTCCCTTACTTACCAGCATGCTCCTATTTCAGAAGTTACATCCCACGACACAGAAACACTCAGACTTTCCTGTATGTACTCTGTAGCTCCCCACCTCCACATGTGCTCAGGCTGTTCCCTCTGCCTGGAACCCACTTCCTTAACTCCTCATCTCCATTATCTAGTCTTTCTACGACCTCTCAGGCCAAGCTGTCTGCCTCTCTCTTGTTGCACCCAGACCAGAGTTCCATCTCCTTGGGTTTCCCCCAAAGCCCAGACCCAGCTCCTCTCTTATCTCAACACATGACCTTGAACTTACCTATTTATAGAACTCCAGCGCCTTGAGGGCAGAACTAGTTCATACCTCAGGTAGCTGGGGCCTGGTGCTCTAGGGACGCCCAGTGGGAGGGTGGCAAACTTGAATTTGGGGCCTAAAGTGCCAAGTCCAAGTCTCTGTTGCCATCTCTTTCCTGAGGCTAAGCGAGTGCTACTGAGTTAGGCCCTTCAAAAAACCCTTCATATCCGGACGACAACTTGCAGTTCAGAAAGCCCTGCTACATGCATGATTTCATACGAGCCTCACAAGAGCCCCAGGAGACAGCTGTATTGTTCTCTTCCTTTGAAGAAGCAGAGACTCACAGAAGTAAAGTGTTACTCTCCAATACACATAACTAGCAAGTGATAGAGCAAGACATAGAATGCAGGCTTCCGGGCTTTAAAACCAGTGGGTTCTGGACCATGATAAAAAGCTGGACCCTTCTTAGGTTGACTGTCCCTGAAACTCAGTACGCCTGTCAACTTCATCTCACATGGATGGAGAATTGAGGGAGAATGTGCCATATGTGGGAGAGGAGAGGGGCCTGTCCTGTGCCAGGGAAACTCATGCTGTCTTGGAGGAAGGAGCACCTCTTTTTTAACAGCCCCAGTCAACAGGTACTTGGTCAAAAACTAGACAGTAAATAATATATTCAACCTTTATGAAATATTTTCCACATGCCTTAAATACTCTGCAGGCCCTGTCTCACTTAGTCCTCGCAACCTAGGTGACCAGCTCATCCTGGTTTTGCCAGGGATGTCCCAGGTTTCGAACTAAAAGTCCTGCATCTCAGGAACTCCCTCAGTCCTGGACAAACCAGGAGAGTTGGTGGGTCCCCACACCTCGTGACAATGACATGAGGCGGGTATTGCTCCCATTTTACAGATGAGGCAACTGAGGCTCAGAAAGGGAAATTGACTGACAAAGGTCACACAAGTAATTAGCAGAGGAGCCAAGATACAAACCAACATCCCCTCTGATTCTAGAGCACTCCCACCCCTCAGCAAGGCCTCTGCAATCGACCATGTAACCAAGCAGTCAGTCATCCAGAATGGATTAGCAAAATTGAGGCGTCATGCAGGAAGAGTGGGTGTCAGGCCACAAACATGACACAGCATGTGAAAAGGGAAAAAGTGCATCTAACCACCATTCCTTGTGCTTATATTTCTCATCTGATCTTCACTGCTGTTGTGTCTCCATCGGGCTTCCAGATCAGCGAGAGGAACAACAAGCTTGACAGATGTTTTCCCCACTGAATTGGCCCATGATTTGACTGTAACTGTGTCTGTACCTGATGCCAAGGCGACAGGCCAATTAATCCAATTCCATTGGCCAATACAGTGGAAAGAGAAAATAAACAAAGCCAGTCATCTGAGAGAGATGACCCAGTTGAGGACTGAATCTGGCTGGTTAATTCACCACACTGACCAGCAAATTTGGTTGTATCAGGTCACCTTAAGGCCCTTGGAAGACTCAGGCTGACCCATTTGAATTCATCAGTTCTGTTGGCAAGGTCTATACGTGGCCCACACCTCCTCAACTGTAAAAGACTAGATGATCTTTATTTTCAAAGTTCATTATGTAAGAGGCACCAGCTCATGCGTTATGAGCAGACCAGGGCAAAAATGACATTTAAGATATTTCACAAGTTTTAAAACTAGTGGCTCTACAAATACACAGTGATTTTTAAAAGAAAGGGGAAAAAAGAATTTATAAACCCAATAAAGTTGCAACAGGGGCCAACAAAGATGAAAAGATAAAGTTTCAAGCTGTGGTGAGCCACCTTCTGAGGGCTTCAGAACACTCAAATGCAGAATAATTCCTCACACAGAAGAAGGAAGGGGCATATTCTTAGAAATGCCAATCAACAACTTACCCTCCTCCTGTGCTACCCCACCACCATCACTGAGTTTTATGGAGTCCAGAGCAGAATAAAAGAAAACCCCATTCAAAGTGGCTTGAGATAGTCATTTTATCTGTTCGTATAAGAGCAAGTGTTGCGGAGGGGGTGGAGGATGGGGGGAGACTTCAAGTTCAATTGATCCAGTGACTCAACGTATCGTCAAGGGCTTGGGGTCTTTCTGACTCTCCATCCGCGGTGCCAACTTCATCCCCAGGCTGGTTCCCCTTGTGTCTGTGAGACGGGTGTCAGCAGCAGCCATGGCTGTTGTACCCTCACTAGGTTTGCTAGGAAAGGAAGAGAGCCTGGCTCCCTGTGGCCCCCTCAAAACAGTGAGAAACCTTTTCCCAGAACACACTCTCCCCACTCCGCCTGGAACTCATCCTGACCCCAACACAGGAGCCCCCGAGGAACGCTGCCTGGATTGGCCCCTTGAAGGGTTGCAGCTACGGGAGCTCTCAAGATGCTACGTCATCATCCAAACATCTTGATCTCACAGAGTTCACAGGTGATGGGCGTGCTGACATTGGTAATGCACTGCCCTCGAGTAGGGTTTTGGGCAGCAAACATTATAAGGGGACAAAAGAATCATCTAAAAGGACCATTTGTGGGTTCGCAGAAGACACCCCCAGGGATTCCCAGAAATAATCAGGGAGACATAGGGGAGCCCAATGTCCTACACTGTGTGAATGGCAATAAAAGTCTGTGAAAGTTGAATGCATTTGCACCATGAAACTGGAAAGCCCTGGGGAAAAATTAGGTTCCATTTGCTTGAATGACCCTTTTGGAGCCACTTGTACCCCTACCTGACCCTCAGCCCTCTCCCAGACATATTTGTCCCCTCTGGCTCTTTGCATCAGAGCAGGGGGTAAGAGATACCCTCAGCTGGCATGACGTGTTCCAGATGGCCAATTATCTTGGCTGCCCACTCAGAGGAGAGGCTCAGACACCAACCAACTCAATTTATTCATTAACTTGAACAGCCCAAGCAGTGTAAAAGGAAGTTGGCTTAAGTCAACAAGTTTCCAGTCTGGCTCCAATCATCCCAATAACCCTGTTCTTCTACCTTCAGCCTCATAGTCCTCCGCTTGGATCTACCCAGGGAGCATTTATTAGGGAAAAGTGAAGCCCAGAAAATGACACTCGTCCTCAAAACATGTCCGTCTCCCTGCATGTCTCTTGACAGACAACCAGTCAACAGGTAAGGAGAACCTTAACATCAGACATTGGTAGATCTGTTGCCATCTGCAAGACCAAGGAGCTCACTTCCACACTTGTTGATGGCTCACAGCTGAGATCCACCCTGGGAGTTGCCCTTGACAAAGACTCTCTCCCTGACCAAACTTTAGTCAGCTCCCCTGAGCCCCCTTCTAGACTAGACCTAAGCTTTGGGCATCCATGTCCATCCTCGCTAAGTCTAGTCTTAGCAAGAATCCTGCTAATTTAGTTAGTGAGAATCCCCTCCCACACACACTCAATATCCAGTCACCCTTGATATCTGATCAAGTTCCTCACCCTTCACCTTTTGATGTATATAAGTCCTTGGCCTGCCTTTAGCAAGAATCCTTTTAGGCCAGTTTAGCAAGAATCTCCTTACCCTTGATGTCTCCTTCTGGTAACTTTTCATCCACTAATCCCCCACCTTCTCCTTGGCTATAAACCCTCATTTGTCCTTATATTCAGAGTTAAGCCTGATCTCTCTCCTACTGCAATTAGTCTTGAATAAAGCCTTCCTTGCCTTTTTAAAAAGTGTCAGGATAAGGTTTTCCTTTACCACCTTCAGCTAAAGGAAACTGTCTCATCCACAGTTATACCCCCTCTGCACAGAAGCCCACATCAAATGGTTGGTTGGTGCAGGGCTACAAAGGCCCAACCTCCTTGCCTCAATTCAGGGTATCTCCGAAGGGTC
Source organism: Grampus griseus (assembly GCF_964374135.1). Classification (NCBI taxonomy): domain Eukaryota; kingdom Metazoa; phylum Chordata; class Mammalia; order Artiodactyla; family Delphinidae; genus Grampus; species Grampus griseus. The sequence continues at coordinate 146,575,229 of NC_139019.1, forward strand.
ATCTCAGCTTCAGAGTTCCCAGAGGGATCAGCTGAACCCTCTGTTGCACATGCATCACAGTTCAGCTGTCCATCTGTGTGGTCCTGCTTCCCTCTCTATACAGGTGCCCGCTAAGGGTAGAAAGGAACAATACCCTGAAGGAGCCAACATGGACCAGAAGGGATCAGATGCTGGATAAAGGGGACAGGATATAATTGGAAAAGGGAGAGTTTATAAATATGGGCACATGTCCTTAGGATACAGGATTTAACACCTGGCAAGGACCCCAGGAGAATGCACTAAACATGTTGCTTGATGGCTTTAGAACGGCTGACACTTAGTAAAGTAGAAATGCCAGAGCTGTCATCACAGATGATGGAAAAAGGGATCAAAGGACTTGGAAACATGCACTGGATATATTCTCCAACTGTCTTCTGCTGGTGGGCCTAGAGGATGCTGCATCTACCGATGCAATAAGTAATGTGCTGGTGACAGGGACAGTGGTATCGCTGAACTTCAGGGTGGCTGTTCTCCCCAGGGCCAGGGCTGATGGTAGGAGATGGTGTCACAGGGCTCCGTGAGAGCAAGTGGGTCACAAAATAATCGAGGCCAGGTTATGGTGCTGAACCAACAAAAGCCAGGTCAGAGCAACATAATAATGAGTGGCAGGATGTGGGGGGCAGCCAAGGGGACTGGCCCACAAAGATCTATAGAAAGGGAGAAGAGAATACAGTGCCCCGGGGGCAAAAGAGATAGATCCCCCAAAGGATATTTCTCGAACTATATAATTAAAAGAAAGTAAGGATGATTGATCAGGAAACTGAGAAGCTGCATCAGTAAGAAGCCATGATCATGCCCAGTCTTCAGACCTGAAACCTGTCAACTAAAGGAGAGTCCAGGTCCTCATGAGGAAGGACCCCGGGACACCGCAATGAGTATAGACAGTAATGAATTGCCCCACCATTCCCCAAAGGGAACTGTAGCCATTTATTTGGTAAAGTATCCAGACATTTCAAAGACTGTGAGACACTAGATCTGAGTTGCAGCAGCATCATAGTCTCCTGCAAGAGTAGAAGCAGAAGGGAGCCAGGTCATCAGTGGAGGCCTGGCCCAGGTTGGGCTCACAGTGAACCCACCTAGTGGTCGTTCCCCTGGTCCTCAAATGTCAAGTGGAATGGATACTCACTGCAGTTGGGAGAACACCCACATTGGGTGGAGCCACAGTCCTTGACATGTGGCGCCATCCTAGTGGAGAAAGCCTCTAAAAATGCCCCCATACCTCAGCCAAGATATTAAATCACAAACACTATCACATCTCAAGCAGAATCTTTAAGGAGATACTCTTAATGACCTAAAAGGGCAGGTCATTAAATAGCCCCATTTAATCCACCCATCTGACCCCTAGAGAAACCAGATAGACTCTGGAGGATGACAGTGGACCACCACAAACTCAATCAAGTAGTAGCTGTCACAGGCACTGGTCCAGATGTGGTATCTTTGCTAGAGAAGACTGACACAGCTCTGATACATGGTATGCGACCTGGCTCTGGTAAATGTATTCTTTTCTCTCCCTGTCAAGAAAGAGTACCAAAAGCAGTCTGCATTGCCATGGGACAGTCCACAGTATAAATTTACAGGCTCACTCTAGGGCTATATTAACTCTCTCATCCTTTTTCATAATACAGTCCAAAGGGATCTGGGCCATCTGGACATTCTGCAGAGTATCCCATTTATCAATGACAGACATGGCAGATATCACTACATCAATGACATCATGTTAATCAAATTGGATGAGTAAGAAGTGGCAAGTATGCTGGAGGCCTTGATAGGAAAAGAGCTCCAGAGGCTGGGAAAGTAACCTTGCAAAAATCGAGCGACGTTCTACATCGTTGCAATTGTTACGTGCTGTGGCTTGAAGCATGCAAAAGTAGATACACTATATAAGGGGATGTCCCATCCAAAACGAAAGATGGCAGCTAAGCTCACCTGAGCCCCCGGCAGTGAGCAGAAAGCTGCAAGGAAATGCGTCCAGACATTCACTTATTTATTCATTCGTCCACCAAAAATTTGTTGACAGCTACTCTGGGCAGCCTGCCCTATGCCTGAGGTTGAGATGGAGTGGATTGGGAACTGTTGGATGGTGTCACCACAAGGGAACCAGGGATGCCTGGATCCTGTCTTTTATGACTGCCACCACCATCCCCCAGAAGGAACCCAAGGAGCAAGGGTAGAGGAGAACAGAGAAACCATTTGAGAAACAAAGTTCAAGGTCAAAGTAAGGCCACCTATCCTTCTCCAAATTCTTTTAGTTACCTACTCTCTTCCAAACTCCCTCCTGGAAACACAGTGAATGCTCAATAGAAATCCAGACTGTCTTGAAGGACAGAGGGTTTCCTCAGGGGGATTTGTATATTAATCACAAGAGCTTATGAAGTCAGGTTGGGGTTTTTGAAGCTGGCTTGTGGTGTGCACACGCCCTATCCTCTCAGAATGTCTGGCCCCCGAGCGCTCCGCACCCACTCCCTGCGTTCTGCTCGGTGGCCACTGAAACAACAAACATCCCTCAGCTTGTACACAGTGAGCTAGAGACAGGCCAACTCCGACGGAGCTCTGCTGCTTCCAAAATTATCCAGCAAGCTTACTGGCGTCGGTCCACGTTCTTCCAGGTTTTAGTGGGGACAGAGGCTGAAAATTGGTCTCTTGAAGCACCCTTGGCTGAACTGAGTGAGTTCATGAAAAGAAAAAAAAAAAAAAACACGGAACAACTGCTCCAAGAAAAATTCCCATTGGGTCGCAGTGTGTCACTCCATCTGACCTTTTCCAAAGTAGGGTAACCATCTTTACAGAGTAAAATGCCCCAAAGCAAGGGCACCCCATGTGGTATCATGGAAAGTACAGAGGCTTTGGTGTCAGAAGGAGCCAAATTCAAACCCTAGCTCTGCCTCTGTGTGGTCTTGAGCTACAGCCTCTTGGAGCCTTGGTTTCCGCATCTGTAAAGTGGGAATATTAACTGACTCCTCACACGGATCAGAGGAGAGTGCAGCTGTGAGGTGCCTGGCATGCAGTGGATGGTCTTGGAGTCGCTTTACCATAATTGGATCAGCTTTCACAGAATCAGAGCTTGTCAGAGTTGGAAAGGACCGGAGAGAGCGTCGTGTCCAAGCTTCAGTTGAATATTCAATTCTTACAGCCCCTGGGGCTTCTGTCTTATGGTTGACCTCACCCAAAACAGAGAGGTAGAGAGGTCTCAAGGAAAGAAACCAATACAACATTTTATTAGAAAGAAAAATATTAAAAGGTGTCTTCTCCCACCCCAGTTTCTGAGATCTTGCCATCATCCGTGCTTGCTGTGTGTCTGATATATGGACCATGGCAGGAGAGCGTGACAAAGGAGGGAGGGAGACGCTTGTCCTGGGCAGCCAAGCAGGGATCCATGACCTCCCCAACGTGTTGTCCCCTGAGCCTGGTGAAGGGGTATAACTCAACGGCTGCATCTGCAAGATGGCCTGGAAATGCTTCCAAGGACAAGAATGCGGCGGAGGCGGTAGCTCTCTATTAGGAACAGCTCATTCTCAAGTAATACAAGACTAATGAATTAAGAGACTATATTGACCCCTGCAACTGAGAAGTCCAGAGGCAGGATAGGTTTCAGCAAAGCTTAGTTAGCAGCTCAGTGGGGAATCCAAGAAGTTTGTTTCTTTCCATCTCTTCCCTCTGCCTTCTGCCCAAGGCTGCCTCCCCTCTTGGCCACAAGACGGCTGCCAGCAGCGGCAAGGACATCCTAGTCCAGTGAGAAAAGAGAGCTCCTTCAAAAGGGCTTCAGTGAAAGAAAAAAGAAAGGTGGGGAAAGGCTTCCTTCTCAGAAGTCCCCAGCAAATGCTTCCCTGGGACACTTGCCAATCACGAAGGCCAGGGTATTGAGCTGTGAGCACTTGCCGAGGACAGCTAGGGTCCACTTCCGGGAGCTAGGACTTGGGCCTGCTTTCCCTTGAGGTACAAGAGCTACGTGGGAACAGCACCCAACTGAAAATTGGTGAAAACAAGATAAAGGGGGAGTGGACGCTGGGAAGCCAATGGCAGCAAATGTGCAGGACACCATCAAAAGCTTTGCCTACCCCAGACAGGCATCAGCTCTGATTCTTCCACTGCGTCCCCGGTCTCCATCCTCCTGAAGATGATGAGCAAATCTGACCAGATCGTCTCTCTCCAGTATAGACGTGGCTCCTTCACTGACTAATGTCTTGGTGGAAAAAGCCCATGGTTGCCCAACTCCCTGAAATCACTGGTTTCCAAGTTTTTACCAAGGAGCACTTTTGTCCATGGAGCTGTCTCAGGGGGCATTGTAATTGCAACAGAAAGGGGGTGACTGTGGATGGAGAATGCTGAACAGGCCAGGCTCTGGGTCCCCCTCTTCTATTTTAAGCTCACACATATAACCCTGGCACTACCTTAAAATGGGTCTCTGATACCCAATATCATTGCAGCCTTGACCTTGGCCTTTGACCCTGTCCCACATCCTAATGTAAATACCAAAGCCTTCCAGCCTCTGCCTTCAAGAGCTCAGTTTCCTGATTGTGTGTGACCTCAGTCGTCAGACCATGTCCCTGAGAATTACTTCCCCCGTGGCTCTGAGCCAACCCCTAGAACCTTCTATGTCACATTGGCACCGCCTACACACAGTCAGCACTGTCACTTGACTAACCAGAACTAGCCTGCCTCTGCCACATCCCAGCTGTGTCACCTTGGGGAGATCACTTTACCTCTCCCAGCCTCAGTTTTCTTCTCTATTAAATTGCAAGAACAAGCCACAATCTGGACCAACAAAAATGCTGCCTGTTGGGTCACTGGGTTGACTGTTACATTTGCAAACTCTCTCTTCTTATTATCCATAGTGGCTGGAAATGCTTGACCTGCTCAACATTCATGTTAACTGTACCCAGGCTGTATCCATTTTTTTTCAAAGCTCTTTATAAAGGGAATTCGAGGCCCCTGAAGACAACACTTGCACTAAGTGGACCATGAGTGGCCCCAGGCTGGTTCCCCAGAGCTCCATAACTTTCTAGAGCCTCTCCAAACACGATGCTTAAAGCTAAGACCGTACTCCAAAGCTGGGTCCACTTACAAACACACCTGCCCCTCGGAACTGCCTTCTGCGGCCGCTGCTGAAAGCAACTCTAAAAGCTGACTAAGATGTGCAGGCCTGGGTCTTCTCTTTGCTGCTCCAAACTCCTGCCTTTGGAAGCCCGGCTGCTAGGCTCAACCAAGGCCCTGACAATGAGCACAAAGCTGTCTCAAGGAAATGCATCCAGCCATTCACTGACTCACTCATTCATTCACCCAAAACTGCTGACAGCCACTCTGGGCAGCCTGCCCCAGGCCTGAGGTTGAGGGAGTGGTGAACTGGGAACTATTTGACGGTATCACCGTGGGGGACCCAGGAATGCTTGGATCCTGCCTTTTACCACCACCATCACCATCCTCCCCCTGAGGGAATCCAAGGAGCAAGAACAGAAGAGAAACCAAGGAAGAATTTCAGAAACAGCACCTCAGGTGACCCTTATAAAAGGCAGAGCACCCTAGACAAAGTTCAAGGTCAAAGTAAGGCCACCGATCTCTACTCCAAACCTTAATCTTAAAATCGTCATACCAACACATGCTGAGAATAAGCGCAAGAAAGAGAGGGGAAGATGGGGGGAGGGAGAGAAAGGCAGCTACCATGAGAGACAACCAGGCACCAAGAGGGACCCCGAAGTCCCCTTAGCACCCACAAGGATGGAGAGGAAAAGAAAGACAAATAAGAACATCCCCGACTCTGCGAGCCAAGCCTTGCTTATTCAGAAATGATGTGATGGGGTTGACCAGGTGGATGAGGCAGTGGAGAGCATTCTAGGCTCACAGAACAGCATGTGTACAGATACAGAGGGTGAAAAATCAAGGCAGGTGCGGGAGACTCAAGGGGTCTTGGGTGGCTGCAGCAGAGGTGCCAGAGAGAGGAAGAAAGAGATGAGACACGGGAGGTCTGCAGGGGCCAGATTACAGACGATCTACTTTAAACCCCACGTTTGCCATAGCCCTCAGAACGTGCATTCCCATCCCTTCACTTTGGGTTTAACCAGGTGACTTGCTTTGACCTGTGATGCCAGCAGACATGAAGAGAGCCAAGGTGAGGCATGTGCTTCCAAGATTAGGACTGTCCCCTTGTACTCTGGCCTGTCGCCATGACAAGAACATGCTCTAAACAATCACTGATCCAAGGAGGCTGAGACATATGGGGCAGACCCGGGACTCAACACACAGCCTGGAGTCAAGCCCAGTTGGGCCCAGCCAACATCAGCCACATCCCAGCCCACCCACAGATGCATGAGCAAGACCAATAAATGCTTACCGTGGTATGCCACTGAGTGTTTGTGCTTATTTGTTACACAGCAGTTGCTAACTGATTCAGCCTGTGTGCTTAGGGAGGACATTTGGAATCTACCTTAGATGCACAAGTCATTTAATAATCTTATGCTGATGGTCCTCTTACAACCTTCCCAGCGAAAATCTGGAGTATGAAATTCACTCCCTACTCAGTCTCTGGAGCAGTGCTGGACCTGTAGAACACACACACTAAATCCTTGCTGATAAGCTGACAGGATCATGAGCTTTGGTTTATGCAGGTTCCTCTGCCTGGGAAAACTTTGCCCATCTCAGCCACCTAACAGATACGTTTTTTCCTACCCCAAGAACCCTGCTCAGAACCTTCACAGAACCTTCCCCAAGCTGGATTAGAAGCTCCAGCAGACAAGTGCACGTGGAACATGCTCTAGGATTGACCACATACTAGGGCACAAAACAAGCCTCAACAAATTTAAGAGTATAAAACTTATTTCAAGCATCTTTTCTGACCACAATGGCGTGAAACTAGAAATCAGCCACAGAAAAAGACACAAGAAAAGAAGAAGCTCCAGCAGATATTAGACTATCGATTTGGCCTCTCCTTTTCTAGACTGCGAGTCACTTAAGAGCGGGGACAAAGTCTCTTTTCTCTTGGGTCCCCAGCACCTAGGACAGGGCCTGGATGGAGTCAGGGACTGGTCAATGTTTATTGAATGAATGAACAAATGAACTTCCCAACAGCTCCCAGCACAAAGCTAGGCCAGTGGTCCTCATGCAACAAATAACTGGTTTCCTGGCTGCCAATGTTTATCTTCATTAATTCCCTTGCCTGTTATTTCTTTCTTCTCTCATTTAGAATCACAAACTGCGTCCTGTGTGCTACTCAGCTTCTGCTACAATCACCTCTTTATTCCATTTTAATAATACCTAGACTATGGACAGAGTGACATAAAGGAAACCGGTGAGTCAAAACATCTATGGTAGGAAAAATACAGGTGACCTATAAAGTGCTTCACCAACTTTCCTGAAGACTTCATGTTGGGACCTTATAAATCACGGGCGCCTGTCCCGCACAGGCTAAGCCAGCCGCGCTGCAGTGAGCTGCCCATCTTTAAGAGGCCTGGTGACACAATGCCTTGTTGATGTAGGGTATTTATACAGAATTTCCCACATCAATCTTGGTGTAAAAAAAGATGATGTCATCAAGCAGTGAAACAACTATCATCTGTAGAAAATATTAGGCAGTCTCTGGGAAAGAGTTATGCTTGTTTATTGATTCAAGGCCGTATGGATTGTAAGATGAACACTGAGGCTGTGCTATAAAGACCAGGAGCTGCAGAAATGGTCCTCCCCTCTGACCCAGGAATCATTCCCCTTCTAGGAATCTGTCCTAATAAAATCATCAGGGAGGTGCAGAGAGAGATGCACAAAGATTTATGTTCATAGTTCGATTCCTGGGATGGTATCTAGAAAACAATACAAATGGCCTCTACTTAATACTATGGGGAGGTGGTTAAGCAAACTAGATACTGTAGTGTTTTGCAGCCATTACAAATGGTCATTTGGTCCTCTCCCCTTTTCTTCCCTCCCTGATAAACTTTGTCTAGAAGCCATTAGGTGCAGCTGAACAAGGTAGGCATCTTCAGAAGGTGAGAGTGGGGAGTTCCAGAGCCTGAGCGAGGTAAGGGGTGTGTCTACACAGAGTGGTGGCAGTGTCAGGGGTGGCCCGGCCCAGCATGTTGAAGCCTGAGTGCCCATGTAGGAGGGTGGCCTGGCACAGGTGTCTCACCAGGCAGGTGAGGAGTGGTGGCAGCCTGGCGTGGGGTTCAGAGCCCGGGTGAGTGGAGGAGAGAGTCTTCACGAGCAGTGGCAGGTGCAGTGGGCCAGTACGGAGTGTTGGAGCATGACCAGAGTCGCAGGGGGAGGGAGATACACTCCAGCACATCAGGTTAGAGCCCAAGTGATCAGGAGGTCACACACATGATTGAGGGTGGGTAGCAGTGGCAGTGATGAGATTGCAGGAGCATTAAGCAAATAAGTAAATGTATTTTAGGTTTCTCATTACCAGAGAAGAGTGTTAGAAGTATGGAAAGGCAGAAAACTAGAATCGATCTGTCGTATTGGATTGGAAATATCAGTGTGAATTTATGGAGAAAGAAAGGTAGATAGAGAGACAGATAGATAGAGAGGCAGGATAGATAGATAATTAAACGTAAGAGTGTGTCTGTGTGTGTCTGTGTGTGTGTGTGAATTCCCAACTGTCTTCTGAGAGCATCTATGAGCAAAAATAGCTCAAGGCCATGAGCACACCTAGCAAGGAGATCTTGGTTTCTAAACACCACTTTCCATTAAACGGAACCAGGGGTCTGTGGCGAAATGGCTGTTAGAAGAGGTAATTTGCTATAGGCCTAAGCATGCCTGGATATTCTTACTTGCTGTGCTAAGAATGGAAGGATCTGACCACTCCTTTCTGGACCTGTCTCAGAGCTGTGTTTGCAGTGAGCAATTTTCAGAATGAATAATGTCTCCCTCCAGGATGAAGAGAAGGTTTGCTTAGTACCTGCTATAAAAGCAGTGGATTTCCCAAGCTCAGTGTTCTTCAGCTGTAACGCAAATGCACTGCCACGCATCCATCTGGGCCATTTCACGTTGCTTCAACCGGACGTGGGGGCAGGAAAACTGATTTAAGTATGCTGATGCTCATGTTTCTTCCTGTGTCATAAGTAATAAAGTCCTTCGTCTCTGACTCAGGAGTCTCATGGATTCTGCCAGCATCCGTGAAAGAGTCAAAGGCTCTTATTAGCTTGAAAGTAAGGTAAAATCAAATCCCAGAACCAATGATTACTGATTCCAAGTCTGGGCCACGAAAAGTAGGAGACATGCCTGGAATATCCTTTACCAGAGAAAATGAGAAATTGCTGAGAAAGATGGCAACACATCAAAAGGATATAAAATGCAGCTTGGAGGAGCTCTCATTGGCCAAATCTGGGACAATCTGAACATCAAAATAAATAATGATAGTAACAGATTATAACCTATTGAACAAGACAGGAACCCATGACTTCCTACTGATTTAAGTACACAAACAGGCAAAAGAGGTATGCTCTACTCTACACAGAGGATGGAAGATAGGACCTCTTTTTGGTTTGTTTGTTTTTAAGAAACTATTCCCCATTTCCCAATATTTATTTGTGGTTCCCGCCTCCTTCCTCAGGCCGTGAGGTCTGGATGAGAATCTCTGCTTCAGATGTGGAACAACACACGAAGCATTCCTGGTCCATCAAAGCAGGCCATGCTTTTGGCCATTGAAACTAGTTCGGAGATGGGCACTTGATCTAGCCTTTCCAACCAAAGTGAACCTCAAAAGTTTTGTGAGAAAAAAAAAAAAAACCTTTACTCTTTCCCATTGGGCTTGAATTTGAAAGGGTGTGACTTTAGAGCTGCTTGGCCATCTTGTCACCATAAAGGAAGATCCCGGAACTCTTGGGGACACCGTGCTGAACCTGTGAATGAATGGTGTCATGTTGTCTGGAGGCCCAGTGACTTGTGAGCATCCTTGATATGCATGTGTGTTTTTTCCACACCACCAAGCAATTAACTCAATTCAATCCTGACACTATCTACCCGGTGAGAGCATTAGATCCCACAGGTGAAGGGCTCAGTCCTACAAAACTGCGCCACTTCAGATGGCATTCTCAAGTCCAGATTGTCACCTGTGCTTCTAATTAACTGGCTATAGATCAGGGGTTCCCATGACCCCCTCCTCAAGTTCCATTGATTGTCTAGAGTGGTTCACAGAACTCAGAGAAATATTTACTTGCATCTACCAGTTTATTATACAAGGATGTAACTCGGGAACAGTCAGATGGAAGAGATGCATAGAACAAGGTTTGTATGTGGGAAGGGCACTGTCCTTCCATGCCCCCTCGGAGTGCACCACTCTCTCAGCATCTCCACAAATTCACCGACCCAGAAGCTCTCCGAACCCATCCTTTCGGGGTTTTATGGAGGCTTCATTATATAGGCATTCGATTAAATTACACAGGTTTGATTGACTTGTTGGCTATTGGTGATTGAACTAAATCTTCAGCCCCTCTCCATTCCTTGGAGGTCGGAGGGTAGGAAAGTTCCAACCATTTAATCTCATGGTAAGTTCCCCTGGGCAAGCGGTCCCCATGCTTAGTTGACCTAGGGCCTTTCCAAAAGTCACTCATTAACATAACAGAAGACACCTTTCTTGTTTATCACTTAGGAAATTCCAAGGGTTTTAGGAGCTCTGTGCCAGAAATGAGGAGGAAGACCAAAAACAAATTTCTTATTATAGATCACAATATGTTTATAGACTCTTCATCCTTATGAATTCTTCCTACAGGAGAATTCAGAAATTTTGCTTCTCTAGCCTCTTTGCACCTAGCCACAGGCCTGTATTCTGGGTGTCACCAGTAAAATGTATTTATGCAGATTTTGAATATAAAGTAGCCAAGGTGGGCAAGGAGTCATTGCTCAAAACACACGTTTCTGGTGAAGGTAGCAGCAGAGGCCTCTGGGTGCAAGGGTGGTTGAAAAGTCACATTACTGGCACTGGACGAGCATCAGTGTTGGCAGAAGTATTAGTTGCACTGAAGTTGATTTCCTGACAGCAATGCAAGCTATAGCGTTCACTGCTTGGTCATCACAGTGGCAACGGTTTTCTCATCATATTGATTCCCCAATATTTTAGGGGACATTATTTCTGGAAACTTAGCCTTGACCCTGATTCTTCAGCCCTTGCGACAATTCTAAATTACCCAATACCCTTTCATTAATCTCCTTTTCTGCTTAATAAGCTGGATTTGATTTCTGTTGCACACATCTGAAATTCCTCCCTGTTTTTTAAAAAAATATTGGTACCACGAGTCGGGTAACGACAGTAACAGAACTTAAAACTTAGAAGAAGGACCTGATCATTAATGGCTGAAGCAGATGACTTTTTATGCAGTGGCAAACGTTTGGTCAAATTGTCTGCTCTACCATAAGACTTCATGCCAATTGAGGTTATAGAGTCAGAAGAAATGATAGGAAAATTCCAGAATATTAGTCCATGCTGGCTACTTCTTGCCATTTTTAATAAAATTCTAAAAGAGAGAGATGATCTCAGACAAGAGCTAGCCAGCCTGCAAGCAGGTGAAAGGGATACAGCTTTCCTGAGAGAGGCACTCCTGTATCTGACTGCAGCCCACTTTCTCAATTGACTGAGAATCCCATAATTTGAAGCTACATAAATGGAAAAAGCCCAAGTAACAGCAATGAAGCTAAAGCATTAGCAGGAAATTAGATCAGTGCCTCAGTTTATGGTTTAGAACCTCCCCTTAAGAATTCTCTGTCAAGGGACTTCCCTGGTGGCGCAGTGGTTAAGAATCCACCTGCCAATGCAGGGGACACGGGTTCGAGCCCTGGTCCGGGAAGATCCCACATGCCGTGGAGCAGCTAAGCCTGTGCACCACAACTACTGAGCCCACGTGCCACAACTACTGAAGCTCATGCTACAGCCCGTGCTCCGCAACGAGAGAAGCCACCGCAATGAGAAGCCCGCACACCACAAGGATGAGTAGCCCCTGCTCGCCGCAACTAGAGAAAGCCCACGCACAGCAACGAAGACCACTGCAGCCAAAAATAAATAAATAAATTGTCAAATAAAGGAGGAGCATCAGTCAACATGCAAAGATCCAATGAAAGGAGGTGTTTCTCCACCCAAGGTTACTATTTTTAACTGCTCCAAAGAAGCACCCAATAAACAAGGACGAGAGGGTTGGGCAGAGCACAGAGAAAGAGTAGGTAAGAGATGGGACTATTTAGGCTTCCATGCTACCTCTAGATGAAACCTTTGTTGTGGTTACTTACACATGGAAGTCCCCGAAATCAAAGACTGAATCTCTATTACATTTTTGAGGGATGTATTATTTTCAAAACAATCTGAGCCTGGCCTATGATAGCCTGTGACTGTTAAACCCTGAAAATAATCTCTGGGGGTCAAACTCTCACCAAGAAGAAATAAGCCACTAAAGCTGTGCAGCCCCCAGAAGAGACACCCATCCCAATAACTGTCTCAGATGTAACTGAGATACTAGATAGGTATCATCCTCTCACATCTGGACCAGATGAGTGGGCTGCACATCATCACTCAGATTCCTGGGCTTGGAGATGGATGCAGTAATTGACTTTGGGTAATACATTGAGTATATATCCAGAAAGAAAGGCGTGTGCGGAGGTTGGGTAAATAAAAGGATGAACTACAGCAGACATTTTTAATTGGTTCCCAACAGCCACTGACAATTCTCTCCTTCCTCACGTCCCTCTACCAGCACAGCTGAAAACTATTCACCTTTCCAGACTCCTTTGCAGCTAAGGGTGGTCACGTGACCCAACACAATGAATAGTACAATGTAAGGGAAATCATTAGGGAGGCTTCCAGGAATGCTTTTTTAAAAGAGATAGGCTCAGCTGACATAAGTAAGGCAATTAAACTTTTTCTTTAAAAAAAAATCAAAAATATTACATACAAAGTTGAAGTGTCCTTTGACCACCCCTCCATTTTTTCCTCTTACCCTCCCCTCCTCTCCTGTTATCAGGTTGGTATGTCCCCTGCCAGACCAACCCCACACATTTGAATATGTTTGTATTTGTATACATCCAATATATGTATGTGTGTGTGTGTGTGTGCATAAAACAATGTGTATGTGATATATAATATTGTTGGGGTTACATATATGGTATCATATTGAGGGTATCACTGTGCAACATGACTTTCTCATTCAACAATGTATCTTAGAGGTATTTCCATGCCATACTTATAGGATCTACCTCATTCTCTTTACCTGCTTCATGATTTTCTACGGATGGTCCGCAATTTATTTAGCCATTTCTTTTTATTGATGGACATTGAGACCGTTTCCAATTTCACTATTTATTTCTTATTCTCAGAAATAACACTGGAATGAGAATTCTTGTCCAAGGCTCTTCGTACACATGTGCAAGTATTTCTCTAGGGTAGATACTCAGAAGTGTAATCGCTGGGTCATAGGCTATGCACATTTTTTATTTTTATGTCCTTTTAAAATTTTAATAGATCCTGCCAAATTTCCCTCCAAAGTGGCAGTACAAATTTATAGTCTCTCAGCGGTGCATGAGAATTCCCCACACTCTCAACAACTTGATTTTTTTTTTTTTTTCTAATCTGATGGGTAAGAAATGGCTTCTGATGTGTCCCCTTGCAATTTTCTAAAGAGTAGTGAGTTCAGCTTCATTTTCCCAATTCTTATCTCAGCAGGGGCTTGTTTTGGCCCCAGCAGCTCAGTGGGTTCAGGTCAAGCATCTACATTATGTAAAGGAAGGGTCTCTGGAGTGGGAACCACCAGAATCAGGTTCTCATGTCTTTGCTACAGGGACTCAGGGAAGTTACTGAACCTTCCTGGCTCACAGAGCAGCATGGCTATTAAATGAGACAATGCACAGAAGGGATTCAGCCCAGTGCTTGGCACAGCAAAAGCATCCAGTAAATAGCAGCTATCATTATTATTATTATTATGACCACCATCTCTACTTTCCTGAAATGTGATAGGAAGCTGCTGACACGGCAGCTCCCAGTAGACCCCACCTCCTGGTATTCACCCCCTGGTGCAATCTCCTCCTCTTGAGTGTGTGTTGAACCTAGTGACCCACTTAATGCAAAGATTACAGCAGAATTGATGGGATATCACTTCCATGATTAGGCTGTGAAAGACTGTGGCTTCCATCTTGCTGACATACTCCTATTGCCTTCTTGGTTTGTACATCTTGATGAAGGAAGCAGCCGTGCTGGAGGGGCCCACATAGCAAGGACTGAGGGCACCCTTCAGCTCTCAGACAGTGAGAAACTGAGGCCAACATCCCATGGGGAACTGAAAGCTGCCAGGAACAATGTCAGTGAGCTTGGAGGCCAACCCTTCCCTAGTCATCCCTTCTGATGACTACAGCCCTGGGTGACACCTTGATTGCAGCCTGTGAGGGACCCTGAGCCAGAGCACCCAGCTAAGCCACACCCAGACTCCTGACCTGCAGAAACTGTGGGGTGGTAGTAAATGCTGTGATTTCAAGACATTGAGTTTGGGAGTCATTTGTTACGTAGCAGCAGATAACTGATACACGATATTAGTTTCTCGAGGACTGCCTTTCTTGGTCAGTAGCACGAAACCCAGAATCTCTCCTAAAAACATGGCAAAAATGTCCATTTGACTGCAAATAAACCTGTTGAACAGTTCTCTAAGACAGGAAGATGTTGTGAGTTATTTCAAAGGCAAAAGCTTCCGGGTATTTTCATAGCTGTTAGCTTGATTTGCCACCCTGTGCTTATGAAGGTGGGAGGCGATGCACTGTGACAGAAGGAGCAAGGGTTTGACAGTCAGATGGACCTGGCTTTCAAGTTCAACTGGGCTGCTTCCTCGCTGGGCCACCTCAGGCATGTCATTCTCCTCTCTGAGCCTCCATTTCCTCAACCATCAAAAGAGGTTTAAAAAAGAAAGCACCCCCCCCACCTCTTTTATTGTACGGATGCAAAGATACACGACATACCCAAGAAGCCAACACACAGTGACACGGAAATTACTCTCTTCTTCCAAGACTTTTTGACCTTGAAATATTTGCCCCTTCACAACCAGAGAAAACACTGGAAAATATGCCACTGAAATGGTCAAGGAGAAATTCCAGCTCTGTTGAGCTTGTATGAAAAGAGAAGGGAGGTCCAGGCTTTTCTTCACAGGATTAAGAATAAAAGTGGATGAGGTGTGAGAACCTATTCAGGAATGGACAGTACTGTAAGAGAATGTTATCAAAATGGCTGAGGTACACTTGCCCTCTGTTCAGCCTTGGAAAGGAAGAAAGAGAGAGAGAAGGATTTGGAGTGTTACCTAGAAGGCTGAGAGTTGATTTTTCTTTTAACTTTTCAGTTAATCTTTTTATTCACCTTCTAAGTAATTAGGGGCTGAAAAGTAAAGGTCTGCTGGCCTTGGATGGACCCTATCTGGGGCACTTTTCCTTCTTTTTTCCAAAAGAAATACTCTCTCTAAAACCACAAACGTGCACCTGTTTCCCCTGATTTAAAGGCCCCCAAAATGATGTTTTCAATTAGTAGATGCCTTTCTTTCTAAACTTGATCTCAGGCCAAAGCTTTATAGTTATTCATTTTCTCTCACAGCCCTCCCCCAAACAAACAGATAAGAAGAAGAAGCAAACATCCAATGTTCCTTACCTTTCATTAACTTTCTCACTGTGATACTTCAAGTTTTTCCCTCAGTGGAAGCACGAATCCTTTGAAACTAGAGCGAGCAACAGCCCCAGGCCAATTCTGGGGACGGCCCAGACAGCCCAGTCTGAGGATGGCTTGAGAAGGACCGGTGGTGATGGCTTGAGTTTCAGCTTTGGCCAAGGCCTGCTTCTGCCTGTTTCCTCCCCAGCCAGAGCCCTGTCTAGACAGTCAACTCCATAGATTATTTCCATTTCAGCTCAGTTCCTTCCTTCACCTGCTCTGGAGCCATGGGGACTCATTGGTAAGGACTTCGGGGCCCTTCCAGAAAGATCCTTGCGTTCTCTGCTTCCAGGATGACCTAGCGGGTGGAGGATGGAGAGGAGGCATCTTCTGGTGTTTTGAAAAGTGGGCACAGAAAAGGAATGACCATGGGAGTCATTCCTACCACCCAGGTCTTCTCTGGGTGAAGGCAGCTTTGAAAAACATTCAGGCAGGTGACTTTTTAAAAAAGAGAGGTTTTGAGAAGCTGCAGTTGATATTTGCTTTTTTGGCTATTCTACATTCAATAATGTGATCAGTCCAATGCCCCAAGATTGTCATTGTCACCACAGAAGTGGAAGGGGCAGATGTCCCCTCCCACCCACCTAAAGCAGAGCACAGCCCTCTGGGTGGGTTGACCAGAGTTAGCAAGTAAAAATACAGGATGCCCAGTTACATTTGAACCTCAGATAAAAGTCTGCTAAAAAAATTGTATTATCTAAAATTCATACGTAACTGGGCATCCCGTGATTTTTCCCCAACAATGCCTGGAAGGAATGACCCAAGGGCACAGAGTAAGAGATGGCTCACCATGGCTCCAGTGGGGTTAAGAGTCCAGGAGGGAATAGGAAGACCCAGAGCTGGCAGTACCATTGGTGACGGCAAATGTGCCATTGCAATGGTGCCAGCAGCGTTAGGTGAAAGGAACCACCACTGGGCAAGGTCTTGTCCCTGCCTCAGTCTCCTCCTTCCTGCCTGAGGCTCATCCTTCCACCTTCCTCCTGATTCTCAGAGCTGTCTGATAATCGCCCAAGAAATTCCTTTTCTGATAATGCGTTTTTAACTGTAGTTTTCCTAAATGTATCTCCTGAGTTGAAAAAAAAAAAGTCTCGTCTCCCAGTCTGTCTCTGGGAAGTCCCACCCTAGGGACGGGGGCCAGGACCCCACCCTATCTGATCCCAGCCCCTCAGAAAGGGCTCGCCTTCTCCCTCAGGTGGGCGGATGCCCGGGAGGCCACTCTGCTGCCCTTGACTTGGAGAACCAGGCCAGGATGCAGAAAGGCTTCTGGCTGGCCCCGCCCACCTTCTTCTTTGCTGTTTGTGGGTTCACAAGGAAAGGGGCCATTTATGGAGTGGATTTTAGTGCAATGGGGTGCTGCCATCCCAATGACGGCTGCATCTTCTTCGCCTCTGAAGGCCGGTGCTGGCAGGGGTAGGACTGTTTCTGCACTCCATCCTCCGCCAGTAAAAAGCCCCTCAGGTCCTCCTTCAGCCGAGAGCTGGTCCATCAAGCCACTTGCTAAAGAATTCTGCAGGGCACAGTACCCACAAAAAGGGAGGGGACCCTGCCCTTACGGCTCACTGCTGGGCTTATTCCTGGCTGCCCCACCACAGCCGCCTGGGACCTGCCCTCCACCCACTGACTCTGTCCCTCCACTTCTCCTTCAGCCCTTTCTTCCCTGCATCCCCCTGTTTAAAAACAAAGGGTTTGGAGCGGTACAAATTCTGGTTTGAGCCCTGGCTGTACCACTCTCTGAATATGATCTATCACTGTTCCTCTCTGAGCCTCACCTTTCTCATCCGTAAAATGGGGGTAATAAATGAATCTAGCTTATGGGCTGCAGTAAGGATGCAGTGAAATGATGCAAGTGAGGTGCTTAAACAGTGCCAGACATCCCCTAGTCTCTGCTCAGGCCCACTCTTACAGAATCAGAACCTTAACCCATCCCAGGAGGCAGAGTCAGTTAAGCGTGCCAGCTGTGATGGACTTGTCTTCCCCACCTGGACCACAAGCCCACAGACAGTCCCTGTAGGATGCCACACAGAAAAGTCTCAACCAATGCTGGACAACCATGAATCGTGATAACGATAATCATCGCTCTCATTTATTTAGTGACCTTATATCCCAGGAACTGCAGTGGGGATCAAAATAAAATAAAATGACAAAAAACCCTGCCCTCATGAAGTTCACATGCTTTATCTCAGTCAATGTTCACATTCACCCCATGAGGTAAGTACTACTGTTATGCCCATTTTACAGATTAGGAAATTGAGGCTCAGAGAGGGTAAGTGACTTGCCCAAGATCACTCAGCTTAGTAAGTAATCAAACTAAGAGTCAAGCCCAGACTCCAGAGCCCCTCCCTTTATTACTACTTGGTTTCACTCAAGCTTCATGAGAAGGCTGTGCAGTAGAGATTACCTGGCACCATTTTACCAATGATGAGGATAAAAGAGGCTGAGTCAGGATAGTCACTCACCACAAGCCACCAGATTGGTCAGGCCCAGAGTTCCAAGTAAATGCTGGTGTTTATGAATCCACAGGCCACGGTGCCTTCATCTTGCTGCCAGAAAGGTCACCTCTGAGCATCCCTGGAGGAGGCCAAGGACTGGGACATGGCGGGCACCTCAAAAACCCTCTTTCATTGAAAGAGACCCCATGCTCGACTCAGCTGTAATGAGAATGGCAGAGACAGAGACCATGGAGAAGTCAGGGCATCCACTTCAAGGTCAAAAGGAACTAGATGCTGAACTGGTCCTCACCTCCTTTCTACTCCTTTCTGCTCATTTTTGGATGGCTGATGGGGACTGCCTTAGCCATGGCCCCTCCTTGGTCAGCCCCCCACATGAGGGCTCAGGAAACCAAACCCAGTGCCACGTGTGTTCGGCGACTCCCATCTGTAAACGGCTGCTCGTTCGAGTTCCTGTCTGAGCATCCTACTAAGGGACAGCTGAGCTCATTCTTCACAGCCCCATCCAAGGATTTTCAAAATGATCTTTCCCCTTTTTGAAAGCCTTTTTAAACCCAAACTACACTTTTGTTTTTAACTGCCAGCACCCCAGCCTACTCTAAAAACTAGGAACATTGGTGGTAAAGGAGCTCTCTCCACCTCTGTCCTGCATGGCTTCGGAGGCAAGGTGGGAATTCCTGCCTAAGTAAGAAGAGACTGGTGCCAACTCACCTCATTTTACTTCTGTATTTGCTACCTCTAGCTATTGGAATGGCACAGACCTGGGTGCAAATATAAGCACTCTCCTTGCAATTTGTAATTTATCTTATTAGTTACTAACTGATCCCCCTATGTACTGTTCAGGAATTTTAGCTGTTAAGTAACAGAAAACCAACTCAACAAGTTTAAGGGAAAAAAAGGAGGGGAATAGGGGTTAGGTATTTATTGGTTCATGAAACTCAAGAGTCCAGGATAGTATCAGTGCAGCTTCAGGCACAGCTGGATCCAGGGGCTCAAACAAAGTAGGACTCAGTCTCTCTCTCTGTATGTTTTTTTTTTTTTTGTATTGGCTTCTGTTATGGGCTAAATTGTGCCCCCGCCCACCACCAAATTCATTTGTTGAAGTCCCAACTCCCCGGTACCTCAGAATGTGACTGTATTTTGTGAGAGGGTCTTTAAAGAGATAATTAAGGTAAAATGAGATCACATGGTGGGCCCTAACTCAATACAACTGGTGTCCTTATAAGAAGAGATTAGAATACAGATATGCACTAAGAAAAGACCACGTGAAGACACTGAAAGAAAATGCCCATCTGCAAGCCGAGGAGAGAAGCCTCAGAAAAAGCCAACCCTGATGATACCTTGATCTTGGACTTCCAGCTCCCAGAACTGTGAGGAAATCAATTTCTGTTATGTAAACCACCCAGTCTGTGGTACTTCGTTATGGCAGCGCTAGCACACTAATACAGCTTCATTCTCAGTCAGAATCTTCTCACATAGTGACAGTAAGGCCTCTGCAGTTCCGGGTTTACCTGCCCGGCTCCTCAACCTGAAAGAGTCTCTTTTCCCTAGCAGATCTAAAAAAACAAAACAGGAGCTTCCCTGGCGCAGTGGTTGAGAGTCCGCCTGCCGATGCAGGGGACACGGGTTCGTGCCCCGGTCTGGGAGGATCCCACATGCCGCGGAGCGGCTGGGCCCGTGGGCCATGGTCGCTGGGGCTGCGCGTCCGGAGCCTGTGCTCCGCGGCGGGAGAGGCCACAGCGGTGAGAGGCCTGCATACCGCAAACAAACAAACAAACTCACAAAACCAGAGTTGAATCTCATTGGCCTGACTTGGGTCACATCACATGTACACTCCTGAGCCAATCCCTGCGGCCAGGAAGATGGAAGAGGCTGATTGGCCAGACCTGAATCTTGTGCCCACCCCTCAAGTCTACGTAGAGTCAGCCAAACCATGTGGCCTGAGAGCAAGGGGGTCAGGGGGACTACTCCCCTGGGGAAGATCAGGGCAAAGGGGAGAAGAGTGCAATGGCAGGAGGCTGAAACAGCAGGTGCCTGCTCTCCCTGGCTCTAGTCTACCCCCACCCACAATTCACCCTCCACTGAGCTGCCCGAGAGCTTTCTTCACTTCAGATCAGATGGTCTCACCCCCCTCCTTCAATAAAGCGTCATTATCTGTCCCTGCCTGCCTTTTCCATTTCCCGCCTCGGAATGCACCACCTCTCAGGATGCACCACAGCGCTTAGCACGCACCCTCAACTTTGGAGGCCTTGGGTCACCGCTTCCTCTACCTCAGAAACGTTCTCACTCCATCCTCAAGATACAGATTAAAAAATCACTATCTGGGCTTCCCTGGTGGCGCAGTGGTTGAGAGTCCGCCTGCCGATGAAGGGGACATAGGTTCGTGCCCCGGTCCGGGAAGATCCCACATGCCGCGGAGCGGCTGGGCCCGTGAGCCATGGCCGCTGAGCCTGCGCATCCGGAGCCTGTGCTCCGCAATGGGAGAGGCCACAACAGTGAGACGCCAACGTACCGCAAAAAAAAAAAAAAAAAAAAAATCACTCCCTCACATATTTGCAAACGAAGCAACTGTAAAAGGATTAATCTCCAAAATATACATGCAGCTCAATATCAAAAAAAAACCCAATCCAAAAATGGGCAGAAGACCTAAATAGACATTTCTCCAAAGAAGACATACAGATTGCCAACAAACACCTGAAAGAACGCTCAATATCACTGATCATTAGAGAAATGCAAGTCAAAACGACAATGAGACATCATCTCACACCGGTCAGGATGGCCATGATCAAAAAATCTGCAAACAATAAATGCTGGAGAGGGTGTGGAGGAAAGGGAACCCTCTTGCACTGTTGGTGGGAATGTAAATTGATACAGCCACTATGGAGAACAGTATGGAGGTTCCTTAAAAATAAAAATAGAACTACCATACAACCCAGCAATCCCACTACTGGGCATATACCCAGAGAAAACCATAACTCAAAAAGACACATGCAACCCAATGTTCATTGCAGCACTATTTACAATAGCCAGGACATGGAAGCAACCTAAGTGTCCATCAACAGATGAATGGATAAAGAAGATGTGGCACATATATACAATGGAATATTACTCAGCCATAAAAAGAAATGAAATTGAGTTATCTGTAGTGAGGTGGATGGACCTAGAGTCTGTCATACAGAGTGAAGTCAGAAAGAGAAAAACAAATACCGTGTGCTAACACATATATATGGAATCTAAAATTTAAAAATGTTTTTGAAGAACCTAGGGGCAGGACAGGAATAAAGATGCAGGCGTAGAGAATGGACTTGAGGACACGGGGAGGGGGAAGGGTAAGCTGGGACGAAGTGAGAGAGTGGCATTGACATACATACACTACCAAATGTAAAACAGATAGCTACTGGGAAGCAGCTGCATAGCACAGGGAGATCAGTGACCACCTAGAGGGGTGGGATAGGGAGGGTGGGAGGGGGACGCAATAGGGAGGGGATATGGGGATATATGTATACATATAGCTGATGCACTTTGTTGTATAGCAGCAACTAACACAACAACATAAAGCAATTATACTCCAATAAAGATTTTTTTTTTAAAAAGCAAACTAGCTGGTTTAATCAAGGGAAAAGTGGGGAAACATCTGTAACGAGAGCGCACAAAAGACAGAAAAATTTTTTTAATTGTACTGAAATAAATTTGAAAATCTTAAAAAAAAAAAATCACTCTCTCTGGGAATCCTTCCCTTTTGAACAGACCCATCTCATTTCCAAAGCACAGCTGGATAGCATGACGGTAAAAGGCTGGACAGACCGTTTAGGTGCAAATCTGTTTGCTGTGTGACCTTGGGGTAAGTTACTTACATTTCTGTGCCTCCATTTTCCCAGGACCTAGCTCCTAGGATTGCCGACAGAAATGAATGAGTTAAGACATGAAAGCACTTGGAACAGTGTCTGGTACATGGAGAATGCCTAAGAAGCTTTCTCTCTTTTTACCTCCTGTTGTTTGAACACATCCCTATTGGGAATGACCTGTCCATTTCCCCTACGGAGTCTGGGTTCCGCTCTGAAGGAGGGAATGCCTGTTTATCACATTGGACCCCTGGGGTTCTGTAGGTGTGCTGTTTCCCCAGCACAGAAAAGGTGCTTGGAACTTCGAAACCCTGAATGCAGGAATGAGTGAGTAAGCAAAGCAAGTTCCTGCACACAGAGAAAGAGTCTCCAACAGCGAGTGGAACAGCATCCTCCCTCGGTCTGCAATCTGTGCAAACCCCACCTGGCCTGCAATGGCTCTCACCTCTGAGGCAACCCTACCCCTCTCCTCCAAGCCACTTTCCTCCCACCCCCTCCTCCTACTTCATTCAGCCCAAGTTCAAGGGCAAACCACCAGGAAAACCCAAAGAACGTTCATCGGATAAGTCACCCGATTACTAATCAGGTCCACCCACCCCACGGCTAACGACTATTTTCCCTGCGAAAAGTAAACACCGCCTCCTCCCCACCGCCTGACAGCAAAGCCATTAAACCCAGGAAGGGCGTGTCTCCACAGCAGCCCAGAAACAACTTGAAAGTGGAAAAATACGGTGGATTTGGTGATTCAGTGGTCGTTAAGATAGCCAGAATGTTTGGTTTCAGCTCACATGGAACCTATTCCTCTCCCCTACTGGTCTCTTCTAAGATGAGAGGGGGCAGAGCCTCAGAAGACACCTGAGCAGGTTGGATGTCTTTGTGACCCCGCCGGCGAGTTAACCCAGCCCTTGAGTTTCTTTCCGATTTGCCGCCTATGCGTGGGGCTGCCTGGAGGTGCCCAAAGGTTCTCACCCAGGCAGGCGAACTTGAACAGCGCCGCCTGGAGGAAGCCAAAGCAGTGCTCGAGAAACCAGGGAGCAAGGCCCCCAGCACTTGGGCGACACATTTGGCTCCAGCTTCTGGCAGCTCAGGCAGAAAGAGAAACACATCGGGTTGCATAGTTTTCATTTTCCAACAACAGAAAGCATGTTCAAACCTTGGCAGAGACAACATTTTTACTGGAACCAGGCTGCAGAAGGAATGTCTTGGGGCGCTGCAGGTTTAAAGGACCCTGGGTGACAGGCTGGGTGATCCCTGTAACTGCAGCTTCATTGTCCCCACGTTGGTTCTTTCACTCTCAGAACAAACACCTGCTGAGCTGGCATGCTGTGCCTGCCCTTGGCTGGGCCCAGGCCGCAGAGGGGGCATGGCACACTCCTTGCTGCCCAAGGCTTCCGGATCACTCCCTCCTTCAGCATTGAGGATGCCTGCTCCTTGGGTTATCACCTCCATCCACCCATCAGTAACAGCATGACAGCAGTGTTACTCTAACGGCTGCATGGGACTTCCTCCCTCACCCCCAGAACATAATCATTTGGAGAAAAGATGGGACCAGGGGTAGCCCCCACACCCAGGGGCACCCTGTGCCCCAGTAGCCAGCCTCCCACTTCGTCTTTGCTAACAGAACCCCTGTCTTGGTAGGGTGTGCCAGGCCCTAGGGGATACATGATTGATCTAAGAAAGCTAGGATGCCTCCATTCCCATATATTAGAGACTTATTTTCCCATCCCTTGTAGCTAAGTCTGAGCCTGTGACCCAGTGCTGGTCAAAGAGATGTCTGCTAAGGCCTCTGGGAAAGTTCTTTCCTCCTTAATAAATGGAAAGCCCCTATTTTCAGCCTTGAGCACCATGTGTGAAGACATGATGCTTTGAGCTGTGGCAGCCATCTTAGGACTATGAGGTAATAAGGCTGGACTCTTAGAGGAAATACATGGAAGATGGCAACATAAAGAGAGAGAGTCCTGGATGTTAACTTGGAATCATTGAACCCACCCGGGACCAACTGTCTCCCTGAAGACATCTAGTAGAAGATGTCTTTATTGCTTATACTACTGTTAGCTCATTATCCTCTCACTTGCAGCCAAATACATCCTAATTAATACAACAGGTATATACACAACATAGGAAAATTCAGTCCTGGGGAGACCACAGGCAGTCATGAAAAGAAAGCTTGCTTTGGAATCAAATGATTTTTGGCTTTCATCTTGGGCTCTAGCATTTATTTGCTATGCATTCTCGGAGAGTCATTTTTACCTCTCTAAGCCCCTGTTTCCTTGCTGGATTGATGTAAAGATGATCGGGGAGACTAGATGAGAAAGCACTGGACCCACTCTCTGCTTGGTCGCCTGGCTGCTGCCTGCCTATCTTGTTCACTACACTTCCCCAGGCTTCTAGAGGCAGGCCTAACATGTGGGAGGCATCCGATAAAGTTTTGTTGAACAAAGGAATAAATTCCTTTCCTTCCCTCTTATAAAATGAGGTTTCAGTGGTATATTGGTTTGCTAGGGCTGCCAAAACAAAATAGCACAGACTAGGCGACTTAAACAACAGAAACGTATTTTCTTGCAGTTCTGGAGGCTGGAAGCCCAAGATCAAGGTGCTGCAAGTTTGCTTTCTTCTGAGGCCTCTCTTCTTGGCTTGCAGATGGCCACCTTCTTCCTCTGTCTTCACATGGTCTACCCTCTGTGTCCTCACTTCCCTGGTGTCTTTCTGTGTGTCCAAATTTCCTTTTCTTATAAGGACATCAGTCCTATTAGATTAGGTCCTGCCCTAATGACCCCATTCTAACTTAATTGCCTCTTTAAAGGCCCTATCTCCAAATGCAGTCCAATTTTGAGGTACTGGGGGTTAGGGCTTCCACGTATGAGTTTGAGGGAGACACAGCTGGTTATCGCCAGATTTATCCCTCATTGCTTAATTTGGGTCTTCCCCTCATTCCCTGCATGTCCTCTGGTCATTTGGGCTTCAATCATGAAATGTTTAATGAAGATCATTTTGATAACTGTTATCATAACATTCATTTGACAAACACTGGACTTTTTTTCCAAAGCACTTTCCGTATCTATGGTCCCACTGTCTCGTGGGTGGTTCTCGTTTTGCACGGGAGAACACAAAAGCCTGGAGAGGTCAATTGACTTTCCCAAGGTTATTTGCTAATAGTTGGATCAAAGGACAAGGGGCCAGGTGTGTCTGACGCTGAGCGCTGGCTTCTCCGCACAGCCTGGTGTGTGTGTTGGGGGGGGGGCGTATCTTAAGGTGGTGTGGGTGATGGCAGGGACCCCAGGCCTTTTCTTCGAGGAAGCTCTGCTCTGTGACAGCCCCTGCCATCTCCCACCCCTGCCTGTCTTTCACTTCATGGCCCAATCACACAACGCTTCCCCACACACACACCCTCTCGCCTGGACAGGCTGTGCCTCCGCTGAGACCACCCTTCCCTACATCCTCCCTGCCTTCATGATCCCCCCAGAAAGGCCTACGCCCCCTCTCCCTGTAATCTCAATGCATAGCCCTGACCTCAAGGAGTTAAAATAGTCCTGCTGGTGATGGCCTCCGTCTTGGGCCAGGAGGATTTCCTGTTGCTTCTGTGCCCTCAGCACTGGGCAGCACAGGACTGGGCAGAGTGTCCCTGCCCAGTGAATATGGCTCTGCACTGAGGTGAAGCCCGTGGACAGACATGGCAGCCTGTTCCCCTGCGGAGCGAATGTTTTAGTTATTTTAGAGATCAGGGGAAGGGAGAGTTAACTGAGGGCCAAGGCCGTGGGGAGGGGCTGCAGGGGATGAAGATGGGCCTCAGTGGTCACAGGTGTCCAGGAGGGAGGGGGATTCAGCTTGTGCACAGACCTTCCCCATCCTAGAAAAACAAGAAGCCGGCTTCCCCTCCTGTCCTTTTCTTTTGTTTTTTTTTTTTTTTGGCTGCGTTGGGTCTTCGTTGCTGTGCACGGGCTTTCTCTAGTTGTGGTGAGCGGGGGCTACTCTTCATTGTGGTGCGCGGGCTTCCCATTGCGCTGGCTTCTCTTGTTGCGGAGCACGGGCTCTAGGTACGTGGGCTTCAGTAGTTGTGGCACGTGGGCTCAGGAGTTGTGGCGCACAGGCTTAGTTGCTCCGCGGCATGTGGGATCTTCCCGGACCAGGGCTTGAACCCATGTCCCCTGCATCGGCAGGTGGATTCTTAACCACTGCAGCACCAGGGAAGTCCTACGTCCTATCTTTGGGCCAAAAGGAGAGAGTCCACACCTGAGCATCCCACGTGCAAGTTTCTTGCCCAAGGAAGGGGGAAAATCCTATCTTCCTGCCAAGGAGAAGGCCTAGCTCACTTTTGGTAGAGAAATAATGACATCCAGTGGACATCCACGTCATCCTCAGACTCGGGCCATGGCTTCCCTGGCCAGGAGGCCTTCCGGGGCTGGGACAACGGGGAGCAGTGAATTGAGCACTGCAAAGCTGAGCTGGAATCTTGATTCTACCTCTTAAGCTGTGTGACCTTGGGTAAGTCACTTCCCCTCTCTGGACCTCTGTCTCCTCCATGAAAAAGGAGGGACTCCGAGAGCCCTTATTGTAAAGTGTTAAGCAAACAGGGTTCTCCTACTATCAGAACTCCGGTTTCTTGTTAACAATAAGTTCAAGGCTGTATACTACAAACTAGCAGGGCAAGCTTTGGAATCAGACAGCTCTGGGTTCAAATGCCGAATTCCCGACTGAATGACCCGAAGCAAGTAACCATCTCCTTGAGCACTTAGTTCTGCAAAACAGGTTCATGGTTGTTTCCAAACGCAAAGGTTGTTGCCAGTATGGGATCTTATTGTGGGTGCACAGGCAACAGCATTCCTGGAATATGGGAAGGCGGACAGGTCCCCACCTGGGGGCACAGAGGAGAGCTTCAAGTCCGCATATTTCCTGAGCAGGCTCCAGCAGCCCTCTAGGCATGTCCAGGGGGTATGGCTGAGATCCCACAGGGTTCCAGAGGCCTAGGCCATGGTTTGGTAGAACAGTCACCCAGGCCAAGGGAACCAGGCTGGAGAGAAGTGGATGGGAGGCAGGGGAGAGACAGACTCCCGGCCACCATCCCATCGAGAGGGAAAGAGGAAGTTGGGAAGCGGGGACAATCACATCTGAACGGGACTGAACTGGAAACCCAATCAACAGGGCTGGAGTCCCTGAACTGGAGTGAGGCAAGGCGGGAAATGACTAGTGAAGGGCTGCGAGGCACACAGGGGAGCTCAGAAACCAGAGTTGTCAGCCTGTGTTCTAGAAACAAAGTTGCATTTTTGCATGCGAGTCTGTGACTGAGACAGGAATACTATTGACTAAGGCAAAGCATGTGGAAATAGGAGGCTCTCAGGAGAGGTTGCCTGCCTCTCTGTTCCTTTACCTCTCCGTGAAATGAGTTCCTGCTTGTGGAGAGCCCCATCCGTGTCACAGGTCTACATGTGCTGGGGCACTCGTCCCATTCATCTGGATCTCCTGGGAATGTGTCTGTGATTGTAACCCCTCACACGTTAGCCCAGCCTGGGCAGGAGACAAATTCTCAGCACTTGTAATCGCACTCTCTAACCCCGCAACAAACCTGCAAGGGAAGTATCATGCCCCCTCCCCGCCCACTTTATAAACAAGGAGGATGCTGGAGCCCTGAGAGGGTGTGTGAGGTTCCCTGAATGGCACAGGTAGAAAACTGAAGGGCCAGAGACTGAACCTGGCCTCTGGCCACTGCCTCCCAAGAAGGACTCTGGATGGGATTCACTGAGGGCCCCGCTGTGTGCAAGGCCTCGTGCTGAGGCTTCATGATGAAACAGAAAAAGTTAACGTTTATTCAGCAAGTACTACATCCCATGCTCTGTAATGGAAGTAAAGAATGTAATACTTGACTGCATTGTCTCATTTATTCCTCACAAAATTCCTATGAACTGCTCTTCCCGTTCCTCCCATTTTGCAGATGAGGAAACTGAGGCTCGAGGAGGTTACATGAGTCACCTAAGGTCACTCAGCCAGTCAGTGGTAGGACTCAGTCTATGCAGATGCCGACATCCTCACGCTTAACCCTTCTGTGATTCCTGCGGAGGCGGGCATGCTGTAACAGAAGCCGGGTAACACCTGGACAGGTACGGCACCTGCACTCCAGAAGATCTTTCAGGTCTCCACTGTGCCTGTCAGTTGCTCTCATCATCACCTACCTGCCTGAAATTTGGCATACCCTAATGCTGCAGTATAAAATATCTCTTTTCTCTTTCCTTCTTAACTAGCTCTGTGACATTGGATAAGTGCCTCTACCTCTCTGAGCCTCAGTGTTCTCATGCATGAATTGGGGCCTGTAAGTCCCAGGTACAAAAGTACCTTGAGCTGTGGTTTTCGTCCCACATCCCTCTGCTCCCTGAGCATACCTGTGAGGTACTCTCTACCCACACAGCCTGGATTCCGGCCACCAGCTCTCCTGTCCTGGCTCTTAGTGTGGCCCCTGCAACAAGCCAGCACATCTGCCTGAGAATGCCATGGAACTCTGCCCCTGAGCCAGGGTCCTGCCAGCAAAGAGTTTAAGCAAATAGAACTGGGCTGAAACGAAATGGTCTATTGGTTGTAAAGAGTTGCGCCTCATGCTTGTGCTCTCAGGTTTCATGATAATCCAAGCGATGGTTCTCCAGAGAAGGATTAGGAAGAAAACGGTTGGGGGCTCTGAAGGGAGGGGAGAAAAAACAGGCATGGACCCAAGGCAAGCATTGCCAAGAAACGGCCCCAGAGGGTCAATAAAACAAAGATGGGGGGCAATGATTGAGGCACAGGAGGAAAGGAAAAGTGGGGCTCTTTCCAACTCTTCTAGTGCCTAAGTCAGACCTTCACCAGCGAGAGAGCTTACCACTAAATTCGTAGAGAAGGACTACCAGCCCCCCACCAAACCACTGTGGTCAGAAGCTGAGATGGGCACCTTGGGAGCCGGGGCTGCGAGCTCAAATGCCCTCCAAGGCCGTGCAGGTAAAGCACGAAGAGCATAAAGAAAACAACAGACACACAGGATGAGGCATGACAGCTGATGCTCAGCCTCAGTCTCAGGAAGGCAATTGGGAGCGACGCGGACTGTGGTGCTGGGGACAGCTGGGACTGAGCTGTCAGCCCCAGCCAATCTCTATCAGGCAGGAATACAGCCCCGGGGTTGCCAATCTTCTGATTTTTTGCAAGAGAAGTAGGAAAGAATGAATTTTGTTTTTTAATGTGCAGGTTCTCAATTTTAAAACATTGGCAACTAATTCAAGTGTTTTTTTCTCTAAGTACTATGTGGGCCAAACAAAATATATCAGTAAGCCAAATTTGACTCACAGGCCAAGGGTTTGCAATTTCTGAAGTTTTGTGTCATGGTAAATGCAATGGAATCCGTCTGGGTTCAAACCCCAGTTCTCCCATCTGCTTTGGGGTGACCTTGGGCAAGCCATCTAGCCTTTCCAAGTCTCAGTTAACTCATCTGTAAAATGGGTATAATAGTAGCATCTACTAATATGATATTTGAGAAAATTATATGAAATTATGTCATGGAAATTCCTTGGCCCAATGCCCAGCACATGGTAAGCCCTCTAGAAATTTTAGCTATTATTAATAACGCACCCAGAAGGATAAAGATAGAGCAGCAGGAATGGGCCGAGAAGGAGGCCGAGAAAACAGATCAAGCAGGCGAAACAGGGCCAAGTCTGAAAAGGCCACTCAACAATTTCCTGTCTTGATGCGTCAGGAATGGCCCTTAAGAGATTATTGTCACAAACTGGCCTCAAATCGACAAGAGAATTTTGACCAGGTTGGGCAGTGACCTGAAAGGTGGTGGCCTTCCACTATTCCTCTACCTCCTTCCAGAACATCATCAAAGAGGCTCTTGTGAAACTTCTGGATTGTTGTAGAGCAAAAGGTGGTTAGGGAGGGTGCCCTGCAGGGGGCAAAGTGGTGCCCCAGGTCTGTGGCTCGGTCGTTGCCCAGCTGTGTGATTTTGGCTGTGTCATTTCTTCTCCCTCTGAGACTCCACTTACCCATCTGTAAAATGGGATGATAATACCAGCCTCTCAGGATACCGGTGGGGATTAGGAATAATTCAGTGTAGCGTCTGGTGCAGAGCTCATGTACCACAAATGGGGGCTGCCATTATTGGTTATTGTGGTTACAGTTTGTATTATTAATGGGGCAGTTGAGGTGCTTGCCTGACCAGCAACCATTGACCTCTTTTCAGGTAACTGTCTTAGTTTTCCTATGGGGAACCATCCCCTCCCCATTCCCAACTGAATAGTTCAATTGGTGTTGGCTCCACCCCTGGCTCGAGGGACAGGGGTGTGAATCAGGCGTAGCTAATGAGAGTAGCATAGTCTCCTGGGCCAATGGGAATGAGATCCAGGCTTTCATTCAAACTATGAGAGCAGAGAAGCTCTCCCTTTACCACCAGATCTGTTGTAGTGAGGAGTAGGCCGGAGCTGCTGGCAGCCGTCTCACCACCACATGGGAAGAGCCTAACTAAGAATGGAGCCAAAATCGAGGAAATCAGAGCAAAGAGCTGGAAAAATTCTTGATCCTTGATAACATTGCTTAAGCACCTGGATCCAGCTGTGCCTGAGGCTCACACTATGCTGGGCTATTCCATTACAGGAGCCAAAAATAATTTCCCTTTTTTGCTCTTAGAACATTTTGAATGGGGCCTTCTGTAACTTGCAGCCAAGAACCTCAACAGATACATGAGCCTTAAAGATGAGTTAAGAAAAATGCCCAAAAGGGAGTTTAATCAGTTGGCAGTTCTTATACGCTCTCAGATCATGCTCTGAGTGTGACAGCACTATATTCCTTCTTCTGAGAGGATGGTAGTATACTCTGAAAGCCTTTGGTCAGGCTTTCCTTAAAGTAATTGTTCTCAACCGGGACGGTTTTGCCCCCCAGAGGACATTAGGCATGTCTGGAGAGATTTCTGGTTGTCACGGTGGGGCAAAGGGGAGGAAGTGCTGCTGGCATCTAGGGGGTAGAGGCCAGGGATGCTGCCAAACGTCCTACAATGCACGAGATAGCCCCTCCCCCAACCAAGTATGATCCCCTCCAAACGTCAACAGTGCTGAGGTTGAGAAATCCAGAAGAAGCAATACATCATCCAGCATTTTACTCCCACCAGCTCTCCTCTACACCCAGAGCTTCCCGGGGGTCTTAAAGTACAACATACTTGAAGACAAAAACCAGGCTCTTAGGGAACTTTATTACTTCGTGATGTCCTCTTGGACTCAAACCCAATTGACTCAAACCCAATTCAAAGAAGCTGCCCAGAGTTTACACACAGGTTATGCATCATCCCCTCCCATTACCATAACAACCACACCTCATAACTACTGGACCAACAGGATGAGCAGGCAACCTCTCTGAAGACAGTCTCATCCAGTGACACCTGCATGGCTTCCCACATCTGGCAGTAATGATCAAACCAATCAGCAAATTATATAAATCCCACATATCCAATAAAGAGGAAAGATAGCATTCCCTTTCTATCCAGAGGAACATTTCTCAGTGTGTTGCTGCTCCAACACTAGTCCTGTGAGATAATCATAGGATTAAAATATATATATATATATATATATATCAAAATCAAATAAGTGTGGGAAACATGAAAGCCTCCATTACCTTGTGGGCAGAAGGCTCTGGTAAGTCCTACAGTTTAAAAAACCTGTTTAACTTTCTTGAACTTGGTATTTCCCAAATTCCCATGATCACAGAATACTTTTTCACTTATAATACTTACTTAATATTTCATAGGACTATTGCCCCACAGGACACCCACTGGGAAACATTTCAAGGGAACTACAGAGAAAATGAAATATTAATGAGATATAAAAGCAGATCTGGGGAAACCAAGTAACGGTGGAAACAGACCAAGTTCCTTTGGCCAGAGAACTGTGCCTTAAACTTCTCAGTATGGCTCATCCTAGTTTCATTTGAGCATCCCTACCTTTTTATGGCTACTCCAAAAGAGGCTCTTGAGGGCTGAACGACTGTCAGGCGCTGGGCTAGACAGTGGGATTGAGAGAAAAGTCAGACTCCACTAGATACTGCAGTGATGGGTAGGATTTGGAGAAACTGCCATGGAAGAGATGCTGCTGCTCTGTGGATGCCAGCCTTCCTGGAGAGCCTTCGCATGTGAGGGAGAATGGAGGGATTGACCCCTTGCATCTTAAAATCTTCAAGTAATCTCAGGAGCATGCAATTCCTACATATCAGTTATATTGACCTCTCCAAGTTTAACAAGGAGCTGGGCAGGCACAGGGGGTCGGAGGAACAGTGCCCTGACCCGTGAATGGTGGCGTCAGGCACAGCCAAGTGCCTTCCTAAAGGAGACCACCCCACCCAAGGCCGCTGTAGAGGGAAATAACTTTAGGCTGTGCTTGATCAAGGGGCGGCCACGGATTGGACAAAAGATGGGCACCTGACTCAAGGGCAGCCCATCCATTGGCTGGTTGGTGACCTATGAGGAGGCCAGAACAAAAAACCCTGCCCAGTAATTTCAAGTAATTGAGTTGATGGGTTCTGTGCTTCTAAGATTTAAATAGGAAAAATATGGAGTGAGTCAGCAAGTTGGTGGCAGAAGAAAAAAGATGCACAAGTAACAAGCTGACACTGCAGCGATGGAATGAAGATGCGTGAGCTCCTGCTCTGAAGGGATCAGAGAGCAAAGAGCCTGCCCCAAATCCTGACCTCAGAGACTCACACGCGGAGCCAGGAGCCAGGCTCCAGGCTGTTGACCCAGAGTCCTGGCTCCTAATCAGTGGGGCAGCACAGGGAGCCCAGGAGTCTGCTGTTCTCCGAGGAGCCAGTGTCAGCCTCAGGCTGACGTCACCCAAAGAAAGGCGCCGTTTTTAGAGCCTGCAGTTAGGAGAACAGGGACCTTGATAGTGACAGTCAGTCCAAATGCTGGCTGGGACCAGCCCTCAGCAGGAAGCCCCTTCGCCTCCCAAAGGTACCTTTGGAGTCTAGGACCATTGAGACTTCACAGATTCTGCAGTCATGACATATTACAGCTAATGTCACACCCAGGGGCTTGCCATGGCTGTCCCAGAAGTCACACGGAAGGCACTGCAAAAACACAATACAAAACCTCGCGCCTAGAATAACAATGCCACAGTGCTCTTGATTTGAAGCTTGGGTGGCTTTTTGCAGGGGAAGGAGATGGTCAAATGCATATACTTGTCTTGAAAATGAAGTAATGCCAACCAAGATGCAGGGAAAAGGGGCTGGGGTCGACTTCACTTGCCTGAATTCTGCTCCCAGCAATCAGCATTCTGGAGGAAGCCGTGGCAGCAGAACTATATCACAAACCACTTGAATTTCATCCCAGGCTTTAGGACCTAAGCGTCAGTGACCACATGTCTTGGGGCAGGAGTGTGAGAGCCAGCGGGAGATACAGGCAGCCGGCCG
Organism: Grampus griseus; assembly: GCF_964374135.1. Lineage (NCBI taxonomy): Eukaryota > Metazoa > Chordata > Mammalia > Artiodactyla > Delphinidae > Grampus > Grampus griseus. Next base: position 146,608,594 of record NC_139019.1, read on the forward strand.
GACCTCCACCGCACCAACCCAGGGGGTCGCGTGTATGTCAGACCACCGAGCAAGACTTGGTTCAATCCCATCACACTCACTGAACCCACACTTCGTGCTCCACATTGTCCTCAGTGCCCTCACACGTGTGACCCCATTTGTTCTCTCCATAACAAACAAGTCTCTCGACACGTATTAAAGTTATGGGATGTGGCTGCATATTAAGCCAGAATGGAGTGAACCTCGCAGGCGGTTTAAATTCAGAATTTACTATTTTCTCTTTGCCTTTTACCCTTTCACCTCCCGAAAATTATTTTAAGAGCAGAATCATTTGAATGATGGAGTATCTGCATTTAGACTTTTCTCTTGCCTCCTTTGACCAGCTTGGTTGTTCTCAGACTCTAAACGGATGTCAGTTACTGCACTGGGTCGTAGAGCACACACACTGTGTCCTGCACTGAATTCACATTTTAAGGGTTTTTAAGAGTCTCTGACGCTATGGTTTTTCACGTGAAGTGCTCACTTTGGAATCCAAGGGCTGCAAAAGGGGAGACCCTATTGTACCCTGACAGTTCTGGAATCCACAGGTTTGTTCATTCAACGCACATTTATCAGTACCTGCAATCAGGGCTGGGATCATAGCGATGACCAAGGATGGATTCTGCTGTGAAGGGAATCGAAAGCCCTCTGAACCCAGACTGGGCTGGTTCATCTCACTGAATGCTCAGAGCATGCCCGAGAAGGAGGAGGGCTTAGAAAGAAGTATCTGGTCCTCGAACATCCGACCAATAAAGAGCAGACAGGAGATCTGAACCCAAACCCTCTAACTCCAAGGTGGACTCTTTTACCCTCTCTACCCCCCAGTCCTCAAACGTGCACATTAATAGCTACAACGCCCATGAGATAGTGACAAGGCCGGAGAGCAGTCCAGGCATGGAGTAAAGATTTAGCGCCCCACTCAGTGGATCAGGAAGGAGGTTACATCTGAGCTGAGCCCCGAAGAGTGTGCAAAATTAGTCATTTCCCATGGCAAAAAATCAGGCCAGGCGGCAGGAGCAGTGGACACTGGATTTTCTCTGCCCGGCCTCTGTTCCCCTTTCTTTTTGGACCTTAGCACCCTGATCTTCCTTTGGGCATCTGCCTCCCTTCCCATCTCAGTCCATGTGGTTTGTGTGGGGTGGACCCCAACGCCTCTCTCCAGGGTGGCTACGTGATCCAGTCCTGGCCGATCAGAGCATCTCATTTCTCTGACCACCGTGAGGGGTTTCAGGGTGGGCACATGACCGAATCTGAGCCAAGGAGATGAATGCGAGGACTCTCTGGGCCCGCCAGGAAGAGGGATTTTGCTCCACCAGAGATACTAAGAGGCTAGGATGTGCTCCTGGGGTTGCTTGGAGCCACTTGGCCACCTTGTGAGGAGAGAGCCTGTCTTCCAATGAGAGAGAAGAGCTGGGCAGGTAGGGAGAGTCCCAAGAGGAGGTGACATCGTTTGAGGCCATGCCTGAAGCTACCCCATCCCTGGGCTTATGTGTATATGAGCCAGTAAATGCCCTTCTGTGAGGAAAGCAGTTTGAATTGGGCTTCCATCCTTGGATCAATAGAGTGAGCAGAGTAGAAATAATAGTCTGAGAATAATAGTACTGAAACCATGTTGGACCTTGACATTACTATTCAGCTGGGGATGCAGAAATCAAAACTTCTTCGTAACCTTTTCTGGAACACAATTTACACGTTGCTTGATCAGAAGGCAGGGTAATAGACTCTCTAGAGCTTTAGCAGATGTACTGTGGCTCAAATTCTCATTTGGACAAGGAAACGGGGGCTCAGAGAGCTGAAGGACATGGCCCACAGTGGAACAGAGAGCAAGTAGCCCCACAGAGAGCAGGATGCTGAGGAAACTGTCTTGGATAGGTGGGCTTGGATGTGCGAAGGGTGGAGGACCTAGATGTGGGCTGGAAGAAGGAAGCAGTGGGCAAGGCACCTGGCAAGAGGCCTTGGGCTGGGCAGGCCTTGTGGAGAGCCAGTTCAGGATCAGACAGAACTGGAGTCACATCCTTGATCTGCTGTTTTATTAGCAGAGTGATCTTGAAAGCCACATCCTGTTCTGTGCCTGAATGCCGTGGTTTATAAAAGAGGGTTCGGTCCTTCATTGAACTATGAGTCCCTGAGTTCTCTGATGACCACACCCCAAAATGGCCTCTGAAGAAGACAAACCAGGTTCTGGGCGGGCCTCAGAAAGGTTACGTTTCTGGTCAGGGAAGTCAGGAAATACACAGTTTGTTCATCATCTGCCTTCCCATCTCATCCTGTAGGCTCCAGGGGACGGGGAGATTTGTTTTGTCACTGCCTAGCTCAGTACCTAGCACGTGGTAGGCCTTCAAAAAGTAAGTCTTGAATAAATACGAGTGAACAAATAAAGTAATAAAATGGTAAGTACTGTACAGTAAATAGAATACAGGATGTGATAGAGAGTAACACGGGATAGTTTAGACGACCTGGTCAGAGAAGGCTTCTCAGAGAAGAGGGTATTTGAGCTGAGACCTGAATGGCGAGCAAACAGCCATATGAAGAAGCTGGAGAAATGCCTGCTAGGCAGAGTGAACAGCATGTGCAAAGGTCCTGGGGCAGAAATCAAGACTGGAAAGAAAGCCATGTAGTTCCAGTGGGAGTGACAGAGGGAAGCTGATGTTGGAGAGGCCGGCAGGGACTTGATCACTGCTGAACGTAACAAGGAGTTTGAACCTGAACTAAGCACAGTGGACAGCCATTGGAGAGTCCTGGACAGGGCAGGGACATGATCTGACTTACGTGTTCAAGAGCGCTCCCTGCCCACTGTGTGGTAGCTGAAATTCAGCAGGAAAGACAATAATGTATGTCACACACAGCACGCGGCACACAATAGGTGCTCAGTGAACAAGAAGCATCCTTCACGACCCCTAATGCCACATCTACAAAGGCTCGCCAGTGTCCATTCCAGGCCAAGAATGTGCTCTTTATCCTCTGGGTTCAGGCTCTCTCTAGCTACCCTCTGTGTACTGTGATGGCCATAGTAAAGCCAACAGGCTAAGCTTTGGAGGAAAACCCCCTCCCCTTTTTGGTTACAGTAACAATCCAGGAGTCACGGTGGGGAGGTGTAGGGTGCGGGGCGGGTGGAGTGCGAGCCTTCTGTTCAATGTTGAGCTGCTCCCAACATACTTTTCAAACATTCGTTTGCTTTTGCCCAGTCTCCTCCGTAAGAGACACGCTTTCGGATGTGTTTTGAAAAATATTCCATATGCTAATGGAATGTCACCATCTGCCAAAGAAGGCAGAGCTGTTTTTAAAGGAAAAACTATTACAGAAATGAGGTATTCACAGAGGGGCACTAAAGAGCCCAAACGTCGCTGACCTGAGGCTGACCTGGGCTGCCTCGTGTTACCAACATGAAAAGGGAGTGAGAAAATCTGAGGCCAATTAACTTCTCTCTCTCCCTCCCTCTCTCTCCCTCTCCCTCTCTCTTTTTCTCCCCTCCCCTTCTTGGAGACATGATGAAATTTCCTGAAACAAAAACTCGCAGCCCGTTCTATAAAATGCTTTCGCCTTTGGTGGAAAAAGCCCCGATGGTCCCTTTTATCTCCTCATTCCTGAGGCGCAGACCTGGACCCCGTCTGTTTGGGCAGATGGGCCACAGGGAACACTCCCAAGGCCCCGAGAGGCCGGGCCGGAGCGGGAGGCCCCGGCGCCCGCTGGCTCTGGCCGCCCAAGCCCTTGCCGTCGGGAGAGCGCGGCGCTGTCTTGGACGGAGCAGGAAACAGGATTAGGTGTCCCGTGGCGTGATTACTGGACAGGCATTGTTCCTTGGGAGGCCTGGGCAGCTCGGACGGACGCAGTGTTTGGAGAAGAAGGTTTTCCAAGCTCTGGGCACGTCCTCTGGGCCCTGCCAAGCCTGCTGGTTATCATGCCCCTACCTTTCCGGTGGCTTCTTCTCCGCCGTGGGCGCTGGCTTGTCCTCCTGTGCCCTCTCCTAACTGCCATGTGCTTCCGGACTCCGTGGCAGGCCTCTCTCTTCTCCACAGCCCAAGTCCGCACCACTTGAATATCTCCCAGGCACCTGCAATGTCCAAGTCCGAACGCCCTTCCACCCCCTCAGCCCGACTGCTCCTTCCCTTATCTGGGGGACCAAGCGCCCCGCCACTAGTTTGGTGCAGGGCATGCAGGGGTTTCCCACCTCAAGGCCTTTGCACCTCTGCCCCCACTAGCCTGGAATATTGCATGGTGGGCTCCTGCTTATCGTTGAGGTCGTGGCTCAAATGTCTCCCAGGCCACTGCCCCCCACTGCCCTTGTGTGATCTCTTCAGAGCACTTATCAGGGTCTGAATTTATCTTGTGAACTCATGTGTATATGGGCACCTTAGCTTTCACAGTGTGTTGTCAATTTCTTCTTGGGGGAATGTAAGTTTCCTGAGAGCAGGGACCATGTCTCCTTTCCATTAGAGTGGCACTTAGTGGCACACAGAGGGAACAGGGGTGCCACTGTCAGCGCCCACCCCCCCCAACCAAGGTCCGTACTTTCTGTCTCAATACCCCACAAAACCGCCCTCAGTGTTCTGCCCTATTCCAGACCTCAACCTTTCTCTCCTGAATCTCAACACTAGCCTTCTAACTGGACGCTACCAGTTTCAAACCCCGCCATGGCTGCCTACTGCCCCCAGTATACAGCCCCCTACTCGGCTGGGCACCTGGCACTTATCCCGTCCAGCTCCAAGCACTCCCCCACCCACCGTGCCTCGCTGAAGGCACACCACGCACATTTGTTACGACTGCAGAACAGCTGCACAGGTATGAGTGGGAGGGAAAAGAGATGTGCAGAGGGTCTGTTAATGCAGGGGGGACTGCACAGCGTGAGGCCTGGCTCCGTGGGGAGACTGCTGGCATCATGGTGCCCACTGAGAGGGAGAGGCTAGGCAGCGTGGTGAGAGCTCAGCCGTGGCAGTCAAGACAGACTGGAATCGAGCTCAGGGCTCGCTAGGGAGACACACCTGAGCCTCGGTTTCTTTAATGTTAATAATATAACCACACAGGGTTATTGTGAGGATAAGAGTAAAGCCCTTACCAGCAGTCCTGGCACGCACTAATGGGGGTTATTTCTATTCTTGCTGTCGTTGCAGTGGTGTTAATCAGTCTCTCCCCAGCATCGCTCACCACCCCCAGCCCTGCCACCTACATGCACACTGAGGACCTGATATTGTCTCCTGTCCACTTGGAGACGCTACAACGAGCTGAGGATACTGGCATGTTGAGGTCTCATTCGTTTTCCAGAAACATCCCCTGCAGATAGGATATATAGGCTGACTGCTTTTAAAGCAGAGTTATATATTTTTTTTTGCGGTACGAGGGCCTCGCACTGTTGTGGCCTCTCCCGTTACAGAGCACAGGCTCCGGACGCGCAGGCTCAGCGGCCATGGCTCACGGGCCCAGCCGCTCCGCGGCATGTGGGATCCTCCCGGACCGGGGCACGAACCCGTGTCCCCTGCATCGGCAGGCGGACTCTCAACCACTGCGCCACCAGGGAAGCCCTAAAGCGGAGTTATACTTAATTAACAAAAAAAAATTAACAAAAATAACTTGGTGTAAACATGATTCACCTGGTCCATCTCCCCCTGTTCCACCCACTGAATAGCCCAGACTACTGGTTACAAACTCAAGTCCTCACCGGGACCAGTCCTCACGGGGGACTGTCAGCATGCTTCCTCATTTTTCCCCTTCAAGAGGCCCAGGTAGGCTTCAGTCTGCCTGCGCACGTTTAAATTTGTCTCATCTCACACCCTCCCAAACTCTAACCCTTATACTTTTCTCTGCTCTGGGAATTCTGTACCATCTGTTTAAATGCCACAGTTGAAGCTACCAAAAAGAGCTGGCACCAAAAACCTATTATGTACCAGGCACTGTGCTAGGCACTTTAGGTCATCTAATCCTTACAGTGATTTTAAAATACTGTCTCCACTTCCCAGATGAAGCAGCTCAGGTTCAAGGCAGGGAATGCCCTTGCCCAGAGGGCCTGCTGTCAGTTAGCTGGCAGAGCTCCAATACCGACCTAGGTCTGTTGGCCCCAAAGTTCATGCGCTTTCCTCTGCCATCCAGTAGACCAGTGACCCCCGTGGATAGTCTTCATCAAGATCCAAAGGCTGTGGTGTTCTAAGAGCATTTCTTCCCAATCCCCAGAGCTGTAGGATATTTGGGAGAAAAAACACAGCCCATGAGCACAGAATGGTTCCTTGGATCCAAAAATGGTGGTGAAGGGTGGAGGGAGCTTAAGTTGTAGTCATGATACCTCCCCAGAACATCGGCTTTGAGCTGCTGTTCCTAAGGCATGCCCCGCCACAGATTTAAAGTCTTTGGCGTGGTCACTTCCCTGTTTTCCCAGACCAACCCAACAATAACATGTCTACTCTGAGAAATACAATTAAGTGATTCCTGGAGACAGGATGAGTAGGTGGTCACAAAGTTGAAAGCAATGGGACAATACAAATCCATTTATAGGAGTATGCTTTCCAGGTTACCCTGCGTGCACAGAGGAAATAGTTACTGCTGATCTGCACTACAATTCTTCCACATGGCTTCATACAACCAATAAAAATTTTACAACACTTGAATGAGGATTTCAGTGCATTTGGGCAGGTAAACACCTGAATATGGCCCTGTTCTCAGTTATCCTACAGATGCTGATTGAGTGTCTATGAGGTGTTAGACCCAGCTCTGTGCAACAGACAAGCAGAAGTTTGGAGGTCTTGGAGCTCCCAGAGTCTTCCCCAGCTGGAAGTGCATGCAACGTGTAGCATGTACAAGCATGCTACCTTCAATGTTAAATGTGATTGAAGACAGTGGCTGTCAGCTCTTGATTCCTTCCTCCTCCTCTCCTTGTCTTTTCAAACACCTCCCTTTTTGGGTCATTTTTTATTAACCAACATGTATCGACTACTGTGTGCTGGTCACTTTGCCACAAAGCTCATCACTTAATTTGTCCCTTTTCTCTGGAATCCCTTTCATTCTTCAAGAATTCAGTTGCCAATCTTGGATGCAATGCTTCAACAGGTCACTGCTAGAAAAGCTTAAGACGGTTCAGAGACAGCAAGCTGATACTCTAGCAATTGACTTAAAAAAAAAAATCAGTTCTCAACTTTGATAAATTGGGTCTCTTCATAAACTGGATTTTCAGCTTTTCTTGAAAATTTACACCTGGCATCACTGGGTCTGCATTCCAGCAACAGACCATCCAGAGCTAGAGCAGGTACCCTCCAGGACTTGGACTAGTGAAACCTACTCTTTTTTTTTGAAACCTTCTCTTATACATGGGAAAGCTGAGATCCAAAAGGGGGGATTGCCACACAGCTAATTAGTAACAGGATGATCAGCCAGTCTCCCTAATTTCCCTTCTCCTTATTATTATTATTTTTTTGTGTGGTACGCGGGCCTCTCACTGTTGTGGCCTCTCCCGTTGCGGAGCACAGGCTCCGGACACGCAGGCTCAGCGGCCATGGCTCACGGGCCCAGCCGCTCCGCGGCATGTGGGATCCTCCCGGACCGGGGCACGAACCCGTGTCCCCTGCATCGGCAGGCGGACTCTCATCCACTGCACCACCAGGGAAGCCCCCCTTCTCCTTATTAACTAGAAACCAAACAGGCTGAGGTTGCAAAGCACCACTTAGTCTGATTGTATATCCAAGGAGTTCTACCAAAATCTGAGAATCTCTGTGCCTTCGTAGCTGTGAATTTCTTGTAGTAACACCTCACCTACCAAGGAAAAGAGAAACTAGTACTGACTGCTTTGTATTGACTGAAGTTATGGACTGAACACCTATATGTGAGGGCAGGAGGCGACGGGAGGTGTGAAGATCCAGGCCGACACCTGAGGCTTTTCCACCCTGCAGCACAGTTTGGGTTCAACATCTGCTCTTCATAACAATTAGCCCAAATCACCAAGAACAGTTTATTCTGTTTAGCACAGGCAGGGATAGAAAGACCTGTGAAAATGGAGAGTCATTACAGGAAAAGACAAGAAACCACTTCAACCTGGTGCTCAAGGAACTAAATAACTTATGGAATATCCTTATAACCAAATACTAGGCAGCCGTCAGCAAGAATTACATGTACTGACATAGGATATAATCTCAAGAAGACTAGATGAAAAGGTGCAGTACAGCACGCTACCATTAATGTTACAGGGCATGGGGACAGTACGTATGTTTGTATGTAGACAGGCAGGTAGGCATATACGCATAGACACGTACATACACACACCCTTCCGTACACAGACTATTATCCGTCAGAGGATATGCAAAAAACTGGTTAACAAGGATTGGAGGACGGAGGGTCAAGAGTGAAAGGGAGAACCACTTTGTACACTATCTTTTATGGCTTGTAAATTGGTTTTCTTAACCGTGTGCATACTAGCTATTTCTAAAACATTTTTTTTTACAAGAAAAATGAGTGGGGGCAAAACTGTATAGAATTACTCTAATTTCATCTCAAAAGTCTACATTACCAATTCGGCTAAGGGCTGGCGGAATCTAGTTATCAGGAAAACTCTGCTACTGTGCAGGCCTCCTGAGCAGAATCCTGCAGATACTGTATTTCCTTCTGCTCTGGTCCTCAACCAGTGATGTGTCCATCTGCCAAAAGGAAAGACAACAATTTCATGTCCGATGTGTAAGGGGGAGAGGGCTGCAGCTGCACTTCTCACACTGCCCCCCCCCTTCGAGAATCAGAGGATCTACTCCCACCCAGAGCCATCTGGCACGTTTAAGGGACCATTTTCGTAGTAACTTGCGAGGCAATTAAGCACTTGTGGAAAGCAGATTTGCTGGGGAGGAGTTCTGAACCAGCCCCAGGGCATGGACTGGCATTATCTCATACCAGTTCTCCCACACCAAAAAAAGTACTTTTGTCTTCAACCTCACTGTACAGAGCAGATGATTTTTTCAATCTACAAACTTTAATTGTATGTCACTGATATACTGACAGCACGTTAACAGTTTTTTTTGAAAAATTTCTTAACAGAACATCAGAGTATTGCAACACTTTATTAAGAGTATTGGCTTTGAATTAGTAGCTGAAGTAACAATTGCATGAAGCCAGATCAGGTGTACTGCATAATACTCATACTTGATTTATTGACATTACTTAGCAATTTATTGGACAAAGGTCAAACTTTTTGTTTTTTATTAAGCACATTCCACAGTACAAAGCTGTCGTGAATAATATCTGTACAATTTAACAGTTTCAATAGCTGTTCAGACACAAATTTATTTCAAACAGTTATTGGCAAACATAATTAATTACAAGTTAGAATCAGACTATCCCAGTGCTTTAAAACATTAATATAGCAGTAATTTACAGTTTCTCAATTATGGTTAGCAAAATAAAGTCCAGAGTACAGCTGGGAATTACTACTATAATCCCAGAAAGTCAGAATTCCTCGGGTGCCAAAGTCCCCTGCTATAATTTAGTAGGCACAATTCAAAGGTTGTGTGCATATTCAAAGGCCATGATCTCCCAAGGAACCAGAATTTCTATATTAAACATGCAGACAACCACAGAAAGTCCATTCGTTCAGAAGAATTGCCTCCTCCCCTGCCCCTCCCTGCCCTGCCCCCTGGGCTCTCCTAACCAATCTGATATTAAAGCTGTAAGGTAAGAGTGGTCAAAGTTAAGTCACTTTCACAACCGCTGTCAGGGTTACAACATCCACCCGCTGAACGGAGATTTCTTTTTTTTAACACTTTGAGACTCAACTTTTCAAAACCAGAAATTAATTTACTAACATGTAGGAGGGAAGGATGTATTTTTTAAAAAGGACAAAGGAAAACAAAAAAGCAAACCAACCCAATAAACAACCACAGACACACACATTGATTCCCACACCATTCTCAATGTAAAGGACAAAACAGAGCCCAGGCACCTTCCCCTCAGTGGGAGAGTGTGCTTCCACGGGAAGAGGTTTAGTTACAGGAAGTTCTCATTGGTCCTTTAAAACGTTAGCAACATTCCTTGATCTTTGGAAACAATGGCAAGGGGCAAATCAAAACCTAATATTGAACAAGGGAAAAGGAGTGCCAACCAGATGCCAAAGTCCTTTCCACGCACGTCAGCATGATGGTGCCATTCACACATTCGGGCTGCGGAGCGCGCGGGAGCCAGGAGAGCTTGCCAGGGCCACGGCAGCAGGCGACACCAGAGATGACAGGGATGGGACCATGAGCCTGAGGCTTCACACCACCTGGGAGGACCCTTCCACTCAAGATGGGCCCTTGAACCTGCCTGACGCGGGTCCCGGGCTCCAACACACAAGTGGGCCCTGCTACCACCTGACAAGGGCAGGACGCACGAATGCCAGAGCCAGGAGAGCCAGTCAGCGGGGGCCTTCTCGCTCTTCCCTTCCCAGGGTTACTAACACACAGAGTGTGACCTGTGACGGTGGAGTCAAATGAATGCTATGGGAAGTGACCACGGGTACTTAAGGAGTACTGATGAGGAAAAGAACAACAAAAGTATTTAAGGTACCTCTCTACTGTATATACTGCACAACAAATAAAACATTTTGTGTTAAACTTTAGAGATTACATCTTAAAACAAGATTCCCATTAAAACACACACACACCACACGCACAATGACAATGACAATGACAAAATAAGAACACCGTTATGAATACTGCAGGAAGGGTTCTAGGTAATCCACATCAACCCTGGTAGCGGGTTCTTGAGTCCAGCCCACGGCTAAGGGCGAACACACTCTGCATTAGTGTCTCAGGCACGGGGGCCCTGACTCGAGCAACCTTGAGGTTAAACTGTTATGTACATTATATCTACATGCGGATACAGTATTTTAAATTAGGAGGCAAGCACACATGTAAAGGTGTTACTCTACCAAATATCAGGAGATGGTTGCGGGTACAGAGAACAGTTAATAAAAGAAAAGAGCTATATTACCTGTTGGGAGATAATATAACCTGGCTTACAGTTCTTTAAATTAAAAGAAATTGGTACAGAAAGGAAGTATAATCCAAAAAATATTACTAAAACAACCCAGAGAAATGTTTCCATTGTCCAACATGTTCCTAATACAAGTCACAATTCATAATGACTTGGACGGTCAAAAGGAGAACACTAACTTCTGAAAAGGAAAGCCCTGGACATTCTGGGTAGGTGTTTGGCACCCAAAATTTCACCGAAGAATGCTGTTTCTTAGTATCAGACCAAAGTGCAAAGCAATATAAATTAGAGGCCAAGTCTTCTCTTGACGGTCGATTTACTTCTGTAAAACAGACTGTACGTTCCTTTTATATGAACAATTTACATTTGAAGCGATAGATTTCTTTTCACTGATGGGGGGAGGAAATGGGCTTCTGTACTACTGAAAGTCGGTGAAGCTAAGGTATCCTTCTCAAAGTAGAGGCCGGAATCGGAGGTGAGAAATGTCGGTACTTGAAGAGTTAGGCTGCTTTGCATCTACCCAGCGTCTAGAACCAATTCCAGCTTCATAACTCAGCTGTGAAGAACTCCCTTAGGCATTTGGTAGCCATGTAGCCAGTAGTTCAAGACTAGGAAACCCTGAAAAAACAAAAACAAAGGGAGTATGGATGGATATTCTGGTTAGACATGGAGATATACACCACAGCCCATCCACATCCACACAGACATGTATGTACTTGCGCACACATAACACTGATTTTTAAATAATCAGCATCAAAATAGAAGTTGCAAGTTGTTTTGCGTATACTACATACCAGGTATCAGGTTTATTTAAACCTCTCAAGAACTTTATAAGGTAGAAACTATTATACCTACTTTACAAATAAGAGAACTGAGGCTCAGAAACATTATTTGGTTTAAAGCATTAGCCATTATATCCTGGGATAAACCATAATGGAAAAGAGTATAAAAAAGAATGTATTTATGTGTGTATTACTGAGTCAGTTTGCTGTACAGCAGAAATTAACACAACATTGTAAATCAACTATGCTTCCAGAAAAAAAAAAAAAAAGCAAGCATTAGCCGTTAAGTGACAGAGAGGGGATTCTAATAGATGACTGACCCTATAACCTATCATCTTTCATGCTGCTAAAAGTTATGCATGTAACAAAATATGCTTAATGTTAGATTTTATATTTAGCATAATCTTAAATTTACGCCATCCAGAGGCCACCAGGACCTGTCTCATGACCGACCCAGAGTCTTCATCTATCACTGTGAAACAAAAATATGTAAAAGCTAGTAAACAGAGTACTCCTTCTAAACAGAATGCCAACAGTCAGAAATTACTTCTTTTTGAAATAAATCATTTATAAAAGGACAACACAATGTAGAGGGGAAGACAACTGAATGTTCTATATTTTTTTGACCATGACCTTGAGTCAGGAACACATTTTAATCCCAATCTCTACATGCATCCGTGTATGTGAATACACACACATACCCCTACGCGGAACATTCTAACATTCCAACACTAATCGTTACTATGGACAATGCAGGCTGACATTTTATGTCCTAAATTTTACCCAAAGTCGAAATCCATTAAAATGATTTCACAACCACTAATAAGTTACAACCCTTTCCAAACACTGCACTAAACCATTGGCCTGGAAGATCTAAGTCACCTTTAGGTCTAAAATTCTATGGCCAAAGAGAGAGAAAAAGAAAGGGGGTGGGGGTGGGGGTAGTTGTTTGGTTTTGTTTTGCTTTTAAACCTTGTATATATTTTTTTAAAGGCAATTTTCCTAAAAGGTTAATTTCCACAAAATCCTAATTTCACAAGAATCCTAATAAGCTTCCAAACGAACGCAAGACAGATTCACAATTTCATCTGCCACTGTTTTCCCATGAAGGATATGTAAGAGTATTTGAATTATTTTAAAAATATTAACAACCAGAGATAAGAAGTCAGCACTCTCAAACGCTGCTGGTGGGAATGTCAACTGATGTAACTCTTCTGGAGGGTAACACAACTCTTAAGTATCAAACCTCTTTAAACATCATAGCTTTCAACCTAGACACTGCAGACATTTCTAGAATTCTATCCAAAGGTAATAAAAGGTTGGGCAAAGATTAAGCTGAAAGAATCATGGCAATGTGTTTTATAATAATTAAAAGCTGGGGGGGGATATAAATATATAACAGGTGCATATCCAAACAATCAAACATGATTTTGCCATTAGGAACAGTAATTTAGACAAATAGTGACATTACTGAAAGGCAACAATTTCACAATAAAGAAAAAAAAAGCACAGTTATCAAACATAATTTTTAAAAGCCTGAAAGGCTACATACAAAGGAGTTAATAATGGTGAACCAAGAAGAGGAGTTATCTACTTTTTACTAATTTCCTAATATTGTCTCATAATAAAAAAGAGAGCTACTGTATACATAGCTCTTGGGAGTTAGTAATTTTTTTTTAAAAAATGACTCAGCAAAAAAATCTATTGCTAAATTTCTCGACATAGAAATACTCCTACCTTATATTTTAGGGGTAAATATTTTACTGCAAGGTTAAATCATCATTAGGGTAGTGTTTCTTATTATGCATAAATTTTACAGCATCACATGGTAATAATTTTTTTCATGTTACAATAAATGAAAAGAATTTGGAAAAGAGCAATAAAATCTATAAAGTTGACTGCCAAGGTTGTCAGAAGTAATTCACTTTGAAGAGACAAACACATTTGAGGTTTCATTGCTTGTGCTGCTTAAAAAGCAGATAAGATTTTTCCACTGATTTATAATTGTGGATCATAACAAGGCAGTTGTTCTTAGTTTCCCAAAAAGGGGGCGAGAGGAGGGCCTGGAAGAAGTAACACTACAGTTTCCTTTCCACCACAGCCAATGAGAGAAACGGCATTGGTGATCATTTCATCTCTCAATCAAAGGAATCTAATTTCACGGCATTTTAAAGTAGTATATAAAAGTTGTCCAATTTGTGAAAGTTTACTATGTTCTATAATTCATCTATCAAATTCACCAGAGGGGGAGAAAACATACTACAGATGGCTTAGATTTTATCATGTGCTTCTTTAACAGTGGAAAGACACAAACACATATCCAAACTACAAAAGAGGTATACTTAAGTTGTTGTATGATATACCTACTCCCCTGACCCTATCCATTCCAGAAGCTCAGCCACAATTGTAGTTGTCTGTGTTCTATTTTATCTATTTATCTATGTGGGAAAATAAAAGCAGAAGCATTGGGATACAGTCAAAGCAATGCAGAGAGAATGTATAGCTCAGAAAATAAAAAATTAAGAACAGAATAAACTTAACAAAAGGTGTGCAAGACTTCTACACTAAAAACTGCAAAACACTGCTGAAGAGAAACTGAAGAAGACCTGAATAGTAAAGAGATATACTGGGTTTATGGATTAGAAGACTCAGCATTTGTTAAAGATGGAAATTCTCCCCAAGGTGACCTTTAGAGTCAATGCAGTCCTGATCATAATCCCATAATCTTCATAGAATTTGATGATTTCATTCAAAAATGAGTATGAAAACCAAGAGGACCTAGAAGAGTCAAAACAATTTTTTTTAAACTGACTTATTACACAGCATGGTATTGGCAAAAGGATAGCCATAGATCACAGAACAGAATAGAGGCCAGAAAAAGTATAACAAACAAGTGGTCAATTGAGTTTTTGACAGAGTGCTATAACAATTCGATGGGAAGAGGACAGTCTTTTAACCCAAAAGAGCTGGAACAACTAGAAGGCTGTATAAAAAACACCATTCACAAAATTAATTCTAAATGGATCAAAGACCTAAATGTAAAACCTAAGCATATAAAACTCTTACAACGATGCTGGTCCAAACACGGTAGTCACTAGCTACACGTAGTTATTTATTATTTTATATTTTATTTTAAAAAATTTTTGGCTGCGTTGGGTCTCCATTGCTGCACGCGGGCTCCCTCCAGCTGCAGTGAGCGGGGGCCCCTCACTACGGTGGCCTCTCCCTCTGCGGAGCACAGGCTCCAGGTGCACAGGGTTCAGTAGTTGTGGTACGCAGGCCCAGCAGCCGCAGCTCGCGGGCTCCAGAGCGCAAGCCCAGCAGCCGTGGCGCACGGGCCCAGCTGCTCCGTGGCATGTGGGATCTTCCCGGACCAGGGCTCGAAACCGCGTCCCCTGCTCTGGCAGGCGGACTCCCAACCACTGCACCACCAGGGAAGCCCGCTACATGTAGCTATTTAAATTTAAGTTTAAATGAAGTACAATTAAATACAATTAAAAATCCAATCCAATTCAATTCAATTCAAATATAATTAAAACTTCAGTTCCTAAACCAAACCGGACACATTTCATGAGCTTAATAGCCACATACGGCTCGTGACTATCAAAGTGGACAGTGCAGGGACTTCCCTGGTGGCGCAGTGGTTAAGAATATACCTGGCAATGCAGGGGACACGGGTTTGATCCCTGGTCCGGGAAGATCCCACATGCCGCAGAGCAACTAAGCCCATGTGCTACAACTACTGAAGTCCGTGTGCCTAGAGCCTGTTCTCCGCAACAAGAGAAGCCACCACAGTGAGAAGCCCGTGCACCGCAGTGAAGAGCAACCCTGGCTCACTGCAACTAGAGAAAGCTCACGCACAGCAACGAAGACCCAACACAGCCAAAAATAAATTAATTAAATAAATAAATTAAAAAAAAAACATCACAAAGTGGACAGTGCAGCTGTAGAAAATGTAAACTAATCTGGTGAAAGGAAGCAGGTCAGTGTTTGCTAAGGCTGTGAAGGGATCAGGCTCTGACTACAAAAAGGACACAAGGGAACTTCTGGGGGGTGATAAAAATATTCTTACCTGGAGTGTGGAGGAAATTGCAGGGGTGTATATATTCATAAAAACGTGTCACAAAACAGTATAATTTAAGTGGGTACAATCTGTTTTACAAAAATCATACCTCAATAAAATTGATTCAAAACAGCAATGGGGCTTAGCGAAGGTGAAGGGGGCGGGGCAGAGGGAGATGTGTACATCTAGGTACCTGTCTATATGTAAGGAATATATTTAGTACTTGACTATGCCACTTTAGACAACTTAGTCTAATTTCTTACTGAGCTATTATCTTTATGTTTGTGGAAGGTGTATGAATACACTGCAGTTTCGCACATATTTATTTATGGGCAAATTCTTGTTGGCCCAGGAGAAAGAGCACAGAGATGTCATGTTGGCCCCGGGTGTCACTTGACCAACAAATGTCAATAAGCACTCATAATACACTGTGTGCTCTATTAGATACTGGGGCTCCAAAATAAAAGGAGCTCCACGCCTGGTAAGAGAGACAGGCATGCAAATTATTTCAATACCAAATAATAAATTAAGTCAGATGAAGGAAAGGAGTGGGGGTGTGGTGGTATCCACAAAACCCTAACAACACAAGCAAGGGGAGGGAGGTGGCAGAGGTCTGTACTACTGAAGTGTAATTAGGGAAATTAAACAGAATTCAGTCTGGTTGGAGCCCTGGATTTTTGGGAGGCAAGAATGCAAGGCTGGGGTGGGGGAGGGTAGAGAGGACAGAAGGTAAGAGCTAGATATTGAAATTTCTGTTAGCTAATCTTAGCTAAGCCTTGCTCCTGAAAACAAAAGGAAGCTAGTGAAGAGGAGAGGCAGGGCTAAGATGACCATAGTTGGTAACAGGATGAAGGGTGGGCTGAAGAGGGAGAAGAAGAGAACAGGAAGGAGGAAATCAGTTTTCATTTGGGTCCCTTCCTCCTTCCTTATGTATTTCTTTAGTTTGGGGCAAAGGGAGGTTGAGGCGGGGAAGAGCAATCACTCAAAAAATCCTTGCCGGGCTTCCCTGGTGGCGCGGTGGTTACGAATCCACCTGCCAATGCAGGGGACGTGGGTTTGAGCCCTGGTGCGGGAGGATCCCACAGGCTGCGGAGCAACTAAGCCCGTGCGCCACAACTGCTGAGCCTGCGCTCTAGAGCCCATAAGCCACAACTACTGAAGCCCACGCGCCTAGAGCCTGTGCTCCGCAACAAGAGAAGCCACCGCAATGAGAAGCCCGCGCACCGCAACGAAGATCAAATGCAGCGCCACCCCACCCCCCAAAAAGAGATCCTTGCCTTCTTCCTCTGTAATTTCCTATAATTCAATAAACGTAAAAATTCTGCCATGTGAGTTTCTCAACTGACTTGTGAAGAATCTATCCAGAGAGAAAGCAGCAAGGGAGATGGCCACTGTCACAAGAGCCAGTATGAACACAGCTGAGACCAGGAACGGCAACTATGTATGTGGCTTACAGGTCACTACTGTGGCTCAGATGCTATAGCCAGGGAGGCACAGCCAAGCCATTGAGGCACTCAGGCCTTCTGGGTCCATGTGGGGTCCCATCATCCTTCCAAAGGCAGTACACCAGCCAGTCACTACGGATCAAACTGAGTTGGCATGAAGAAACAATGCATTTGCCATTCCTGATGCAGATCCTTGGTTTATCGCTAATAGATGGAACAGGGGCAAGACCAGAGGTTCGCATGCTTCTTCTTAATGGGCCAGATTGTACGTATTTTAGGCCACACAGTCTCTTTTGCAACTACTCAGCTCTGCCACTGAAGCACGAAACCAGCCACAGACAATACATAAACAGATGAGCTGTGGCTGTGCTCCAGAAAAACTACTTATGGGCACTGGAATTTGAATTTTATATAATTTTCACATGTTCTAAAATAATATTCTTCTTTTAATTGTTTCAGAGTATTTAAAAGTGTAAAAAACTATTCTTAGATTGCTATGGTAAGGATAAAAAAAAATAAGGCAGTGGGTCAAATTTGGCCTCCAGCTGTAGCCTGCCGACCCTGAATAAGATAAACTTCCTGGAGCAGAAATAAGGAGTATCTGAAAAGATGTCAACTTAGTGATCTAGAAAGCAGTGATTCCCTATCTTTTCACCCCCAAAATTTCACGATTCTGCACACGGACTTTCTTTACATTTTTAATATTCAATGAACAGGAAAATATACAATGACAAAAAGCTACTAAGCATTAAGTAATGTTTTTACATAAATATGAATTTTATTAACACAGTCTTTACATACATATATACATGACAGTACAAATATGCACAAACATTATTTATTCAATCTACAAAGTTTAATGTGCACAGAATTCACAGGCCCCCTCGCAAAATTCTCAAGAGTTGGGAATACTGCTCCAGATGAACATGGTCATCAGTCCCAAGGACACTGCCAAGTAAGGCTTCTCATCCTCTACCTGGACACCCTTGGTAATCAAAACATGCCATCGTCAATGTTATTATGGCCCTAAGTCTTCCTGTTACCGGAGCAAAGGACTTGGCTTCCAGGGTACCTGTTGTGTCTAATGGATGAAGAACGAGTTTTAGGGGCTCTCTCAACAAACACCCTTCTTTGATTCCTACCCTAGGGAATGGTGGTGGTGGGTGGATTGTAATGGGGGGGTGGGGAGGGGAGGTAGTTTTAAGTGTTTGCCTGATGGTGATTTTTAAAAAAATAAAAGATAGAACTGAAAGACAGGAAAGAAAGAGAAAAAGGAGATCCTTGCACCGCAAAACAATTTAGAGGACTTTACTGGTACTAAATTGGTATGACCTGGGAAAAGTTTTAAAAAACAGGAACCGTGGTGTCTACCAATATGAAAACCCACAATAAGCAGGATTTCGATTTATTTCTTATTTTGATGTGACCATAAAGATCTAGCCTTATGCTAGAACTCTGCAAAGTTGATGCATCTAATGTTCCTATTACTGAGAAAGGAACCCAAACCATAAAATTTCCCCAAAGGGAAGGTGAATTCAATCAGCAAAATTAAAAGTGGGGGAAGTACTCACCTGAAACAGGTAAAGTGCAGACTGTTATCTGGAGATGTAAGTGTATGTTCTGGAGGGAGAACGGGTCTCATTCTGGGCACTGGGAGGCACATTTAAGAAATCCCAAATCAAAATTGTGTCATCATGGGAGCTGCTGATGATCTGAAATTCATCAAACTGTAGCCGAAACACACGTCCAGAATGTTCCTGTGAAACGTAACAGCTTTATGAATAAAACGAAATCTTTACAATCCCTCCTATCTCACTACCAGGGAGTTGGCACAGGCTGAAAATACAGCTCCTTATCCAGGCTTCCTACATAACTTTATTGAGCTTTGTCCTTCTCCCTAGGAATACAGATTCTGCCTTCCCTTCTAGGCTTTTTCTTTAATTTAACTTTGTGTCCTAGATCCTGGCCCATTAATATGTCAAAGAAGAAAAACTATGTGATCATCTTACAAAGGGTCTTAAGAAGGTAAGCAACAATATTTAATACCCATTCTTGATACACTGTAAAAACTAGGACCAGAAGAATAGTGTTTTTAACACCACCAAGCATATCTATCTCAAACCACAGCTAACATCAAAATTAATGGTGAAATACCAGAAGTCTTCCTATTAAAATCAAGAAGAAAACAAGAATGGCCCTGACTCAAGTTCTGCATGTTCTTCTAGTCAATGAAAGGAGAGAAAAAATAGAAGGGAAAACTCTATCAATATTTTCAAACAACTGTCTCCTCAAAAATACAAAAGTAAACAGACTGCTAGAAATAATGAGCTTGGCAAAGTTGGTAAAACAAGATTAATATATAAAAATAAAGTATTCCTATATGCCAAGCAATAATCCGTAGAAAACAGATTGAGGGGAAAGTCCACCATAATAGTACAAAAATGTGCTGAGTTATAAAACACAACACAACCACAGACACCCATATTAGGAAATCTCCCAAACTTGCAGACAGGAAATACTTTATGCTCTAGGAGGAAACCAGTCCACCTACAAATGAGGAAGCCTGCTTTCATATTTTAAGTTGTGTTAATACTCTTTATAAAAGAGCTCACAGAAATATGAATGTCAAATATTCTCTGATTTTGACTAATAAACAAAATTAACAGAACAGCGCATTTCTCAGAAGGCATGCTGTGAGGTACAGAAGCTTTCCAGTGATAGGCTCAGGGAGGTCTATCTGCAGGTGGCCAACCGCCAGCACAGGGAAGCACTTCCCTTTCAACAGATCACATACCACCAATGTGCGCAGACACAACGTGCTTGCTGGGGCTCGGGGGTCGAGAGCAGCCTGCAAGTCCCAAACTTTGATTTTCCTAGAAAGGAAAATGAAATCACAATTAGTGGAAAAGTCAACATTTTATATATTGTCAAGCATTCCCTCGATAGAAAGGAGTGCATTCGAACCGCCTATTTTAAAAGCTAATGGGGAACCTGCTGATGTTTTGACAAGGTATTTAAACCAATTACACTTGATTTGGAAAAAGTAAGGACCTACACATTCTCAGAATTGCTGAAATTGTGAAGAAATATTGTTTGAAGGGAGACAAGAAAACAACTTCACATTATCTAAATTCAATTCCTGACTTGATAATCTATGTCACCAAATTCATTAATCAGGAAGCTCTCTAGGGCTGAGTAGGTGCTGCTGACAGAAGCTAGGGCTCTCTGTGAAATTCCAAGGATACCTTTCTCCAAACTAAGCAAATGCTTAAAGTTAATAATAGGAGTATGAACAGACCAACTAACCCGTCTGTGAAGTATATATAAGGTCATCTTGAAAGGTTTACGGTTGCCATTTGCTCATTTTAAAAGTCATGAGGCTTTTTAAAGAGGATGTGTTCAATTCACCAAAAGGGGAAAAGAAATTTATCATTGAACTCACCAAAAAAAAAAAAAAAAAAAAAGCCTGGATTAATTTAGTGCTGGGACAAGGAACTAGCTACTCCCTGAGTTTACAATAATGGTTAAAAGCATAAGCTTATTAATTCATCCTTCTGGGTCTCAGTGTCCCCACTTGATCCTGCCATCCACCATTACATAAGAAATACCTAGCATGGGACCTAGCACATACACAGCTGCTTAATATGCAGTACTTATTTTTCCTCTTCATATAGTTATGGTCACGCATTTGAAAATTTGAAACACGTACCCATCATAGGCCCCACTGACAATCCTCTTGTTATCAAACCGGATGCATCGGACCAATTCTTCATGTCCCTCTAGGACTCTTAAACAGGCGCCACATTCAATATCCCACAGTCTTGAATGAAAAACAGATTTCTGTGAATCAACTTCCTACACATGATTCAAACTATCCATACGTGATCTTCCCTACCCTGGGAATCTTTATTTCTATCTCACTCCCAGTTCACATTATACACATGTGAAGATATGTGTGTACCTTTGTACCATTCATGTGTTTTTTAAGAACTAACTTGGGAGAAAGGCTTACTTTTCATTTTATTTCCTTTTACATAGTTTGAAACTTTTAAAAATCACATGCATGTTGTTATTATTTAAATAATACCAACAAAGAAATTTCAATTACATTTAGTTTGTAGGCATGCTCTTGATGTCTGAGTTGATGAAACCAAGTAGCCAAATGGTCTAGGAAGAATTCTGCGGGGGAGACAGGGATTGCAGGCCGTAAAGAAGAAAAAGGATGTTGGTGTGGGGAAGATAATAAATACAGCCCAGGGGGTTAGGCTTCCGCCACCAAGGTTAGAACTGGTGGACCAGCACAATGGTCTCCCTCTCCTGATGAGGCTTAGGGATTCCCCTTCCTAGATACAGTATTACAAGGTCAGAGTGGGAGCCTCTCATTAGGCATATGCAGTGTCTTAGAAATATAAACCCAGTGACTACCATCAGCCTTTTTCTCTGTATATGATTTATGTAACAATTCTGGAAAGAGATTTTTAAAAAATTATCACTGATTTAACTACATTATTTGTAAAAAGAAACCACAGCAAACTAACATGTACAAAACAAAGTTAGCAAATTAATTCTATAATGACATTTTCTTAGCCTCCCCACTAGTACCTATCATAAATCCAATGAATATTCTATCCTCAGCAAATGTTCTCATCAGTGTCAGTGATGATGGCTTCTCTAAT
Source organism: Grampus griseus (assembly GCF_964374135.1). Taxonomy (NCBI): domain Eukaryota; kingdom Metazoa; phylum Chordata; class Mammalia; order Artiodactyla; family Delphinidae; genus Grampus; species Grampus griseus. The sequence goes on from NC_139019.1 coordinate 146,630,507, forward strand.
CTACTGTGAAGAGAACACTGCCACTATAACTCCAAAGTGGTTCTCTTCCATAAACTACTCAGCAGTACACATTATTATTTTGTAGAAGCTCGGAGGTTCCAATGAGGAAGTTAAGAATTGTTTATTGCTGAAATATTAAGTAATACCAAGCATAAAGAATGCAACAGAACCAAGATTCAAGTTCTCAACTGACTTTTATGATACCTTAAAACTTAAAATGATAAAGAAAACTTTTGGCAGTTAAAGTTACATTGTGTTTGCTTTCTTTCTTTCTTTTTCTAAAAAAATAATCTTGAACCCAATCCTTATTTTGCCCAAACAGGCAATTTGATTATAAAAAAGCTACTAGAATATGTTGGGACAGTTGGAAAAATGACTTGGGGTAATTAAATAGATATTTAAGGGAAGTTCTTAATAAGATAAAAAGTGTTTAAAGACATTCATATTTATTAGAAAGCAAGGACAATGAGTGTTGGGAAGAAAAAAGGGAGATAAGATAAATGACCAAACAGGAATTGATGACAGTGTTGGGAGAGAGAAATAAAGTACACTGCCCTCTGTTAGGGAGAGAGGCAGGGGCTCACTGGTAAGGGAAAGGAGAGCATCAGGCTGGAGCATCCTCTGTTCTGAGGCACTATGGTATTAAGTGATCTTGGGTGGAGTTGAGGTTATAAAACCTTGTGCACTGGGGGAATCTTGGAAGAATACCCAGGGCATACACAATTTACCCACTTTAGTGTGCAGAACCAGAGAGATAAATAAAAGTTACCTAAAGTTTTCTTATCTGAAGCAGCCCCCAAAACTGAGTCTTTTGAGCATCAGGACTGGAGATAAGTCAACACTATGGCAAAAATGAGCCCACTCTGTCACCACACCAACTTCTACCCACCTTATGGTATTATCCGATGATCCACTAACAACCAGCCGATCCCTGTACTGGAGACAGGCAATGCCTCGCTTGTGCCCATTCAGAGTACGAACAAATTCACAGGTGCTCGTGCTCCAGACCTGTACAACAAATTAGCAATAGATTTAAGAATAAATGCAGAAAAGCCCTTGCACAATGTACCTTTAAAAAAAAAATCAGAACTTCTAAGAATGACCACAATACTTGATTATGAAATACACTGGGAAGGTTGGGGAACAGATTGGATAGCATAACATTTCCTTAGCTGCTGAGTGATAAAACTGGAATGAAATACAGAGGGAATTTGTGAAGTCTCCAAACCTTGAGATCTTCACAAAGAGAACATCTCCTGGATGGTTCAGACATTCATTTGCCTAGAGAGAAGGGTCTGGGCCAGATCTTATGTTTTTAGGCCGGGTGACACGTCAAACCCAATGTAACTGATGTGAAAGGGCTTCACCTTTTGCATCCTCTTCTTTTCCAGCATAGTTTCTCGAATAGCTCCATTTGTTTTGACACATCACTCCTAATATTATGTATGTGGAATAAATAACCCCTCTTTTGTGAGGCTGTCTGCAAGACTCAGATGTCCATAGACACACTTAATACCAGCCAAATAAGGAGACACAAAGTAACCAATGTTCCCTGAATTATTTTATTAGCTGCATTTGTAGTTGAATGGGACAACCAGATACCCAGAGGCAAAAGGATGAAGTTGGATCCCTGTGTCACACTGTATACAAAAATTTAATTCAACATGGATCAATGATCTAAATGTAGCAGCTGAAACTGTAACTCTCAGAAGAAAACATAAGAGTAAATCTTTGTGACCTTGTATTAGGCAACTGTTTCTTAGATATGATAATAAAAGCACAAGTAACAAAAAAAATTGATGAACTTGACTTCAACAAAGTTAAAACTATTTGTGTTTCAAAGGACACCATCAAGAAAGTGAAAAGACAACCCACAGGAAGAAAATATTTGCAAATCATTTATCTGATAAGGGACTTGTAACCAGAACATGTAAAGAACTTTTGCAACTAAATAATAAAGAGACAAATAATCTAAGGTTTGAAAAGAGCAAAAGATTTAAGTAGATGTCTCTTCAAAGAAGTTATAAAAATGGCCAATAAGCACATGATGCTCAACATCACTGGTCATTAGGGAAATTGAAAGAAAAACTGCAGAGACACCACTAAATACCTACCAGGATGGCTATAATAGACACACACACACACACACACACACACAAACAAGGGCTGGCAAGGATATGGAGAAATATCTGGGCTGATATTATGCAACATCTGTTTTTTTTTTTTTTTGCTGTACGCGGGCCTCTCACTGTTGTGGCCCCTCCCGCTGCAGAGCACAGGCTCCGGACGCGCAGGCCCAGCGGCCACGGCCCATGGGCCCAGCCGCTCCGTGGCATGCAGGATCCTCCTGGACCGGGGCACGAACCCGTGTCCCTTGAATCGGCAGGCGGACCCTCAACCACTGCACCACCAGGGAAGCCCCAACATCTGTTTTGTACAAAGGCCCAAACCCTCTTGACTTCCAGGCACTGGTCTCGTACAAATTGGTGTGACTGACTGGTGAGGTGCCAAAAATCCTAGTTTTTCAGCTTCCAGACTCTATCCAATCTAAAAGTCTGATGCTATCTAGTCTGTGATCTGTGGGGCTAGATACTAGCATGCTGGCCAGTACGGGTCATAAAAGGAAGGTTTCTGAGCCCATACACTGCTGGTGAGATTGTTAAATGGTGAAGCCATTTTGGAAAACAGTTTGGCAGTTCCTGAAGATGTTCAACACAGAGTTACCATCCCAAGAGAATTAAAAGTGTATGTACATGCAAACATCTGTACACAAATATTTATGGCAGCATTATATATAACAGATAGAATGTGCAAACAATCAAAATGTCCGTGAACTGACGAACGGATAAACAAAATGTGGTGCATCCACACACAGAATTTTTCTAGTCATCAGAAGGAATGAAGTCTGATTCATGCTGCAAAGTACATGGATGACCCTTGAAAACACTACACTAAGTGAAAGAAGCCAGACACAAAAGGCCACATGTATATGATAACATTTATCTGAAAAGTCTCAAATAGGCAAATCCAGAGAAGGAAGATTACTGACTGCCAGGGACTGGGGGTAGAGAACAGGGGTTGACTGCTAATGGGTATGAGGTTTTTTCAGAGGGTGATAAAGATGTTCTGAAACTAGTGATGACCATACAACACTGTGAATATACGAAACCACTGAATGGTATGCTTTCAAATGATGAATCTTATGGTATGTGAATTATATCTCAATAAGGCTGTTATAAAAATATAAGGAAAGCTAAAATTTTAATAAGTTAACATGTACATTGGAACCAGCACTGCATTTACCATACCCGATGGATCACCCTAGACTACAAGTGCTTGTCACACGTCTGCCTCACACCACACGTTGAGCTCCTTGGAGGCAGGGACATGTCCTGTTCCTCATCATATCTCTAGCATCCAGCCCAGGGTCTATGGCATGGCAGGCTCTCAAGATTAGGTGAATAAATCAAAGCTGAACTCTGCCACTAACTAGCTAATGTGGCCTCCAGCACAGTCCTCTGTGCCACATCTGTAAAATGTGGCTCAGCAGAGTGCTGGGAGGGTGGAATGAGGCAGTAATGGGAAGCTTCTGGCACATGGTACATGTCCCATAGGTTAGTTCTCTTCCCTTTAAAAAGGTTATCAACAATGTCCTTTCATGAAATAGAGGACTGCTCTCGGTCCGGACCCCATGACCCTTTTCTACGACCTTGCCTACGGCTTGAGAAGCATAAAGAATGAGCATGCCTTGAGGTCTCATAAGCACAAGTAGAGGAGAATAAAGATCTTGCCAGATGCGAGGTTGGTATAAGCCACCTCTGCTTTCTCTGTGTTCTAAAAGGGATGGCAACAAGCAGAGTTATGACTGCAGACACACTTACTTTGATGGTCCTGTCCCCAGAGGCAGACACTATGTACTTATCGTCAAAGTCTACTACATTGACAGCAGCACGGTGGCCAACCAGGACACGGCGTAAAGTGATATCAGTGGCAGAAGCCATGTCCCACACTGCGATGGAGCGGTCCTTGGAACAGGTCACCATCAGTCCATTGCTGAAGCGTAAGTGCAGTACAGCCTCGTTGTGGTGGATCAACGTGTTCAGAACTTCACCCGTGTTCACATCCCAGACTCTAGGGAACAGAAAAGCACAATGCTTAATTATCGAGACAACCAGGAAAAGATTCCTGTGTCTGTGCTCTGGGCCCATTTTTAGTAGTAGGCTGGGGAGGAGTGGACTTCACGTGTATCTGGTGACTGGGACCTGACACCATGCTTAAAAGGAGCCCCCAGAAGCAATTTCTCTATTTGTGAAGAAATGGTAAGATGGTTTCAAAAAAGAAGGCCAGGGCTTCCCTGGTGGCGCAGTGGTTGAGAGTTCGCCTGCCAATGCAGGGGACACGGGTTCGTGCCCCGGTCCGGGAAGATCCCACATGCCACGGAGTGGCTGGACCCGTGAGCCATGGCCGCTAAGCCTGCGCGTCCGGAGCCTGTGCTCTGCAACGGGAGAGGTCACAACAGTGAGAGGCCCGCGTACCGCAAAAAAAAAAAAAAAAAAAAAAAAAGAAGGCCAATTCTGACTCCTGCCCAGGTATTCAGGGATGGTGTTTGCAGCCTTGTGCTGATGGCAAAAAATGATGCAAGGAAGTGGGCTTTGCAGTGAGTTTGAGATGACAGAAAGAAGATGGCTTGGTGGCTGGGTTCCAAGCTTAAGGTTGTTTTTGACCTCTGACAAGCTTTTGAGTCTATTATTTATCCACTGCAAACTATCTATCCACACCCATCTATCTACCCAACCGCTTTATGGACAAAGCACATGTCTCCAATTGCTTCACCCTTGAGATACAGGCTTCTTAGGGGCAGCCCTTTCACATCATAGCTTTTCTGTAACCCCAATCTCCTAAGGGGACAAGTTCTTGCAGAGCAGACGAAGAGAGTCTCAGGCTTCTAAGGCCGAGACATGACCTATCGTGGAAGCAGCAGCCTGGAAGCACTGAGTCAGGGAAAGGATACTAGGCATGCTGGTGACTATTTCAATCTCTTAGGTGTGCCTGTAAAGCAATCCTCTTCAAATCTCTGACTCACTCTAGAAGAGGCATTTCCTTTCCTCCCCATGACATGCCTTCCTCAGGCTGCCAGCAGTCCAGCTGAAGCTTTACTGTATTACCTCTAGGCTCTGGTGAACGCATCACTATAGCAAAATCCAAAGCCATCTGGTATGGAAAAATATCCTTGTCCCAGTGGTTTAGGAGTAGATCCCAATAATGTTTCCTTTCTACTCTCAACTCCCAACCAGCAGTCACTGCTTCCCTTCTACTGTAGAACACTGCCACTTCCATCTTCATCACTCTGCCCCTGGGGTGGCATCTGAAAACTAGTGTCTCCATCACTGGAAAAGCTACATAATATCAAGATAGTCTTGAGTGCTATAAATTCAAGGCTCGAAATTAACTAACTATGTGACTGAGTAAATTATTCACCTCTCTGGCCTCCATTTCCCAATACTACATCTATAAAAAAGAAGATACTACTTACTTTAGAAAGGTTGATGTGAGAATTCAATAGAATAACATTATACAAAATATCGGGCACATTATTTGTGTCCCTCAAAAAGTGCTGCAAATCTCTGCTTCTGATTCTTCTGGTACTTGTAGTTTACTGTCCACCACACTCCTAGAACACCTGCTTCCTTCCTCTCTCCTCTAGAGCGTGGTCTCCCAGGAGAAAGCTACCCTGATACTGTCAGGTACTGTGCTTTTACAGGAAGGCATGTTGCCATCTCTAGAATGTATGGTAATGGGAATAGGACCTACTTAACAAAAGTTAGCTTTCCTGCCCACTTTGTTCAAATGTACCTACACCACAAATGGTTTTGAAATATAGCATACAAAAACATATACAGAGCATGTGTGTACTTTATCGCAGAAGAGGAGGTGAATCTGTCTCCTTGTGGAAGGTACAGAAGTTCAGGCCAGTGAAATCCAATCACTCACCTCACTGTAGAGTCAGAAGAGCCAGTCACAATGACACGTTCATCATACTGGAGACAAAGGACAGAGCCAGTGTGTCCCGTTAACACTTTCAAACATTCCAAGCTGGTTTTATCCCAGATCTATTGAGACAAACACAAACAGTAATTTAGTATATCACATTCTGATCAATGTTTTTATCATACCTTATTTTCTGAATCGTAAAACAAAACAAAGCTGTGTTACAGTAAATAAGAGCAGTAAACATCAAGCAGGTGGTAAATGACAAGAGGGGAAGAAGAGGCAATACTGAATAACTTCCAGAATAGGTACACTACTTTGCTTACTTTGTCCCCATAACTACTGTGCCCATTATACTTAACAGCTTTATAAAGAGAATTTTTAAATAAACTCTGTGAAAAGAGTTGGCTCACCCTCTGGAAAACAACGGGACAGTATCTATTAAGAGCTTTTAAAAATGCATACCCCTTAACCCATTACATTTGTTTATGAAAGTTTAAAAATGAAAAATGTTCAGCATCTCAGAATAACTTCAAAGTAAATTATGAAGAGTTTTTAATGAGAAAACACACTGCTTTATTATAGTTACTTTTTTAAAAAAATCGGACTAAAAGTCATCTCTATAGTGACATAAACATTATGTATATTTAAAAAAAAAAGATTAAAAGGAAGTAAAGTGTTGATAGTTGGCTTTGTACTCTGAATGCCGTTTTTCTCCTCTCTTTTGATCTTTCCAGTGTTTTCCAAGTTTTCAATAATGTCCCAAAATAATGGGGGGATGGAAAGTGATTTTTTTCAAAGACTGTTTTGTTAAAAATAGAATCTACGGAACTATTTCTTCCCTTGTAAAAGTACTATCATAATTTGCAGTGTCCCTAAAGTTTACCACAAATGGCCAAGATATTACAAGCACTACAGACAGTTAAGTGTCCTTCTATAATAGTAAGGCTTGCTTCTAATTTCTGACCTAGTAGAACCACAGCTATTTTGAAAGTGTGCGCTGATCAAGGACTGAAGCAGAATGAAGTACAGAAGGTTTCCAACCATTGGTCTAGATGAGCTCTCTAAATCGTATTTTTGCTCCATTGTTCCGTGTCTTATAAATCAAGTGTAGGCCTAATTTAGGCATGGGTGGGCCTCTATTAAGAGAATTCTTTAGAAACATCCAGCGTAAGTGAAATGCAAGCCCACGGCCAGCCCATGCTTTGACAAGGTCATTATAAACCATTCTTACCTACTCCTTAAAGGAGAACTGCCAAAATTAAATAATAACAGTTTCAAGAGCATATTTGTGGCCACAGGTGAGGATTATCAATAAGTATTACATAAAAATAGAGTTCTGTGGTCAAGTATGTTTTCAAAGTTGGAAAACTCTGGGTGCCTCTACTGTATGTCTTCTCAGAGCCTTTATATGCTACTGTAACCTGTAAATTTCTAAGAAAGGGATACAGCATGCAGTGTTTTCTAAATTTCTTTGAAGGGAATTACTCTTCAAAGCAATATCCTTTGGATTCACATCCACAGAATACCTTTTGGGAAACACTATAATACATATAGGAAACCAACAAAACAGTTTCTTTATATTCTATAATTCAGTGATTTTCTGCCCTAGTTATTGGAATTATTGAAATTCCACTATTTTATAAAACAAAAAACACACAAGCAAAAATACCTTTTAACTCACCCAAAGTAAAAGAATATAGAAAACAAGGCCAAGGGGAGAAAGCCCACTACAACCTATCTTCCCAGTTGACTGTAACTAAAAACTCTAGACAAAATACAAAAACAACTAGCTGAGGACTCTGAAAACTGTGAGGGGAAGGGCAGCCAGGAGAAAGCAAGTATTTTATTGAATACATTGTAGCAAGGGGTAAGAGTTTGGAGACAGGATCCACGTGGGGTGAGTTTACCATTCTTTCTGTTTTCTCATTTCCTTCTTTTGTGGTCTTGACCCAAAGGCAGGTCCAGATCAAGGAACTGCACAGTGAAACAGCAGCACAGGCAGCTACAATCTGAGAAACCAGTCTTTCTGGACAGAAGGGCTGAAAAAGGAATCCTTGGGGACCAAAGAATGTGCGAAAGACCCTATTTTCTTTTTCTCTTTTCTCAAATGGCTTTGATCCAAAGGACAAGTCCAGTCATGGAGATGTACTGCAGAGCAGTGGAACAGGTAACTAAAATTCTAAGAGAAACCCCATTTTTCTGGCCAAAGGAAAATGAAGAAAGGATCCTTGTGGGCTGTAGAGACTTAGGGAAATCCAAAACAAAAAAGAGCTGGAAAAAAGAAAAAGGCTTCCCTAATTGTATATGAGAACCCACACAACACATGACTTGGGCTTGCCCTTAAGCAGTGCATGCACAGGACAGACTAAGCCAACACATCAAAGGCCGGAAAAAGCGCCCTGATATTTAAACTACCACTGAAGTCTCAGACTAAACTCTGAGTAGTGCAAGCCCAAGACAGACCCAAAGTAGCATGGCAAAAAGCAGAAAAGAGATTAGAACCAACCCCCCTAACTAGGCTGACCACCTGCTTAAAAAAATACTCACTCACACATATTCTCCAGAGGATTATAACAGGATCCATAGACTTTACAATACAACATCCATAATGTACAAGATACAATCCAAAATTACTTGACATTCAAAAGCCAAGAAAAGTGACCAATTCTCAGGGGAACAGACAATCAACACATGACAAGCTAGAGATTACCCAAATGTTGTCATGGTCAAAGACTTCAAAGCAGTTGTTGTAACTATACTCCATGAAGTAAAGATAAACACATTTGATATGAATGAAAAGAGAGAAGTTCTCAGTAGAGAAACAGAAACTATAAAATATAATATCTGAAATCTTAAAATTCACTCAATGGGGGAAAATAGCAGAATACAGATGAAAAATTCAGTCAATTTGAAGGCTAAGAGAGATTACCCAGAAAAGAGAGGGAAAAAAGATTGGGAAAAAGTAAGACAATATCAAAAGATCTAATACTTGTGTAATTAGAGTCTCAGAAGGAGAGGAGAAAGAAATTGGTGCAGAAACAAAATTGAATAAATAACGGCCCAAACTTCTGAAATTTGGTGAAAGGCACAAATTTACAGATTCAAAAAGCTCAGTGAAAGAACTCTTAGATATGACATCAAAAGTATGAGGCATAAAAGAAAACACTGGCAAACTAGACTAGACAAATTAAAATCTTCTGCTCTACTTAAGATATCATTGAGAAAGTGAAAAGACAAGTCACAGAATGGAAGAAAATATTTGCAAAACATATCTAAAAAAGAACCTGTATCCATAATATATAAAGAGCTCTCAAAACCCAATAATATGAAAACAGAGAACCCATTTTAAAATTGTACAAAAGATCTGAATAGAAACTTCACCAATGAATATACAGATGGCAAATAAGCATGTGAAAAGATGCTCATTATCACTGATCACTGGAGAAATGTAACTTTACACCAAAATGAGATATGTCTACATACCTATTCAAATGGCTAATATCCAAAAAAAACAAAACAAAACAAAAAAAAAAACCCTGAGACTACCAAGGGCTGACCAGGATGCAGAACAAAAGGAATTCTCATACATCGCTGATGGGAATGTAAAATGGCATAGCCACTTGAAAATACAGCTTGGCCGTTTCTTCACAGGTAAAACGTACGCTTACCATATCAGTTAGCAATCCCACTCCTAGGTTTTTATCCAAGTGAACTGAAAACTTACGTTCTCGCAAAAACGTGCATGCATATGTTTACAGTGTCTTTATTCATAATTGTGAAAAACTGTAAACACAAATGTCCTTCAGTAGGTAAATGGATAAACACACTGTGGTGTAACCATAAAGCAGAATGTTACTCACCAATAAAAAGGAACTAACTATCGTTATGTGCAACAATGTAGAAGAATCTCTAATGCACAATGCTAAGCCTAAAAAGTCAGACTCAAAAGGCTACATACTGTGTGAGTCCATTTACAGGACATTCTTGAAAAGGCAAAATTATAGGGACAGAAAAAAACATCAGTGGTTGTCAGGACCCCGGGGAAAAATGGGTAAACGCAAAGCAGCAGGACAAAGGAATCTGGTGGATGACGGAACTATTCTGGATCTTGATAATAATTGTTGTGGTTGCACAATTCTTTGTGCTTGTCAAAACTCACGGAACTTTACATCAAAAAGAGTGCATGTAAATTATAACTAAAAGTAAAATTATCCCACAACGTTTTCTTAAATATGAGAAAATAAGCTACAAACAATGTGAAACAAAATCTATTAGAGCCATTAAACATTAAACACAGAGAAATGATCCCGTTTATCTACTATTGAAAAGTAAATAAAAACAATATAAATTGCTCTATCATTCTTTTGTGTTATCAATTGAGCCTTTCACAGAAACCATAAAAGGTAATGATTTTCATTTATATGCAAGTCAGCAACACTTTTACCAGCTAGCCAAGAAATCAAGAGCCCTGTGGATACTGAGATATTTTCTACTTGCACCTAAATACGGAATACAGAAAGTGAATGTGCTTAGAGAAGGGTAAGAAGCGAGAAAATCCAAGGGTCCAGTGTTAGTAGAGGGAAACGCTCTGGCTCTGGTTCTTTAGAACCACGCAGACAGCTGCCAAGATTGAGTGGAACAGATAAAAACCAATCAGGGGGAAATGGAGAGATTGTTACCTCTAATGTCTAACATGTAACCACAATTCTAAAAATAATACATACAAAATGCAGTCATTCACCTTAATAGAATTATCTCGAAGGCCACTGATAATTTTTTCATCATCATACTGTAAACAGTAGACACCTTTACTATTTTCAGAGCGGCACTGAATCCTCTGCAAGTTGTGTCGTCCACACCGCCAGTTAGATTCTATAGTCTAAGGGAAAAAGGAGGCAACAGATGAGTTTTTGTGAATCAACTATTCTATTAGGGTTCAGACTTTGGGGTTCCAGAAACAGCATACCACTGATACTCCATCTTGGTTTGCATAACTGTCTGTGGATAGGAATCACACTCTTTTCCAAGTAAGACATTAGCCCAACAATATTTTTCCTCAAATGTTCCCTGCCCATCTGGCAACTGTCACAGGATTTCCAATGAGTTTGGGTTGGGTTTGAAAAAAATGGCCTAGACAGAATTCAATACGTTTAAAGAATGCCATTTGCACCCAAAACATACAAATAAATAGTAACTCATTGGGTCACTCTCTAATGCCAGTTAAAATATCTGGCAGAAGACCACCACTAACATTAAGCATATACTAACAATCTGTGTATCCATCCACAGCACTGATTGTCCTGATCATTGAGAAACGATATTGACAACTACTACATGCCAACTACTATAGCAAGAATTTTATTATCCATTTTTAATCTTCTACCAGACTGAAGCTCCTTTGGAATAAGAATGGCACATTTCAGCCCTGGATTCTCATTCTTTCATCATTCGTACAACACTTACTGAGATGTTAGTATATTCCAGGTACTGACTGTGCCAGGCATGGGGTGAAAAGACTGACAGGAAGCATAATGCTTTCAAAGGATGCAACTGCAATACACAGGCACGCAGTAACTGGAATTGGATATACTCTAATCATATGTTTATTTGGTTAAATGATCCACACATTAACCTTGGAAGGAAGTCCTCAGTTACTTTCCTTTTACAAACAAGAAAAACAAGAGTTTAACTTGCCTGAGGCCACAAAACTAGTAACTGGATGAGTTGGAAATCACACCCAGTTCTTCCTGACTCTGAGCCCATGCTTTTTCTACTAAAATATGCAGTGTCTACAAAGAAAGTATAGCCCTAGCTATTGCGGCAGTGAACACATAAAAAGATCAGTAACAACTCCAGATAAAATATCAGTGCCAAATGAGTGATTAAAAACTGTAAGCGCTGCAGGACTAAAGGGATCTTAAACAGCGCGACAGCCTGAGACCAGTGGGCAAAGTTTAAAGAGGAAGTGGGTCATGCCCAGAGCACTAGAAGACCTAACCTTTGGTAATGGATGTCAAGGATTTTCAGGATCAAAAGATACACTAAGAATAACCAAAGTATAAATTCCTGATCCTTGAATTTAGGGGACAATAGGGACTACAGTTGGCTATACCTGAGAGTTCAGGATCTAGTTCAAAAGACATGTCTGAGTAGCTAATTATCTGAGTAGCTAAAAGTTTAATTAGTTGCTTTAGTGAAGAAAGGAGCTAAATCTCATCTTTATTCACAATAAGCACTTAATTACTGGTTCTGCTGACATCTAACAAACCATGTTTCCTCTTATTTTGAAGGCAACATGCTTCTGTATGCTCTGAAATGTTAAAATTTACTGAATGTTATGCCAGGTACCACGCTTCCATAACACTATGCTATGTGTTTTATATAGTTTACAGTTAATTTAATCATCACAATTCTGAAGCCAAAATTATTGTCCTCATTTTACAGAAAAAGAAATGGAGGATTGGAGACACTGATACATGTATACTTAAACAGGAAACTGTTTCCTCATTTGTGGCCTCAGTACTTAGCACAGGAGCCTGGAAATATAAGCCCTGCCCTCAAAGAGTTCCCATAGATAGCCTTGAGAGAGGCCAGCATCACATATTTCCAACATCCAGGGGATGCAAAGAGGTACCATGGAGGTGCCATGAGCGAGAAACAGCTCATCTGTCCATCTGCTACCAAATCAGAGCTTCTTAGCCAGCATTGTCATCTCTACTGAGTTTGTAAAATGTCAGACATAAAACCACATTTCAAAAACAAAAAAGCAAACAACAAAACAAAAACAAAAATTTACCCCACTGTGGCTACCGCTACCAAGGTAGACAACAGATATGTCTGTGAGCAACTTTTTAAAAAGGGATTCAGAATATAAAGAATTTCTTAAATTGAACTCAATGCTTGGAATCATTTAGAGAAATAATGTATTTTTAGAGTGACTGAACCACGTCAGCATGCTAAGCATACCAGGAAAATGCTGACTTAGGAGGCAGACCTACTGGTAACAAGTCTTATTCATGGCCAGTGACTCCTGGCAATGGTTACCAACGTTCAGGCTACACCCTGGGGGCCCAGATGGTTGCTGCTAAATGTGACTCCACATAAACCCAAAGTATTACAAAGACGAATACATAACCTGTCTTATCAATATATATGCTGTTATTTTCAAAATTCATATCGTCGTTCTTAGTTTTAAAACATACACAATTGCTTTAAAATATTATTGAATCAGTAAGTAGCTTTGCTACTCTGTATAATATTTCAATGAATAGAAAAAGCACATTTATTTACTATCACATGGGAGCTTGAAAAAACTTTTTTTAACTTTCGTATGGGAATCCCCATACCAAAAAGAATTTCCTACATGCTCTCCCACTACTCTAAAATGTTTTTGAGAACCAAGAGACTTGGCTATAATCTATTACTGTACCTAAAGCCCTGAGGACACAGCAGAGAGAAACTGGGTAAGGCAACACGATCAGCCTGTGATACACCCACCCCCTAAGACGTCTGGACAGAGAACACTACCCAACATAAAAGGCCAAGCCATACCCTCTATCTCCAACCCTCAAACAAGAGCCAGAGGCCAGGACCTCTCAAAAGCTCTGCTAGATAACAGGCTTTCCTTCTAAGTCAAGTAGAAGTTAGGAAATGGCTTAGCTTCTCAACACTTAGAACGAGCCTATTTTCTAAAATACATTTCTGAATTTTAAAAGAAGAAGGCTTACCAAATCATTTTTCATGGGTCATTTTAGGAAGTTCCCATCTAGGGCTGTTTTAAAAATTATTAGGTTCCTGAATCCTAAAACAAGTACAGTTTGTTTCAAAATGCCAGGAAAGGGACACTAAATGAGACCAGGGAGCTGACTACTTTGTTACACACCAACCCGGTGTAATTCCTAAGACTTCACTCTTCTCAATTCTCAAGGCCACCCACAAAAGAAAGCAACACTTCCTGCTGACTGTGCCTGCCCAAAATACTACCTACCACCATATTTGACGACCTCAACTGGCTTATATAAGCCAGGACTTTTTCAGAAAAACTAGACCTTTAAAAATGGAAGGCAGCCCATTGTAGTAGAAAATACCTAGGTCAATTAGCAGCTTTAGCAAATGACTTGGACTGTTTGAATTGCAGTCTCCTCCTCTGTAAAAGATAATATATACGTTCTCAAATCTGTTGGAAGGATCAAATGAGATTACGTACATACAGTGCTTATCACAGTGCCTACAAACGGTAGCAGTGACGCTCTTTCTCATTTGTGGAGAACACTGACCAAAAGGAGTAGGCTGTGACCAAAAAAAATCTCACCAAATTGCCGGGAACTGTTGTCTCAGTCTAGGCTGATCTTCAATGCTGATAGCCCTGAGCCCTCCCCAACCATTCCCAGGAAGGGGCTCAGCCTGCAAATGCAATTCAACAATCATCTTAACTTCAGCAGTAGGAATACAGGGCATACACAGGTGCACCTCTTTAATGATGCAGATACCTGCCATTTCACTTAGACATCATGTGGTGTGGCTACTGTAGAGGAATATTTCATGTTTTTGAGAACTTGTAAAATCCCCTTACCCTGTGCAAATTTTCAAAATACTGGGAAAGTAGCCATGATACACAGAGTATACAGCAGCATTTAAATTGGCAATAGAGTGAAAACAGATGTCTGAGTATGAAGGAATAACATTATTTTTAGAAGCCTAAACACAACTGGGTGGGTGGGCAAATTTCAGCATTTTCTGGTTAGGACAATGTTAATATCAAGTTTGCAAACCACAAAAAAGCTCCCCACTTTCCCTGAATAAAATGTGGTTTATTATAAGGTGCGATACAACACACCATCGTTTTACTAGTGGTCTGTTCCAAGGAGAGTGCTTCAAAGGCTTTAATCCAGTGAATAAAAAAAGGAAAAAGGCATATTATATGAAAGAGTTTGCCACTAATCTGAGATGGCAAAAGAGAAAAATCCAAGTTCAGGACATCAGAACTCTGACTGCTTGAGTCTATTATAACAACTCCCACCTCTCTGTTGAGGGACATCTGACGGCATGGTAGGGCGAAAAGAGCATGGACTTTGGACTAAGAGTCTCAGTTTTGACAATTTGAGGACTAAATTAAATTACTGTGGCAAAGTACCTAACAGTAGTCTCATCATTAATAATAATGAGGATGAGGATGATAATAACAATTAAGACTCTAGATAGCAAAGGAAATATGGCTGCTTCTTTTAGGACTGTGCCTCAGGTTTTCCAGGAATTCCTTCTCAATTCAGAGGCACTCTAAACTCTCTCCCTCCCACCCTACCCCCTCTTCTCTCTCCCCCTGTGTGTGTATGCGTGTGTGTATGGCAAGAGCACCCATGAGAGATGAACCTTTGCAGAGAACTAAGAATTCTTATTCTCTTCAGACTTCATTCCTCACATTCTCATTTCCTGAATAATAGGGGTTGGCCATACTAAGCCAGGTTCCCTACTTCTTAAAAATTAGCCAATTTCTGTTGGGTCAATGTGGAAGGGCAAGGTCATCTGCTTGTCAGAGCCAAATATGGGAATGGATAGATGACAGGAGCCAGCACATGAACTGGAGCTGTCAGGGTAGAGCAAGAAGGATAGAAAGCAAAAGGTGCTGTGAACTGGCAACCCTGCAAAGCATATGAGAAAAAAACACAAGAGACTCCAAGGCTGTGTATGGGCAACCAGGGAGGGGGACAAAAACATCCACTTGATGTTCAGGGTGTAATTTATCTTTTGGCAATAGGCTTAAAACCCTCTAAAGCACTACCTTTGCCATAACTGGACTAAAACAAGGCCAACTAATCTTATCTTAACTCATATGCTTTTTTCAACTAAGAGTTTGCAAGCAATTGGACAAAGATGAGAAGATCACCTTGAAAAGTCTGTAGGCATTTAACAACATACCTCTTTCTCCTTCTCTTCTGGAATTTTCTACTTTGAAAATGACAAACAACAACACTAAGCCTAGAGCTGGCCAGACCTCAGTTAAAATCCCTTGTCTTCTACTTAACTATGTAGGAAGTTCTAAAATTTCTCTTAGTCTCAGTTTCCCCTCCTTACAGATGAGGATGACAGGTAGCTTGCTGTAAGAATTAAATGCAATTAATAATCTTATGTAAGTCACACGACATGGTTCATGAGTATACTGCGAGGGCTCAAAAGAGGGTACTTGTAATTATTATAGTCTGCTTGTGAGGGTTTTGTACCAGGCACATGGGTAACAGCCAAGCCTGTGAGTCTCTCATTTGTTTGACCCACGAATCACTGACACAACTCTCTGCTTTGTGTGTCTACCCAGGACAGAATAAAACACACTCACAAAACAGAGGTAACGAACTCTATTTTGATGAAGTACCATTGATCTATAGCACACAAAACGTTGCATTAAGTGCAGAAGAATGTAAGGATGATCACAGACTCAACTACTGACTGGTTGTATGATCACCGGCAAGCTATTTAACCTGCGTGAGCCTCAGGTTCCTCAATTTTAAATATGGACAGGGCCTAACTTTCAAGTATTGTCCAGAGTGTTAAATGAGAAAATGCATTATAAAATGCTGAAAGTATCTAGGACAAGTAAACACTCTATACGTGGTACATTATTTTTATTATTATTACTATGAGTGAAAGTACCAAAGTATAAAACATCATCCCTTAAACTAAGAGATCTAGCCCACAAAAATCTGGAGGAGACTCTTGTGGCCAACCAGTGGGTTTTCCTAAACCACACTTTAAGAACCACTGGGTAGACCACCATGATATAGAGGTTTTGTGTCAAAAAGGGTTTTCCTCCATAGCTCTATTTTCCCTCACATCTGCCTCCTTCTAACTTTAAAATATTATTTCAGCCTGAGTAAATGGTTATGTTAGGTGGTGTCACATACTGTCATGCCACAGAAAACCGAGTTTATACTGTCGATTATAACACTACTAATGGGAATTAAATAATATATGTCACCAAATCTTCAACCTGATCAAAGTTCTTCCAGAGTTCCTATTTATTAATGATTGACCTCAGACATCATCCTTCTTATAATAAAGGACTTGCTGAAATTATTCAAGGAAATGTGGAGATACTTTATAAAGAATAGTTGGGAGGAAAAAAGTAACAAGTAATATAGTTTCTAAGATCTGTGCATAAGCAGTGTCTTAGTAAAACTACATGGGGTAAAAGACAATCCCTCTAACCTGAAACACACACACACCAACCTAAGGTTCAAGTTAACACTATGTTTCAGCTACTAAAACTGTAGGAGCAATTTATTCTAAGTTTTGAACTGCCAAGGGATCAATTAATTCCTAAACTTTAGGATTTGTATGGCAGAAGTTTTAAATCATTTAACCTACCCTAAAAGGTTACTTATAGCTCATTTTAGGGAACAGAATATTCAAGACAATGGCTTGCATTTGAAATAATGATATTCCAGTCATATTCAGATTTACTGTTAACAAAGCGATTCCATTAGTTCACATCTGCCTTAAAAAGAAGGCAGCGGGGAGGGGACTCCAAGAAAAGCACATGTTTCTCCATTAATGAATTTTGGCACAATAACTTTTATGTCTATCACCTGGGGGTGAGGATTACTTCATGTTTGGGAAACTGAGTATAACTTTATGGGTGATACAGCATTGCCTAGCAAAGGTTGAACTTTTTTGCCAAGGAGGAAATCAGTGAAGTAACCAAGACCTGCCAAGAACACATGTGAAAGAGTTAATCAGAAATGCCTGTGCATGTCTTTCTTGGTTCAAGGAAAAGGGCTAAATAATAAAACTGAACTAATTAGAACACATGAACAATATCAAACATCTCCAATGTTTCTCATCAAGTTCACAGAGTTTTACTGGTCTGGGGAAGTTACACTCAACTCCAAAATGGTCCACGAGCATAATTTGCTCTATAAAAGCCACTTAACTATTGCTTAGAATCATATTTGAGTCCTTTTAATGAAAAAGTATGGGAAATTTACAGAGGAAACTGAGACTGTGCCTTCTCTAGTTCTCTAGAGATGGCTCAAAAAGTAAAACTATGCTTACCTGAAAAATTGGGCCTTGGATTTCGGAAATTTCATCAAATTAAAACAAAAAGTTAATTTTGGATTAAGGTTTTAATTAACTGGTAGTCTTGCAGAAGCATTTCATGTTTTAGAAAAGTTAGATTAGTTTTTACAAAAAGGCACTATCTACTCTGAAGGATAGCTGCAGATTACACATTGTGACATATGTGCTCTAAGACTTCAACTTAAAAAAAAAAACAGTTCTATGATTTTAGAACTAGACAACTAAGAACACTAAGACAACAAAAAAGTTGAGAACAAGACACAAACAGCCCATAAAACAGATAAATCATAAAATTACCTCTATATCCTGGATAATCTTTGGGTATAATGACCTATAAAATGAATTGGGAGGGCCATCTGTTGGTCTGTTTTTAAACAGGTACTGATCCCTGGCAAAAAAACACAAGCAGATGTTACATTTTTGCACATAAAAGGGTGAATTTTATTTAAACATGGTGCTTACAAAGATGTATCTTTCAAGTCTTTTGACTTGCATTGAGCTTTAACAGTTCCAAAGCAGGATTTCTGACAATTAAATGTACATGTTAGGCACAACTTTACTTCAGCTTATAGTTCTTTAGCATGGTCCTAACCTTTTATTTTCTGAATACCCAACACAATAATCTAGCCTTTCATTCTACAGTTCGATAAAAAGTGTTAATGTAGCTTTGTGAAAAAGCTAACTGAGTACATGAACAAACTTTTTCCCATAAAGAAAGCACAGCCCTAACCATCACTCACACAGCCACCTATCTGTCCTAGCTGTGGCACTCTCTTTCTCTGTGCTGTCAGGGTACTGACATGTACAGAGCTATACAGCTGTATTTCAGACAACAGGTTGTCTCTGAAAAATCCTGCCTGCTGTACCTTCCATCTTCAACCAGGATCAATATCTAATAGCAAAATGGCATTATTTGACTTTCTCACGTTTTCCTTTTTCTTATCTATCTTTTGGTAATGGTGTCATCACCTAAGGAAAATGTGAAAGGAAAAGCATAAACACATAGCCTTGAAAAGCCAAATTGCTCAAACTGTACATCTCCCCCCCCCAACTCTTGACTACTCATCTTTTCCCACTTGTTTAAAATAGGCCAACACATTTGGCAAGTATAATTGCATTTTTTAGTAATCAAACTGACCCTAGGTCAAATAAACTTTTTTCAAGGGAACAACCAACCTAAATACTTACCACCCTCTTCTTTCTGAAAGTCCCTTCCATAGAGGGTCAGTGCGCACCATTCGTTCAATCAACTTCTTCCAAAGCATTCCTTCGGAGATGACTCGCTGCCATTCCTTACATACCAGCTCTGCTGCACACAGAGACCTGGCATCCAGGTAGGAAAGAATGTTTTCTGCTATGTGATCTAAACCTTGCTCTACAAAATAGAAAAGGCAATGAAGGAATAGGAAGGGAGATGGAAACGTACCAGTTACCATTTCCTTAAAGATAAGAGGAATAAAGAAATCCTGAACCAGGAAACATACCTGAGTAATATCAAAAGTTCTTCAGATATACAAGTGCATGAGTACATAGACATAGACACTTCTTTTTGGTTCTGATTTTTTAAGATAAAACAATTGATGGCACCAGTTCCTGTCTGTAAAAGCCAACCCTGGACAGTTCTGTACTTGTCAGACATTATAATAAATGATTTCTTTTACATAACTCTATGGGGTAACGACACCCCAAATTTTACAGATGAGGCAGAAAGAGGTAAAAGGATTCAAGGTTTTACAATTATAGGGTAGTGAAGCCAAGACTGGACTCTGATCTCTTGCTCCAAAGTCTGCATTCTTTCCCCTCTGATTTACTGTTTCTCGTAACAAATCATCCTATTGATACATGACCTATGTGAATCCCTTGGGGCTAAGGAGACAAAAAGGTGAGAAACACTGACTTATCTGAAAAGTTTATGGAAAGTTAAACGACAATCCAAGAATTAAGTCAGGTGCACTAAGATGTATTTTTGTCAATCATTTCTCCATCTCCTTATGGAGGTAAAATCCTCAAAACCATGAACCACATGCCTAAAAATTCTAGAACCTTAAGTCGTTTATCCTACACAATGCAAGTATCCTCTCCAAGACAACCAAGATTCAGCCTTCGCCTGACATTCACGAAGGTAAGAAGATCACTATGGTCAATGCTGTTGCCACCTGTACACTCCCATCCTGTGGTTTTGGGCATGTCCTCTGCAACTACAAGAAATAAAGCTCATCCCCAGGCCTCCTCTGTGTTGGGGTGGGAAAACTAAACACACAGTCGGAAAATTCCAATTTCAAGTCTGGGTTCCCCACCTAGAACTTCTATGACATGAAACAAATACTTAAACAATACTGAAACATCCCTGCCCCTTGGTTTTTTACCAAATAACATGGTAATGGCCAGTAACAACTGTCCTTTCTCACACTACTTGTATGAATCAAAAAAGTTCTACAGGAAGATTTTAAAGACAACAAAGTACCATTTGGGGTTAATACTTGTTCTCTTTTTCAAGATAAATAGAAGGAGTATAGTCATACTAACTTGGCAGGGTATAGGTAAATCGTTAAACTTTCAGAACCTCAATTTCCTCATCTGTATAAAACAGGGATAATAATCTCTGCCTTATTTTGAAAATATCACAATGAGATGCTGCATAAAAAATGCTTTACAAACTAAGGTTTTTTCCAACTCTAAGAATGACTATTTACACTGTTGATTATGGTTTACAGGCCCTTCATATACTAGTTCTACTCTATAGTAGGTCTAATACCCAAGTTATGATCTGATAATGAAGACTAACTACACTGGACCACTATCTTTTCTTGCACGTTATTATATTAAGAG
This sequence comes from Grampus griseus, assembly GCF_964374135.1. Lineage (NCBI taxonomy): Eukaryota > Metazoa > Chordata > Mammalia > Artiodactyla > Delphinidae > Grampus > Grampus griseus. Next base: position 146,651,396 of record NC_139019.1, read on the forward strand.
TTAAGGCCATCAAAGATTATACTGCCTTCATCTAACAGTCATATCACAGTAGACTCCTAAGATGGTAGTAAGTTGAATTAAAATCTTAGGCCCTTCTCCCCAAAACATCTATTAAAACAATTCCCCTTAATTTCTGTATTTGTATGGGTAGTTTAGAAGGGGAGGGCAGCTCACACGGAAGTCTACAGTTATCCTCTCTATAATTCACCTTCAAATCTTTATCTGACCCTTCCATGTCAGTCTCTACAATTCTGATTCTGTCATACAGAAAAGTGGATATTCCACACCAGATCTTCATGGTGGGCAAATGCAGTAACTCTTTACCCCAAGTTGCTGGCAAACATGTTAAATGGGTCAGAACCAAGGACAGCACCCGTGATTCTATATTTCCCTTCAAGCTATCATACACCCATTCATTAAATACTCACAAGGTACCAACACTGAGCCACCAGTTCTACATCATCTGGATTTTATACTACTATTATCCAGCCCATATCTCTCTATTCAGTCCTCAAGGATATTTGGAGAAACTCGGCCCCATGAAGACACTGCCATCTTTATATCATGTTTCTGACTTGCTAGTCTCATAACTTTATCCAGAAAGGAAATCAAGTGACTTTGGTACGGTTACTCTCCACGTTCCCTTGCTGGTGCTTACTACATAAAGTTGGTATTGCAATTTTCTGTTTACAAGTTGGCACTACCTGCTTTGTGTCACTTTTAAACATATATAACCCATGTTCATTATAGAAAAACTATAAAATGCATATAAGCAAATACCTTTAAATCCCTAAACCCCACCTCTCAGAGATAATAGCTTTTAACATTCTGTATACTATACCTTTCTAGGATTACACAACCCTACACAGTCTTTTCAACAGCTAATTAACTTTTGATAATCCATTTGAGAATTAGGCTAGAATGGAACATCAAATTCAATAGCCAATAGCTCTCATATACACCTTCTCCAGTTCTCCCGTTCTTAAGACCAGGAAATCTGCTCATCAATCATCTCTGGGTTCTATCATGCAGGATTACCAAACACAGTTGTACAAGCTGTATGTTCACAACTGTACAAGCTATATGTGCACAACTGTACCCAGTAGCTCTACCTACTGGTTTCCAATTACTTCTCAATGTTCCACAATTCTGAAAGTCACAGACTTAGGTTCTGTCACTATCCCGGCACACAACATTTTTAGGTCTACTTGTTATAGGAGCTGTGTTAAAGACAGCTTCATATCTTTCTTGGACTACAATTTTTCTGTCCTTTCTGGTTTTAAAACCATTCTTCTTAGTGGGGAAAGAAAAAAGGATAAGTTAAATGAAGAGTGAAAATATGCTGTTTCTTTCTATTACCACTACACCATCTATTCCAAGTACACTGTCCCTTCATTCTTCGTGTTCTTGCTCCAAACAGTTGATTATTTTATTTGTTTTTAACTCTCCCAAATTCCTTAACCATTTTGGACAATTTCACAATATTTGGGGCTTGGCCTTCTTGATACCATTCTCAAAGGTTCAGGCTACCTTTTTGTGTATCTCCATGCCCCTTTCTTTCATCTTCTGTCCAAGTGTATTTAAAATCAGGGAAATTCATGGAAAATCACATGGGATTCTACCTGTGCCTATCCACTGACAGGATTAGCAAATTATTAATCAGAACTTTAAATTTCAGAATCTCTCTACCGTCTTTAATCATATTTTCTTTTACAGTCTCTGGCCATGGCCTAATAAACTTAGCTCTTCTCTGAATTCTTCTAATTCTGGGGTACTTTATCTGACTATCTTCTAGTTTCTACACTTAATATGAGAACACAGTCACTTTCCAAGGTTTATGTTAATTCTAATCACTAACCAAATCCTCCTAATTGGTTATAAACACACCCCGAACCAACTCCCCTCTCAAATCCTCTGCTGAGAGAGGAAATGAACAGACAAGAACACATTATATAGCTGTCTTTTCAGGCCTCAATGGCTGCCACATCCCCATGGTCTATATATGAACTGGGAAAGCTGCATCCAAACCCTCCACCTGGCTGGGTAGTCTATGCGCTGGTTCTCAGAAGCCTGTGTGGTTATATCACTTAGGGTTACTAATCTGAGAAGCAACAGCAGCAGAAACAGCTTCCTAAATATTCTCCTGATCCACTGAATCAGAACCTCTAGATGGTGGGGCCCAGAAATCTACATTCTTAAGAATTACTACCAGATAATTCTGACATGCTGGGAACTACTGCTTCATAGCAATAATATCCCTTTTAGTCCTCATTGATTTCCCGCCACCTCAATATCTCACACCACTGGGCTATCAATGAGATTCTGCAGAAAGAAGCTCATTATTAGACACATACTTCCTACTCTTTCAAATGCCACTGGTCCAATTCAGCAACATCTCATTGAAATCTATGAGATTTGATTTATTTCCTTTTGGTAATACGTTAAATTCACTTCATCCTTCTAGGGGGCAGCATGTTTTAGTTTCTCGGAAAATGCACTGGCTATAGAGCCATATAATCTGGGTTGAAGCAAATCAGTTTTCCTTTTTGGATCTCAGTCTGCCATAAAATAGAAATGATATTAAATGCCTAAGAAGGATCATCTCGTATAATCTGCATGATAAAACCCTCTGAGATAGGCTATAAATAGCCTCATTTTATAGAGAAGGAACTTCTTAACCTTGTTGGAAAGGTTCATAAGAGGAGGTTATTCAGGAGCCAGATACAGAGCAGGTACTCGATAAATGTCAGTCTCTCTTCTTCCCTCTTCCAGAAATCGCTTTACCTGATATCACTGGTCAAGGAAGCTAAGCAGTATTCCCCTTCCTTGTTACTTTCTGCAGAGAAAATATGACACACCTCCCCTAGCAAATCGCTAATTCCTCACTAATAGCTTGGAGTAAGTCTCATACCCCTTAAATATTTAAAGAAGAATAGGAATCACACAACCTCTATTTTGGGCACCTTGGAGTAACTAGCCCCAGGAGCCATGTAGACCTTGTAACTTTCTGGTTTCAAGACTGTTCAGAACAAAGAGGTTACTGAATAAGGTGGTCCATTTGCCTGAGCTAGAAAGTGCTCTGAGGTGTTAAAGCTAAGCATTTTCTTAAGTATCAATGTCTGGCTCTCATTTACTCTATGGTGCTGAGACGCCCCCATCTCCTGCCACCCCCCCCTTCCCAAGGCAATAAGAGGACACATTATGGCCTCAGAAAATGAGTCCAGAATACTGCACACATAGTGCTGAAGAAGTGCTGCTGTTGCTAATTATAGGCACCAGATGAAGGTCTGGAAATTTTTCAATAATAAATTAAAACAATTAAAAGGCAGAATTTTCAAAGCTCAATATGTAAATAACATTGTACCAAAATGAAACTCAAATGTGTAATGTCAGTTCAATGCCCTTGACTATAGCCAGTTTTAAGACAGCTGCTTAGATCATACAATTACAGAAACTTTTATTATTTTAGAAACACATTTCAAAGAGCAGCTGCAAAGAAATTTCCTTCCCCACCCACCCCTGCTGTCCCTTCCCCCTCCCTAGTCACAGATCTAGTTGTAAAATCTGAAGTTAGAAACTTTCTTTCCTGAGAGCAAAAGTCTGTCAGTGGATGCCTTTAACTTGGAATATACTGACCTAAGGATTCAGACACAAATGCTCAGGTCACAAAGTCCAACATTTTGTTATGCCAACAAAGTGGCACACACACCTACCTAAATGATGTCAGGATGAATCAATTCGGAAATCAGTGGGTGAATAATTAAAACTTCCTGGCAATAAATCGTACTGCAGGTGCTTCCTGCCTCTCTGGGCTTTTTTTTTTTTTAACTGACATCCTCAGAATACCCACCAGATGCTAGGCATATTATATACAATGTCTTTAATCTTCACAATATCCTATAAGGTATTATTATCATTCCCACACAGATAAGGAAACTGAGGATCCAAAAAGTGAGCTCACATAACCATTAGGGGCAGGGGCTGGGATTCAAATGGAGGGGCTGTCAAATCCAACACCCATCATCTTTCCACTCTGTCATGCTAGATCTCTGGCCCTGCATCCAGCCTAAAGCCTACACTCTGGTTCTTCCACATCTCCCAAGACCTCTGATCTAATCTCTGTCACATTCACAGTCCATAATGGTTTATCATCCTTACTTGAGGATGAGACAAAAGAATAAACCATGGCCAGGAAGGTAAGTGTTTTTAAAATTCTTAATTGCTTAGACACCTCACCAAACAGATCACCAATGCTTATCGTCCTTCTTGAAGTACAATCTGTCTCTACTTCAAATGGTATAAATTTTCCCTTTAACAACAGTTCTTACAAACCACAAACTTAGCCTGCAGAAATTGACATTGCAGACTAAACATTTACCATGATTTTTAGAAAAGCATATCATAATTATCACTTTTTCCACTGAACCAAAAGGAGCCAGAGACCACAAACATTTTCCGTTTTCCCTATACTGACAGGTACGATATTCACAGTAAGCATTAAAAAGTCAAAACTACAGACCGTTTTTATAGAATTAATGGTTTTCACAATCAAAAGAAGTCTTAAGTAGACTGTCAATTTCAACAAAGTAAAAATTCAAACTAAGGATCATCTACAGTAAAAGTTAAACACCAAACCAGGATAATGATTAGTAAGTTGTTCCACACATTATTAAATCTAAGTATGAACAAACACATGGACCTGTTTCTCCCCTAATGCTCTTAAGGCAAGATCTGTGCTAAGGAACTAATGCCAGATTTAATCCAAGTCTACTAGACACTAACTAACACAATCAACTTGGCCAGCTTGTCCCCAGCTATTAGATTCATATGTATGATATATACTGACATATGTATATATGTTCAGATCAAATCCTGTTAAAACAAATAGCATTTTAACAAAAATATTTCCATGTCCCAGCCAATGGTCCGTTCATTTCATGTAATACTCGATACCACAAAATTCCACTTTAACAGAGATATGGACAATGCCTTAAAATTCGCTGTAATGAAAACTGAATTGTATGCAATTATACTAACCATATTTATATACATAACACATGTTCATCTGTTCTGTCTCTTCTCCAATTCTGTACACTCCCCAAGAGAAGGGGCTGCCTCTGAACTATACTCTGCAAATCAAGAGAACTACAACAGTGCCACCTCGTGGATATTCTGTAAATACAAGTTGAATTCCCTGGTGCTCTAAAATGTTTGAGAGGCAAATTATAGGGAAAAAATAAAAATAAACCAAAACAACAGAAAGCAAACAGAATGGATTTGCCTCAAAAAATGGAAGCATAGCTTCATTTATTTAAAAGCACTTAAGAGGAACAAGTATAACTGTCAACTTTAAAAACTACCCTGTCTCTTCTTGGTGTGAAATGTAGCATGAGTCAGTAGAAAGTCTTAGATGAGGGGGGTTCTGAGTTCTGGGCTGCACATACAGAGGAGCTGCAGCACATGTGCACTCATCTTACTCAAATTCACCTATAATTCTCTCTCTCATGCAATTAGAAGCATAGCTCTTCTCTCCCACTCTCTCTCTTATAATTAAAAGTAAATGTTACTGAATTGGGGTGTAAACCATGTATACTTGAGGCCAGTTTAAGGCACTGTCCAGAGTAATCTTAACTGGAAGTGATTTCAGCTTTTGTACTAGCTTTTGCACCAACCCCCACCATCACCTGCAAAATCACAATAACCAAGATGTATGATCTTAGGCATTTCACCCAATTCTCTGATCCCTGGCTTCATAATCTACCCAATGAGGAACAGCACTAGCTGACGGCTAAGATCCCCTTCAGCAATTAAATACTATGATTCTAGAAAAAGAGGGTTCATGTTTTGCTTTTCTAGAAATACTAATTCAAGAAATGAGGAAAATAATGCTACATTTCAGCATAAAAAGAACAGTAGGGGCAAAATTTTCTAAGCTAACTCTCAAATATCCCTAAAACACTCCCTTTGTAGAAAGTAAATTTATAAGTTCTAGAAGAGGGATTAGGAATCAGAGGCTGGCATGTCACTTTGCAGCCCCAGGTTTCAGGCCTGAGGCATGAACCCAGGTCCTGTCTACTGTGGAAATACTTAAGACTATGGAGTTGTGATGCACTGTAAATCACAGACAGGCTAAGAGAGAAGCTGCTCTTTGAGGAGCCATCCAGAAGCTCTGAAAAAAGGGTAGGGCTGGTGGCAATGCTACTGGTTTATCCCTGGCTATTTCTAAGGCATACCCTGGCACAGCAGCTGTAACCTCCAGGTTACCCTGACCACGTTAGAGGAGAACGTTCTGGCCAACAGTCTCACATTCTCTTCAAGAGTGAAATCTCTCTATCTTACCTAGACAAACTTAAAATAAAAAATTTAAAAAAGAACACGGAGAGAAAAGAATTAACGAGTGACCAAAAATCAAAGAGGGGGACTTCCCTGGTGGCGCAGTGGTTAAGAATCCGCCTGCCAATGCAGGGTACACAGGTTCAATCCCTGGTCTGGGAAGATCCCACATGCCATGGAGAAACTAAGCCCGTGTGCCATAATTACTGAGCCTGCGCTCTAGAGCCCGCGAACCACAACTGCTGAGCTCATGTGTCACAACTACTGAAGCCCACGCACCTAGAGCCTGTGCTCCGCAACAAGAGAAGCCACCGCAATGAGAAGCCCGTGCACCGCAATGAAGAGTAGCTCCCGCTCACCGCAACTAGAGACAGCCCACGCGCAGCAACAAAGACCCAACGCAGCCAAAAATAAATAAATAAATAAATTTAAAAAAAAAATCAAAGGGGGATGAACAGGCAGAGCACAGCGGGTTTTTAGAGCAGTGAAACTGTTCTGTGTGACACTATAATGGTAGATACATGTCACTATACATTTGTCAAAAGCCACAGAATGTACAACACCAAGAGTGAACCTTGAAGTATGTACTTTGAGTGATAGTGATGTGTCAGTGTAGGTTCATGTATTGTAACAAATGTACCACTGTAGTGTAGGATGTTGATAGCAGGGAGGCTGTGCTGGGAGCTGTTGCGGGTGGGGGGGAGGATATGGAATCTGTACTTTCTGCCCAATTTTGCTGTGAACCTAAAACTGTTGTAAAAGTAGTCTTTTTTTTCTTTTAAACCAAAGTAAACTTAACTAGGGGGTGAGGAGGGAGAGACAGAGAAAGAGAAAAGGGAGAGAAGAACACACTCATGCAGGGGTAGGATAGTGAGGGAGAGGATGCAGAAATAAGTTTTAAGAAATGTAGTAAGACATGCTATCAATTTCCCCAATACTTTTCTGCCATTCCCTAAGTGTCACTTCAGATATAAATGAACATCTTAAATTTGGGGACACTTCCCAAACACTGTAGGAAAAATTGTCCCATATTAAAAACAAATACTTATAAAGGCAAAATGCAGATTCTATAGACACCACATCAAAATAAAAAGTACAGCATTAATTCACTAATGTAGCAACAGTATTGACCAATGATCAACACTAGTAATCACAGAAACTGCCTACAGTTCCTAGATAGATGCTAAATTATAACTGCTCTTCAAGTACCACATATTAAAGTACAGTATGTGCCCCAAAGAAATGCTGTCTCACGCTGTACTCATTCATTCATTTCACAAACACCTACTCGGCTCCGTCTAGGCTCTTGGGCTGGGCATTCTTCCACTTCTCAGCTTTTTAAAAGACAAGCATGGTTACCTGGTAAAGCGGTAATAAAGTCCCGCTGCAACATGGGCTTCAGGTAAGAGTTAATATGTCCATGCTGGTAATGACACATTCGTGAAATAAGGTGTTCCACAAATTCCACTTGATCTGATTCAGACCACTGGTCAAAATATTTAATACACAAGTCTTTTTCTTTTTGATAGTTTCCTTCTGATGGCCTCTTTCTGGAGACGATCACTGATGATGTTCCATTACTTATCTATTTTAGAAAAACAAAAAAGTAATTAGTTTGACAAGGAAAATAAATCTTAAGAGCATATCATCAGAAACATTTTTTTGCCCTGTGTATTTATTCTTAAAATGCCAGTTTTACCCTAAAGCCAAACTCATTCCTTTATTAATTAATTCAGGAAATAATTAAAAAAGCATTCAGGGTCCATGTACTCGAATTAGTCACTAAAGTAATGATAAAGTTAGAGTTCTATCTAAAGCTAAATGGTGTCTTAAATCATCATTCTCCAATGCTTATTCCAAAATCGTGCTGTTATCAGTTAACTAACTAAGGTTGGAGAAGACCATCTTAGAAAAACTGTTCAACTTGGCAAAGTGGCAACTGATTGATTATTGATGGTTTGTTTTCCTTCCTCAAAGTTGGAAGGTAAAGCTATATTCATCTATGCAAATAGTTCTCACACTTGTGCATGCATCAGAATAACAAAAGAGCTTGTTAACACACAGACTGCTGGGCCCACCGCGGAGGTTCTGATCCTACAGTTCTGGAGTAGAGCCTGAGCACTTCCAACAAGTCCCCAAGTGATGCTGATGCTGCTGGTCTAGAGACTGCACTTCAGGGACCTCACTCTGAAAACTACTCGTCTATGTAACGGAGAAATCAGAGAGCAATTCAATCTAAAAAGCTTCATTTTACCTAACAGTTTCAATCTCCTCCGTATTATTTCCAGGGCTGCTAATTGCTGACAAAATAGTTTACAGACTTTCACTGTCTCTTTCAATCACCTACTCAGAAAGTGACCCAAGGTAAACCACATATACCTGAAAAGTTCCTCATCTTATTTAGTTGGTTTACGGATATCCCACAGACTCCTATACTAAATAGTTGCATCTCTCATCAAATCTACATGGTCCTTACATAAAATCAGTATACTTTTTAAAAACTGAAACTAGGACTTCCCTGGTGGCACAGTGGTGGAGAATCCGCCTGCCAATGCAGGGGACACGGGTTCGAGCCCTGGTCCGGGAAGATCTCACATGCCGCGGAGCAACTAAGCCCGTGCGCCACAACTACTGAGCTCACACGCCTAGAGCCTGTGCTCCGCAACAGGAGAAGCCACCGCAATGAGAAGCCTGCACACCGCAACAAAGAGTAGCCCCCGCTGACCACAACTAGAGAAAGCCCGCGCACAGCAACGAAGACCCAACACAGCCAAAAAAACAAAACAAACAAACAAAAACACTGAAACTACATGCACTGCATCTGGACAACAATATCCAAAAAAATCTAAATCCCTAGACTGAACCACAACTGCTACTGATATTATGAGGCTCAGTAATTTCCCTGTTTACAAACAAAAGAACCTCAATACTTTCGTCAAACATTTGCCAAGTCATCTGTCCATCACTATTCTGAATGCCCCTTCATGTGTAACACTAGAAAGAATAACATATAAGAGAATTTTGAAAACTGAAGAGTTGCATCACAAACATTCATTAATTCCATTAGGAGCTTATTTCAGAAGTCTTACATGGGAAGAATGAAGAGCTTTTTTTATCAGTATATCCCCTAACTTAAAGTGAACTGAACCCATCCCAGAAAGAAGACATCCTTTGTAAATATCCAAAGGAGTCTTTGGCCTTCCTTGGTAAAATCTTAAAAATCCTTCATATCTGAAGTGAGTTCTTATATCGACATTTAGAGGTATAAACCTGGAAGGCATTAATCTCCCACCTCACTTATCTTACCACTTCCTTGTCTGAGAACGTTTTTTCCCTTAAAATTTGGGTGAGGGAGAGCTCACTGACACCGGGCACCACCAGGGGGCAGCATTGAACAGAGATTTTTGATGTTGCTTGTAGTAAAACATTCATATCAAACAGAACCAAAACATCAGCATTAAGAACAGTCAGACGAAGTAAACATTCTTTGCTGTGGTGAGTATCAGCTAGCATAAGGAGCACCTTTGCTACTTCTAAGCATAAGGATGTTCACCATAATGTTATAATAAAATTCAGAAAAAACTACCCAGTTACAGGCAACTGGTTAAAGTGAATTATATAATACATCTACACAAAATACTACGATGCAGCCATTAGAATTAGGTTTATAAAGTAAGATTTTAATAACAAGAGAACATGTTTATGAAATAGTATTAGGGACAAAAGAATTTTATATAGCATATGATCACAATAATTTGTGTGAAGGGAAACACGCCAAGAAAAAGTAAAGAATATAAATGAAAATGTTAGAAGTGCCTAATCTTGAGAGAGAAAGCTACATATTTTTCCTTCCCCTTTTCTTTCTATATTTTTTTCATAATACTTGCCAAAATAATTGCTTTCCTAACAGGTTAAATATAATTATGGTAACAACTTGCATTTGTGTACTGCTTTATTGTTTATAAAATACTTTCACACCCATTATCTCACTTGATAAGCAAAAGGGTTATTATTTCATTTACAGAAGGGTTCCTTTCCTAACCATCTAGCCCCCTTAGAGCATCGGTATACCATTAACTAGTTGACTGAAAGGCAGATGAAAAAAAAAAACAAAAAACTGAAAGCTAAAGTGTTAAGAACCACTGTGAATTGAAAAGCAATAGTAAATTAAAGAGAATCCTGTTGCAAAATACCAGACGTGGAGGGAACAGCAGTCAGTCTGCACACAGTTCCCCCTAAAATAACAGTATGTGCCCAATTCTACAGCACATTTTCCATTTCTATTTCTAACCACCCGCTTGGCCTAGAAAGATCTTCCTGGAATTGCACTGCTTTGTTTCTTTTCATCATAAATTTGTTGGGGACACTTTATTCTTGCTAACTCCTTTGATTCAAAACAAGTGAACCCAGAGAACTTTTTTTTTATCATTATTCTCTTCAGATTTAGATTTGTTTTGCCTTTATTTGTATCTTCATGAAGGGAAAAATTATGTGTACCATAATGGTCGATGAAAACATGAAATCATGAAACTTTATATGCTCTCCATCCCGCGCCTTACAAAAAAACTGGGGGATTGGAAGGAAAACTGGAAAACTAAAATAGAGGTAGGAGAGAAGGAAACTGAATTTAAAAGGAAAAGGCAAACAAATAGGAAATGGGGGAGAAGGGTGACGGTTGGGAGAAAAGGTCGGTGCATACACTGGTATGCAGCATGGTGCCATTCTGGTGACAAAGGACACCACCACTGTCCATCTTTGGCTTAGACAGTGGCCCCAGAGACGGAATATTTTGGGCTGCAGCCAACTTCAGAATCTTGGTGAGAATTCCTAAATTCTTTACTATTCATAATGACACTTCCCTAAGGAACAGAAGATAAATTAGGGTGAATTCTTTTTTTTTTTTCCTTATGTGGACCATTTTAAAAGTCTTCATTGAATTAGTTACAATATTGCTTCTGTTTTATGTCTTGGTTTTTTGGCCCTGAGGCATGTGGGCTCTTAGTTCCCCAACCAGGGATCGAACCCCCACCCCCTGCATTGGAAGGTGAAGTCTTAACCACTGGACCGCCAGGGAAGTCCCAGGGTGGATCCTGAAACTAGCAGAATTGCACAAAAGAAAACAAAAGTACTTGGCTCTTAGTTTCACTGAGGACAGGAGCTGAGGGAGCATCTTATCTACAGTAAGTCAATTGCTATCTTATCTGTGCGCCGTCATTCCTACCTGCCAAAGAGTATTTTTCTTTGGGGACTCATCTTCATTTTGATCCTCCATAACTGAAGTGTTCTAAGGGGGGAAAAACAGGTTATTTGAATTATGCCGAGTTTTGCAAATCCTAAATAACTACACCAAAATATAGTTTTGAAAACCCAAACTGGAGTGTACCAACACCAACCCAAGAGCTGTTTGGCTTGTGGCTAACACATGCCATTTTGGGTCAACAGGGGTGTTTTCATCTTTGATCAATCATTAGTTAGTGGTTGGACAAAAGTAAGCATAAAGTCTTTATGAAGGTTGGGTGTACTTAGAAAACAGGCTAAATTATGGGAGTGGGGCTGAAGCTCTACCTCAATCATCCCCGTTATTCTTTTAACCTGAAGAAAGAAGGCCCAGAGACCCACTAAGTTCCTGATGATTACACAAAACATTTACTAGAATGTCTGCTACTCAGTAGCCCACCCCAGCCATCAGCAATTAGAAGTGACAAAGCCCTGGAAGGCCCCCTGCCTTTCTCTTTCCTCCCTTGATGGCCTTGTTTTTCTGGAATGGCTTTGCAATCTCCCCTAGCAAGCATGGTGGGTGCCCCAACCTTTTCCCTTAAGAGGAGGATGCTGTTAGCCAGCAACAATCTGGCTTGCCTTGGGAATGCATTAGCTTTTGATTTTTGTGTTTACTGCACAAAGAGGCACTGTGTATTCTTTCTGGTGACCTAGTCGCTCAATAGATGCCCATTAACTGGAGATTATACATGATTGGATTTTCCCTTTTGAAGCTCCTACCTAATAGCTAAATGGAAACTTAATGAGAAGGGGAAGTGGGAGAGTTGTGTTCTGAAAGGAATAACAACTCATTTATGGATAGCAGTCTCTCTAAGATTCCTTCCCAAGCCTAAAATTCCAAGATTGGGGTACAAAATTTAAACTATAAAATTTGTCCTGTAGTATTAGTCGAAAAGATCCTATAGATCTATTTATCAGTGTTTACAAGAGCTTGTTTACTGCCTATAGGGAATAAGCCTACCTCTCAAATTTTCCCTGTTTTTCCTTTATGTTCGTCAAGTTGTAAAATGTTTGGGCACATACAGTATTTCCAAACACTCCATTTGAAAATACCCAACGTAGGTGGTGGCAGAAGAATCACCACTGGACACTAGTGCTCTGCAGGTCTCACAGCAGGCTCTGATAAGAGATGTAGAATGAGGGCTTCCCTAGTGGCACAGTGGTTAAGAATCTGCCTGCCAATGCAGGGGACACGGGTTCGAGCCCTGGTCCAGGAAGGTCCCACATGCCGCGGAGCAACTAAGCCCGTGCGCCGCAACTACTGAGCCTGCGCTCTAGAGCCTGCGAGCCACAACTACTGAAGCCCACGCACCTAGAGCCTGTGCTCCACAACTAGAGAAGCCACCGCAATGAGAAGCCTGCACACCGCAACAAAGAGTAGCCCCTGCTCTCAGCAACTAGAGAAAAAACCCGCGTACAGCAGCAAAGACCCAAGGCAGCCAAAAATTAAATAAATGAATAAAATTAAATTAAAAAAAAAAGAGATGTAGAATGATGTAGTAGAAAAGCCAAAGGCTTTGAAACCAAAGACAGAAGTTGGAATCCAGATTTAGTCACTCACTCTGTGTGTGTGTGTGTGTGTGTGCGCGCGCGCGCGCACGCACGCGCGCGTGAGAGAGAGAGGGAGAGAGAGAGAGAGAGGGAGAGGGAGAGAGAGGGAGAGGGAGAGAGAGACAGAGAGATCCTGAGCAAGTTGTTCTACCCATGGACAAATACAAACCACACAAAGTTGTGGGGATTGAGACTACCAGCACAGTGCTTTGTGTATAGTGGGTATTCATAAACTCTGTTTATGCCCTGCTTTGAAGATACTACTTTCCCCCAAGTGTTATCTTCTCATGCTTTTCTAACTTCAGACTTTGACAGAAAGACTCCAGATGGTTGCCTAATAGGGAAAACCCACTGGCTTCCTTGATAAAACCTTATAAGCCGCATAACACCGAGGTCTGCAATGGGGAAGGGGGGCAGGAGGGCAGGGCTCCATATGTTAAAGTCAACCATGAGCCAGAGAGGAAGGAAGTGTGTCCAAGTGTCCAAAGCAGGTCTAAAGCGGTGGCAGCAATAAATGATCCTGAATGGGAAAGGGGGGATGAAGAATAGGGAAACACAAGTAGTACTCCTCCCTCAAATTTTCCTTTTACTGCTATCTTGAAGGACTTAGGGATTAATAAAGCTGACAGGTTTCCTTAGGGGAATGAACAAAGTGGGAACAGTGACTCAGTATATCACCTGGATCTGACTGGTAGTTACAAAGGCATCCTTGCAATATCACAATGTCCTGGGTTCTGAGAGAGTGGCAAGAAGAAAGAATGGCTGGGAACATGGAGGTGAGCGTGCCAAATGGAAGAGAGATGGGAAGTAAGTTCCCGCTCCCTCGTCTCCAGGCAGCCCAGGAAATGTGTGAAGGAGGTATATGTGCAAAGGGGTTTGAACTCCAGAGTTTTAAAACACAGGAGTCTGAATCCACCAGAGCTATTCTGACGTAACCTACCTCAATACTTTCCTCACTCAGGCAGGAAACATAAAAACGTCAGAAGTTCCTGCGGACTACGCAAGAAACAACCGTCTTTCCAGTAAGAAAATTTAATTCTTCCTTTCATTCCAAAACAGAGAAATGGTGTTTATTTACATAGCTGAAAAGAAAACAACCCCTCTGATAAAAATAGCAACTATTCTCTTAAGGCTTGATGAAAGTGGATAAAGACATACAATTTAGTAAAACTGTATTTAATAGAGCCCTGTGGGGGCTGGAATACATTTTTTTTTTCAATTTCTCTTATAAAGCCTTCAGGAAAAGATGCCAAAGGGAAAAAGCTGCCCTCCAGCTACACTGATCAGAGGATCATTTCCAAAGAGTAATCCAGGTGACACAAGAGATGCTCAGAGGAAAAAGGGTCCTGGGGTCTAATTAAGTTTGACAAATGCTGCATGCTCACGTGTGTGCTCTCCCCCGCCGCCCTTCTTGCTTTCCTACACAAACACACCCCACAATGCACTTCGTAAAGATACTAAAGGCTCTGACATCTTATAATTTTAAAAATCAGGTTAGATTAGTTTAACAGCGATCCCTAATTTGTTGGGTATGGCCATCCCCCTTCTACACTCTCTCAATAAGAGCTCAGCACACTGGCAAACAGTGGACTAGGGCAGTAGCATGGCACGATTCCTTCCTCCTCCCACTTCACTACATGAATACTGCTGAGAGACAAAGGAAATGCCCACTTTTGGTAAACACAGTATATACCTCTCCTATTCCTCATTATCTTATGTGGGGATAAGAATGGGTGGCAAGCATCAAAAATTCTAAGAGCCACAGGTTTTTATTTTTAGTCACCTTGACTGGGCTTCCCTGGTGGTGCAGTGCTTGAGAACCCACCTGCCAATGCAGGGGACACGGGTTTGAGCCCTGGTCTGGGAAGATCCCACATGTCGTGGTACAACTAAGCCCGTGCACCACAACTAGTGAGCCTGCGCTCTAGAGCCCGTGAGCCACAACTACTGAAGCCCACAGTCCACAACTACTAAGGCCCGTGCACCTAGAGCCCCGTGCTCCACAACAAAAGAAGCCACTGCAATGAGAAGCCCATGCATCACAATGAAGAGTAGCCCCCGCTCGCCCCAACTAGAGAAAAGCCTGCACACAGCAACGAAGACCCAGCGCAGCCAAAAATAAATAAATAAATAATCATTTTGACTTTTATTCCTTAAAGGTTTAATAGACAAAAGGTCACAAGTTCAAGGGAGGTAAGAAAAAACAATGAGTCTTCCTTCCAGGAGAAAAGGAAGGTGGTTTCCTACATCCAAGCTCTCAGATGAAACCATGAGGTAAGCCAATCTGAGAGGTGAGATCCTCTTTTAAGTCTCCAACACTTCTGGGAAAGGAAAGTTCTTTGAAATACCAACCTGGCTTAATCACTTCCTACCCTTCTCATCATCATCTCTTTCATCCTACACCTACATCACATGCAAACAAACAAAAAACGCAGACCTTCCTACTACCAATGGAAGATACAGTCTAGGAAGCAGCAGCTAGACTCTAGGGCAGATCAACCTTAGTACTAGTGACATTTGGGGCCAGATTAATTCCGTGGTGCGGGGGCGGGGGGAGCGTGGCTGTCCTGTACAACGTAGGATGTCAGGCAGCATCCCTGGCTTTTCCCTGCTAGTTGCCAGTAGCAACCCCCTCCCCTGCCCTAACTGTGATAACCAAAAATGTCTCCAGATTGCCAAATGTCAGGGGTGGGGATTGGGGGCTCGGGGCAACAAAACTGCCCCCTCCACTTGAGAGCCACTGCTCTAGGGGTGTGAGCTCCTAAACTCGCTTCCTTAGGAAAATATACTAAAAATCACCACCATCTCAGACCTGGCCTTTCTTTCTCTTCAGGCTTCTTTTCCTTTAACCCCTGTGACAGTATGTGATTTCTTCAAATATAGCCTGACCGTACCATGGTCAAGTAATTCATAGAGTACATAGTTATCTCAATTCTGGGGTAAATCCTGCTTGCCATTCAATGCCTATCCAGGAAAACTTGATATAAGGAGTTCTTTACTAGAGATCCATGGGCTTGGGGGTGTGAATGAGGGTGATAAATATCATGAAGTCATATACAAAAGTTCGTGTGTATACAGTCCTCCAGAAAGAAGATCCAGAGCTTTCATTAGATCTCAAAGGTGTCCCAAATGTAATAAAATAGCAAAGCATGTCTGACCAAATAGGTGGCCAGGGTGGATGGAGCCTAGGTATACGTGTTTTGCTTTGCTTTAATTTAAAGTTCTCCAGGTAATTTTTATGTATGTGTCTGCTTTAAAATCACTGCTATGGCAAAATGATGTGGTCCATGTAGTACCACCATCCTAAGGAAATTGCACTGATACCGTCATGACAGACTCCATCCCAATATGTGATATTTCAGAACTACCAAATACCATGAGAATCTAATGCCTGTTCCTTCTCTTATAAAGCCTTCAGGAGAAGATGCCGAAGGGAAAATGATGCTCTCAAGCTACCCTGATCAGAGGATAATTTCCAAAAAGTATTCCAGGTAACACAAGAGATGTTCAGAGAAAAAAGGGTTCTGAGGTCTGAGTTTGACAAACGTGGTGCACTGCATGAGTGTTCCCCCAACTCCACTCCCAGAGGTTATGATATACTTCACTAAGATACTAAAGGCTCTGTAACATCTCATAATTTAAAAATCAGGCTAGGTTAGTTTAACCTAGCTTTCCCAAGTTTGTTGGATATGGCCACCCCCCTTTCACATTCTCTTAATAAGAGCTCAGCACATACTGGCAAACACAGGACTAGGGCAATAGCATGGCATGATTCCTTCCTCCTCCCAATTCACTGGACAAATACTTTGCGGGGGGGCAGTGGGCAGGGAGGGCCAAGGAAATGCCCACTTTGGTAAACACAATACATTCCTCTCCTATTTCCCATCATCTTTCCCAGTCTGTTATATGGGGTTAGTTTGTATAAAAGCACAGCAGGCTCTAAGCAGTGATATATCTTTGCCAGTAGGTGCCACCAACTAACACAGAATATATTTCACTTGGAAAATTCCCTACTTTAAGAGTTATGTAAGAGGAATCAATTTCCTACTTTAAAAATCCTACAAATTCTGCATTTTGGCTTTCATGATGAGAAATGCTTATACAATGTAAGGTTTTCATATCAAAAACATCTTTACTTCTTAGAGGAAGCAAAAACAAAAACAAAAACCTTACAAAGGATCTAGAAAACATGCGGGCATTTTGTCCTTTTCTCTTGCATTTTTAAATGTTTGGATTTAAGAAATTAAGGATAGGGCTTCCCTGGTGGCGCAGTGGTTGAGAGTCCGCCTGCGGATGCAGGGGACGCGGGAGAGGCCACAACAGTGAGAGGCCCACGTACCGCAAAAAGAAAAAAAAAAAAAAAAAGAAATTAAGGATAACAGATACATTGTGCAAAATGTTATTAGATAACTTTAGTCTCTGTACTAGGCTTGTTTCACATATTGTCTTTTTCTTAACATTTTAAAAAATTTATTTTATTGAAGTACAGTTGACTTACAATGTTGTGTTAATTTCTGCTGTACAGCAAAGTGATTCAGTTATATATATATGCATTCTTTTTCATATTCTTTTCCATTATTATTTATCACAGGATATTGAATAGAGTTCCCTGTGCTATACAGTAGGCACACATTGTCTTTTAATCTTCAGAAAAAATATGTAAGTAGACATTCCAATTTTACAGAAGAAATTGAGGACCAGAGAAATAAGTAACTGGATCAGATCTAGGTCTGTTCTACTCAGAAATCAATGTACTTTCTATACAGAAAAATACAGCTCAGGTGTTTTCCAACTGCTGGTTGTAGCCTATGAAATCAATTTAATGGGCTGTAACCAGCACTTTTTAAATAAAAAGCAAAATTGAATCCGGGCATTCCCCTGCCCACAAGGGTAATAAGCATAACAAAAAACACATAGAAAGGCTAAAAGCAATAAGCAAAACATAACAGGAAAATTCAAATTAAAAGGAAAGCAAAAGTCATTATTGCAAGGAGAGCAATATTCAAGTCAAACCACTGAATAACATTAAGAGCTTTAAAACTCTCTAAAAAGCAAAAATCTATAAAGAGGATAATGTGTGCTTTTATATACTGAATAAAATTCCACAAAGTACAAAAAAGTTAGAAATATTTAAAAAAATTTTTAAGCACCTTTTCATCTTCGACAGATCAAGCAGACCAACCAACAAACAACACTTAAGATTTTCCACGGAACGTTAAAAACAACAACAACAACAAAAAACTGATAGAGAATCCTAGGCCACAAAAGAAATCTCAAATACAGTTAGAAAGCAGGAAGAGATTATACATTTGAGAGTAGGCCAAGCAGAAAAGTCTAGATTTAGTTTGCCAATTATTACTTGCATAAATTCCAAAGGTAAATACACAGAACAATGACTGGCACAGGCAAACCAAACACCTTTGAGTTGTTATTGTAAATGCCAGCTTGGCCCCTAATCTAGCCTACAATTCTTCCCCCTTAAACCTAAATCTTACCAACACGTTGTTGGGAAATGAGATCAATGGAAAGCCAGAAGCATTCATTTGGAAAAAGAAGAGACAAGCTTGTCCAAAAAAGCAGCCCCTATCTCTCATACCACTCTTGAAACTCAGAAGGAAGAAAGCCATGAATAAATACATCTATACATACATGACTTTTTAATACAACGACTCCAGCCACCAGTAAGCACAACTTAATCAGAAACCTTCTACTCCTCCACACAAACACTAAAATGTAGAAACAAACTGTTTTCTTTCTACAATAAAACTAAAAAGTAATAAAAAATTTTAAATCCATTGGGAGTTTGTCTGAAATCACTGCTACATGCTATTTCCAATGTAGTAAGTTTCCTTCCAACTTACCTAACCTGTAGTTCCACTCAAATTTTGAACAAGTATTTGGCTGCTATTAACATTACATGACAAGATTATACTAAGGTATCTGGAAGAATAAATATAGGAGAGTTTTTCTTCCTTTCCTCACCACCAATTATTTTCTTAAAAGAGGGGAATGCTTATGTTATTAGATATTAAAATTTTTCTTAAAAGCTATAATAATTAGTGTGGTACTAACAAAGCAAGACCAATGAAACAAAACAGGAAGTCGAGAAACAGATTCATTTACACTTACAATTTGTGTATGATGAAGTTAGAACTTCAAATAGGGGAGAAAGGGATCATTTAAGAAAGAGGATTAAAAATAAAAGTTAAATGCTACCTCATGTCACATACCAATATATACTATGGATAAAAAGAATCAAGTGTGAAAAACTCTAAAACCATAAAATGACTAAAAGCAGCTACCAAACAGAAATAAAATTTAGATTTGCCTAAAAAATTTTTTTAGCTCAGGAATGTTCATAATCAAATTTTAAAGACAAATACATTGGGGGAAATATTCTGACATATGGTAAATAACTTACCATATAAAGATCTCTTATAAATTACTTAGGAAACCAAAATTAATACTTTAATAGGCAAATAAGCAGAGTAACTACCAATATTGCAAAACAAGAAATTTAAATGGCTGTCAAAAATGAACATGTACATAACATAGAAAGATGTAATTTTTCACCTATCAAATTAGTAACTTTAATTTTTATATACTTTATAGGAACTGGGCTCTTTGGTAGGATTATAAATTGTTACCTTTCAGAGAATATTTATCAACATTACTACATAACACTGGATATAATTTAACTTACAGCAATTTATCCTAAGGAATTGTAGACCTACACAAAATTGTAGCTACAACAATTTATAACACAGAAAAATAGAAAACAATGTAAATGTCTAACAAGAGGGTTCGGACATCATTTAAGTATATGATACAACAGGAGAAAATTTAAGTTCTTTTAAAAAACTTTTCTACTGAAGCATAATACATATACATTACATACATAAATACATATATACACACACATATGTTACACACACATAAACACATATACTCATGTATATAAGGTCTAGATGTAAATTTTATTTCTTACTGTAAAAACACTGAAAACCCCTGGTTAAGGTATTAGAGTACAATGAATCCCATACTGCAAAACTTACCACCTTTTCAGTTTTCTTTCAGTTCTCCTAATTATATCAAACTATATTTTCATATGTCTCTAATACCTCCAACTGTCTGTTCTTAACAAAAAGAGCTGGTCTCCTGTTCAGTTTACTGTAACAAACAGTATCTGGCTAGAATTTCATTATAGGTTTTGTTTTTAACTGTATTTATTTTTACAGTAACCTATCTCAGTAAGTTGCCATTATTTCATGGCAACTTACAGTGATGCATAAGTTGCAGTGACGCATAGTTCCCTTTTCTGATTTTTCAAAGAAAGCGGATTTTAAAAATATGTGAAGTAGAACAAAAGAACAAACGCTATGCATATATCAAAAGCTGTGAAGGCTGCTGTCACCTGTCTAAAACTGGTGAAATACTATCTAAAAAGAACAGTGACATGAAAAATGGTCTAAACTATATTAAATGGAAAAAAAAGCAAGTCAAAATATGTCTGTACGACCCCATCTTTACAAATAAAAATTTATCTATCAATCTACTTATATAGAAAAGCAACTAGAAAAAGTGTGTTAAAATGCTAACAATACTATCTCTAATTTTTATTCTTTTTCCTTATATAGCCTATCTAAATTTTCCTTGAAGACACATCTCTTTTTAATAACAATGAACAGTGGTTTTTTCAAAATGAAACTTAAAGGAGTAAAAGATCTACATCAAGACCCCAGATATATATGCTCTAGTTTAAAGAAAGAGAAACTAGTCACTGAAACTTCCAGCAGAGTCAGATGCTGCTGCATGTCATCTGACCTCTCTATGCCTGTTTCCTGATCCATAAAACTGAAATGAAAACAGGGCCTCCCCGACAGAAAATTTTAAAAAGATAATCCTGGCACTTAATATGGGCTCCTTTAGTCAAATTTAACCTCCACAGGACAGAGGTGTTTGACTGTTTTATTCATTCTGTATTCTTTTTAATTTTATTTATTTATTTATTTTGGCTGTGTTGGGTCTTTGTTTCTGTGCGAGGGCTTTCTCTAGTTGTGGCAAGTGGGGGCCACTCTTCATCGCGGTGCACGGGCCTCTCACTATCACGGCCTCTCTTGTTGCGGAGCACAGGCTCCAGACGCGCAGGCTCAGTAGTTGTGGCTCACGGGCCCAGCTGCTCCACGGCATGTGGGATCTTCCCAGACCAGGGCTCGAACCCGTGTCCCCTCCATTGGCAGGCAGATTCTCAACCACTGCGCCACCAGGGAAGCCCACATTCTGCATTCTTAGCATTTAGAATAATTCCTGACACACTACTTAAGTAGAGAAGTATAATAAATATCTACTAATAATATTATCTATAGTTATTACAATCTTCCTGTTAACTGTAAAGGCCAAAACTGTAATTTTGTTTCTGCTTACTCCTTTTCCATATTTTCCAAACTGTTACAATGAGCAAGGATTCAAAATGTAGGGGAAGAAAAACATGCAACACCATTTCTGGTCCTCACAGAAAGTAGCAAGAAATAAAATCTATTTTCAGAAAGGCAGTCACCCTTATCACCTCCAAAGTATTCATTTACCTAGGTAAAAGAAGAACATCTCATTAATTATTTGACTGTTTAAAAAGGTCCAAAAGAAGCACAGACACAAGTCTGCTGGGGTCTCCCTAAGAAAGCAGACAAGGAGTGGCAGCATGTGCACTTAAATGCTTCCTAGGGCTTAACACTTTGGAGAGAACTTTAAAGTAAAACTTGTAAAATGTTTCATATGCACTAAAGGAAGCCAGAAAAAGAAGGTGCTTTAGAAGTGGTAACAGAGGAATGGCCAAGAGATCCTGACTTGTGAAGAATGGCGGAAGGCGTCAGTCTGCTGAAGTGTAAAGAGCAGGCCTTCAGAGCCAGGAGTCCCCAGTGCAAATCCCAGGCTCTGCCAATTACAAACTGTGACTTCCGGTTAAGTCACTCGACTTCTCTCTCAGATTCGGTTTCCTCTTTTATAGGACAGGGATAATATTGCCTATGTTGCAGGAATAGAAATAACATGTGCAAAGTACCTACAACATAGCATTGCTCGGGGGGGGGGGGGGGGAAATAATACACCAGAAAAACATTTTTACTCTTTTGCTTCTACTATAAATCATTTTAAAAGAAACATGAAAGCATCTATCAGTGATGTCAGGCAAAGCTAGAGAAATACCATCCCACATCACAATCATTTCTCATATTACTGTGTTCAAGGGTAACTTAACAGACTCAGCAAAGATTTCAAACAAGAAATCTACCCAAGAAATTGTAAAGCAATGAATTATATTGAATATTTATAATAACAGTAGCTACCACTTATTGAGTACACTTTAGAGATTATATCATTTAATGAAAACTGGGGAAAGAAAACCAAACCACCAAAAACTTAAAAGAGTAAGAGATGATGAATTTAACACGATACCAATCAAAACTCCAGCAGGCTTTACCACCACCCCACCCCAGCCCCCAGCAAAATGAGCTGATTTTAAAATTCATATGGAAATATACAGAGTGAAGGCAATCTGGAAGAACTAAGTAAGAGAATTTACACTACGAAATATCAAGATCTAAAATATAGCTATTGTAACAAAGAGAGTGTTAATATAGGAATAAAAGTAGACAAATTGATCAACAGAACAGCATCCAAACTCAGATTCACACATGTGAGTTCACTTGACTGAACACTAAGGCAACACTTCGGTGCAGTGGAGAAAAAATGCTCTTTTCAATAAAAGACCGTATCAATCGGACATCCTTATATTTTGAGCCCCACTCTCTCACCAAGGGGGAAAAAAAATCTATTCTAGATAGACTGTAGATCTAAATGTAAAAGGTAAGCTTTTAGAAGAAACCACAGAACATCTTCATGACCTTGGAATAGCTAAAGCTTTCTTAAACAGGACAAAGCAACTGCTAACCAGAAAGAAAAATCTGATAAATTGGATTATAATGAGGAATTTCTCTTCACTGAAAGCACCATTAAGAGACTGAAAAGATTAAAATGTTCTAAAATTTATTTATGGTGATGGTACAACACTGAACTGCATACTTGAAATGGATGAATTTTATGATATGCAAAATTTATCTCAATTTTTTTAAGGAATTAAATTTAAAAGAAAAAAGGCAACCCACAAAGTGAGAGATTGATTATATATCCAGAACTTTAAAAAACAAACAAACAAACACTCACTTCAAATCAATAAGGAAAGCAAACACACACACACCCTCCCTGAAAAAAGGTGAAACACTTATACGAGCACTTCACAAAAGAAAATATCCAAATTAAGTTAAAAAATGAAAATTCAACCAAAGTGCTGTCATCTGGAGACAACCATTTGCTTTGGAACACAGGTTGAAAACTATAGATATATAAAAGAAAACTGTCTGAAGCATGCTCTCCAGTAGAACTGCTTTTCACATATGTCATAGATATCTTTCCATGTCACTGTAGACCTTTATTTTCATTTTTAATGCCAACAGTTTACATCATCACATAATTTATTTACTCAATCAGGTTAAGTAATGAACATTTAAACTTTTTACTGTCACATGCAACACTGCAATTAATCTTCATGCCTACTTTGAGTAATTGCCTCTTTCGATCAAATTCCTAGGATTGCTGAATCCATGAGAATGTGTATTTAATAAATGGATGTCTGAACAGAATTTAATTTCCTTTGTTTAATCATTTCTTTTCATCAGAATAGACTTCATATGACAAGTTATTAAATCTAATGGTCAATTCTCATTGCTCATATTTCTGTACCTATCAACAAGATTGAGCATTCCCCCCTTCATGATATACTTCAATCACATGGCTTCTGGGGCTCTGCATTCACCTAGTTCATTCACCTACCACAAGAAACGTTAAAGATTTTCAGACAGAAGAAAAATGAAACCAGAAGAAAACTTGATTCTAATGAAGGGATGCAGAGATAAATGAAGAGAAAAATGGTAAAAATAACAGTTTTTATAAAATAATTTTTTTCCTTTTTCAATTTCTTTAAAATCTGATTGACTACCTAAGAAGTTCAAAATGCTGCTGAATGATATTAAACAAACCACAAATAAATGGAAAGGCATCTTTTAGCCATGAATTTCAAGACTTAATATTGTTAAGATGACAATACTACCCAAAGCAATCTACAGATTCAATGCAATCCCTATCAAAATTCCAACAGTGTTTTGCAGATATAGGAAAGCCCATCCTAAAATTCATACAGAATCTCAAGGGACCCCAAATAGCCAAAGTAATCTTGAAAAACAACATTGGCAGCCTCACACTTTCTGATTTCAAAACTTACTACAAAGCTGTAGTACTCGAAACAGCAATGGTACTGGCATAAAGACAGACATACAGACCAATTACAGTAGAGAGCCCAGAAATAAATCCTCACATACAAGGTCAAATGATTTTTTTTTTTTTTTTTTTTTTTTGCAGTACGCTGGCCTCTCACTGTGGTGGCCTCTACCGTTGCGGACCACAGGCTCCGGATGCGCAGGCTCAGTGGTCATGGCTCACGGGCCCAGCCGCTCTGCGGCATGTGGGATCCTCCCGGACCGGGGCACGAACCCGTGTCCCCCGCATCGGCAGGCGGACTCTCAACCATTGCGCCACCAGGAAGCCCAGTCAAATGATTTTTGACAAAGGTACCAAGATCATTCTATGGGGAAAGAACAGTCTTCTCAACAAACACTATTGGAAAAACTGATATACACATGCCAAAGAATAAAGTTGGGCCCTTACCTGGTAACATATATAAAATTAACTCAAAATGGGTCAAAGATCCAAATGTAAGAGCCAAAACTACAAAGCTCTTAGAAGAAAAGATAAAGGAAAGGCTTCATGACATTGGATTTGGCAATGATTTCTTGCACATGACTCCAAAAGCACAGGCAACAAACGTAAAAATACATAAGTCAGACTATATCAAAATTTAAAACTGCTGTGCATCAAAGAGTACAATCAACAGAGTGAAAAGGCAACCTACGAAGTGGGAAAAAATATTTGCAAGTCATATATCTGATAAGGGATTAAGATCCAGAATATATAAAGAACTCCTACAACTAGACAGCAAAAACAAACAAACAAACTGATTCAAAATGGGCAAAAGACTTGAATAGACACTTCTCCAAGAAGATATACTAATGGCCAAAAAGCTTATGAAAAGATACTCAACATCACTACTGATTAAGGAAATGCCAATCAAAACCACTATGAGATATCACCTCACACCTATCAGAATGACTACTATCAAAAAATCAGAAAATAACAAGTGCTGACAAGGATGTGGAGAAACTGGAACCCTTGTACGTTGCTGATAGGAATGTAAAATGGTATAGCTGCTATGGATAACTGAATGGTGGTTCCTCAAAAAATTAAAAATAGAATTACCACATGATCCAGCAAGACCACTTCTGGGTCTATATCCAAAAGAATTAAAAGAAGGGTCTCAAAGAAATATTTATACACTTATATTCATATAGCAGCATTATTCACAATAGTCAAAAGGTGGAAACAAACCAAATGTCCATTGAAGAATGAAATGCTAAACAAAATATGGTATAAATATGCAATAGAATATTATTCAGCCTTAAGAAGAAAGGAAATTCTTATACATGCTATAACATGGATGAATCTTAAGGACATTATGCTAAGTGAAATAAGTCAGTTATAAAAAGACAAATACTGTACGATTCCACTTATGTGCAGTATTTAGAGCAGTCAGTCATAGAAACAGAAAGTAGAATGGCTGTTCCTGCTTTGCCAGGGGAAATGAGAAGTGGTTATTTAATGAATAGGAAAAAGTTCTCAAGATTGGTTGCAATGCATAACATTGTATAACGTTACTGAACTATATATACTTAAAGTTAAAAATGGTAAAATGTATACTGTGTGTATTTTACCACAATTTTTAAAAAACCTTTTTAATTGTTGACTGAAAATGACTTTACCAATATTTTCTTTCAGTTTTACTGAGATATAACTGACATATAGCAATGGGTAAGTTTAAGTGTACAGCATAATGAGTTGACTTATATACATCATGAAATGATTACCACAATAAGTTTAGTGAAAATCCATCATCTCATACAAAATAAAGGAAAAAGAAAAAATATTTTTTCCTTGTGACGAGAACTCTTAGGATTTACTCTCTTAACAACTTTCATATATAACATACAGCAGTGTTAATTATATTAATCATGTTATAATTACATTCCTAGTACTTATTTATCTTATAACTGGCAGTTTGTACCTTTTGACCACGTTCTCCCTCTCCATACCCCTGCCTCTGGTAACCACAAATCTGATCATGTTTTCTGTAAGTTTGTTTGTTTTTAAGTATAACTGACCTACAACACTAAAAATAAATAAATAAACAGCTTCTGAAGTTATGCATTTACACACATACATATGACTCAGTAGTTAAAGCAAAAATAATAACAACATATCATGGAGTTTATAGCCTTTGTAGAAATAAAATGTAAGACAACAATAGCACCAAGGAGGGGAGGAAGGAAGGGGAAGTATTGAATGTATAGATGTAAGTTCTTTCTTCCACATGTGTGAAGCAGTATCTTATCATTTCAAGACAGGCTGTGACAAGTTAAAGGCATGAATTGTAAACCATACAACAACCATTAGAAAAAAAATTAAGCAAAAGAGGTTTAACTAATAAGCCAATGGTAAAGATGAAAATGGAATCACTCAAAAACTAAATCCAAAAGAAGGCAGAAAAAAAGTGTAAAAAGGGAATAAAGAGCAGGTGGGACAAATAGAAAACAAATAACAGGGGTAGATTTAACACCAAACATCTTAATAGCTAGTTAAATGTAAGTGGTCAAAAAAAACCCAATTAAAAGACAGAGATTGTGGAATTGGAGATAACTATATGCTATCTACAAGAAACCCATTTTAAACACAAAGGAACACTGGCTAAACCTAAAAGGACAGAAAAAGATAAATAACATCCAATGACTGACTAATCAAAGGACATCTAAAGTGGCTATGTTATTATTGGACAAAATAGATTTTAGAACAAGGAGTGTAACCAGGGATGAAGTGACATATTTTCATAATGTTAAAGGGATCAATTTATTAAAACAATATAATGATCCTAAATGTATATGCCCTTGGCTAACAGTTTTAAAATACATGTGGGGGAGAAAACAATAACATACTCAAAGGAGAAAAAGACAAATCCAAATTTTTATTTGGACACTTCAACACTCCTCTCTTAGTTATGCATACAAGTAGACAGAAAAGAGTAAAGATATGGAGGACGTGAATAACACCATCAGCTAACTTAACCTGACATTTATACAGCACTCTACCCAACAAGGGAACACATTCTTTCCAAGTACAGACCAAACGTTCAACAAGATAAATGCTATTCTAGGCCATAAAACAGGTTTCAATAAATTTAAAAGGACTGAAATCATGCAAAATATGTACTTAGATGACAAAGAATTAATCCAAAATTAATCTAATAGAAAATCCCTAAATGTCTGGAAATTAAACAATGCATTACTAAACAACACATGGGTCAAAAAAGAAATCACAAGGAAAATTAGAAAATACTGTGAACTAAATGAAAACGAAAACTCAACATATTAAACATTGTGGGATATAACTAAAGTGGTGCTTAGAGAGACTGACAGCATTAAATGCATGTATTAGAAAAGAAAAAAATGGTCTTCAAAGCAATAATCTAAGCTTCCACCATAAAAAAAATAGAAAATTAGTGAATTAAACCCAAAATAAGCAGCAGGAAGGAAATAATAAAGATGAGATCCAAAATTTGTACACTAGAAAATAGAAAAACAATAAGGAAAAAAATCAGTGAAACCAAAAGTTATGTCTTTGAAACAATCAACAAAATTGACAAACTTCTAGCTAGACTGATAAGGAGAAAATTGTATAAGAATCATTTCCGGGCTTCCCTGGTGGCGCAGTGGTTGAGAGTCTGCCTGCCGATGCAGGGGACACGGGTTGGGGACACGGGTTCGTGCCCCGGTCCGGGAAGATCCCACATGCCGCGGAGCGGCTGGGCCTGTGAGCCATGGCCGCTGAGCCTGCGCGTCCAGAGCCTGTGCTCCGCAACGGGAGAGGCCACAACAGTGAGAGGCCCGTGTACCGCAACCCCCCCCCCAAAAAAGAATCATTTCCAATCTCAGAAATAAAAGTGGGAACATGAATACAGATCCTATAAACATTAAAGGAAAACAAGGGAATATTACAAATATGTACTAATATATTCCACAACTCAGATGAAAGGGACAAAGTCCTTATAAGATACACAAATACTCACGAAGAAGAAATGGAAAACCTCAATAGCCCTATAGCTATCAAAGAAACTGGTTTCAGTCGTGAATCTTACTTAGTATTTAAGGAAGAAATAGTATCAATTCTATATAAACTCTTCCAAAAAGCAGATGAAAAGGGAACATCCCCAACTATATATATATTTTGTTTGTTTTTTGCGGTATGCGGGCCTCTCACAGTTGTGGCCTCTCCCGTTGCAGAGCACAGGTTCCGGACGTGCAGGCTCAGCGGCCATGGCTCACGGGCCTACCTGCTCCGCGGCATGTGGAATCTTCCCGGACCGGGGCACGAACCTGTGACCCCTGCATCGGCAGGCGGACTCTCAACCACTGCACCATCAGGGAAGCCCCCCAACTGTATTTTGAGGTCAGATTACCTTGATAACAAACATCTACCAATGACCAGTCCCTTCCATCAGGAAACTTGCACAAGCCTCTTAGATAGCCTCATCCACCAGAGGGCAGACAGCAGAAGCAAGAAGAACTACAATCTTCCAGCCTGTGGAGCAAAAACCACATTCACAAAAAGACAGACCAGATGAAAAGGCAGAGGGATATGTACCAGAGGAAGGAACAAGATAAAACCCTAGAAGAACTAAATGAAGTGGAGATAGGCAACCTTCCAGAAAAAGAATTCAGAATAATGATAGTGAAGATGATCCAGGACCTCGGAAAAAGAATGGAGGCAAAGATCAAGAAGATGCAAGAAATGTTTAACAAAGATCTAGAAGAATTAAAGAACACACAAACAAAGATGAACAATACAATAACTGAAATGAGAAACACACTAGAAGGAATCAATAGCAGAATAACTGAGGCAGAAGAACGGATAAGTGACCTGGAAGACAGAATGGTGGAATTCACTGCTGCAGAACAGAATAAAGAAAAAAGAATGAAAAGAAATGAAGACAGCCTAAGAGACCTCTGGGACAACATTAAACTCAACAACATTTGCATTATAGGGGTCCCAGAAGGAGAAGAGAGAGAGAAAGGACCTGAGAAAACATTTGAGGAGATTATAGTTGAAAACTTCCCTAATATGGGAAAGGAAATAGCCACCCAAGTCCAGGAAGTGCAGAGTCCCATACAGAATAAACCCAAGGAGAAACACGCTGAGACACACAGTAATCAAACTGGCAAAAATTAAAGACAAAGAAAAATTATTGAAAGCAGCAAGGGATAAACGACAAAAAACGTACAAGGGAACTCCCATAAGGTTAACAGCTTATTTCTCAGCAGAAACTCTACAAGTCAGAAGGGAGTGGCATGATATATTTAAAGTGATGAAAGGGAAGAACCTACAACCAAGATTACTCTACCTGGCAAGGGTCTCATTCAGATTCGATGGAGAAATCAAAAGCTTTACAGACAAGCAAAAGCTGAGAGAATTCTGCACCACCCAACCAGCTCTATAACAAATGCTAAAGGAACTTCTCTAAGTGGTAAACACAAGAGAAGAAAAGAACCTACAAAAACAAATCCAAAACAATTTAAGAAAATGGTCATAGGAACATACATATCGATAATTACCTTAAAAGTGAATGGATTAAATGCTTCGACCAAAAGACATGGGCTTGCTGAATGAATACAAAAACAAGACCCATATATATGCTGTCTACAAGAGACCCACTTCAGACCTAGGGACACATACAGACTGAAAGTGAGGGGATGGAAAAAGATATTCCATGCAAATGGAAATCAAAAAAAGAGCTGGAGGAGCAATACTCATATCAGATAAAATAGACTTTAAAATGAAGAATGTTACAAGAGATAAAGAAGGACACTACATAATGATCAAGGGATCAATCCAAGAAGATATAACAATTATAAATATATATGCACCCAACATAGGAGCACCTCAATACATAAGGCAACTGCTAACAGCTATCAAGGAGGAAATCGACAGTAACACAATAATAGTGGGGGATTTTAACACCTCACTTACACCAATGGACAGACCATCCAAAATGAAAATAAATAAGGAAACACAAGCTTTAAATGACACAATAGACCAGATAGATTTAATTGATATTTATAGGACATTCCATCCAAAAACAACAGATTACACTTTCTTCTCCAGTGCGCACGGAACATTCTCCAGGATAGATCACATCTTGGGTCACAAATCAAGCCTCAGTAAATTTAAGAAAACTGAAATCATATCAAACATCTTTTCTGACCATAATGCTATGAAATTAGAAATGAATTACGGGGGGCTTCCCTGGTGGCGCAGTGGTTGAGAATCTGCCTGCTAATGCAGGGGACACGGGTTCGAGTCCTGGTCTGGGAGGATCCCACATGGCGCGGAGCAACTGGGCCCATGAGCCACAATTACTGAGCCTGCACGTCTGGAGCCTGTGCTCTGCAACAAGAGAGGCTGCCACAGTGAGAGGCCCACGCACCGCGATGAAGAGTGGCCCCTGCTTGCCACAACTAGAGAAAGCCCTTGCACAGAAATGAAGATGCAACACAGCAAAAAATAAATTAATTAATAAACTCCTACCCCCAACATCTTCCAAAAAAAAAAAAAAAGAAATGAATCACAGGGAAAAAAACGTAAAAAACAGAAACACACGGAGGCTAAACAATACGTGACTAAATAACCAGGAGATCACTGAAGATACCAAAGAAGAAATCAAAAAATACCTAGAGACAAATGACAATGAAAACACAATGATCCAAAAGCTATGGGATGCGGCAAAAGCAGTTCTAATACGTAAGTTTATAGCTATACAAGCCTACCCCAAGAAACAAGAAAAATCTCAAATAAACAATCTAACCTTACACCTAAAGGAACTAGAGAAAGAAGAACAAACAAAACCCAAAGTTAGCAGAAATCATAAAGAGCAGAGCAGAAATAAATGAAATAGAAACAAAGAAAATAATGGCAAAGATCAATAAAACTAAAAGCTGGTTCTTTGAGAAGATAAACAAAATTGATAAACCATTAGCCAGACTCATCAAGAAAGAGAGAGAGGACTCAAATCAATAAAATTAGAAATGAAAAAGGAGAAGTTACAACAGACACTGCAGAAATACAAAGCATCCTAAGAGACTACTACAACCAACTCTATGCCAATAAAACAGACAACCTGGAAGAAATGGACAAATTCTTAGAAATGCACAACCTGCCAAGACTGAACCAGGAAGAAATAGAAAATATGAACAGACCAATCATAAGTAATGAAATTGAAACTGTGATTAAAAATCTTCCAACAAACAAAAGTCCAGGACCAGATGGCTTCCCAGGTGAATTCTATCAAACATTTAGAGAAGAGCTAACACCCATCCTTCTCAAACTCTTCCAAAAAAATGCAGAGGAAGGAACACTCCCAAACTCATTCTATGAGGCCACCATCACCCTGCTAGCAACACCAGACAAAGATACTACAAAAAAATTAATATACAGACCAATACCACTGATGAATATTGATGCAAAAATCCTCAACAAAATACTAGCAAGCAGAATCCAACAACACATTAAAGGGATCATACAACATGATCAAGTGAGATTTATCCCAGGGACGCAAGGATTCTTCAATATACAGAAATCAATCAATGTGATACACTATATTAACAAATTGAAGAAGAAAAACCATATGATCATCTCAATAGATGGAGAAAAAGCTTTTGACAAAAGTCAACACCCATTTATGATAAAAACTCTCCAGAAAGTGGGCATAGAGGGAACCTACCTCAACATAATAAAGGCCATATACAACAAACCCACAGCAAACATCATTCTCAATGGTGAAAAACTGAAAGCATTTCCTCTAAGATCAGGAACAAGACAAGGATGTCCACTCTTGCCACAATGATTCAACATAGTTTTGGAAGTCCTAGCCATGGCAATCAGAGAAGAAAAAGAAATAAAAGGACTACAAATTGTAAAAGAAGAAGTAAAACTGTCACTGTTTGTGGATGACATACTATACAGAGAATCCTGAAGCTGCCACCAGAAAACTACTAGAGCTCATCAATGAATCTGGCAAAGTTGCAGGATACAAAATTAATGCACAGAAGTCTCTTGCATTCCTATACACTAATGATGAAAAATCTGTAGGAGAAATTAAGGGAACACTCCCATTTACCACTGCAACAAAAAGAATAAAATACCTAGGAATAAACCTACCTAGGGAAACAAAAGACCTGTATGCAGAAAACTATAAGACACTGATGAAAGAAATTAAAGATGATATAAACAGATGGAGAGATATACCAAGTTCTTGGATTGGAAGAATCAATATTGTGAAAATGACTGTACTACCCAAAGCAATCTACAGATTCAATGCAATCCCTATCAAATTACCAATGGCATTTTTTTACAGAAGTAGAACAAAAAATCTTAAAATTTGTATGGAGATACAAAAGACCCCAAATAGCCAAAGTGGTCTTGAGGAAAAAAAACCGAGCTGGAGGAATCAGACTCCCTGACTTCAGACTATACTACGAAGCTACAGTAATCAAGACAATATGGTACTGTCACAAAAACAGAAATATAGATCAATGGAACAGGATAGAAAGCCCAGAGATAAACCCACGCACCTATGGTCAACTAATCTATGACAAAGGAGGCAAGGATATACAATGGAGAAAAGACAGTCTCTTCAATAAGTGGTGCTGGGAAAACTGGACAGCTACATGTTAAAGAATGGAATTAGAACACTCCCTAACACCATACACAAAAATAAACTCAAAATGGATTAGAGACCTAAATGTAAGACAAGATACTATAAAACTCTTAGAGGAAAACACAGGAAGAACACTCTTTGACATAAATCACAGCCAGATCTTTTTTGGTCCACTTCCTAGAGTAATGGAAATAAAAACAAAAATAAACAAATGGGACCTAATGAAATTTCAAAGTTTTTGCACAGCTAAGGAAACCATAAACAAGACAAAAAGACAATCCTCAGAATGGGAAAAAATATTTGCAAATGAATCAATGGACAAAGGATTAATCTCCAAAATATATAAACAGCTCATGCAGCTCAATATTAAAAAAACAAACAACCCAATCCAAAAATGGGCAGAAGACTTAAATAGACATTTCTCCAAAGAAGACATACAGATGGCCAAGAAGCACATGAAAAGCTGCTCAACACCACTAATTATTAGAGAAATGCAAATCAAAACTACAATGAGGTATCACGTTACACTAGTTAGAATGGGCATCATCAGAAAATCTACAAACAACAAATGCTGGAGAGGGTGTGGAGAAAAGGGAACCCTCTTGCATTGTTGGTGGGAATGTAAGTTGATACAGCCGCTATGGAGAACAGTATGGAGGTTCCTTAAAAAAACTAAACATAGGGCTTCCCTGGTGGCGCAGTGGTTGAGAGTTCGCCTGCCGATGCAGGGGACACGGGTTCGTGCCCTGGTCTGGGAAGATCCCACATGCCGCGGAGCGGCTAGGCCCATGAGCCATGGCCGCTGAGCTTGCGCGTCCGGAGCCTGTGCTCCGCAAAGGGAGACGCCACAACCGTGAGAGGCCTGCATACCGCAACAACAACAAAAAACTAAACACAGAATTACCATATGACTCAGCAATCACACTACTGGGCATATACCCAGGGAAAACCATAATTCAAAAAGACACATGCACCCCAATGTTCACTGCAGCACTATTTACAATAGCC
Source organism: Grampus griseus (assembly GCF_964374135.1). Classification (NCBI taxonomy): domain Eukaryota; kingdom Metazoa; phylum Chordata; class Mammalia; order Artiodactyla; family Delphinidae; genus Grampus; species Grampus griseus. The sequence continues at coordinate 146,685,549 of NC_139019.1, forward strand.
ACATCATGGAAGCAACCTAAATGCCCATCGACAGACGAATGGATAAAGAAGGTGTGGTACATATATACAATGGAATATTACTTAGCCATAAAAAGGAACAAAATGGGGTCATTTGTAAGAGGTGGATGGATCTAGAGACTGTCATACAGAGTGAAGTAAGTCAGAAAGAGAAAAACAAATATCATATATTAACGTATATATGTGGAATCTAGAAAAATGGTACAGATGAACCGTTTTGCAGCAGAAATTGAGACACAGATGTAGAGAACAAACGTATGGGCACCAAGGGGGGTAAAGCGGTGGGGGGCGGTTGGGGTATGATGAATTGGGAGATTGGGATTGACATGTATACACTGATGTGTATAAAATGGATGGCTAATAAGAACCTGTATAAGAAAATAAATAAAATTCGAAAAAAAAACTATCAATATCACAAGAAAAAGAAAAAAAAAGACCAGTACATGATTGTTGTAGATATTATACTACATTCATCTGAACTGGAAACTTAAAATTGGTGAATTTTATTATATATAAACTACACATGAAAAAAGTTAGCTTTTAAAAAAAATTAATTGCTACACAAAAACAAAAACTTTCCCACAAAGCAAACTCAAGCCCTAAATGTCTTTACTGATAAATACTATCAAACATTTAAGGAAGAAATAACAGTAATCTTTCCCAAACTCTTTTTAGATATAGAGAGGTTAATTCATTTTATTAGGCTAATCATAATGCTAAAACCTGAGAAAAGACATTATCAAAAAAGGAAGTATTGACCAATTACCTTCAGGTAAAAAGATTAAAATACCCTCAACCGAATATTAACAGATCAAATATAAAATTATATAAAAATGATAATACCTCATGATCAGCTGGGGCTTTCCCAGAATTAAAGATTAGCTGAACATTCAAAAAAATCAGTGTGATACACCATATTAAGAGAATAAGAAAAGTTATATGATGATTTCAATAGATGCATTTAGGGCATATAACAAAATTCAAAATACACTCATGATTAAAAACTCTCACGTAACTTCCTCAATGTGATAAAGGACATATATTTTTAAAACCTATAGCTAATATCATACTTAATGGTCAAAAATGAAACACTTTCCACTGTACTCAAAACAAAAGTAGAATATCCATTGTCACACTTCTATTCAATACAGATTTCACTAGTTATAGCCAGTGCAAAAAGTCAAGAAAAGAAATAAAAAGCATAAATATCAGAAAGCATCCAGATGGCATGAGTACCTAGACAGAAAATCTGAAGAGTGTACAAAACAAAACAAGTAGAATATGCAATGTTGGCAAAGTCACAGGATAAAAAAAATAAAAAGAACGAACGAAGCTACACAAAACTCAAGCCCTCAGCATAAGCAGAAGGAATAGAAAATAAGCAGAAAAAGAAATACTTAGATCCTAGGATGCCCATATGTTCCTACCATAAGCCTTCATGAAGAGCAAGAGTAGTCCAGGATAACTGTGCAAAAGAAAAAAAAGAGGGAAACAAGCAGCAGACTGAAGACTGACATAAAATCCCATTAAGTGTGAAAATACTGAGAAAGAGTTTTGATAGGTCAGAGTTGATTACAAATTTGGGACTCAAAAGAGGATTCGAGATGCAAAGAAATAGTCTTCCAGGCACCACTCTTTAAGGAAAAAAAGTGTAAAAGGAAAGGCAAACAGAGGGAGCACTTCAACTTGATAAAGAACATCTACAAAAAACCCATAGCTGACATCATACCTAATGGTAAAAAACTTGAAGTTTTCATGCTAAGGAACAATGCAAGGATGTCCCCTCTCATCACTGTTTTTCAACATTGTAGTGGGAGTCCTAGCTAATGCAATATGACACAACAAGGAAATAAAAAGAATACATATCGGGAAGGAAGAAAACTATCTTTGTTCACAGATGCCATCATCATCTATGTAGAAAAAACAACAACAAAAATGACCCCCAAACTCCTGGAACTAGTAATCAATTGTAGCAAGGTTGCAGAATGCAAGGTTAATATAAAGTCAATCACATTTCATATATACCAGCAATGAACAAGTGGAATTTAAAATTAAGAATACATTACCATTTACATTAGGACCCCATCAAAATGAAGTATTTAGGTATAAAGTTAACAAAATATGCATAAGATCTATACGAGGAAAACTATAAAACTCTGACGAAAGATATTAAAGAACGAAATAAAGGAGATATTCCAAGTTCATAGATGGTAAGACTCATTATTGTCAAGATGTCAGTTCTTCCCACCTTGATCTAAATATTCAATGCAATCCCAATCAAAATTCCAGCAAGTTATTTTATGACTCTCAAACAAGCTAATTCTCAAGTTTACATGAAGAGGTAAAAGATCTAGAATGGAGAACACAATGTTAAAGGAACAGAAGAAAGTCAAAGAACTGACACTTCCTAACTTCAGGAATTACTATAAAGTAACACTAATCAAGATAGTGTGTGGTATTGCTGAAAGAACAGACAAACAGATCAAGAAAACAGGAGAGCCCAGAAACAGACCCATATAATCAGCTGATCTTTGACAGAGAAGCAAAGGTGATATAATGGAGCAAAGATAATCTTTTCAACAAACGGTACTGGAATAACATAGGAGAAAATCTAGGTGACCTTGGGTATAGCGATGACTTTTTAGATACAACACCAAAGGCACAGCCCATGAAAGAAATAATTGACAAGCTGGACTTCATTAAAATTAAAAACTTCTGCTCTGTGAAAGACAATATCAAAAGAGAATTTAAAAAAAAAAGAGAGAGAGAGAGAAGCCACAGATCTGAAGAAAATATTTTCAAAAGACAAATCTGATAAAGGATGTTAGCCAAAATAATACAAAAAAAACCCCTTAAAACTTAATAATAAGATGAACAACGCAAATTTTTAAATGGGCAAGACATGAACGGACACCTCACCAAAGAATATACACAAATGGCAGTAAGCATATGAAAAGATGTTCACTTCATATGTCATCATATATCAAATTAAAACAATAGATACCACTACACACCTATCAGAATGGCCAAAATACAAAACATGGACAACACCAAATGCTGGTGAGGATATGGAGCAACAGGAATTCTCATTCACTACTTATGGGAATGCAAAATGGTACAGCTACTTTGGAAATTCAGCAGTTTCTTACAAAACTAAACATACTCTTATCCGATCCAGCAATCACGCTTTTCGGTATTTACCCAAATAAATTGAAAATTTATGTCCACACAAAAACCTGCTCAGTGATGTTTACAGTGGCTTTATTGATAATAGCCAAAATTTGGAAGCAACCAGGATGTCCTTCCGTAGGTGAATGGATAAACTGTGATATAGCCAGACAATAAAATATTATTTGGCACTAAACAGAAAGGAGCTTTCAAGCCATAAAAAGACATGAAGGAAACTCAGATAAGTATTACTAAGTGAAAAAAGCCAATGTGAAATGGCTACATACTATACGATTCCCGTTATACGACATTCTGGAAAAGGTAAAACTATGGAGACAGTAAAAATAATAGTGGTTGCCAGGGGTTAGGAGGAGAGAGGGAAGAATAGGCAGGGCACAGAGGATTTTTAGGGCAGTGCAACTATTCTGTATGACACTATAATGGTAGATTCATGTTATTATACATGTGTCAAAACCGATGATGATGTAGGTCCATGGATTGTAACAAATATACCACTCGGGTGCAGGATGTCAATAGTGGGGGAGGTTGCGCCTGTGTAAGGACAAGAGATATATGGGTACGCAACAGCCTGAGGTAGGGAAGATGCGTTAGTCGGGGGAAGGTTCTAGAAAAGTGGCGGCAGTGGCTCAAGCGGCAGTGGCAGCAGCACCGCGTCGCGAGTGGAGGTGCTCCTAGCGATGCTGTTTCCCGAGCTGCGGCAGTTCTCACTAGAGCGCCAGAATGCGTCCGGTTCGTGTTCGTCCGCGGAGATCTCTCTCATCTCGCTCGGCTGCGGCCAATCGCGCTGAAGCAACTGAGTCCGCGATGGAGAGAGAAAAGGAACAATTCCGTAAACTCTTTATTGTGGCTTGAGCTTTGAAACTACAGAAGAAAGTATGAGGAACTACTACGAGCAATGGGGAAAACTTACAGACTGTGTGGTAATGAGGGATCCTGCAAGCAAAAGATCAAGAGGATTTGGTTTTGTAACTTTTTCATCCATGGCTGAGGTTGATGCCGCCATGGCTGCAAGACCTCATTCAATTGATGGGACAGTAGTTGAGCCAAAACGTGCTGTTGCAAGAGAGGACTCTGGAAAGCCAGGGGCTCATGTCACTGTGAAGAAGCTATCTGTAGATGGAATTAAAGAAGATACTGAGGAACATCATCTTAGAGATTACTTTGAGGAATATGGAAAAATTGAGACCATTGAGATAATTACGGATAGGCAGTCTGGAAAGAAAAGAGGCTTTGGGTTTGTTACTTTTGATGACTGTGATCCTGTGGATAAGACTGTGTCGCAGAAATACCATACTATCAATGGTCATAATGCAGAAGTAAGAAAGGCTTTCTTTGTCTAGACAAGAAATGCAAGAAGTCCAAAGTTCTAGAAGTGGAAGAGGAGGCCACTTTGGTTCTGGAGATTCTCGTGGTGATGGTGGCAGAAATTTTGGACCAGGACCAGGAAGTAACTTCAGAGGAGGATCTGATGGATATGGAAGTGGTCGTGGATTTGGGGATGGCTATAATGGGTATGGAGGAGGGCCCGGAGGTGGGAATTTTGAAGGTAGCCCTGGTTATGGAGGAGGAAGAGGAGGATATGGTGGTGGAGGACCTGGATATGGCAACCAGGGTGGGGGCTACGGAGGTGGTTATGACAACTATGGAGGAGGAAATTATGGAAGTGGAAATTATAACCAGCAACCTTCTAACTACGAAGAGTTGAGACTTTGGTGGTAGCAGGAACATGGGGGACCATATGGTGGAGGAAGTGGGGGTTATGGAGGGAGAAGCCAATATTGAGCTTCTTCCTATTTACCATGGGCTTCACTGTATAAATAGGAGAGGATGAGAGCCCAGAGGTAGCAGAACAGCTTCAGGTTACCGAACTAACAATGTTAAGGAAACTCTTTTCTCAGCCATGCATAAATATGCAGTGATATGGCAGAAGACACCAGAGCAGATGCAGAGAACCATTTTGTGAATGGATTGGATTATTTAATAACATTACCTCACTGTACAGGAAGGATTGTAAAAAAAAAAAAAAAAAAACACCTTTGAGACAGTTTCTTAGCTTTTTAATTGTTGTTTCTTTCTAGTGGTCTTTTTAAGAGTATAGAAGCATTCCTTCTTTGATAACGTTAAATTTGTAAGTTTCAGGTAACATGTGAAACCTTTTTTAAGATTTTTCTCAACGTTTTGAAAAGCTACTAGCCAGGATCATGGTGTAATAAGACATAACGTTTATCCTTTAAAAAAAATTTAAGTCCGTGTGTAGAGTTAAGAAGCTGTTGTACCTTTACGATTTCATAAAATAATTCTAAAGGAAAAAAAAAGAGAGAGAGATGGGAACTGGGAACCGTCTATATTTTCCACTCAGTTCCAGGATAAAACTGCTCTAAAAAATTAAGTTTATTAATTTTAGAAAAAAAAAAAAAGGAAAGGAAAAGCCAGTTGTCTTTTGGAAACCATACAATTAAGGGAAGAAGAAATGGCAGGGGAGATATTTTAAGATCCTGCAAGATTAAAGAATTTTTTGAAACATTCAAAGGATGCAAACAAAGCCCTTCCTCCTCGATCTCCTGCTCCCCACCCCAAAACAAGACACCCAGTAAAGAAACTATGTTTTGGGGACTTCCCTGGCAGTCCAGTCGTTAAGACTCCGTGCTTCCATTGAAGGGGACACGGGTTCGATCCCTGGTCTGGGAAATAAGATCCCACATGCTGTGTGGCGCAGCCAAAAAAAAAAAAACAAAGAAAGAAACTATGTTTTGTTACACTGACAGAAGATGTTCTTAAACTAGGACTCATAAAATTAACCTCAAACTGCCAGTCCTGCCCCCCAATATGAAGGGACATAAGCAAATCTTCATCTACACACACACAAAAATTCAGCTAATGAAATCCCCACACATAAAAGAAGAAAGGACAGGGAGGGGCAGAAGAAAATGAAAACCTCAAATCAGTCTCTCCTAACTGAGGTTCTACAAGATAATTAAGCCCTACTGAGAGTGATTTTGGTAATTGTTCACTTGATTTTCCTAGGGATAGTACATAGATACTATCATTCTAGTTATACATAAGAAAAGTAAACTTATTATATACTACGTATGCCTTAGTGCATTATGGCATATTGCGCTTATGGAATGTGCCTGAAAAGAGTACTCCAAACTGAACTCAATATGCTGAAACAAATATATGATGTTATTTTTTAAATGCCTTGAATCAGAATGTCAAAACTCAAGAAGGAAAACATACCAAAAGCAGAAAGAAATGAAACAAGATTTAACTCAGTAAAGAAATAAAAACAAGATTATAATAGAAATGAAAGTAAATTACAATGCCCCCAAAATGATAAGCTCAAATGAAAAATGTAATAATAGGCATTAAAGAAAAGCAGGAAAATAATCTAAGAGAACGAAAGTGAGATAAAGAAAGAAACAAAACAGGACAGAGAAGTAGCTGAAATCGAAGAAAAAGAGGAAGGCTTTCAGGGACAGACCCCTCCCCAATATCCTCTGCTTTAGCCTCTGTCTGAAGTACCTAGATACTAGCTAGTATCATTTCCTGAGCTGTCTTACAGATGTTAAAATGCCCACCAAATGCAAAGCGTTAACTAGTTGCTGACCATGAGCACACAGCCTCCACAGGCCTACTAGAGGCTAAGAACTGATAATGTTCACCCCTGTGACACGGCCCTGTTACCTCACCATCAACCAAAGAACTATGCATGAGCTGACCACATACCCGGGGACTCCTCTCCCTCATCTTGCCTTTAAAAGGGTTTTCCTGAAACCCACTGGGGAGTTCAGGTGTTTTGAGTACTAGCTGTCCTGGACTCCTTGCTTCGTGCCCTGCAATAAACGCTGCACTTTCTTTCACCATAACCTGGTGTCAACAGACTGGCTTTACTGCGTGCAGGTGGGTGGACCCAAGTTTGGTTCGGTAACACTATAATTCAAGAAAACTTTCCAGAAATAAAAGGAAATCTGAACTGCATGTTAACAGGGTCTTCAGATACTAGGGAAAATTGGCCCACAGCACTGAACTCCTAGAGATACCCTAGTAAAATTATTAGACTTTAAGATAAAGAAAAGATTTCTCAGTCTCCAGTCCAAAATTTTTTTTAAATTAAAAGAAAACTTACAAGAGAAAGAGTATGAATTAGACTGGCATCAAATATCTTAAAAACAATGTACCAAGCAACGTATCAGTGGGACAGCATTTTCCAAAAACGGTAGAAAAGGAAGTGTACAGTAAAGATTTTCTAACCAAAGACAATAGGAAAATAGTTTCAAACAGGTAACAGGTCAGGGAATTCTGTATCCTTGAGCAACCAAGAGATGACTCAGAACACTTTAGCAAAAAGATTAATGGTAAACATTTTAAAATAATTACAGTAAAAAAAATATATAAAATAAAATAATTACAGTATGGATATAAGAATAAAACAAAGATGAAGATGATGAGGGTTGAAGAACATATGATACATTCTGAAAAGTAGAAATAATGCAGCTTAAAAGGAGAAGGGACCAGAAGAGGAAAGAACAAGTCCTGACTGTTGTATAGTGAACAGGTGGCAGTTAAAGAATTTCATTAAAAGGATAAACTTGTTAATAAAATATTAAATAAAATCCCAAGAATTACAAGCATTTTAAAAGTTGTAAGTAAAGGGTAATCAATAGAACAAAAATATACACCTTTCTAAGTTTAAACAAAAATTTCAAAAATAAAAGAGCAAAGAAAACAACACATCATGAAAAGAAACTAAAAGATATGCAAAGAGACATGGATTAAAAATACACTAACACACACTACTCCCAATACAAAGCAGATCAAGAGGACCAAAATATAAAGTTCAGAAGAATAAACATAATCAAGAAGGTACAGCAAATATTAAAGACATCAAACTTTACACCCTGTAAATAGAGACTAATCTGTTTTTCAGGCACACATGAAAAATTTATGAAGACTCATCATATATTTCATCACAAAGAAATAAGTTCTACAATAGAAAAAAAATCAGATAATAATAGCCTCTGATCAAAAGATATAAAACTAGAAATAACTCCCCCCAGAAGAACTGTTTTTTTTTCAAAATCAATGCTATGAAGCAATTTATGAAGCTTCTGGCCTACACATGCTTTGAAGATTTGGTAGAATTCCCCTGTGAAACCATGTTGGTCTGATGCATTTTTGTGGCTTGGTTCTTTGATAAGTTTCTCTATTCTCTTCTTCAAAATTAGTTCTTGGATAAGACAACTCAACATTATAAAGATAACAGTTCAGCCTAATTTATAATTTTAAAACACCCCAGTATAGGGCTTCCCTGGTGGCGCAGTGGTTGAGAGTCCGCCTGCCGATGCAGGGGATGTGGGTTCGTGCCCCGGTCCGGGAAGATCCCACATGCCGCGGAGCGGCTGGGTCCGTGAGCCGTGGCCGCTGAGCCTGCACGTCCGGAGCCTGTGCTCCGCAACGGGAGAGGCCACAGCAGTGAGAGGCCCACGTACCACCAAAAAAAAAACAAAAAACAAAAAACAAACCACCCCAGTATCACATAAAAAGCTTCCTGTGGAACCAGACAAGTTGGTACTCAAATTCATGTGGAAAAACTTATAAGAATACTCAGAAAACAACATGCAAAAAGAAGAGCTACAAGGTGCGATTAGCCCCACCAGACATTTAAACATACTATAAGTCTCTCTAGTTAAAAACAAGGTTCTTTTATGGCATACGCATAGATAATTACTCTGACGTAGGGGTCAGCAAGCTTCTGTAAAGGATGAGAGGTGAATATTTCAAGCTTTGCAAGCCTCACAGTTTCTGTCACAACTACTTGACTCTTCTGTTGTAGCACAAATGCAGCCATAGACGATAAGTAAATAAACGAGTGGGGCTGTGATCCAATATAACGTTACTTACAAAAATAGGGCTGGGTTTGGCCAGAGGGCCATAGTTTGCCACATCCTGGCCTAATGGAATAGAATGTTCAGAAATAGACCCAGGTACATATGGAAATTTAGTACGTGATAAAAGTGGCTTCTCAAATCACTAGGGAACTTCAATGTTGTGTTGGTTTCTGCTGTACAGCAAAGTGATTCAGTTATACATATGTAATACATTCTTTTTTATATTCTTTCCCATTATGGTTTAATCATAGGATATTGAATATAGTTCCCTGTGCTATACAGTAGGACCTTGTTGTTTATGCATTCTATATTAGTTTGCATTTGCTAAACTGCAGAACTTTTTAATAAGTGCTGGGACAACTGGTCAGCCATTTGGAAAAAGATAAAATTAGAACACTGGAAAAAATATTTAAAACGTATGTCACAGGTAAAAGGACTTATATACCTAAATTTTTCTTTTAAATTGAGGGGGATAAAAATTACCAAAATCCCAATAGGAAAATGAGGAAAGGACATGGACAGACTTTTTAAAAGATATAAAAACAACCCTTAAATAAGAAAAGATGTTTAGACTTACTCATAATTAAAGAGAGGCAAATTAAAGCTATACATTTCTCACCTAACACTGGCAAATATTCACAAGTATGACGAGACATTCTGTCAGTAAATGAGTAAGGAAACAGGCACTCTCATATACTTCTGGTGGGAAGGCAAATGTGTACAACCCTTCTGGAGGAGATTTTGGCAATATCTAACAAAACTACATAAGTAGCTTGACGTTTTGATCGGGCATTACCTTTGATCCTGTATCAACCTTTTTTTTTTTTTTTATTTCTTCGTTTTTGGTTTTTTTTGGGGGGGTTTTTTGAATTTTATTTTATTTATTTTTTTTATACAGCAGGTTCTTATTAGTTATCTTTTATATATATATTAGTGTATATATGTCAATCCCAATTTCCCAATTCATCCCTTGATCCAATAATAAATTTCTAGGAACCTTCCCTGAAGATACACTATAATTAAATACTATGAAAACACATATGCACAAGGTAAACATATGCACTGGAGTCCTGTTTGTAATTTAAAAAAAAACAAAAACAAAACAACCTGCATGCTCATACTTAAGATTCTAAGCCGAATATACTATGGTGTATCAACACACAGTATGCAGCCTTATGCAAGAATAAGAAAGGCCTCTATGGGCTAATACAGAGTAATTTTCAGGGTACATTTTCAGGTGAAAAAAGCAAAGTGCAAAACAGTATCTACCTATATACTACCCTTTGTATAAGAAGTAAGCAGAAATAAGAAAATATACATGTGTGTACCTGTTCCTTAGTGCATAAAGAAACCCAGGAAGGATAAACCAGAAACTAAAAAAATTGGTTACCCAATGGAAACAGGATGGAAAGAACAGATGAATGGGAACAGGACAGAAAGGATGACCTTTCTGTATTGTTTTTACTCTTAGAACCGCAATACATGCTTTATATACTCAAAAAAATAAAATCAACAACGACTGGGAGAGGGAGATGGAATATCAACAGAAACAAACGAACCTACATACATTTCAATTGAATAACATAATCATACTTAATGGTGAGGAAAAAATTAATCCAAGTGACTCTGGAACTCAGCAGTTAGAATATATAGCCAAAAACAAAAGTTAATTGTAAAGAAATATTCAGTATGGTTAGTAAATTTATTTTTCAGTGATATAGGTAAGCAATTCTAAAACTATTGAATATGCATTCTAGAACTGAGCAAGTGAATAAATATACTGTGGAAAACAGGAGTCATTGTTTCTCACTGTTAGAGAAGGGAGTTACAAATATGAAAAGGGCTACCTTAGAAAACTAGAATGAAATCTGTGAGACTGGACTAGAACTATCACTGTGAACTCGCGGTTTTTTGGTGTTTTTTTGCGGTACGCGGGCCTCTTACTGTTGGGGCCTCTCCCGTTGCGGAGCACAGGCTCCTGACGCGCAGGCTCAGTGGCCATGGCTCACGGGCCCAGCCGCTCCGCGGCATGTGGGATCTTCCCGGAGAGCGGCACGAACCCGTGTCCCCTGCATTGGCAGGCGAACTCTCAACCACTGCGCCACCAGGAAAGCCCGCGGTTTTTTTTTTTTTTTTTAGATGTTGGGGGTAGGAGTTTATTAATTAATTTATTTTTGCTGTGATGGGTCTTCATTTCTGTGCGAGGGCTATCTCCAGCTGTGGCAAGCGGGGGCCACTCTTCATCACGGTGCGGGGGCCTCTCACTATCGCGGCCTCTCTTGTTGAGTAGCACAGGCTCCAGACGCGCAGGCTCAGTAGTTGTGGCTCACGGGCCTACTTGCTCCGCGGCATGTGGGATCCTCCCAGACCAGGGCTCGAACCCGTGTCCCCTGCATTAGCAGGCAGATTCTCAACCACTGCGCCACCAGGGAAGCCCCCGCGGTTTTTTAATACATAGAAAAGGAGGGAGTTTTTTCCACAGAGACAAAATTATACATATATTACCTAACACTGTTGGCTGAGAGAGCCTATAGAAGCAGTGACATCCCAATAGCACTAAGCACACTTAGCAACCAGATCTAAATACCATTCTTCACAAAAAGAAACCAAGGCTCCTTACAGAATTGACTAATTCCAGGGCTGACTATGGGCAAATACAAGATGAGCCTGGAAATTTTTTTTTTGCCCCAGAAAGCAAGAAGTGCTTAAAGAATTATGAGGACAGATCAAAAGGATACAGGACCCAGCTTGAAACGGCATGCAATGGCCAAGCTTTGAACAATCTGACCATCAAAATATATAATCATAATAACAGATTATAACCCACTGAAAAAAATAAGAAACCACAAGTCTATAAGTGAATAAATTGAAATTCTAATGAAAAGAGGACATTTATACAGTTTCAAAGTACCTCTCCACAAAATACTTAATTACAGAGAGAAAAAGGGTAACTTTATAGTGAAGAAAGCTCCTAGATACCACCTTCCTCAAATAATCAAGATGACCACCATTAGTAACAAGAGAAATCAAAATCATGTACTACGTAATAAGATGCAAAGATAAAGAACACAGCATCACTTCTGTGATATTCCTTTCAAAGATGTATAAACTAAATTTAATCATAAGGAAACAGACAAACCTACACTGACAGACATACTACAAAATAACTGATCTGTAATCTTCAAAAGTGCCAAGGTTGGGCTTCCCTGGTGGCGCAGTGGTTGAGAGTCCGCCTGCCGATGCAGGGGACACAGGTTCGTGTCCCGGTCCGGGAAGATCCCACATGCCGCGGAGCGGCTGGGCCCGTGAGCCATGGCCGCTGAGCCTGCGCATCCGCAAAGGGAGAGGCCGCAACAGTGAGAGGCCCGCGTACTGCAAAAAAAAAAAAAAAAAAAAAAAAAAGTGCCAAGGTCACAGAAGTCCAGGAATGCCGGAGAAACTGTTCCAGATTGAAAGAAACTAAAGAAGTATGACAACTAAAGGTGTCTTATCATTCTGAACTGGATAGCTTTGCTACAAAGGACATTATTGGACCTTTGGTGAAACTCAAGAGACTGAGGACTGGATGGCAGTAATGTATCCAATGTTAATTTACTGATTTGATTCTCATATTATGATTATGTAGAACATCCTCCTTTGTAAGAAATATACACTAAAACACTAGAACATGAGGGAGCATTCAGCCAGCTTTACTTTCACATAGTTTGAGAAACAAAAAGTTCTTAGTACTGTACTTAAAATTGAGCTCAGGACTGGCTCAAAATCAATAAAAATAAATCTTCTAATGGCTGGTTTGCAATAACTAATACCCAACACTTCAAACTGTGGGATCATAACCCTAGGAAAAAATTGTGCTGAAATGATTTGTGCTTTTTTCACCACCACTGTCAGATGATTTTAGTAAACATCTCAAACCAGTACTGACTGAGGACACTACAGGCTCAGTGTCTTCCCCAAGCCATTCACTACTAGTTGACAGTTAGGGATTCTTCCATCCTTCTCTTTCCTGCGAACTCTACCAGATCCCTCTGGGCAATGTTTCTTCTGGCAAAGTTTTTACTTTGAAATTAATTAGGTGTTGGTTTCTTCTGGTTACCATTACTCTAATCCTTAATTTTTCATTTCCTGTTGTCTTACAGATGAAGGATTTAACATTTGCCTTTTACTCCGAATTTAAAAAGATGGAAGCATGCTATAATATAAGAGCTTTTACAAGGACTTCAGTAAGCGACTCCTGGTTTTCTAAAGGGAGAATGGGGTAGAAAGAACCTTCCTTTACTGGGGTAAACAGTTTTCATATGCCATCTATCTACAAAGATTGGCAGCTGGCTCTTTGTACTACCGGATCATAGCACAGTGCATGGCACACAGCAGGCAGTCAGTAAAAATGTACAAAATGTATTATGGGTGATTCTATACTTTCTGTATTTTCTGAATAACCTCATCTAAACTGAATAATCTCAATTTTGAATTCTAGTCAGAGCACCCAGGCAATTCAATAAGAAGGCACATGTTGGAAAATGTCTCTCAAGTCCTTTATTCTTGGCCACGCATATCCAGTATTATTAGATCTTATTTTAGTAGGCCATGCCTTAGCTGACTCAACATATACTCAAATTGCGCAGAGAGGAGAGCTGCCATTTGTGAAGAGGCTGTGAATTTAGAGTATTCTACTGAATCACACAAATCAGCCTTGTTAAATTTTTTTAGAATAATAATGTTCAATCCCAGTGAGGGTACAATGATATGCAAACCCTCTGGAAAACAATTTGACAGGATATATACAGTACATCTCCTAGGAATATATCCTAGGTAATTGAAAATGACAGCAAAGAATTATGCCAAAAGATGGAGATTCGTTTTTAATAATTAAAAGTGAAGAGTTTAAGCACCCAGAAAAAATGTTAAATTATGGGCTGTTCATGAAATATGGTAATTTCAAATTATGAGAAATTTTTAATGACAGGAAAACATTAACACAATAATTCTGAATAAGTGTACAAAACATGTAAAGCATATAAAGATATATAGAATCATATATATATATAATTCTCAACTATGTAAAGCATATGCAAAGATTAAAAACTCAAAGACAATATGCCAAAATACTAAGAATGGCGCTTCCCTAAACTGAGGATTATTTCTCATTTTTCTTTCCACTTTTATCCCAACATTCTACAATATGCATGTACTGCTTTTATAATCAGAAAAGATTTTTTAAGCAAAACAACAATACAATAAGCTATCCTTCAAAGAAAAATCAATTTTTACTCAAGGAACTCCCTTCAACTCACTTGAATACCTGGATTCAAAGAACTCAGAGAACTACGTCGAAAGTAGTTCTGGCTATGACAGCAAATACCACTACCCCGTATAATCCCAACAAAGCTTAGAGACAGCCATTCCTTCACACTCCAGTTTATTCTGTCTGTCCAGGAACTATTTTAGAAACAGGTGAATTTGTCATTCAGTGAACAGTGAGACATGACCGACCCTTTTCTCATGGAACTTGGGATTCTGATGGGAGAAAAAGACAACAGACAGGAGGAAAAAAAACAAACATGGAATGTAATTTCAGGCAGTGCAAAGTGTTCTGAAGAAAAAATAAAGTAGGGTAAAGGAACAGAGTGAAAAGCAGGAAGCTATTTTAGATTGGGTGGCCAGAGAAGGCCTCTACAGAAGAGATATTTGATCATGTACGCTACTTGTGTAATAACATAAATAGCATTCCTATTGCGTAATTGTCCTAGAAAACCCTATTTACAACTTAAAATACAGATAACCGTCTCTATGAAAATAGTCTCTACTTTACGAGGCAATAAGGTGTATTGGAACCAGAGAGACTAGGTTTAAATCCTGGCTTTGCCACTTAGTAGGTGTGCGCCCTTAGGCAAGTCGCAAGCTTTCTTTCTCAGTTTCCTCATGTATAAAACAGACATAACAAAACCTATTTCGTAAAATTTGTTCAGAGGATTAAAAAAGACAATATATGGGAAAGGGCTTAGTTATGTGTCTAGCGTAAGTGCTAACTGTGAGTTCCCTACACACTTATGGTTCTTCCACAAAATGAGTACTATGTACTGAATGACTCTTTACGAAGAATCATTACTGAAGCATTTCATTATTGCAAGTAGATACATATTTTTATCTTCCCATACCATGGACTCCAAAGTCCAAATCACCTCTGACTAAAAGGTTATTAGATATTGGTGATATAAATGATATTGGCTTGATAAGACTGGTATCATTTTTACTAATGTCACACTCACCTTTTCTTTCTTCATTTGGTCATGGACTACCTCTGTTCCCATTTGTATCCCTAACTCCAAATATTGGCCTCTTTTCAGTCACAGTTGTAATAGTTAATTTTATGTTTCAGCTTGGCCACAACAAACTTGGCCAGTTGTGTGGTCAAGCTTTAGTCTACATGTTGCTGTGAAGGTATTTTGTAGATGTGATTAACATTTATAATCAGTAGACTTTGAGTAAAGCAGATTACCCTCCAAAATGCAGGTGGGGCCTCATGTAGAAAGTTAAAGGCCTTAAGAGCAAAGATGCTGCCTCAAGACTGTAAAGACTGTAAAAGATAAATCTTGCCTGCATTTCTGCTCACACAAAGTTCAAATTTGCCAGTCCCCACAATCATGTGAGCCAATTCTCTAAATTATCCATCTATCCATCTATCTATCTACTACTGGTTCTGTCTCTCTGGAGAACCCTAATACACTGGTCAACCTTAGAGTTGGTCCCCCTGCTTCCTCTCTTCATTCTATTATCTAATAGGTCCTATTAACACATTAGTCAGATAAATTACACCTTTCGTCAAAATTCTCTAATGACTTCCCATCTCATGCAGAATAAAAGCCCCAACCCTTGGGGTGCCCTACTCCCCGCCCCCACTTTCTCCACAGCACTTCTTACTACTTAAAATACCATGTGTTTTACTTATTTTCTTTCTTTTCCCACTAAAATTTAGGTTCTAAGACAGTGGCTTTTTGTCTATTTTGTGCACTCTTGTATTCCCAGCCCCTACAATAATCCCTGGTACACAGTAGGAGCATCATAAATATGTGTTGCTTGAAGAATAAGCAAATGAATAAACAAAGTGTGATTTTTTTAATGTATTCTTTGGGCTTTCCTATGTTTTCCAGTTTTCTACACTGGGCATTTATTTGTACTATCATATACTGAGATAGTATACTATCATATGCTAAGAATAATATAAATTAGAATAACCTCTTTGGTGGAGGATAGGTCAATTTTTTTGTTGTTTTTTTAAAAATTAATTATTTATTTTAATTTTTATTTTTGGCCGCATTGGGTCTTTGTTGCTGCGCACGGGCTTTCTCTGGTTGCGGCGAGGGGGCTACTCTTCGTTGCGTAGCACGGGCTTCTCGCTGCGGTGACTTCTCTTGTTGCAGAGCGCGGGCTCTAGGCGCGCGGGCTTCAGTAGTTGTGGCACGCGGGCTCCGTAGTTGTGACACGCAAGCTCTAGAGCACAGGGTCAGTAGTTGTGGCACACGGGCTTAGTTGCTCCGCGGCATGTGGGATCTTCCCGGGCCAGGGCTCAAACCCTTGTCCCCAGCATTGGCAGGCAGATTCTTAACCACTGCGCCACCAGGAAAGCCCTTGGTCAATGTTTAAAAGCCTTAAGAAAGTTCATATCCTTTGACTCAGAATTTCTCCAATGAATAATACAACCTAAGAAATAAGTATAGACTAAAATTTAATAACCTTAATGTCCATCAGTAGGAGAATGATTAAATTATTGTACATCCAGACAATTAAACTCTACATAGTTATTTATTAAAAATGTAGACCTAAGTTTACTAATGTGAATCATATTGGTAAAAATGGGGTTATAATTCAGTATACATAGAGTATAAGCCTATTTATAAACTAAACAAAACATACACATATACACACATACATAAAACTAAAATGTCGGGCTTCCCTGGTGGCGCAGTGGTTGAGAGTCCGTCTGCCGATGCAGGGGACACGGGTTCGTGCCCCGGTCTGGGAGGATCCCACATGCCGCGGAGCGGCTGGGCCCGTGAGCCATGGCCGCTGAGCCTGCGCGTCCGGAGCCTGTGCTCTGCAACGGGAGAGGCCACAACAGTGCGAGGCCCGCGTACCGCAAAAAAAAATAAAAAATAAAAAAAATGTCAAGAAGAAAAAACAATGAATGGGCACTAAAATGAAGTGAGATTATGGCTGAATGATTAATTTCTTCTTTATACTTCTCTACTGTCCAAAATTTTTGCAGGGAAAAAGTGTTACTTTCATAAACAGAGCAATAAAAATAAATCAACAGAAATACATAAAACCAGAATTCTTACAAGCAATAAAAGTCTGTAGTATGAGGTATATTGTGTCATTTTTGTTGAAAAAGTAAAAAGGCATTTTTTAATGTGGTCTGAATCCCATTTACCCACCTCCCTATCCTCAAATTACGTATACTGTTAAACCTTACTCAACACGCATACTGCCTTATCCATCATGCACACTGTTTTGGAAACCATAAATTAAAAGTGTTAGTAAAACGAGGCATAGTTTTCATTTTCCCATAGCAGAGGCTCTCTTCCACGGAAAATATATGTGATTTCTTGAGTGCCTAAAAATATGTATATGATCAATGAAATTAATAAAGTGCTATTTCTTGAGGGCTAGTACTATATGCCAGTCATTGTGCTATCATTAAAACTTTCTCCAAAATATGAATTTACTTGTTGCTTCAAATTCTGAGATCACCAAGTCACCCTATATTCAGAAAATGACATGGAAATCACTAAAAAAAAAAAAAAAAAAAAAACCCAAGAATTTCAATTCACAGTAGAAACAGGAAACATCACTTCTTTAGAAAAATGCTAAAATGAATCTTTCTGTTTGGCACTTTGAACTTTTGAACTTTCAAAGCTTATCATCATTAACAGGACACTCTGAAACCAGCATTATGTGTATGAAAGACAGCATGATACACCGCGGACCATGACAAGCCTAAAGAGGTTAATAACTGATGATGATACTAGAGAAGTAAAGAAGAACGAAAGCTTGAAAGAGATTTCTGTGAGTGGGCATCATCAGATACAAGGAAATGGAACATGAGCATATGATCTCAAGCCAATGGGGGAAAAGCTAGATCAGTAAATAGTATGCAGAAAACAGTGTGGCCATTTAGAAAGAATGTGGATCCCTGATTCACAGCATATACCAAAATAAATTACAGAGAAACAGAAAGATTTAAATATAAAACATAAAGCCATAAACCACTAGAAGAATGGTAAAGGAAAAGAATGACTACAGATGGCCAACAGGCACATGAAAAGATGCTCAACAATGCTAATTATTAGAGAAATGCAAATCAAAACTACAATGAGGTACCACCTCACATCAGTCAGAATGGCCACATTAAAAATCTACAGATAACAAATGCTGGAGCGGGTGTGGAGAAAAGGGAATCCTCCTACACTGCTGGTGGGAATGTAAGTTGGTGCAGTCACTATGGAAAACAGCATGGGAGGTCCCTCAGAAAACTAAAAATAGAGTTACCATATGATCCAGCAATCCCACTCCTGGGCATATACCTGGACAAAACTATAATTCAAACAGATACATGCGTCTCTATGTTCATAGCAGCACTATTCACAATAGCCAAGACATGGAAACAACCTAAATGTCCATCGACAGATGAATGGATAAAGAAGATATGGTAATATATACAATGGAATACTACTCAGCCATAAAGAAGAACGAAATAATGCCATTAGCAGCAACATGGATGGACATAGAGATGATCATACTAAGTGAAGTAAGTCAGAAAGAGAAAGACAAATACCATATGATATCACTTACATGTGGAATCTAAAATATGGCACAAATGAATCTATCTATGAAACAGTAACAGACTCATAGACATAGAGAACAGACTTGTGGTTACCAAGGGGGAGGGGGTTGGGGGAGGGATGGACTGAGAGTTTGGGATTGGTAGATACAAACTATTACATACAGAATGGATAAACAACAAGGTCCTACAGTATAGCACAGGGAACTATGTTCAATATCTTGGGATAAACCATAATGTAAAAGAATATAAAAAAGAAGGTATAAATGTGTATAACTGAGTCACTCTGCTGTACAGCAGAAATTAACAAATTATAAATCAACTGTACTTCAATAAAAAATACATTAAAAAAGAAAAAAGAATAAGTATGATTATATAAAAAGTAAAAATTTCTTTCAAAATCTTCTTCAAAGCACAAAGCATTATAAACAAAACTGAAAGGCAAATGTCAAACTAGGGAAAACACTTGCAATAAATGACAGAGTTACTGGATTTAATATATAAAGAATTCCTACAACTAAGATTTTTTTTAAAAAAGTCATTTTAGAAAAATGGAGAAAAGGTATGAAGAGGTAACTCATAAAACAAGAAGTAGAAATGGCCAATAAATAAATATGTATTTTAACATTTTCATTTATCAGAATGGCAAAAAAACACAAAATTAAATTATCCAATGTCAGCTAAGGCATATAAAAAGGGAATCTCTCATCCGCTGCTTTTAGGAGTATAATCTGAGCCAGCCTGTCAAAAGTACAATTTAGCAACCTAAAGTGTTTTAATGTGTACATTCGTTCACCTAAAGAAATAATCACAGAAGTATACAAACACTTAGCTACAATGATGTTCTACTCAACATGGATGTCTCAAAAATTGGAAGCAGTCTTGACAAGGAAGGGAGAGTTTCTTAAAATCAGTAATATATATATTAAATGGAATATTATGCAGTGATTTTTAAATGATGGTAGAAAGTCTTAATTCATCATGTTACTATTTGTCACTTTTTATTATTAGTTTAAATTGGAACAAGTATAGGTTGCTTTTAATAATATTTTTAAAGTAAACCTTAAACATTTTTAAATGATATCCAGAGCTTACAGAAATAAACTAGATTATAAACTGGTCCACCCTCCATGAAAACGATTTAGCCTCATCTATCAAAATAAATCACTGCCCATTTTGTGACAAATCACTGAGCTATATAGTTAAGATTTCTGTACTTTCTACACATATATTATAATTCAAAGAAGAAAAAAAAATGTATTCCTCGCCCTCACTGCCCCCAAATCTATGGATGATAAAAGTTGGTGAAATTTCCACTGGTGAAAGAGTTAGATTTTACAAAACCTGGGGACATGTCTGCAATATGACTGTAAGTAAAGAGGGAAAATCCCTGTAATTGTTGGGTTACATATCATCCTATGAACAAAAAACCAAAACATGCAATGGTAGACAACATTAACTGTTCACATTTGTTGCGGGGGCGATGGAAAGGAGAGATTATTACTTTTCTGTATACAGACAATTTAATAATAAAACACTGATACTCCTTGACCAAGCAACTGTACTTCTAGGAGTTTATTCTACAGACATAATCATGCAAGCCTAAAGGTATATATTCACTGAAATTAGCAAAGTGCCATAACAGAAAAAAAAACCTGAAGCCTAAAGTTCCATTAATAGGGAACGGGATATATATATTTTTTTAAATGATAAAGCCAATATGATGAAATATTATTGCATCCACAAAAAAGAATAGGGTTTATATGATTTTATATGCTGATATGGAAAGATGGGCAATGTATCTTACTAACTGAAAAAGTTATTAATTGAAAAATAATATGTATAATATGGTTCTATTTCTATTTTTTTAAGTTTCTGTCTAAACGATAATGGGAAACTCAGAAGTGATACTTTGGGAAGTGAGAACTGGGTTCAAAGGAAACTTTACATGTCTTTTATAACCTTTGGTACCAGTTGTACTATTTTTTTATTCTTTGAAACTTTTTTATATATTTTTTTTCGCTGACATAAAACAGTGATTTGTCAAACTCTTTTTTTTTTAAAAGCTATCTTAGATTTGTTTTAAAATGCCCCAGAAAAAAACAAAGTTCAAGAAAGAGAAAGTTGGACTAAGAATAGCATAATTTTGAAAACTATTCAAGGCTGAGTTGAATGGATCGCTTTACTCTTTTGTGTGTTTAGAAATTTCCATAGAATTTTTCACATAAAATCTTACTAAAAGCTTTGCTATATAATACAGATAAATCCAGAGCTATTCCAGGTGAGTAAGTGAGAGAGGCATTATCCTTCTAGTGACTCCAAAGTCACACTCTGGGGTTCCATGGGACATTAAAACACTATTTTTATAATCATTTTCATCACCACAATAACAAAGAGAACCTGCACAATTTGATGAATTCCTCCCTGCCCAACAGGAAGGAGGAAGACAGACCTTAAAACAGCAACAAATGTTCTCTCTGGGTGGTGAGGTTACCAATGGATTTTTTTTTTTCTTAAGAAACTATATTTGTAAATTTTCTTATACAGGGAAAAAAATGTGTTTTTTAATGTTCATAAAATACTACACGCTACCACTGAAAGGTTACTCCACGACTTCACATTATTGGCCCTAGAGTGCAACAGAATAATGAACAAGAAATAATAAATCCCCAACGTTCATTAAAAAAAAAGACAGAGACATTGAGTTGGAACAGCCATGTGTGACCTTAGGAGACAGCCCTGAACAAAACAAGAACACCTGACAGCAGGGGCCATATCATATCATATGCCCAGTCTTTCATCTTATTCTTATCTTGCCCTGGACTCTAAGACTGGAGTTCCCTCTTCTTGAATAGGGAACCAGGTGCAAGCAATGAAAGAAATGGATTTTCATTCCTCAACAGCAAGCAATTGGTAAGGTGTAGCTGTTATCTCCCCTCTACCTCAGACAGATATAACTATCTCCATGTAAAGGATGAGGAAACCGTGGGTCTGGAAAATTAAGTAACTTGTCTAGCGTCACAAAGCTATTAAGCATCAGGCAGAAGACTAGAATTGACGTTTGTCTGCTCCAGAATAAGGATTCTTTCTACCAAGCTATCTCCCTTCTCTAAAAAATATTCTCTTACGTTGGTAGCTGTTAAGTTCCAACTGTAATGTTCTCAAACCAGTGTGGCTCACTATATATACTGAAAAGAAAAGAAACAAGAAAGGCAGATGTCAAGAAGTTCTATTAATAACTGCCCAGCACTATCCACAATGGAGCTAGGTGAGAGGCACTAAAACTTGATTCACATGACCCCTGCTGTCATTTCAAGCAATCAGTCCAACTCTTTAAAAAAGCTTATCACTAACACTCTCCCCAACTGAGAGCTTGCAAATGTCATTCCCAAGAAAACTTGTCAGATCACTACAATGGAACCTCTACATTCCAGGTGCATTAGCTTTCAACTTTTTAATGTTAAAAATAAAGAGGAGGAACTTCTCTGGTGGCGCAGGGGTTAAGAATCCGCCTGCCAATGCAGGGGACACGGCTTCGAGCCCTGGTCCAGGAAGATCCCACATGCCGCAGAGCAACTAAGCTCGTGCACCACAACTACTGGTTCTGTGCTCTAGACCCTGCAAGCCACAA
This sequence comes from Grampus griseus, assembly GCF_964374135.1. Classification (NCBI taxonomy): domain Eukaryota; kingdom Metazoa; phylum Chordata; class Mammalia; order Artiodactyla; family Delphinidae; genus Grampus; species Grampus griseus. The sequence goes on from NC_139019.1 coordinate 146,708,116, forward strand.
CTACTGAACCTGCGTGCCACAACTACTGAAGCCCACGTACTCTAGGGCCCATGCTCCACAACAAGAGAAGCCACCGCAATGAGAAGCCCGCGCACCGCAGTGAAGAGTAGCTCCCGCTCGTCCCAACTAGAGAAAGCCCGCACACAGCAACGAAGACCCAACGCAGCCACAGATAGATAGATAGATAGATAGATAAAATGTATTTTAAAAGTAATTAAATAAATAAAGGATAATTGTTTCTACCCAAAAATGGCAGTTGCCAGGTTAAGGTCACTACAGCATGGTGACCAGAACACTGGCTTTGCAGTTATCCAGACCTAGGTTCATAACCTAGTTCTGCCACTTAAATAAATGTGTAACCTTAGGCAAGTCAATTCAATTCTATAACTTCATATACAAAAAAGGCAAGATAGATAACTTCTCCATAAAGGATTAAATGAGATAACCTAGTACCTAGGACCCAACACTTAAAAAGAAGGTGGAAGGGCTTCCCGGGTGGCACAGTGGTTGAGAGTCCGCCTGCTGATGCAGGGGACACGGGTTCGTGCCCCGGTCTGGGAAGATCCCACATGCCACGGAGCAGCTGGGCCCGTGAGCCATGGCCGTTGAGCCTGCGCGTCCGGAGCCTGTGCTCCGCAACGGGAGAGGCCACAACAGTGAGAGACCCGCGTACCACAAAAAAAAAAAAAAAAAAAAAAAAGAAGGTGGAAAATTAATGATACATATATATAAATAAATACATATACAGTCATATATATATGATACCTATATGATAATTATATTATCATATAAACGATACATATATACACGGTCTGAACTCTTGATTTTATGATGTAATAATCAACTGGTTGAATCTGGTTATCTGAACCAACTAAAATATTGATTCAGTTCAGCTTAGTTCAGAGACAACAAGATATTCTAGTTCAACTGTTCTAAAAAATGTTGAGGGTTAGTCCTAGTTCAAAGTGTTTCACTTTTTTTTTTTTTTTTTGGCTGCATTGGGTCTTCATTGCTGTACACAGGTTTTCTCTAGTTGTGGCAAGCGGGGGCTACTCTTCATTGCGGTGGCTTCTCTTGTTGCGGAGCAGGGGCTCTAGGTGCGCAGGCTTCGGCAGTTGTGGCTCACGAGCTCCAGAGTGCAGGCTCAGTAGTTGTGGTGCATGGGCTTAGTTGCTCCGTGGCTTGTGGGATCTTCCCGGACTAGGGCTTAAACCCATGTCCCCTGCATTGGTAGGCGGATTCTTAACCACTGCGCCACCAGGGAAACCCAAAGTGTTTCACATTTTTTAGAAGTATGTATGTATATTTACATGTATGTGTGTGTGTGTGTGTGTGTGTATATTTGGCTAACTTCAGAATTTCATCTCACACACACACATATACAGGGACTTCATTTGTGGTTCAGTCTATAGATTTTTGTTCACAGGTCTGCTTACTACAATGGGTTCCTTGAGAGCAAGGAACAAGTCTGTATTGCTCATCTTTTTATATACCCAGCACCAGTACAGGCCCTGGCACATACCAATCGTTCAGTAAATATTCATGGACTCGAATTTTCAGAAAAGCCACCAAGAAACTCGCTAGTTAGGATTCAGGAGGGCTCAGCTTGGCAAAGGGAATGCAATTTCCCCCGCTATAGATACTTGGCAGGTTTTCTTTTTTTATTTTCGGATAATGACTAAACAAGCCACACACTGGATATCGCAACAGTAAAGTTTTCACAAACAAAACTAAAATGGAAAACTCTAGAAATAGTAGCATTCCAGTGTAGAGGAAAGAAAACCAATTTTGGAATCATGCAAATTTTGGGTTTAAATGCTAGCTCCACCACTTCACAGATATGTAAAGATTAACTTGGGTCCAATCACACATATCACCTCTGAGACCCAGTTTCTACATCTGAAAAGATGGGAATAATAATACCTATCTCATAGGGTTGTCACAAAGCTAATATATGTGAAGCCCCAAGTACAATTGGTGGTGATTTTTTTTAACAGTTTTATTGAGGTGAATGAGTGATTTTTATTTTTTAAGTCTTTACTATTCCTTTTCCCCTCTCACAGGTGGCAGAAACTATGCCTAAAGGGAACTACAGTACTATCTTTACTCCTGCTTTTCAGAAGGTACACTAATTCAGCCATATATCAATAGATAGGCTAACTGGCTAAAGATGCAACTGTTCATGGGTCCAATGTGGTAATTTTAAAGGAGGCCCTTTCATGCAACTCCAGAGCCCCAGCAAAGTCAACCAGGCTCTTTGGGTAGCCTGTTCCTTCTCTTCTTAACATGGGCTTGCTGAGAGGCATGCAATGTGAAGCAAAAGTCATCTTTGTGATAAACCTAAGATGTAGCATATAAACAACAGGCATTCTTTGAAAAAGCCCATACCCAAATTAAATTTTAATCACTAAGTTTTAGCACTTGTTTGGATACTGGAGGTAGGGAGGAGGAACACTAGTGTTAAAATAATATGTAAAACCAAGGGGTAGAGAGAAAGGAAGTCTTCTGGGTTCATATACATATGTTTACTTTCCATTCACAAATGGAACAAAATAGAGCAATGATTTGCTAATCCCAATCAGCTGAGCACATATTTCACTTTACTGTGCTGCATACTCTATCATAAACTAAAGAAAATGAAAACCTAAGTAAATGAAACTCCCAAATACACCTCTGAAGACAATATCTGTTCCATTCACATTTCAGTGAATATCATTCAATATTTCACCTTATTTCAAGGTCCAATCAAGGCAAAGTTTACATTTTTTCTCTTAAATGATTTTCACTTGGAGAGATGAGTCAAAGAAGAATTTTTAACACGTTTGGGTTTCCATTTTCAACAAGGTAGGAACCCATATTTCCTCCCACTCACCCCACCTCCAGAGAATTCACAATACTGTTACTAAAATATATTGAATAATGCCTTCCATCAGTCAATTGCTTTTAACTGAATGCAATAAAAATAATCTGCTCGTCCAGACCTCATTAACAACTACAATTCTTCGCCTGCTTAAATTTCTGGAAAAAAAAACTGGATCAGTCCACTAAAAAGCAAACTGTAACATTCAAGTAAGCATCTTCAGAGAAATAGAGACTAAGATGTACACTATTACTATAATGCAAATATCCATTATTTAGCACCAAGGAAAACACATGCAATAATGTCTGCTATTGCAAGAACATTTTTGTTAAAGATACATCACATGCAGGGAAGCCGCTTTTCCAAGGATAAACATACATTATCCTGCAGCATCGCTGAAACACCCAATCCCTGGACCCTAAGAGTTGTAACCTAAGTTTTTATACTGACCCTAAGACAGCTGGATCTTACATTAAATTCACTCTCTAGTTAACTGTGTTAGTGAGGTTCCAGCACAGTTTTCTAAAGAAAGCAATCTGAATCAATAACCACACCAATGCTGCTCAGAATGTTTGCTCATAAGTAAATAAAAAGCATGATCCCAATATGAAGGAAACTCTTCTCCTTCCTGGCCCCCCCAGCTCCACTTAAAGACTGTAAACATGAATAGAAAGATAACCTTGAGAACAGTAAACTCACCCACACCATCAATAATATCCCTCTAATTCATTTCCTGATTCTACAGTGTTTTCCTAAAACAGGGCAGTCTCAACAGGATGCCAGGAATTCAATATTGCTTTTTAAAGATATATCAAACTGTCTGGAATATACAGTGATGAAAACTGAATACTGCTACTGAAACCATACTAAATTAAATTCATGCTTTCTCTAAACAGAGCTTCCCCAATAAAGTCACAATGTTTTCTGCCTTGGCTCTCTTACAATCCATCCCAACAAGTGAGGTCAGTCCAGCTGCACTCCTGCTAATAGCTTTTTTCTGGAGCAACCCCTCCCACACCCCAAAAGAGTTTTACTTTTATCTGTGGAATTCTCTGCCAGCCTCGGCCTGGAAAACTGGGTGGACCCTAAGGACAGGTGTGGGAGGTGGCCCAAACTGATAGTTATTGCCAGCATAAAGCTGTGATCTTTATAAGCTTCAATTTGAGGCTTTGTACCATTAGTGATTCTTTCTCCACTCCTTTATGGAAGGAGGGAGAGAAAGCAAGCCAAAAAGATGAGTTTCAAAATAGAAAAATCACCACTTGAATTATGAAATCCTCTCAACTCAACAAAGAACTGTTGAAAGTAGCCAAATGGAAAATGTCAAGGTTGTTTGGGTACATGCACAGCTATTAAACATGAGAATCACAGCTTCAAGGTGGGGGTTGGGGGGATAAAAAGCAGGAGCAGAAAAAGAGGAGCACAACAGGGCCCATCCAAAGACCCATTTGCTCAGAAGGGCCCCTCCTGGCATGAACTCCTCCATGTGGGGCACCCAGGCTGGAGGAAAGCAGAGGGTTACACAGAACATTTAGCAGACTTAACATTGGATTAAACACACTACTGCAAGTTTCAACAAATGTTCATGGTATACGTAAAAAACACATTTACAACAAGAAAGAAGAGAGGCACCTGGAGACATCTGACACTGGGCATGCTCTGCAGGCAACTCAGTGCGCACATGCTCTCTACCAGGTTGGCGCAGCCTAGCCACAAAGACCTTGGCACAGAACACTGCAGGATGACAAAAAGGAAGGAAGAGAAGAAGAAGCAGTTAGAGGCCGCAACAAATCACTCCTTCACACAGGCAACTTGAATGTTAGTTGGGCGGGGGGTGCACCCTTGGCAGCTTGGAGGTCAGGGGTGGTAGTCCAACAAAACTTACTGAAACCTTGGGAGAGGGCCCACTTTCTGTCCTACGGAAAGGAGGTTTCTGCTGCCAACCACTAACTCCTCAGGATACAGTGAACAGAATCAAGAGGGAGAGAAAGAATGTTTAAATGAAAACCACTAAAGGGAACTGTAAAGTTTGAGTGCAAAACAAGATATGGTGAGATCGACACTCTAGCTTCATAAAAGTAGTGGTTTTTGGTCTATGTCATGTAATTATAATTGCTATCATTACATCACCTACCATGTGCCAGGCACTTTAAATGCGTTCTCTAATTCCCACACCACAGCGTCAGGAAACTGAGGCTCAGAGGTAAGTCATTTGCACAAGGACAAACAGCAAAGGAGGGGAGAGTCAGAATTTCAAACCTTGATGGCTGCTATTAAATCCCACATTCATTCCACAAGACTATGATGCCTCTATTATCATTGATCACCTGAAATTTTATCATCTGGGTACAGTTTTGCACATCCCTAAATAAAATTACAGGAGACCTAGAGACATAAGGCAAAAAGAACAAGAAAGATAAGCGACAGACTGATTGATAGATACAGGAAATAAAAGAGCTGATAAAAACGCATCTAATTTTGAGTGTCATCCATATCTCTGCCTTCCCAAAGGAAAAAACTTTAGAATAATCATGATTTTCATTTTGGACTTTGCTTACAAAGTTCATTTGACACAAGTAAGAATTAAAAGCTTCTTTCATTTACCCATTCCCATTCCTCTTTCAAGAGCTTGCTGGTTTTAAGGGAATTAAGAAAAAAAGTAAAATATAAACATATGCATTATGGCTAGTATTTTTTAAACCATTAGATTATTTATGGTATTCAACAAGTACTTTTTCAGACCTAAGGTCAATTAATTTACTCTGGCAAAATCAATAATCATGCCAAAAAAAAAAAACAAACACAAAAAACAAACCTGAAGGTGGGTGTTTGGGTTCAACCAAAATACTGCAGAAGCCTCAGGCCCAACCTCATAAACTTGTTTATTCTAGCTATAATTAGGATGGTTAAATATACTCACTTTCCTGGGACAGTCCAGGTTTACACTTGTCCCAGCATAACTTTCACTCTCAAAGTGTTCTGGTTTGGTAGATAAATTCTATGGTTACCCCAGCTATAATATAAACAAAGTCCACTATGCTTGAAATCAGACCCGATTCCTTCCTATCCAGCATCTGTACTTTCTAGTTATATCTCACCTATAATGTAACTAGAGTATTGAGATTATTTAGAAAAGGTATTTAAAGAACACAAAACCAAGGCTTCCCTGGTGGCGCAGTGGTTGAGAGTCCGCCTGCCGATGCAGGGGACACGGGTTCGTGCCCCGGTCCGGGAAGATCCCACATGCTGCGGAGCGGCTGGGCCCGTGAGCCATGGCCGCTGAGTCTGCGCGTCCAGAGCCTGTGCTCCGCAACGGGAGAGGCCACAACAGTGAGAGGCCCGCGTACCGCAAAAAAAAAAAAAGAATACAAAACCAGAGGACTCAAATGGAATAAAAAAACAGAGGAGGTTTTCAGTAACGATAACATGCCACACATTTCCAATAGTGTGCTTTCATTTCAAAGCTTCCCATAGCCAATACAGTAAAGTATATCACTGATACTCCAGTCACACATATTTTGCCACTCCAACACTTTCATAGAGTGCCATAAAAGATGCTGAATAAATGTTTGTATAATATAATGAAAATAGCTGCCATTTATCAAGCTCTTGTTATATGCTAGACAGCTGACATAGTAAACCCTCACAAAAACCCTTGTAAGACAAGTATTATTCCATTGTACAGATGAGGAAACCAAAGATCAGGAAAGGAGAGCTTGATTTGTTGAAACAGCAACTTGTCCAAGGTACAAGAAAAAAAGGGCTAATTGATGGCAGAATTAGGACTACAAGTTAATCCTGTCTGACTCTAAGCAAACATGTTTTCTTTTTACTACAACAAACTCTCTCTATCCAGAGATACCTAGCAAAATGTTTAGGGCAGAGAAAAGGCCCAAACACATTACGTATGTATACACAGATTACACACATTATTTAATTTAAATAAACTTCCAACATCCTCATAGCTCAAGTTAGGTTTCTTTTTTGGAATCTTTGTAGTTATCCAAATCACAGAATCACTCAGATCTGAGAATAGAGTTTAAGGATTATACTTGTACTCAGCAACTAATACCAAATTAGTGCCAAAGCTCATCTGCAAATCAATTTTCATTTATTCACTAAAAACAGATTCCCTCTGCAAGGTTTAACATGTATTTGCCTCAAAGGGTAAAAACCATGAAGGCATAACGTACTGTACCCTGATTAGATTCTGCTAGTAACTTGAGATCCAGAACTTAAAAAAAGGACCAATTTTCACATTCAATAAATCAAAGAATCATAGACTGTGGAAACTGGAAGACCAATTAGTTCAAACATCCACCCCTGATTTCAGAAGTGAAGAAACTAAAGCCCAAAGAAGAAAAGTAATGATCTTCCCAAGGTTTCCTAATCATCTAATGATCAAATTAATACTTACAAGAATATGGAAAACAACATAAAGAAAAACTTCTGAGAACTTAATTTCAAAATATTAAACGTTTATTACAAGTATTTTTTAAAACTTGATATTGAACGTGTATATCCAGAAAAAGACTTTTAAAGGACCCTTTGAGGGTCCAGTTTCCAAACTTATCTTTATAACGTCCATGGAAGATACTTTGGGGTAAAGAGAGTGATGCCAGTGTTCATAACAAGTATTAGAACTGCCCTACTTTCACACTCAATTACCCTGAAGCTAAACAACCAACCACAGTGCTGAAAAATAGTCTTTACTCAAAAGAAAATGCCACTCTAGGAAATACATCCATCTTTAAATAAAGTCTACACCTGCTCATCTAAATAAGGCTCCTCTTAGGTCTAATGGTCCAAGAGGACATTGATCTAATTTGAAAATAACGGCTAAACATAAAAGTTCCATATTTATCAACCTAAGAGCATTAAAATACAGCTCTGACCACAAGCAGTAATTGATTCTTAACGCTGCTAATTTTAAACTTAGGGACCTGGTTGAAAATCCATGTTGACTATTGTGGAACAACTATTATCCATCACTCTTTAACTGAATAATGTAAAGATTTCTTCATATAAGCTATAATCACAGTGCAGACTATTATCTTTTTCTTTTTTCTTTTTTTAAAGCTAACAGTGGTCTATCTTTAAACTTCTGAAACACTATCTCATTGTTAAAATATGTCTGAAGAACTTACCCTGATACCGTGGGTATTTACCAATTTTAACAAACACTTATTGACCTACGTATTAAGCTAACAACAATATAAACTAAGCCTCTTTCCTCTTGAGACTTCAGCCTGGAGCTCAAGAGAAACCCAGAGGGATCACAATGGAGATGCTTAAGAGAGGCCTTTCAGGGGTAGAAAACCCCTAAGAAATGTTTGTTTTAATTTCACATTTAGCTACTTGTAATGACCAATATTCTAATTTAGGGTTGTTCACAGAGAACAGGAAATGATTCACAGGGGATTCTAACATTAACAGCAAATACCCAATTAGACTGATTATATTTGTATGTTCTATAGCCAAAGAAAATAACATTAATCAAGGAAACTGATAGTGTTTATTAATTTTGTCATACCCACTGTATAATCAAAAACGAAAATCAGGGCCACCATGCTGAGAAACACTATAAGACAAAAAGAATAATAGCTTTTGGCATTTTTCAAAAGCAAAAAGTTATTAAAAGAGGTAGGAGGGAAATGTCCTAGGCTCTCTTCCTATTGCCATAGGAACCACAAATCAAAAGGGAAAAGTGGCTGCAGGCACCTTGCCTCTGATTGGCTAGCTTTAAGAATAACTCACAAAAGCTAACTTTGGTCTGTGTCTAGATGGAATTGTTTTGAATATCTTGCCCTGATTCCTTCTCAAAGAGGCAATTCTTTTAAAAGCTACTCAAAGAGGTATTTTATGTTAATCGTCTCTCTAATGTCACTCTGATTTAGAAATAATGCCCTATAAATCCTAATTTGTTTCTTTCCACAGAACCATTACCAGCTTCTTCTATCATCACGATTGAGATAACCAAGTTGAGGGGCTTAAATACTATTCCATTCAACAAAAAACTTACCTGACCTTATATCTGCAGACAGAAACGCAATGAAGACATTCTCTCTTTCCTCCAGCAGCTTACAGGAGGGAATTTTGAGAATGTGCCATGTAAATACACACACACACACACACACACACACACACACACACACACACACACACACACACACACACACACACACACACAGAGTCTCTTAACACACCCAAAGGAGGAAAATGCCTAAACTAAGCCATAAAGGATGAGTAGGAGGCAGCCAAGGGAAAAAGAGAGAGAGACACATTTCCGGCAGAATAAACAGCATTAAGCAAAGCCAAATAGCTAAGAAATGGCAGTCCTATTCAAGTATCTGCAATTAATTTAGCATGACTAAAGTATCTAAGTGTGAGATGAGGAAAGCCTGATAGAGAGGGGCCAAATCACAGAGGACTCCCTTATACCATTCTATCGAACTTGAGACTTCATCCTGTAGGAAAACAGCTCTTCGGCTGCGTGCTATAGCTCACCAGTTAACAGCCAATCCTTCCCAGGTGTGTGGTCCAATATTTTATCAACGTGTATGAGATTTTGTTTTTCCCTGCAACTCAGTATACCTACTGCTTCAACAATATGTGTCAGAGGAACAGAAGCAGGTCATGCAACACACTGGCAAGGGTGGGGGCGAGGTTCTTAGACTAAGAGAAGTAGGAGATAAAGCATAATATCAAGCCAAAGCCAAGCCGATTCAAGCAAGCATCAAAGAAAAAAGATGCTGTTCTCTAGAACATGTGGGGAACATTTGCCACATGCAAGAATAGAGAAAAAAGAAGTTGGCTCAATAGTAACCCAATGATAAAGAAAGGAAGTAATAAACAGTATACAAAAACTGTATATGTTTTTATAAATATTGTGAAATAAGAGTGTTTAGGATGGTTTAATTCCTTCAAATGAGACATCAAAAACTTTAACATTCAAACCATTGCTAGAGACAATGATGAGACAACTATTAAACTTTTAAGCAGAGGAATGACCTTTGGCAGCTGGAGTGAAGCATGTTAAAGAGAAGTTAGAAAGATAAGTCTATTAGAGAGACTAAAGACAGCCCCTCATTTTTATTTTACAACTAATGCAAATTTCTTTCAGCTGGGCTACAAAGAGTAGAAACAAGGGCCAACACTTACCTTTGGAAGTACATGTCTAAAGTCAATTTTTTTCCAATAAAACTCCCACCATAATACAAAGAGTGCCATGATAATGAAATGGGAGCTACCAAATACAGAAGGAATGAGAGAAAAGATCTATTTCATAGTAATCACTTGGCGATAACACGCTCTCCACTGGGAATCTCTATCCAGGAGTGGGGACTTGGTCCTGAAGAATGATACAGTAGGTGGGCTCAAGGAGAGTATGAAACTCCAGCCCTCTAAACCTAGATGTGACAGCTATAGAGTATCCATTCAGTTTCTGCTGGAGGCTGTCCTCATCTCAAAGCAAATAAAGCAAGAATTAAAGTTAATCCAAATTAGGAACTATCCTACTGTGTCTGAATTCTCAGACTGTTGCTTTTCAAGAAGCTGCAGTAGTTGTAATGAAAACAGAGCCACAAAGCTTTTAAAAGTGTCTTTCTGGGGCTTCCCTGGTGGCACAGTGATTGAGAGTCCGCCTGCTGATGCAGGGGACACGGGTTCATGCCCCGGTCTGGGAGGATCCCACGTGCCGCGGAGCGGCTGGGCCCGTGAGAAATGGCCGCTGAGCCTGCGCGTCCAGAGCCTGTGCTCCCCAACGGGAGAGGCCACAGCAGTCAGAGGCCCGCGTACCGCCAAAAAAAAAAAAAAAAAGTGTCTTCTAAGAGTCACAATGTAGGTTTCTGCTCTTATAATGTTTGATGGCAGCCTACAAGAAATAGCAAACTCTCACCAAATAACTGTATTGTTTTTAAAACTAAGAACCATAATAATCAGGTTGTAGCATTATGAATTCTACAACCTGATTAACTTTTGTTAATTCATAGTTTAAAGCTATTTTCCAAAGTGTTTTAAAGAACCGAACACAGGTCCATGCCTCAATGTGTGAAAGGTTTACATTTCCTTATAATGGTATTTTATTATAACAGAATTTGACAGTAACCATGTGACATGTAACCAAGAACGTGAATGCTTTAATTCTTAGCAACTGTACTGTAGAACTACATATTTATAGATAAGGCACCACAGGGTATTTTCAGGCTGGGATATATGTTAAAGGAAGAAAAGGGCATGGGGAGAAGGAGGCAGTGGAATGAGAAAAGAAAACAGGATAAGAATGAGGAAAATTGAAATTTACTTTCTGACAAGTTTTAGAGATGCAAACCCAACCAAATTGTAGTGGAATCAGGATTCAAAGCCAGAGCCCAAACTTTCCTTAAATCCTACTACTAAAACCAAAACAAAACCCCCAAAACTTTCAGTGTCCAAATATCTCATCTTATATGATTATCTAAAAGAAGATACCAGAACCCAAAACTAAAATGGATCTTCACAGTTTTCTTTGGTAGAGGGACGAAGGGTAATTTTTCTTTTATAATTTCTATTCATCCATATTTTCTAATTTTTCTCCAATGAACATCTAGTACTTATAATAATATTTTAATACTACATTGTATAATTTTAAGTGATGCTTTATTTTTGTTTAATTATATAACTAGTTATATAAGTTGTTATAAGTTACAAATAGTAACTTGACAATTTAAATAAAAACAAATTCTTTTCCCAAGAATTAATTGAGTCTATCTCAAATACCTGTGGTTTAAAATGAGTTAAAATGCTGAGTGCTAGAAAAATATTTTACCTAGTGACCTTCAGAAACAGCAGTGAGCATCAAAACGGTAACAGCTTATTCCTGAGTAATTTCAAATGAAAAAAAAATCATCCTTGTCCACTTCACAACTACCACTCAAAACTGTCACTATGTTTTTTCAGCACTCTAACAGAAGCTGGAGAGAGGAAGGATTAGATGTATGAAGGGGGAAGCAGAATCTCTATTCGAAGCAGCATGACAGAGAACAGGATGTAACACAATAATCTATTTCCGGCATAGCCACATGGGTCCTCAGTTGTACCAGGACCTGTCTGAGGTTCAGCTGCCAATAAGGAACAGATTCCCCTAGCAAGCTCCAGGTCAGATCAGTTTGAACCCAATCCCAATGGGGTTTATCCAAGATCCACAAATCCTGAGACAGCAGAGAAGTAAACAACAGTTAAATTAAGTACATCTGAGCCTTTAGGCAGTTAGCATCTCTGTTCCAATTAGGAACATTTTTCAGGACTAGGGGAGACCAATAAACTATAAATTTAATATCATTTTCAATAAAAAATGTAAATGAAATTTACAAAAAAGGATAATTTGGGAAGGAGATGCAAATTTGTGTTTTCAGAGTGCCTACTATGTGCTAGACACTGTACAGCTATCGTGATCTCATTAACTGTCACACCACCTCTGGACAGACAGGTATCTTAGTTTTAAAGAGGAAGAAACTAAGGATCAGAGACATCAAACCACTTGCCAGAGGTCAAAAGTAGCAGACTTGCAACTCTGACTCCAAAATCCCTACTTTCTTCCCTGAATTATACTCCCTGTCACTTCCTTTGTTAGACATTAAACTCCCTAAAGCAGCAATTTTCCTCTGATTTACTTTCAAATTTTATCTGCTTGTCACTCATCTATACTGCTGATGGGAGCGTAACTGGTACAACCTCTCGTGTGCAACTTATCAATACATACTCAAGACTTGAAAAAAATGCACATCATTGATTCAGCAATTTCATATGTAGGGAATTATAATACAGGAAAAAATAAAGATATGTCCAAAAATATAGCTAAGATGTTCATCACATGACTGTCATAACAGCAAAGGAAAAAATGCCCAACAATAGACTGGTTAAATAAATTACAGATCATCCAGAAGATAGAATATTATGTTTCCACCAAATAAAAATCATTTTTATAAGAGTATATTTACTGACCTAGAAGTAAGTTACATAAGAAAAGGAAGTTACAATACAATGAAATAAGTTCAAGAAAACTTAAGTGAATAAAGCCTACAAAATCAGGACTTACATTATATTATGATCTCATTTTATTTAATAAAACACACATAGGGGCTTCCCTGGTGGTGCAGTGGTTGAGAGTCCGCCTGCCGATGCAGGGGACACGGGTTTGTGCCCCGGTCCGGGAAGATCCCACATGCCGCAGAGCGGCTGGGCCCGTGAGCCATGGCTGCTGAGCCTGCGCGTCCAGAGCCTATGCTCCGCAACGGGAGAGGCCACAACAGTGAGAGGCCCGCGTACCGCAAAAAAAAAAAAAAAAAGCACATATAGGATACAGAATTAAATACAGGTGATTTTTTACTCTTTTTGTCTACCATAGTTTTTCAGATGCAGCCAATATAAAACTGGCAATATAGTATTCAAGTTTCTCACCCCTTTCTCCTCCAGGCCACCTCAAAACAAAGTGGCATTTCCACACTATTACTTGGGGTTCTGGTCCTAGCAACTTTTCCCTTGGTTCAGGCCCATGCTCCAATGAATGTGGAGAGCAGGTGGGGTCAGGCTAGCTACCAGAGTTTGGCTGCACTCTGAGGTGACAAAGACATTACCCTAATAGCTGAGAATACCCAGCCACAGAAAACTCTTCAACAACCGTGTTGTCTTAGGAGGCTACCACTTCTAAACATCTGACAATCCATACTCCACACTGCATGACACCTGAAAAGAATTCCAGGGTGCAAGAACTAAAAACTCACCTTGTTTTGTAGACATCATCTGAGCACCAAGAGACATCTGCTCTCATTATCTATACCTGGGCACCAGCCCCACCCTGAGTCAGTCCAACCTCCCCTTCTTTACCATTCCAGACACAGGTGCTGGCGGCACCCCTTCCTCATCCTTCTACCAACTCTCACAAGCCAAAAAGCTTTAATCAGAGAATTTCTGGAAGTGCCTACACAACAAGATCTGACTGCCCTATCATATCAGTACTGAACCAAAATTCTTACCCTACTTTCATGTAAGAGAGTGCAAAGTTTATCATGTTTTAAAAAGAACATTAGAGTTTATTTCCTGGCAGTCTTGTGGTTAGGACTCCATGCTTCCACTGCAGGGGGCACAGGTTCGATCCCTGGCCAGGGAACTAAGACCTCGCAAGCCGCTCAGCATAGCCAAAAAAAAAAAAATTAGAACACAAAGAAAGAGGAAACTTTTTTTCCCCTAATATAATGAACACTCTCATTTTTTCTAGGAAGAAATATCACTTTCAGAAAGATGCCTTAAGGAATGTTACTGCATCTACTCTCAATAGGTCTGACAATTATAGTCAGACCACATCATAATCCTACTTTAACTCTTTCATTTAAACTGATTATTCATTCAAAAAGTTTACTGAACATGCCAGTATACTAAATGCTTCAACAGACAACACAAGAATTCTGAAAACCAAATATTCTGGTATCAAAATTATTTCTGGAAATAAAGCTATATTATTTCCCAGTTCACTAAAGGGAGATAAATGGCTAAATTCCTGAAGTATAAAATACTTCAAAGAAATGCAGTTTCACTGCTTTCAAGAGTATTAAAACTCAACCTCCACTAACTAATGGTATTTTAAAAATCACTTCCAAAGACTTTCAAAGCTTCCACTATCTAACATACTTCCTGTCTCACTGTACCTATCGAACGAAAGTTGGTCCTGCTAAGAAATCTTTTGAAATCAAACCTTGCACCATTTAAACAAGCCCTCTAATATTTTCTAAACACTGCTCATTTCTCGAATATCCATTTATTTTCAGAAACCTAACCAGCCCCCATTCCAAAGAAACACATATTCCAAGTTAGTAGAGTCTCAATGTTTAAAATTTTATACACACACACACACACACACACACACACACACACACACACACACAGCGATGGATCTAGAAAAAGATCGTAATCAAAAGTTCGCTTCTTTAAGCTAGGAATAGCATGAAAGTGAGTGGTCCAAGCTAATAGATATACAGGGATTTATCAACCCTTAATTAAATGTATAGTAAACTTTGCATTTGCTCTACTTTCTCATATAATCCCCATTGTTCTCATATCCTAAGCAGACCTTGGTTTCAAATAAGAATGAAGTTTTGTGCCTCACAATCCACTGGGCTCTAAGAACAAACGAATCTGTCTTTCAGCCGGGGGCTAGGATTGCCTTAGTAAGGATTCCTGCTGCTTGCTGCACAGCAAGGTTGTCTTTGATTCCCTTCACACTGTTTCCTGCAGGCAATTGGGTACGGGGAGTTCTTACCTCTTGAAGCCAGAGATTTCATTAAATTCTGGAGCTGAAAGGGACCTTATAGAGAGCATTTTGTCCATCTTCTTAAAATGTTTTTATAGCCCAGGTCTTCTAAATATCTCACGAGGTGCTTTTGGTATGTACCCCCTTGAAAGCACCTAGTCTCAACAGCAGATAATTGCTGCGAGACACATGCTACGATAAGGTCAACCTATACGTTACAGACCTTTGTGCAGGAGTACATATGAACACAGGTAGACTACAACACTCTGGAAGTTCTCACACAAAGGAAGTAATGAAGTCAAGATGTAAAGGCCCAATATCAATTTAAGAGATACTGGACTTCTTTGTCAAAAACACTATTAAGCTCCATTGTTTTAATAACTTTATGTATGACAGCTATAAGTGGTCAGTCAAGATGTTCTACAAAGCACGGAACAGAGATGTCACCATCATAATAAATTTTTTATTAACTCTGAGAAAATAGAGAATTGAGAGGAGGATCAGAAGACAAATCTCATGCGGGCATTTTTTTGCTGCATTTAAGACGAAAAAAAAATATTCCATGATCCACATTTCTTTTAATCGACGAATTAAAAGTCTAAAGAGAAACAATAAAAACAGCTACCAAGGGGCTTCCCTGGTGGCGCAGTGGTTGAGAGTCCGCCTGCCGATGCAGGGGACACGTGTTCGTGCCCCGGTCCGGGAAGATCCCACATGCCGCGGAGCGGCTGGGCCTGTGAGCCATGGCCGCTGAGCCTGCGCTCCGCAACGGGAGAGGCCACAACAGTGAGAGGCCCGTGTACCGCAAAAAAAAAACACAACAACCCCCCAAAACAAAAAAACAGCTACCAAGATCGGGATGTGAGCAAAAAAAGGTTGAAAGGGTGATTTTTACTTTTACTTTGAAAATAATCAAATTCAAAAACCAAAAATTGGTCTATAAACCACAGGAAAACACAAAGTACTAAACTTTCCTATAAAATTTGTACTTTATTTCCAAATAAACTAAGTGTTGTATTTCCAAAATAATTTATAAAAAATAAAGTAATACAAGCAATTAATAAGACAATTTACCAATTTACAATGTAATGCTTTCAGGTCCTCACAGCGCTTGTACAGAGTAGGAATTCAATAAATATTTGCTAATTTATCAAATAATTAACATGTAAAGTCCAGAAGGTTACATGCAAAGCAATAATTTGATTCAGAGGCTAGAGAAGAATGTAATGTTGTAATTTTAAAGGGCTGATGGTGGACGCTTGTTTTTTGACTACATCATCTAATGACAGTGTGATTAGGTGAATAAGCATATACTCGGGAATAAGCACATACTCCAAGTTGAATCCAGGATTTCTACAGGAGCCACAAGAAATCTCTTTCCCCACTGAGCGTGAACATAAGAGGATGAAAGCTGGAACTGCCCTCATGCTACCACAAGGGACAGCTGGTTCTAGGAGGTACTACATTCACTCTGAGGAATAAAGCTGAATCCACATCTACCTCTGGATTTTTCAAATTATAAATTCCCTGTTTCAGCTTAAACCAGTTTTGAGTTGGGTTTTCTGCTACCTTATACTGGAAAAAAATCATAACAAACCTTAAATATTTAGTTCAAATAAAACAGGCAAAAGCCAAAAACGTATTTGACATGGCCATGGTCTTAAAGAATATTCTGCAGATGAAACATTCTTAAATTTATTTTTATTTTCCTAGGAAGTCATTTTATTCTACTAAAAGTATTCAAAACTAAATGTTCGAAGAATATCCCATTCCTGCTATAACACAGATACTAGACAAAGAAAAAAATATGTAACAGGGTAAACTAAACACTAAGAAGAGTGCAGAAAGAAAGTACAACAGAAAAAACGAGTCCTGATTTTCCAAGGAGCTCTGATACCCAATACTGAGAAAGCTGACCCACTGCTTTACAGGCATTTAATTCCAAATAAGCAATGAGGTTGGTAGTACCAAGTACAAGCACACCAAATAAATAAATAACCTTAGAGCAAGGAATATATTTATCATCTAAGATTACAAAAGTCCTGCAAACTGCTACAGACACAGAATATTACTATTACAAGCAGCGCCTAACCTGTGCCCCTCCTGTAACAACTAACCTTATTCTATGCATTTTTGTGTAACTTTAACTCTTCCTTTACCTTATTTTACTACATTTATTTTTTCCTTTCATCTTCACTTATCCACTTATTTTGTTTTTATCTTCCTACACTGTATGGGTCATTGTAATCACTCAAATTCTTTTTTTTTTTTTGAAATAAAGTAAGGTTTAAGTATATACCAACAATAGCAAAAGTCATTACATTTCTGAACTGAGAAAAAGAAAAAAGTTGAAAATTTTAAAAACTATAGGAATAAAACTCTAATACTGATAGTCAATACCATAAAATGTGTCATCACTGTCCTTGGCAAAATTGACAACGACATGTGGATATTCCTGCAGCCAGGTTACTGCTTCTCTATCAGCTGTCAATAAATTATGCAGTTTTTAACTCAGAAAAATGCAAATGCAAAGAAGTTCTGTATTTCTTCAAGAATCACTTACTTGGAAAGGAGACAGAATATCACAAAAGTAAGAAAGCACCATAGCACAGTGGACATAGCATGAGTTTTGATTTTTGTTTTATTTTGTTAATTGATAGAGAAACAAACTAAACTTAAATCTAACAAACCTCTGGATGTGATTACCAATTTATAAGAAATACAAATGAGATCAGAATATGTAGACCTAATAAGAACATAATTAGCAAAATCCAAATTTGGGGAAGTTACACAGAACAAATGACCCATCCAGTTTCTTCCATAAATACACAGCAAGAAAAAAAGATGGGAGAGGCAATTTTTATAGATTAAAAGAGATTTGAGAGACTATTAACTATATGCAATGTGTGAACCAACTCTGTCTCCTGAATTGGAAAAACCAACTACTAAGAGAATTTATGAGAAAAACAAGACAAATTCCAACAGAGGGCAATACAATATACCTGACCAGTGCTCCGAAAAACTGTCAAGGTCATCAAAAACAAAGTCTGAGAAAATGACACAGCCAAGAGGAGCCTAAGAACACATGGCAACTGAATGTAAGGTGGGATCCTGGATGAAATCCTGGAGCAGAATAAAGACATGAGGTAAAAACTAAAGACAGCTGAATACACTATGGACTATAGTTAATAATAATGCGTCAATAGCAGCCCATGACCACGCTTATGTAAGATGTTAATAATGGAGAACACTATGCAGGGGAAGAGGGTGTATATGACAATTCTGTACTACCTGCTCAATTGTTTTGCAAATCTAAAACTGTTCTAAAAAGTAAGGGCGATTAATTTAAAAATTATTTGTGAGACAATTAAGCAAATATAAACACTATTTGATATGAAGGAATTATTGTTAATTTTTTAGGTATAATAATGGAACTATGTGCTCTATATGTGTGTGTTTTTATCAGTTTTTTAAGTGCACATCTTTTACAGATACATACTGAACTATTCATGGATGGATGAAAGAATAAAGTTAAAAGGGTAGACTACAGCAATGTTTCCCAAGGTTTAGTATTCAAGGTGATTTCTGGTGACACGTAAGGGTGTTTTTTTTGTTTGTTTGTTTTTGCGATACGCGGGCCTCTCACTGTTGTGGCCTCTCCCGTTGCGGGACACAGGCTCCGGACGCGCTGACTCAGCGGCCATGGCTCACGGACCCAGCCGCTCCGCGGCATGTGGGATCCTCCCGGACCAGGGCACGAAGCCGTGTCCCCTACATCGGCAGGCGGACTCTCAACCACTGCGCCACCAAGGAAGCCCAGTAAGGGTGTTTTTAATGTTTAATAGCTATGCATTTAATTTAAATACATTATAAAAAATATACAGCGAGCGCATCAAACCCATGATTTCACAGATTTTCATTGCTTAGGGTAGATTTCCCTTAGGAAAAAATTTGTTAAGACTAAAAAAAAACACTTAGGCAGAGGTAGGTTAAGATTCTAGATTCACACTATGTGACCTTAAGCAAGCCAGCTGTTTCAAGGAGTACAGCACCTGCTACATCCAAAGCAGGCACTCAATAAATATTAACTACTGCACTATTGATAAAAAGCCAATCTATCAACAGAACTCCAACAAAGGAGAAAAGACTGGAACTGGGGAGAATGAGTTAAGCACAGAATGAGGGAGCAAAGGAAGCATGAGGGCTTACAGAGGCAATTTGGGCAGGGGCAGGCAAGGTTTCCCCTGTTCTTCTCAATCTCCCCAAATACTGACAATCTGCTGCTGCCCACCTACAACCTGGAAACTCTGCTGCTCCAGAGTCTCTGGCACTTTTAAGAGTCCCAAGCTGCCACCTAACACTCCTCAAACTAAGGTGATACCTAGAGGTGCGGAATCTAAAATAATCAGAAGAGTTTTTCTTTTCTTACCCCAGGCAGGGATGGGAAAGAGCACAAGGTTTTGTAGAGATAAAAAGGAAGGAAGGGAGGAAGGAAAGGAGGGAGGGAGGGAGGGAGGACAAGAGAAAGAAAGAGAGGGAAAGAATCACTATGTGACCTTGAGCAAAAAAATAATTCTCTTCTCCAGTCTCCATTTCCTCACATGCTAAAATGTGGAAAATAAGCCTATCTTTCAAGGTTACGGTGAAGATTAAAAGGAATCGTAGATGTAAATCTGGCATTTAACGAGTGTTAGTTCCCTCCCTCCTTACTTTGGCAGGGTGATAAGAGAACCCTTGGTGAATAAAAGAAGTTGGGGTGAAATACACAAAAATAGTAAAGAGCCTTGGGTTGTATCAGTTTTGAACCAAAATAAAGGAGGAGAGGAATTCTGGGGTCAGAAAGTTTGGGAAATACTGGGAAACATATTATTAAAATGACAATTACCAAGTGAATTTCTAAGAGGAGGAGATTACGTGCAGCATTTACTAAATTTACTTGACCTAAGGAAGCAACTCCCAGTAATAGTGATCCTATTAATCTCACACACTCACACACACACACACACACACACACACACACACACACACACACACACACACACACGAAAAAAAAAGGGAGGAGGGAGGAAACGAAAGGTTAGCAGTTTACAGCAGCTGACAAATCCTTCAAAATGACAGCTGTAGTATTACTATCTGGACAGATCAGAAGTCAACGTCTGGTTTAGAGGCAGAGAGGGAGAGAAGGGATGCGTTTTGATCTTCTGAAAGGAGTTACTGATGCCAACAGCTTAATTTTCATGACCAAGTCATTTAAAACTAAGAGATGATAGTGAAACAGAAAACACCAAGCAATGGAGTGAATGTATTCATTTTAAAAGTACATATAAACTTCTGATACAAGATAGTTAATTCTTATTCGCCCTCCTAAATTTATTCCTTCATTCAATCAACTGGGCAATTGTATGGCATGCACTGTGCTAGATGCTGGGAATATGCTATGAACTGAATAGGACATGACAGACGTGATCCTTGTCCCCATGGAGGTTACCTTCTTAATAAAGAAGCTGACTCTAGTGGGGGATTACGCAATACGTTTATCAATTACAATTATGTTAACAGCTGTGAAGAAAAAGAACTGAATGCTGTAATAATATGACAAAGGGAATCTAACCTGTAGGGGGGTACATGGGGGCCCAGACACAATCCCTGAGGAATTGATGCTTGAACTCAGCTCTAAAGGACAAGCAGAGGTTAAATGGGCAAGAAAGGAGTTAAGGGTGAAGCCTCCCTGATAACAGATAATAGATGTTAATGCTTGTTAGGTCAAGACAGAATCTGGTGCACTGGAGGAAGGGGTGGGGGAAAATCACTGTGACTGAAGTATGGAAAGCTGAGGTGAAAAAGAGCAAAAACAGACAAGACTCAGGAGGAAGACAGAGGTGCCAAGGCTGCGGTTTCTGACTGTGCAACTGAAATCATCAAAGGAATATCAAAGTAAAAGACAATGGCACTGGAAACCTGGCTAGGGTGCTCTCCACAAATATAAGGAATTTCTATTAAATATAATAGAGAAAAAACTGGACTGGAAACAGGGGTTCACTGCACATAAACAAAGAAAAGTCTACCTGAAAAGTAGAAGAATTCCCAGCAGAACCTCACTTCCTAGGTCAAAGCAGCAAAGGCTAGTAGGAGGGAGTGTCCCTGAAGCTGTCAGTGAGGCCAGTCGAGACGGATCCTAACGTGCTTCATAAAGAGCACCAGCAGCCAGGGGGGCAAGCCAGAGCAGTGACCTGGCTTAAGCTTGCCGCAGACAGTCTGCTGAATAAAGCAGATACTCCTGCAGCTGGCTTCAAACAAAAATGGTCATTTCCATCACAAAAGGGCAGCACTGCCCCAGCCACAACAAACTCAGAAGTTCCTCACCCAGGTGACTTCCTTCTGCTACTCCCCAAATGCACCTGGATCTAGAATCAGCAGAGAAGACAGCTAATCTACATATTTCCCTTTCTTCACGAAAGAAACATAAATAGCCACAAACCTAAGACATATATGTCCAATATCACTAGTAATTTAAAAAAATAAAATTTTAAATTCTTTAACCAAATTGGGATTTTAAAAAATTATTAATACCTTAAAATGGCATAAACATGGAGAAAAGAGCACTTTCATAGACTATGGTCAGTTTGATATGTCATGTTCATATAAATAACGGAAAGTGGGTAAAACCTTTGGCTATATAAAATACACATGCACATTTTTTGTGTACACTCTTTGACTCAACAATTCCACCTCTTAGAACTTACCCCAAGGTAATACTCACAGATTTGTTCAAAGATTAAACTTCAAGAAAGAGCACCACCTTTAAGTTGCTATAAATTAGAAATAACTTAAATGTCTAATAAAGGAGTGGTTTAACTATTTACCATTTGCATATTCATGCATATTTGGCACCCCTTCAAAATGTTATAAAGAAATGTATGATGGTTCAGAAAGATGTCACAAATATTGCTGAGTTTTAAAGGCAGTTTGAAAAATAATTTTATGTGTGAAAAACAAATATGAAACATATATGAAAGAAAAAAATATGTATATGAAGGCAGAGAAGTATACCAAATATTAACAGCAGTTATCAGTGGAACTTTTTATTCTTTTTGTTTCTTATTTTACATAATTTTTATTTGCAATTTTCCTATAATAAATATAAATTACTTCTGTAAAAAGAAAATATAAGTTTCTTACTCAACATTTTTTCAACAGTTTTTTAACGTATGTGTAAATAACAGTACTGGGCTAATTGGGTAACCATGGGAAGTAAAAATGAATCTTGATCCCTATCTCAACCATAAAAAACAATTATTTTGAGATGGTAAAAACATACCGCTTCTAGAAGAAGGCACAGAGTATCTTTAAGACCTTAGAGTAGGCAAAAATTTCATAAACAGGACACAAAAACTAGTAACTATGTAAGAAAAAATTGATTAATTAGACTTCATTAGTATGAAGACCTTCTGCCCATCAAAAGACAATATTAAGACATTGGAAATGCAAGCCACAGAACAGGAGGTGTCTGCAATATGTATGTCTGACAAAGAACTCGTTTCCAGACTATAATAAAGAATTCCCACAAATCAGTAAGTAAAAAGACAACTCAATTTTTTTAAAGGGTCAAAAGATTTGAATAAGCATTTCTCTAAACAAGATAGCTAAATGGTCAATGGGCACAAGAAAAAAATGCTCAACATCATTAGTCGTTAGGGAAATGTAAAATAAAACCACAATGAGATACTATTTCACAACTATTAGAATGGCTAAAACTGAATGACAACGTCAAGTGCTGATGAGGATGTAGAGCAACTGGAATTCTCATACACGGTCAGAGGAACTCTAAGAATGTACAGCCTCTTTGTGAAAAGATCTGGCAGTTTCTTGAAAAACTAAACATACATCTACACTCTACCCCAGCAATTCCACTCCTAGGTATACACAAGAGAAAAGAAATGTCCAAACTAAAACTTGAACATAAATGTTCACGCAAGCTTTATTCGTAATAGCCAAACACTGGAAACAACCCAGATATTCATCAGCTGGCGAATGGATAAGCAAAACTGTGTATACTCGTATAATGTAACACTGCTAAGCAATGAAAAGGCACAAACAACTGATACAAGAATGAATCTCAAAAACACGTTAGGCAAGATAAGCCAAACAGACTAAGAGTACGTGCAGTATACGCATGCTGTACCCATCCCATCTATATGAAATTCTAGAACACGCACAACTGATCTACAGTAATAGAAAGCAAGTTACCTGAGGCCGAGGATGCTGTTGAGGGGACTCCAAAGGGTAATGAGGGAAGGTTTTTTTTGGTAGAAATGTTCTATATCTTGATTGTGGTAGTGGTTACATGAGTATATATAGTTTTCAAAACTCAAACAGTATACTTGAAATGAGTACATTTTATTGCATGTAAACTATACATCAATAAGCTGATTAAACAAAAAAACCCCAAAACTACAAAATAGATACCAGTACACACTCATCAGAATGGCTAAAATGAAAAGGATTGGCAAAGCCAAGAGATAACTGGAACTCTCCACATTATAGGTAGGTGTCTAAATTGTCATAAGTGCTTGGAAAACAGTTGAGCAGAATCTACTGAAACTAAACATATGTCTATCCTCTGACCCAGTAATTCCACTCTGGGGTTTTTATAACTGAGAGAACCAAGTGTTTATGTCCACCTTAGAAGTGTTATTCACAATAACAGCCAAAAATTGGAAACAAACCAACTAATTTATCAACAGTAAAATAAATGAATCATGGACTATATATACAATGGAATAATGCACGGAGGGAAAAATACACAACAAAATGGATGAATTTCACGGATACAGTAATGAGGGAGGGGGAACACAAGAGTACATATATATGCTATATAACTCCATTTATATAAAACCCAAAAACAGCCATAACTAACCTATAATAAAAGAAGCCAGAATAGACCTTTGGGAGGGTCTATTGACTGGGTGAGGCACAGACAAAAGAGCCCTCAAGTGGCTCTAGCATGTTTTCTATCTTGATTTGGGTAGTAGTTACACAGTGTAGTATACACACATGTAAAAAAAATCATTAAGCTGTACACTTAATATTTGTGTTCTATACTGTATGTAAGTTAAAAGCAAAAAATATATATATATGCAAATGCCCTTTAATCTATCTTTGTTCATCCCTTGAAGCTGGATGCTTTTTACACAGTATCCAGGTGTGGCCTCTGTCAGTGTGAGTCACTCTCATTCCCAGTCTACTCAGTTACATGTTCTTCATGTCCACCTCCCTCAGATTATCTGAGCTGGTGGTGCTACTAAATATCTGGAGTAATGGCACTGGAAATGGGACTGGATAAAGTCATGCCCTAACCAGACAGGGAAGATGTCCAAAATACTTATTATTATTATCACCAGTATATATGGTTTTAATAAAGGTGTAATTTCAAGTCTACAGTACAGTCAGTCCCTTGTTGATTCACTATCCTTTTGATTAAGTTCTTGCAGAGATTGTGGGGAAAATTAAATACAAGCAGCCAACATTCTGAAAATAAGTACTAGCATTGCTAATATTTTTGCTTGAAAGTTTAGCTCCAGAATTATAAGGAAAGTGACTTTTAAAATCATAATATAAATATTCACTTTATAAACAACTTTCAGAAATAAAGCCATGTCAGAGTTAGACTTTGTTGAAGCACGTTATTTGCATATTGCAAAACTAAACACAGTGGCAACGCATGAAACTATTACTGCTGTCTTCCAAAATTAACCAACAGATTAAAAAATATGTGGTTAAGTTCCAGAAACTAATTAATTCATTCACAATCAGTTAATTCATAACTGATTTATGAATGCAAAGCTTTTTAGAGACAGGACTTCATGTTTTAAGAGAGTCTGATTTACATTCTCTTCAATACATGCACATACACACTCATATCTATCGATACAATCTACCCATTCTACATTTAAAATGTCTCATCTCCTCCTCTTCCACACCATCTGTTACTATCTTGTGATTTCTTCCCTGGAACATTACAACAGTCTATTAATTGGTCTCCCTGCTCCACTGCATCCTCCAAACTGACTGCCAGAGTGATCTTTCTAAAGCACAGATTTTGCTCAAACTTTCAGGTCATCTCTCATCTCAAACCACACCCACTACCCTCACCCTTCCTCTCCTGCAGGGATGACAAGCTCAAAAGTAAAGAAGGCCTTACAGGAGCTATGGTGACCAGGAAAGTACAAGACTTGACTCAAAAAGGCAGCCACTACTCAGCTCCAGTTTTCAGGCAAAACCAGAGTGTTTTGATATGAAATGTCTAATTTTTAAAAATCTATGCAGATCAAATAAAATACATCTGTGGATCTCTATCTACAGGCTACTTGTCTGTAACTTATAACCTAAAGGATGACCCAAGATTTGGTTATAATCTCTTTACAAATTTATCTACCTCAATCCCTTCACACAAACTACACTCCAACAATCCACAGAACTACTTACTCCCAACAGACAATACACACCACTGCCTCCCAGCTACTGTTCATTTGGTTACCTTTGCCATGATATTCCTCCTCTGCCCCAACACATCCACATCCATGTCTAATTTTTGCTCAAGCCCCAAAGGGTAACTTTTAAAAAATTTCCTTTATGAGATTTCCTTTCTTTTCTAGCTCCCACACAACGTATGTCCACCTCTCATGATCCTTAGCAGTTCTCACATTAAACTATACTTTTTTACGTAAAAGACTGTAAGATTCTGGAAGCAAGGTACACATCTGATTCTGTTCTGTATTCCCCACATTACCAAACAGTACCTGTTCGATTACATGCTCAATAATAAATGAATAAAGCTATTTATCTGCCTATTTGCATAACAATTAGTACCTCAAATAGACGGCCATTACACAGTATGATCCCTTAGATTTTGAAAATCAAAAGGCTAACAAGGTTCAGAAAAATATCCCTGTAATATTAAGTTTGAATCAGAACTAACATGAACACATGGTTCATTTTAAATATACGTCTTAGGTCTGTCCACTGAAAAGGTCTAGAAGCAACAACAACCCACCAGTATTGATTTTGTTTCTAAACAC